>NC_140588.1:400270586-401470586 GCF_964204655.1 Triturus cristatus | reverse complement strand
AGTATGGTAACCGAGGCACCGGAATCAGCCATGACAGAAACGGGTCTCCCATCAACCATTGCGTCAACAATGGGTCCCTTTATCTTATTTTTAAAAATGACATTGGAACCATCAGTGATATCTACAGTAAGCAAAACATTTGAAAACTATTTCCTACATTCTTACACTTCAAGCTCAGAATCATCCACGCAGACATTTGAAATTTTGACTTTACTTAAAGTGCTGGTAGCTCCACTTTTACACACACCTTGGAAGTGGCCAAGCTTGTGGCAACAATTGCACTTGCTACCGACAGCAGAACAGGTTGGGTTGCTTCCAATAAGGGGGCACATTAACAAGGGCTTTATCTCCGCTTTTTTAGCTTTAAAAGCCAAAGAAGCGGAGATAAAAATATCGCCCTATCAACAACAGGGTGCTAACATGCAAAATCGCATGTTAGCACCCTTTTTCACTACGCTTCCCTTTGCATCTCTAATGAGATGCAAAGTGGGCGTTCCAGAGCAAAATAATAGGAGAAATTTAGCATTTCTCCTATTAACAAGTTTCACGCTAACCCTGTTAGAGACAAAAAAAGCAGCGCTAACCACTGGTAATGCTGCTTTTTTACATCTGCTAATTTTCAGACTTAGCCGTGTAATCCAATGGGAGGTGGATTACATGGCTAAATCCACCATGGGCTATCAACAAGGATATCCCTATCATTGTAGTTTTATCGCTGCATTACAAGCGATAAACTCCCAAAATGACGCTATTGCTGGATTTTTTATCGCCTAGGCGGTTAGCGTTGTTAATAACGTGATAACCAGGCGATATAATCCAGCGATAGCGGGCGTTCAAAAAATTAACGCTAAGTGCCCTTAGCGTTAATTTTCCCTGTTCCTTGTTAATATGCCCCATGGTTCTTTCAACCACAAAGAAAACAAGCAAGCTGTCTGCGAGCAGGATGTCCCTTATGATTCGTTCTGTTGAAAGATTGCTTGCTGCTAACAGCACAAACAACCTAGTTGGCAGACAAAAAATTGACTGATGATGGAGAGAGAGCAGAGTGACTGGACAAAACTTTAGAGGAGACAATAGATCTTTCTATGCTCATGGCAATATTTAATACTTCAGAAAGAGTTGGATTGGGGCAAGCTAGTAAACATTCTTGAACTTTTTTGAAAAACAGGAAAAAACAAATTGGTCTTTAATGCGAGTGTCAATGTTAGCACCAAATTTGCACTTTTCAGCATGATCTCTGAGTGTAGCAACGTAGTCCTCAAAGGAGTAATCGCACGATTGTTTGCACATAGCAACGTTGAATCTTTCCAACAAATCATTGGACACATCAGGATACTGTTTCCTCATGCATTCCTTTGCTTCTAAATAAACATTCCAAAGCATGCCCCCAGAAACTGGTGCTGGAGAATGAGGAAGATTGTGAAAAATTCTTTGACCAGCAATTCCGAAATGGTTAAGTAACGTAGCCATTTTTTGGAAGGAGTATACCCTTCAGCATTTATGGCTGCCAAATAGTTCTCAAAAATGCAAAGCCATTCCAACTATTTGGTATCTGGATTCCTGCTTTTTGTAGAAAAGGTGGAGGTTGAATGACCCCGTGATTGCTAGCCATAGTGCAGAGAGGTATAATGAATGAAGAGGAAAAAATGTGAGAAGAAAAGACAAAGAGAAAAAAAAGGAAAAAAATAAATAAAATTGTGACAAGAAGTGATAAGAAGGGGACGCTGAACTTGACTTGTTCTTGCCACTGCTGAGCCATTGTTTCGGTGGAGACTTCAGGCCCCAGAACACTGCACGCTCCCAGGAAGGAGGAGCCTGTATCTGCAAGCGCTTTAAAAAGCGCCAACGAGACCGCAGCGCGGGACGCTGAACTTGACTTGTTCTTGCCACTGCTGAACCATTGTTTCGGTAGGGACTTCAGGCCCCAGAACGCTGCACGCTCCCAGGAGGGAGGAGCCTGTATCTGCAAGCGCTTTAAAAAGCGCCAACGAGACCGCAGCGCGGGACACTGTACGTGACTTGTTCTTGCCACTGCTGAGCCATTGTTTCATTGGGGACTTCAGGCCCCAGATCGCTGCACACTCCCAGGAGGGAGGAGCCAGTATCTGCAAGCGCTTTAAAAAGCGCCAAAGAGACCGTAGCACGGGGCGCTGTACTTGCCTTGTTCTTGCTACTGCTGAGCCATTGTTTTGGTGGGGACTTCAGGCCCCAGAATGCTGCGCGCTCCCAGGAGGGAGGAGCCTGTATCTGCATGCAAAGCCCGGACCAAGGGCAAGCCCGTCCCGTGCCCGTCTGCGACTGGAAGAGGCAGGGCAGGGCTATCCCACCTTTGCCTTTTTTTTTTTTTGTTTCTTTACCTCTTGAACTTGATATGGCAAACGAACCTGAGGCGAACTGTGCTTGTTCCATTCAGTATTAAGTTTCACCCTGTTGTCCCTGTTGTCACAGTTTATCCGAACTTTGTGTGATATATCTGGGGCATTTGTAAGGTTTTTGTTGCTCTTATTGTTAGCTTCCCATCCCGCTGGTTTTTCTCGCTTACTGCTGCTGCGGGATCTATGTGTTTCTTGTGGGTTCAGTTTTTAGACTGGAATGGACGTGCTGATCATTGTTTTTGTCACAGGACTGCTGACATTGAATTCCTTGCTTTGCTTCCTAGGGGGGAGAAGCACACAGCTCACAGCTTCACGCTCACGAACCTCAAGAGGCAATCTGAGCCTGATTGAGTTTGGAGGACACTGGGCTGGGCTGGACCATCTTATCAATGTTAGAACTGTAAGCCTCAGCTGTGTGAAAATAAAAGAAGCAGAGGCTCGCTGAGTATACATTTGGTTGCAAGGGACTGAGAGCATGAGCAAACGCAAGGCACACGGGGTTGTGGGTACACTTGATGCTTTTCTTTTGAGAGCAGAATCAGCGCTAATGCACGAAATCCAAATTACGGAGCGTAGGCTATCGTTAGAACCCCAAACATATTTTGGTACACTTAGCACCAACGTAGCTGCTTCTCAATCCCCATCACACCACATGGATGACATTGCGCTGCATCCTAGCCAGCCCTCTCTAGTGCAACCAAATTTAGCGCTTTCTATTCCACCTAACCCGGTTTGCTCTCCTTGTACCTCTATGGTACTAGGGGTCAGAAGTCTAGTCAGGCCATAAGTTGTGAACCGCCCCTAAAAAAAAGGAAAGCCCATGGGCCACAGAAATCAAACCCCTTGCCATCCAGAGCCACCAAACGCAAGGTAGTTGCTAATGGAAACAATAATAGTCATCAACCTAGTAATAACGTGCCAAATAATATATGTCCCTCCACTGGCACTATTGATTCTCTCCTTCCACTGAGCGTGGACGAGCTCTGTAAACGGATAGAACTGAAATATTCAGCTTTGATCGACCCTCTATTTAAGAAGTTGACCTCGATTGAAGAGAGACTCAATAAAATAGAGCATGGTATCCTCAGTACCCCCCCAATTAATCCTAATGGGCACAAGGGAGGTGGGATCACAATCCATTTGGCAAGGGGGGCTGAAACAGTGCCAAGGGAACTACCAACAAATGCATGCTGCCCCCCACCTCCAGTAGTGATAACCCCATAGATAACACGGCCTATTAATTTATTCCAAGGAGGTATATCCCTGCCTTCGACATCACAGCAAGGGAAGAGTGGCATTAGTACACGGCCCCTCCAGTGTAGTATTCAGACTTCCCATAATGTTCTACACCTTCCCCCAGAAGCTACACCATATACAGTAGTTCTGGCTAATGTTCCAGTGCTTTCTTTTAACGCACAGGAACACTGGGCAGCGTTAAGGACTAAGGCCCTACATCTATTGAGTAACAGGACTGGCAAAAATTAACATCTTTTTTCTGAATTTAAAATGGTCCACAGAGTACCCTGGGTTGAGAAATCATATAAGTCTCTACCCAGTGACTGTGTGGTCCTAAGCTTCAGGTCGCCAATCCTGGTCCAGCATATCTTGGAGAGGGCCGGGAACTGCTTTATTAAGGTGGATGACATTAACATCTTCCCCTTGGGTTTCTTCTACCAACCAACCAGTGCCACCAGGTGTAGTGAGAGTAGAAGGGCAACCCAAGCATATGGTCAACATAACCACCCGGTCATCACAAGAAATCGCTTTGAAATCTTCAACTCTTTGGAAGATATAGATTGACTTGTAACATTGGCTTGCCCCTTTCTAACTAGAACTCAAGGCACTATGGCCCAGTTAGGGTTTGATTTAGGACTGCTCACTCTTGATCCATTTGGACTGTCAAACTCTAAGGTTAGCCACAAGGAGAAGGCTGAACATGTTTGTAGCCTAGAGGGTGCACGTAGAATAGAGGTGGGCACGAGTATTGGGGAGGGGTGAAAGGTCAAACTAAACTCCCTTTTGTAGAAATCCCAATACATCCGAGCACTCCTAGTCCGGGTTCCATGGTCCATGAATATGTATCATATTCTCAAACCAATAGTAGCAAAATAACTGAAGGGCATTCAAACCCACATATGTCTATAGTTTCATGGAACATAGCGGGATTATCCTCCAAAACTACCTCAACCGAATGGTCAGACTATATTGAGAAATATGATATTTGGGCTTTCCAGGAAACATGGTCCCTGGTCCAAATTTATCACCCCGGTTTTCTAAATTTTTCAAAAGACGCACTGGGGGGTCGTAAAGGTTAACCTTGGAATGACCTTTGCCTGGGCCAATTGAAGGGTTGGAGCAAAAGTTGGGCCAATTGTTTTCTTGTGAATGGAGCTAAGTGCAAATGCTAATGCAGTTCCTTTCTTATTTTGTTCACCCAGTTGGCTCTTGTATCTGCTGTTGTTATTAAAGAAGGCTCCCAAGTACTTGTGGCAGCTGGTTACTTGTGGCAGCTGGAAAATGTAAAATCCATGCCAGCTTCTTGGGCCTTCCTGAGCGAACAGCCAGAATTTTAGTTTTCCTGTTATTGATCTGAAGCCCATTCCTGTTTGAATATGCAGCAGTTGCGTCCAGGAGCCGTTGTAGTTCTATCGTTGTGTCACTCAAGAGAACCACGTCATTGGCATACAATAGGTTTGACAGGTGGAGACTACCTATTTTGGGTGGGTGCGAATTAGCTAAATTCAGGGCTTCCGGGAGATCGGATAAAAATAAATAAAAAAGTGTGGGGGCCAGTACACATCCTTGCTTAAGGCCTTGCGTTGTCGAAATTGGACGTGACAGTCTTGAACCGTCTCCGATCTTGATCCTGACCCAAGTGTCCAGATGCAAAAGCTGCACGGCTCTCAATAGTTTAATTGACATGTTCAATAGAGAAAGCTTCTGCCACAGCTTTGACTTAGTGACTTTGTCAAAAGCCGATTTATAATCAATAAACCCCATGTATATGGGACTAGTGCTGATCTCTGCCTGGTCGATTAAAAGGGAGAGTGCCATGAGATTAACAGTAGTGCCAGTGTTGCTTGTAAATCCAGTTTGGTTTGATGGAATTATTGAACATGCTTCTGTCCATGCCCAAAAGGAATTTAGCAATATCCCTGCGAAATACTTTGCCTCGTTATCAATTAAGGGGACCAGTCGATAATTGCCTGGAGATTTTTTATCTCCTCCTTTAAAAATTGGGACGAGGATCGATCCTTGCCATGAGGGCGGAATGATGTTCTTTTCTAAGATAGTAAAGAGGAGCCAGAAGCCATAATGGCCCCGAAAGCAGGGTCCTACTTAAACAGGGCTGATGGAATGACTCCTGGGCCCCCATCTTTTCATCCTTTTTCAATCTGCTTTTGGATTGTTGCCGCTATATGGGAATGCTCCAGAGGTGAGTTGCCCTCAAACCACAGTTGAACCTCCCAGGCTTTACGGCCCACTGATCCAATAACCTGATTATGGTTATGTTCTTGTAGATCATTAAAATGACTATGCAGAAAAAGATACCACTCTGATTCCAGTATGTTAGATGAGGCAACTTTAGGGGCTCTGCCCCCTAAGCTATTTATGGTGCGCCAGAACCTAGCAGAGTTACTGGACATTATATAATGTTGTAGTCTGGCCCAGAAGGAATTCCAATAGATCCTTTGTTGTTCCCGTTTGGCAGCCTTCAAATAGCTTTGGGCCTCTCTTAATTTAGTTATAGTTGGTGGGCCCATTGGCTTCCTTTTAAGTTCCTGCCATAGCCGATTCAAGCTGCGTTTGGCAGACCGTATCAGAGGATCCCAAGGAGTCGGCTGTTTGGACCCTGACACATGTGTGTGCTTTATCAGTTTTGCGCGCCTGGCTACCAAGTTGTCTGAGAATCTTGTCCAGTTTGTGTTTGGATCCTCCATTGGCCTGAAAGTGTTCACGATTATGTGCTTTGCTTCTGTCGCCAGGAGCTGTGGATTATTGACTGAGCACTTGATGCGTTTTAAGTTGATAGTGAAGCTTTTGAAGGCTTGAGCCGCTGCTTGGTCATGTTGCATCAGCCTAATGCTGAGGGTAATTTCTTGGGGGCTGTAATCACTGTTCAATTTATTGCCAAACCCAGAGACATGGTTCAAGAGAGAGAGGCTGACAAAGGAGTAATCAATCAAAGACGCACCGGTTTTAGATAGAAATGAGAGCCCAGGCGGCTTGTCAGGAAGAAAACGCCCGTTAAGGGCTCTAAGTCCAAGATGTTCCAAATTGCCCTGGGGAGCTCGGCCCTTTGGGTCTTCCTTACTCCACCCAGGACGATCCTGCGGTCGAATGACCCAATCACCTTCTTGCGGTTTTGATACCTCGTTCTTTTGCAGATCAGACATCAGCCACATATTGAAATCTCCAGATAGTACAAGATCTGCATTCGGAAACCCAGATCTCATTATTTAGTACTGTCGCAATCACCTCGTCAGATAGGGATATCCTAGACACTGAGTTGGGACGGATGTACACGTTCAATATGATTACGGTCCTAAGCTGGCCTTTAAAGGTTCGGAGTGAAATTACCACTAGCTGCTACATGCTAGGTCCCATGAAGTGATTGCACTACTCACTGATATATAGATTGCTAGACCACCGCTACATCGTCCGGTGGACTTCAATTTAGTTGCTGGCAAGTGATGGATTTTGAACCCTTCTAGGTGCTGAGGTCCATGAGCCATGTCTCTTGCAATAGAAAAATCTTGAAAGTCTGTAAATAGGAGACCGTGGCCTCATCCCCCAGTTTGTTTGCTAGCCCATTTGCATTCCAGGAACATATCTTTAGTAAGCTGTCTTCATGAGCCTTTTGGCCGTTATTTTATCATCGTAGAAGTCTTGTTGAATTAAGAGACCCCGTCAACCATGACCATGGGTTGGCCTGCTCTGATCTCGTAGTTTGTATCTGCTGACCTTCACTTTCGTTTTTGAACTAGAGGTGGGGGTTTTGCCCAGGGCACTCCTCAGGACCGAGTAGACCAGTTTTGGTCCTGCGCATGGGCGCTCCTCGGCCTGGCTGTTATGAAGGACATGTGGGTAGCCTGGTTCCTTTCCGGGGGTTATGGTAATACCCCACTCTTTGAAGGTTTCCTTATGCCTCATGATCTTATTTAATGCCTCCACAGAGCGCCAGGTGACCTTAGTGAGTTTGTTTGACTGACCCTGGCCTGGTGCGATCAATCCTATAGAGGTGATATCCTGTGTTGTAACTTTGTTTGACAGGCCTATGGCTTCTATCAGTTTCATAATATTCCCACGGTTTAAGATGTGAAATCTACCTTTAGACTTATACTCTTGATAGAATAGAGTATGTGTTGGAATTACTTGAGCTGTCCCAGTGGTCTGTTGGCCTTCAGATTTTTTTGATGAAAGGATATTCTCTGAGTCACATCCACATCTAGTATGGTTTCTTTAGCTGAGTTCCCTCTAAAGAATTCCCTGCCCAGAGGCTGCCCCAGCGTACCCCTCCAGTAGCCCTACCCAAAGCATGCAGTGCATTGAAAAGTTTCCTGCAGAGGTTCTGGGAGCTGCATCCTTATTTGCTAATGGATCGGATGGGGGAACCGAACTGCTATATTTCCTTAAGCTCTTTTGGGCTGGTCCAGGGCCGATTTGTGCTCTGCTTGCTTGAGCCTGATTCGGTGATTTGGTGCTTTCAGACTGTTCTATTTGCCAGGTGTGCTTTGAACCCTCTGCCCAAACCAGGGATGTAGTGTTCGAGGGTTGCAATTGAATATTGTCAGCGGGCCTTGTTGTTCCTCTTTTGCCCGTAGGCACAAAATCTTCCCCAGCAGTATCCTTCACCTCTTTAAGAGATAAAGAACCAGCCTGTTGTTTTTTTACGTCGCCAGGTGAAGTAATTTGTTTCTCCACTTCCTTAACCGCCTCATCTTTTCCTTATGGATCCTTATGTCCAGACAAAGCTACTCGTGTGTGAGTGTTAAACAGTGGATAAAGGCTCGAGTCTTGTGTGATACGGCGGATCTTGCTACGGCCCTTTCGTTTTTTTGCCGGTTTCCCCTTATGGTTGAAGTCCTCCATATCCTGGTCCAATGAAAGTATCGAAGTGGGCACTGCGTTATCAGCAGCTAAAGGCTCTTGTTGGTTATTTCTTTTGCCCATTGTGGCCGGTGTAACCGGGGGCTTTAGCGTATCCATTGCCTCGCCCATCCTAGCCCCTGGGTTTACCACCTCTTGGACTTTGTTATCAGGGGTTGTGGCGCCGGCTCCTTTGCTTGGAGAAAGAGACTTTGCATTGGTGAGTTCTTTTAAGTCCTCCACAAACTTTGCCATTACCTCCGGGAACATGCTTAATTTGCCTACTATAAGTGAGCAGTCGCAGCCTTGTCGTGGATGGTCAGCATTCGCTTGAGCTCGTCTAATCAGATTATTTAGGTTTGTGATTTTGTCATCTATATTAGCGACATACACCGCCAGTGTGTTTAGTAGGCCGATTTGTATGTCCATTTTAATAGCTTGGTAAGTTAATAAGCTCATACATCCGGTCCGAGCTGACAGAAGAAATGGCTGTACGAGTGATTGTTGTCTGGGTGGGGTTTAGTGTGATCCCAGTTTCTTGGCGCCCTTCCCAAGCCTGGGCAGCTATCAGGTCCCCAAGACTGCCCAGCGTGGTCATAGAAATTTCCCTGAGAAGTGTATCAGACTCCACAAGATTACTTGTGGCTTTGGCGGACTGGTTTTTCCGATTTGCCAAGCTGAATGTTAGCGTCCGCAGTCCCCCTTACAGAGGGTCACAACGGGGCTCAGAGGAGCAGGTAAGCCCTTGATTCTCATGTTGCTAAAGAAAACGGCAGAGCCTGTGTGGACGTTATGTTCGGTTGCAGGCCAGTTGTCTTGTAGCCTGCAGGTCTAGCTTCAGTATAAGAGGGTGGAGGGTGTTGACTGTAGTACTTGTCGGTAAGTTTTGTGACAGATCGAGAATCTGGTCGATGTCTTCAGTAGGTGTACCATGAGCCACCCTCTGCTTCTTTTTCCTTAATGGGGCCACAGACCCCTCTGCTTCCCGATCGCATGCTTCGCTGTATCCCAATGAATTGCTGGAGGTCTAAGGCACCTACTTTTGGCCTGCGAACTTGACTGTCTAAAGTATGCTGCAGGAGCAGGCTAGGAGGGACGAGCAGGCTAGGAGGCAGGTGGAAAGAGCAGGGCTCACTGGTGAGCTGAAAGTCGCACCCAGCCTAGCTGGGCCGCTTCTGCAGACTCACCGGGCACACACATCGCAGCCACCCTTAGCGGTGACCACGCTCTCTTTCCTTGTCCCTGCTCCTGCCACTGATAGCTGATTGGTGTTGGTTGCTGCTGGTTACTGCTTGAGTGCTGCTAAGTGCTTCTTCTCCTTAATTTCTTCAGTAGCTCTTGCAACCGACTGCCCTGGTTGCCTGGGGTTGAGAGGAGGGATGAAAGGAGCACTGGGTGCAGGGTCCGGGTCCCAAGGGCTAGTGCTGTTCACCTGCTGGAGACTCTTAAGAACTTACAAATAGGCATGCTTCTCAGCGCTTACTGCAACTCTCACCACTGCTTCCTCCTCTGGGATCCCGGGAGCTGCAAGGGCCGCTGCTACTTGCAGCCCTCGCTCCTTGTTTCCGCTTTCCTGCTGCCCGCTTGCTGCCCTGCTTTCTCTGTTGGGACCTGCGACCCTGTTGCACCACTGCGGTTCCGCTCTGCTCCTCTCTCGGCTGCAGCCACCGTGTCCCAGCAAGGGGCAAGGAACCAACGCTCTCTGTGGTTGTAGGGCTGATCTCAGTGAGCACCCTGTTGATTTCGCTCTGCTCTGCTCCTCTTTTCGTTCCGGACTCTGACTCTGGCGTACCACCCTCAGCTCCCCCCGATGCTGACCGGAGACTGGAGCAGAGGCCAAAGCCGGGAGCCGACCCAAATGAACCAAATTGCGGCGGTCACACAAAGGTCGAGCGGCAAGCGTTGTCCTCTCTAGCTCCTGTCTAGCTGTCCGCCGCTGAGTACAAAATTGCAAGGCTGCATCGATGCGGTCAATGCAAAGCCGCGGCCTGGAACCAAGGGTTTTTTGCACCGATGGGTTAACAGCTAAAGCAATAAAAAAAAAAGTAAAAAGCAGTGTGGACAGTGTGGAGTAGACCCGGTGAAGGAATTTCGCTATCCGATCTTTCAAAGGGGAAGGAAAAGAAATTACCTTCAGGGGAACATTATTGATGAGCTGTCAGTAGGCCACCACATGGGGCAGTCCCTCTAGGCTAGGAGGAAAGGATAGACAGATAGTCAGGGCCCAGGGTTGGAGTCAGAGGCAGGCACACATTTGTTTGTATTCTTAATCAAATGTCCGGCTTGAGGAAACTGGCTTTAGGGTGAGTCGGGTCTTCTTCACTGCACACAGTTGCAACTAAAATCCAGCAATAAAATGTGTCTAAGAGTAAAACGGTGGGGATGGATTGGTCAACCAGACACACACAAATAATGAAGTAAATAATGTTCCTTAGCTATATCTGTTTTTATGGGGGGGAAACTAAAGCCAGGGAAGTAGAGCTCATCCTCAAACTCTGGTGGTTCGCCCAGAAGTAGATCACCTAACACACTACTTCCATGACCTGAGTTGCCATCATCATCTTCATGTTGTAGAACTTCAGGTATGGTGTAATCCGGTGGTATAAACTGTTGATTCATTTTGCTCATGGTTAACCTCTCCTCATTTTGGGGCGAGAGACTGGTCCTTCTCACTGTCAGAGCAGCACCAGCAGCACTGAAAACATGCTCATCAGAGACACTCGCTAGGGGACAAGCCAGAAAGTTTATCACTAGCCTGTTGAGCACTGGCCATTGGCGCCTTTTCCCATACCAATACAGCAATGGATTTTGATCAAATTAGACCTCTGTTGGGTCATCCAGATAAGCCTGGACCATTAGCTCGGCCTCTTTTGCCTTTGCCTCAGCATTGGATTTAAGCCCTGCCAGTAGAAACCATTACTTTGCCGATTTGGAGGTTGATGCTCCTGTTCTAGTTGTTGATGTTGTTGTTCATGCTGTTGTTGGTGGTTTTGGCTGCTGTGAGCCAACCGCAATGCCCTCAGGCTCTCAAGTTGAACTTCCAGTCTGCCCTGCAGTACTTGTTGTGCCCTGGAAGAGTTGACCTCTAATTCCAGGCAGTTCTTTTTCTAGCTAACTGGCTTGCACAGCTATCCAAGTTTTGTAATTGGCAATATCCCCGTCTGAAAAAGGAATGAAAGTGTCCAGTATCGGTTTGTACTGTTGATTAAGAATTGTGCACAAATGTAGTGGTTGGAGGACACCATGCCTCTTTGTATCCTTGTATTTTCAGATAAGCAAAGGATTTAGTTCTCCACCAACACATTGCCTTCTTCTATTTCCTCCACACCTGCATACATTGCAGATACCTCCTTTAGCTATTCCTGTAGCATGTGCCACAATGAGAAAGCTCGGCCCATGGTACAGCCCTCCTTGCTGACTTCACGTTTGAGGACCTAAAATGGAAACAGCATCTCTGTCAGGCATTTAACTAGGCCCCATTGGCCCATATCAATGATCATGCCTTTGACAGTTGCATCCCCTCTTTGCATGACATATTCATTGATAGGTCTGTACAGCTCAAACTAAAGTTCAATCATGTAATAAGCTGAATCCCAATGTTTGGCACCTTCTGGATGAGTGCTTTAACTGGCAGTCTATTATCACATTGAATGATCCTCAGCTGCTTCCGGGCTTTAAAAGAATGGCTGAAATGTGTGAAGATTCTTCTGCAGGTGGTCAGTAAGTTGCTGACTCGGTCTTCTTTTTTCAGAAAGTCTTGAACAATGATGTAGGCCCCTGAAATAGCCACCATCGTCCGTGGCCTTAACTATATCACTGCCATTGTCCGTGGCAACAAAACCAATGTTAAGTCCTCTTGGTCGCAGCCATTCAAAGACCTTAGTGTTAAAGTCTTCCAAAATGTTTACAGCAGTATGGGATTTCTCCATGGCAAACATGGCCACTGAAGCATGCTTCCGAGTACCATTAAAAAAGTCAGCAGGGTCAACACCTGCAGATATCTTTTCCCTAACATCACAAAAGAGATGTAGTGTGCAGTGATGCACATGTAATCAGTGGCTTGGCAACTGCTCCACATATCTCTCATAAGGTCAATGGTGTGAACAGCACTCTGCTGCAAAGTTTGTCCAAGCAATTCCAGCATGTCATGATGTAGTGCGTGAACAGCAACTCTGATGAAATAGGACCGGCTGGGAACCTTCCATTTCGGGCAGATGGCTGCCACAAATTCAAGAAAACCCACCCCTTCCACAAAAGAAAAAAGTAGAAGGTCCTGAGCTAACATTTTAGCCAGCTTCCCATTGAACAAACGTGCCTTTGGGTAGTTGCGTTCGTACTGGTCCTCTGGCCTAAACATGCTTAGAATGATAGCCTGGATTTTTTTCTTTTCTGGTGCCACTGATGCAGGTGACTTCTTGAGACCAGATATTGTTAGGCTCAATGTGTGTCTTTTTGTTTTTGTACTCTCTTGCCTTGGACCTCTTGGGGTCTCGACCTGACTCTTGTGCCGTTGCGATGTTGCTGTTGATAATGTGGGCGGTACCACGGCACTGTTGGGGAGAGGGCTGCTTTGTATACTGAAGACATTGTCTCCCCTTTTTCACCTTCCACTGTTATCTGATCTTCATCCGCTCCACTGACAACACTTGCAGTTTTTTGGCCGCAAAAGTATGCCTCCCACTGAATCAACCGGTGTTTTCTCAGATGGGTTGTTTGACTACTGGTACTATAGTTTGTACCAAGTTTACCCCGACTAACAGCTACTCCATAAATGGAGCATACGGCAATGTTCAACTCCTTCTGGCTAACCGAAAAGAAGTCACAAACCGGGGCATCACTTTTCTGAATCTGCTGGTGCCACTTGCCATGTTGTATGAACTGGTTGGTGGGTATGACGTTTGACTCTCTGCAGTACTTACTTCTACTGAGGTGGTTGTGGTGGATGTAGGTCGCTGCTGGAACATTGTAAATATGGCAGCTGGAGGTGGTGTTGGTGGTTATGTGTTGGTGCTTTCTGGTCCAGGGAGGACCTGGATTGGCAGTTCAAGGAACAGGGTCAAGACTGATTTGCATACGGCTGGGTCTAAACTGGGGTGGTGTGAAGAGCAAAAGAATGATGGCTTTAATCCAGATCCTTGTGACTGGGGGTGAATGCTTGCATTGTCCAGCATGCCGTCCATCAATTGTTCCTTTTGGATATGTCATCCTAAGTGGGAAGGGTATGCCCAGACGTGGGTCCCGTGCTCACTACACCATTGGATTCAAGCTAGCCTGGCTGATGAAGAGTGATGCCCTGAAACCGGTCCCAGGATGCTTGTTTCAGGTCCAGGGAGGACCTGGCTTGGCAGTTCGGGCTGGACTGTTCCCACAAGGAACAGGGTCAAGACTGATTTGCATATGGCTGGGTCTAAACTGAGGTGGTGTGGTGAGAAAAGAATGATGGAGTTAACCAAGACCCTTGTGACTGGGGGTGAATGCTTGCATTGTCCAGCATTCCGCCCATCAATTGTTTGTTTTGCACAAGTGGTTTCTGTGCCAGATCCCTCACAACAATTTGAGATGGAGTAATGTCGGTTTCCATTAGGGCAGGGCTAATGTCCAAGATGACTGGCTCATCATAATCCCCCTCTTCTACATCTACCTCCATAATTATAAGGCTTTCCAGAACCTTCCTTTTTCCTAGCCTTGTCTCATGGGCATGGCATGTCTCACTCTTTCAGACTGAGGCGGGATCCAAGTGGTGTCTAGATCATCAGAAGGGGGTCTTGGAGAAGAAGTTGATTGATTAACCCTCCTTTTTTTTGCTGGGTTTCCGGAAGACAATGGATCGTCTGAAAGAGTGGCTTGCTCTTCACCCTCAGCAGGAAGCTTGATCTCCTGAACTGCCCCTACTTCGGGAGGGACTTCTACTATTGGTGGTGGTTGCGGCTGTTGTTGCCCACTTAGCTGAGTTTCCTGCATTGATTGGGAAGTACTTTGCAATAATGATAAGTCAATTTCAATGTCACTGCTCTTCGGCGTTGTCATTAGTCTGGCTGGCTCTGCAACAGACATGGGCGTGGGACTAGGTTGGTGGGGTGGGTCCGCTGATGCAGGGGTGCTATTCCCAGCTTGCTCCCCGGACACTGCTGCAGGAGCAATTTTTGGTTTCCCAAAAAGGGTACTGGGCGACATACCCGTAGTGGTAAGTGGCAGTGCCTTCTTCTTCTCACTGGCAACTTTGAATTTCTTGGTACTGGTACCTTTCTATGGGGCCATCTTGAAGCTATCAGTTAGCACGCAGTGGCACTTGTTTTAGATTCACAAGTTGAAGAGATATCTGTGGTCACAAGTCACATGACGTTGTCCGTAGGCCTTTTGCCTGGCAGTACAATGGGTGATATTGAATCCTCCTCTTGTGCGCCAACAAGCAAAGAAGCAAGAAGAACATTAGTGAAATGTGACATTGTTGTAGTTCAATAATTATTAGTACAAACAAATATTATAATTATATAATTTAGTGTGTGCTCACACTTGTTAGTGTTACCTCATTTATTAAAAAAATTAACAATACAGTGTAACCATTTGTGAGACTTTGACAACAACAAGGGCTTTCATGGTGTACTGAACAGTCCGGTACACTTAGGAAGGATAGGAAAAAAGAACAACAACAACAAAAATAGAAATGGTTTGGCATTGTGCATTACATGGCTGGGAATGGATGCTGCACCCAGGGAGCTGCAGCTGACAAATGACAATGGAATGGAACAATCCCTAGACAATGAATACTGCTGTGCAAGTCATATAGCAGACATTGGGTTACTGTTATTTGTGATTCATTGATGCCAAGTCATGTAACTTTGAAAAAGAAATATTAAAAAAATGTGAAAAAAATCAAATATTTTTTTTAAAACATTGAAAAATAGAAAAATTAAATTTAAACATATTTTTTTTAAAATCATCAAATTGGAAAAATGAAAAAAGCAAAAAAGAAATGAAGCAATAATTATAATTAGGTAAACAAATGAAAATTACCCTCAAGCATCTAATTATTAATTTATTAAGCTGCTTCTGTCATTAATCAACCATCCACACAAGCATATGGAAAGGGGCACACTGGTTAAATGCACAAAATGGCTGACAGCCACATGGTCAGGCAACAAGAAGAAGCAATAAACCAAGGGGACCAAACGGAAGACATGCAGGCCAATGGCAAAAGCACACTGGCTGCCTTCACAAAATAGCCGCCAGCCACATGGTCACAAGTAAAGAACAAGCAGGCGGCCTGGAAAACAATGAACACAAGCAGGCCTAAGATCCCAGAGTTTACAAAAATGCCCCATGCCACATGGGGAGACAAGGCAAATGCTAGGGCCTACTATTACAAACACACTCACACATTGGCCAGACAAAGGAGGCATGCTAAACAACACATCTCATGAAATACCACAAAAAAACACATTTTGTATATCAATCCAATGCCATGCATGCCCTAAATGATGTATTAATTCAACATACACCACAGAAACAGTTGTGTTTTCATGCACCCATGATTAGCTCTGGACCTGCTGGCCGAGGAAGGCCTATTAGCAGACTACTGGGCTACATAGTAAATTAAATACATTTTGCAAATTGATTTCAAAAGCCAAACATGGAGCAAATGTAGTGAACCGTGCTACATGTTTCCTTTATAAAAGAAGAAAAATTACTTACAAAGAAACAACCAAGTCCCTACTGAAACTACAGGCTACCCACCACAATAAAGTTTAAAAATCGATGAAAAGTACAAACAAATCTAGGTGCATGGCCCGAATCAAACAAACAATTTTTCCAACTTACTTGTGTAATCTCAAATTCAAAGTCCTCAAATACAAAGATATATTATGCAGCATACACAAAGAGTGATCCTTCCAGCTCTAAATCCAAATGAAAAGTGACCAGGAGATGGACAAAGCACTGGGAGGAGCCTGCTGGACAGGAAGAGGAAGTTGGGGGCTCAGGGTCACTTCCTTCCTCATGGAAAAAATATAAAACAAGAAAAACGACTCCTTGCACATAAAAGTATAGCCAAATGTCTACACCTTCATCATTTCGAGAAGGACTTGATGCTGCTCGGGGAGAGAAACTTCTCCAGATTGCAGTCGTTGAATCCTGCACGTTCGGGATCGTGTTCTTCACAAAACCCCCTCCCGAAGTCCGCTGGCGCAGTTAAATGATGTTTTGGTGACCACAAACTCTCAGGGGACCATGCAGCAGCCTAGCAAATCTTGTGACGTTCGTGAATGGCTCTGAAAATATCGTTGACGATTTCAGGCACCCAGTAAGTCGCTCCCGCATGCAAGAATGCATTTCGGGTGTGACAACACAAAAAAACTCCCTCCGTTGCGCAGTGCGGAGTTTTTTGGTAACTCCGTGTTCTATGAGGAATGCGGAGTTGCCAAAACTCCGCAAACTCTGCGAGCGGTGCAGAGTTTTATGTCCAGAGTTAAATTTGAACTCACCTGAAGGGAAGTCTTTCCACAGTATTGGTGTACCATATACTTTAAAATGATGAATGAGTAACTAAGGGTCAAAACTGGTTATACAGCATTATGCCTTGACCAAAATAAATGAAGTGTACCTGACAAACTAATTGTACTTCTTGATGGAGGAGTGTTGGTCATGTGGAATATATGGTGGTGATGCCCACCTGCAAGCACACACTTATATGAACAACTGCCCGTAATGTTGCTTCCACGGAAGGACCAGGCGCAGACCCAAATATCTTCAAAAGATTTATTTGCATTTAATCAGCCATATATATTATCTAGTGACAGTCGCCACTTTGTAGTTATAATTAGGTCTTCTTTTCAATAGAAATTGAATTTTTATGTTTTCTAATAACTTTTGCACAGTTTGACAAATTTTCAAGAAACTTTAGAAAACAAAGGTTCTGCCACCTTAACTCGTTCCTGGAAAGTTTCAAGGTGAACTCTCAAGTGGGGTTGAGAAGAAAGGGGGTCCCAAAATGGAACATCCCCCTGCATTTTCCTTAGACTTCTTTAAAATAGCTTATAGCAAAAACTGCTGAATGGAGTTACATCAAATTCAGCAGGAAGCTAGATATTGATCTGCAGATTGTGCTTTTTAGGATTTGGTGTAAATTGATTCAGTAGTTTTGAAGAAATTAAGGGTCAAATATAATTGTATATTTTGGCAGTTGGGCTCAAGAGAGTATTCAGACTCTCATGGGAGCACCAATTTTAACATAGAGCATTCTGATTGGGCCAAAGAGCTTTATTTCACTTAGGCCATTTCACTCCCATGAGAGTTAGACTCAAGCGAGCATTGCGCTCTGATTGGCTGCAAGTTACATGAGACAAATATTGCTGGCTGACATTATAGGACTCAGGGTCTTAGTACCTTGTCCTGATTTTGTTAAAAAAGAGATATATGGGGTCAGAGTAGGAATACCCTGACTTCCCTAGGCCCTATGGGGGGCCCAGACGAAATGCCCAGAACCAAAAAAACCCCAGAAACGGCACGAAATAGAACCATGAAACAAAATGGTAACTGAGTCACTTTATAATAAGCCCAGGAGAGCCTAACCCAGGGGGGGGGGTGTTTATAAAGGGGAGGGGGCTGTGTGGCCCCCTTACCCGAGCCTTGAGATGCCCTGGGGAGCCCACTCCAGGACCAAAATTGATTTTTATCGAGAGGGGAGCCACGCGGTCCCCCTCCGTAAGCCTCTAAGCTCCCTGGAGAGCCCACCACTTAGGCTAAAAATACCAAAAATGGGGAAGGGGCCACAAAGACCCCCCCCCTCCCTGAGCCTGAAAGGACCCCCGGGAGCCCAACCCAATTATGGTTTATTTAAGGGAGGGGCAGTGCAGCTCCTCTCTCTGAACCATTAATGCCCCTGCGATGCCCATCCCAGGGCTTCCTCAGCAGCTATGTCCTGGGGTGCCGGCCACTGGGACATAGCAACTTGGTGCAGGGAAACCTGTGTTTTTCCTCGCTTGGCAGGGGAATTTTTGAATCCCCTGCCAAGCGGGAGCAAACACCAAGTCTGCTCCCATCTGGCCAGAGCTTCCAAGGTGTTCCTGCCCGCAGGGAATGGACTTCCAGTCTGTTTCCCTGGCGGCTGTTATGCAGACAGGGAAACAGATCTAAATATTTCTCCTGCCAGCAAGGAGCAGCATAATTAGCCACTCCTTGTGGGCAGGAGCAATGCTGGCTCCTGCTGGATGTGGAGAGCCAGCTGGGGCTGCAGGGGCTCCCCCCGCCCACAACAACAGTGTAGTGGGTGCCTTGGGTGGCCACCAGGACTTACATCTTTTCTTATACCGGGCTCCAGGGGATGGGGTCAAAATCAGCAGGGAAAGAGGGGATGCATGACCCGCCCCCTTCAATGTGTTCCAGAGCCCGAGGAATGGGGTCCCTGTGGCCAAAATTAGCCTAGGGAGCAGGGCAACGTGCCCACCTCCCCCATAAAAATGGTTCTGAGCCCCAGGGGATGGGGTCCTGCATGCCCTCTCCCCAAACAAACATGCCTGTCCCTGGGGGATGGGGCCCCGTTAGGTCAAATTTGCCCAAGGAAGTGGTTCTAGTGTTTACCTCCCACAAACAAGCATGCCATAAATTAGTGGCCCCTAGGCCCAAAAAGGCTTGGAGAGGGGACTCCCCTCTACTTTATTTAAATAATGTGATGCTGGGGATGGGGTCCCTTGGGCCAAAACCAAAGAAATTCAGCAGTTATAGTTATCTCAAGTAACTATCACTCATTCACTAAGGTAACTGTAACTCTCCCCCCCCACCATGCACATTTTTCTCACCAATAATTTTGCTGCAAATTCTTTAGTGATTTTATCAATAATATCATGGAAAATGCCATGAGAGATGTCATTTGTGGGGTAATTAGTAGGGCTGGGCAGAATTCACTGAGTCCTACTACACGGAATTCTGGAAAGTAGCAAAAAAACTCTACCACACTATGCAGAGTTCCGCTTTTGCACAGACTTTGCCAGTACACCTGTTAGCGTTGCGTGGGAATGCGGAGTGCGTCCGCACACTCCAAAATCACGTGGGAATGGCACTATGCAGTCCTGAAGTGTGCTAGCCTTCTAAATCACTCACAAACAGCACCAGGCGGTCCGCATGGGCACGTCCATCTTGGTTTTCTGCTCTTGGTGACGGGCCTAAATTGTAATCTCTTCTTAATCTTTGTGATCCTTCCCCTTTATTACTTTTCTACCACAAATTCTGATTTTTTACATTAGTATGTGTCTTTGTGTATTTTAGGTTTTTGTGTAAATCTTTTCATGTTTTTGTGATTTTTTTAACTTATTTTATTTCCCCTTCTTTCCCTAGTTCTTTCTTCTTTACTTTCCCTTTCTTTTCCTTCTCAGTTATTATTTTCCAACCCAGTGTCATGGCAGAGGGGCAGCTTCCATGTGGCCGGCCACACTGCTCTGCTGTGCAGCCCTGGGTGATCTTTCAAGAGGAGGAGGTGGCAGCCCTAGTTTTTTTGTGCAGTGCCACCTCCTCTCTATGCTGGCAGCAGGTGGCAGGCCCGATAGTGTCTACTCCCTGCAGGAGCATCGGCGGTGCTGGGGGACAGTGTGTCGTGCGTGCAGCGCATCAGCGAGGTTTTGTGCATCGCCCAACAGCTGAGGCACTGCTGGGCCGACATTCTCGACCAGGAACAGGACGTGCTTGACCTACTAGGCGTCGAGATTCCAGGTCTAGATGAGTACTAATTATTTGTTGTGTCTGTGTTCTACAATGCTAAAAATAAATTCTGAATAGCATGCTGCTCACACTCAGGTAAGTTATTTCTAGTAAAATTTACGCTGATATATTATTGTATGATTCAGTTTCTAGTTTCTGCTAGGCATGTGCTGCTACCAAATTGCATTCATCAGGCGCTCGCTTTGGCTGATTAATTAAGAAGCCATTGCAGACTGTTTCTTCTGTCAGTGAATCACTGAGTAGCTCATTCTCTCTGTGACTTTGTTTATGTAGCTCATACAGTTCCAGGTTATTTAACTGAATTCACAATGATGTCAAGTATGCATTTATGCATTGCAAAAAAGGGAGACTGAGTAGGCTCATCAAGAGTTTTGAGAAATGGGAATAGACTAAAATCAAAGATCATTCACTGCAATACATTAGTTTCAAATGTAGATTTTGTTAAGGAGATTGGGAATATGGATTTAACGATAGACTCGAGTCGAAACTAGTAGTACTATAGGCGATCTGTTTTAGCGACTGCATTTGCTCTTCATAAAACCTTTTGTAGAGATTATTAACAGAATCACTAATCTATTTTTACTTATCTTCCTAATTTCTTTCCTCAGCACCAAAGGTCAAGAAGAGGGAGAGTTCGGAGGGTCCAGGGCCAGCTGATCAGCTTGCGCTGACCATCAGCGCCGCTACCAAGGGCTTTGCTGATCCCAGTAAGTCCTTTTATGATTGTTGCGGACTTCTTAAGGTAGAACTGTAGAATCTTGGGATATTTATTGGTCTATTGGAATGTTGGTGCTATCTATCGTGGGCGTGAAGATTCAGATAGCAGGCCTATGTAAGCTAGTACTTTAAATAAAAATCACCATGTATATTTGGTCAGAAGGCTTTCCTTTTCCTGCCTATGCCTAGCTCTAACATAGTTCAATTCATGAGACAGTGGCCATCATCATCATGGATACCCTCCCATTGTAGTGTGCTGCAGACCCGTTCATTTATGGTTAGAGTATACCAGCAGTTTCCAATGACAGTGCAGCAAGGCTGCAAAAAAAAGTATGAGGTCCCACTCCCATTGTATTTGCCAACCAACACCATTATTTCATTGACCATTATTCCATGCCTGACTTGTCTAACTTTGTGAACCAGCCAATCAAATGTCCAGAGTGATATTTGGAAGACACTGATGAGCTAACGGAGCTGGAGAGATGCATTGGTGTTGTTCCCTCTCTCTTTGAGCAAACAAATGGCTAATCTGGCCACAAACTATGCTAACTTACTACTTATAGGCGATATGAACTACTGGTGCAATGACGCCCTTGGTGGGTGCACGCCGCAGAATTATCTGATTTACTTTCCAACCTTAACTTTACTCAGCCCATTTCCTCTGCCACCCATATCAAAGGGCACACACTGGACCAAATTTAGTCCACTAATCTAACACTATCGGTGCCCATGATCTTACCATGTATATGGTCAGATCATTATTTAATAAGATTCACAGCAACGATCCCCTTCAACATTAAGACCCCCACGGTTGAGGGTAGCATGATAAGAAAGTGGAGGGCTCTCAATAAACAGGAATTCATTGACACCTTGGCAAGCTCAGTGCCCGTCCTTAACCCCGATATTAACTCCACGGAAGAGAACATTTCTGCCTGGCTACTAGCGGCCTGCAACACACATGCCCCGCTTACGTGCCCGCCGAGCCATCGGCAAGAAATGGTTCTCTGTTGAGCTAAAAAAGCAAAAACTAGCGCTCCGCCAAAAAGAAAGGCGATGGAGACTAAGTTACTCCCTCCACCTACTTCTCTGCCAGAATCCTGAGCTCCCATAACAGGCTGAAGGAAATTTTTACGATAGTCAATGACCTATGTAATGCTGAGAGAATTCTCCCTAAACAGACGCCTATCCAAGATTTATGCAACTCCCTGAATGACTATTTCGTGGACAAAATGTCCAACATTAAAGCCAGCATCTCCACTTCTAGACACACGGAGCCCCACGGCACCAAAATAACCAATACAGCCACCTTAGACCACTTCCCTGTCATGTGCCCCCAGGTCTTCTTAGATTTGCTGTCCTGAGTCAAATCAGTCTCCCCCAGAGACTGCTGCCCCCCACACATTCTAAAGGACACCTTCTCTGCCCTGCCACATGCCGTGCTGCCCTTCCTAAATGAGTCTCTTTCGCAGGGCAGTGTCCCCAACGCATTCAAGAATGCGATAGTGGTCCCTCTCCTAAAGAAACCAAGGGCCGACCCCCTGAATCTATCTAACTATCGCCCCATCTCCCTGCTTCCCTTCTTGGCCAAGATCTTAGAGGTTCATGTCGCTAGGTGTTTATCCAACTTCATTGAACATTCTGAACACCTCGAACCTTACCAAGCAGGCTTCTGCCCCGCTCACTCCACTGAGACAGTAATCCTTGCGGTATTGGACGACTTATGAGCAAATGCGGACAAGGGCATCCCTCAGGCCTTGGTGCTCCTGGACCTGTCGGGCGCTTTTGACACGGTCGACCATAAAATCCTGATGGACCATGTCAGACAGGCCGGCATACAGGGATCAGCCTTCAACTGGCTCAAGTCCTTCCTCAAGGGCCGTACCCGAGCAGTACGCCTTGCCCCTTTCACTGCCCCCAAGATCGCTACTAAATGTGGGGTCCCACAGGGATCGTTGCTGTCTCCCCATCTGTTCAATCTTTACCTCCTGCCAATGATTCACCCTTAACCACATTTAATTACGCTGATGACCTTCAGTTTGTTTTTACGATTGATAACTCCCCTGACTCAATTCAGGAATTTCAAGCCACCATGCTTCATATCCAGCGTTGGATGGACCTCAACAGTCTCAAACTTAATCCGGACAAGACTGAACTAGTCCTGCCCGGGAAAGGCCAGATCTTCTGGGGCCCACACTACTGGCCGACTGAACTGGGACCTCCCCCCGCCCCGTCCTCCTCCGTGAATAGCTTAGGGGTCACCATAAATGCCGATCTCTCACTCAGAGCCCAAGTTGGGGCAGTGGTCTCGACCTGCTTTTTTCAGTTGCGCAATATCAGGAAGATTAGCAACCTGCTCACTCACATCACTCTCATACAGGTAGTGATTGCCCTGGTAGTCTCTCATCTTGACTTTTCTAATTCTATCTTCCTCGGCCTGCCACTGTTCCTACTTAAATGTCTCCAGCTGGTACAGAACCAAGCTGCAAGACTAATCCACAAACAACCAAGATGACAATCTGCCAGACCTTTATTATTAAAACTTCACTGGCTCCCTATCGCCCAACGTGCGACCTTCAAGACAGGGTGCCTAATCTTTAAGGCCCTGCATTGCCGGAGCCCTAAATTCATCAGCTGCATGATACCGAGGCATGTACCCCCCGCAACCTGCGTTCAGCCCACCTCCAGTTGCTAAATACCCCTGCCTTTAAGCTCAAACGCCAGGGAGGGTGTAGGTTCTCCTATCTGGCCCCTAAATTATGGAACTCCTTACCACCAGCAATCCGATCCTGCAGCAACCTCCTGGGGTTCAGAAAAATGCTCAAGACATGGCTGTTTGAGCAGGCTCATGCGTAAATACGTCTCTGCCTTGACTCTGCCCAAAGCAAGCACCATGAAACCTCTTGGTGTACGTGCGCTATAGAAATCCTTGTTAACATTTGCGGTTGCATATCTGGTACTCTTAATTAAGTGGAATGTTTTATTCTAGCCACACAGAAGATTGGTGATGCCGGCTCTAGTGCTGGTGCAGGAAGAGACGGCGCCGGGTCAGTTGGAGGGGGAGAAGCAGCAGCTGGGACGGGCACTGATAAGTCACATATTTCTTGCAATTACTATGCTCACTACCTGTTGCCATGATGTCGCTCGTCGTAATCAAAAATGACTGTGAGGTGACCCGTCCCTCCCAGCTTTACCAGCCACAGCGGTGGTTGAGTTATTAATATTGCTTCTTCTATCTGCAATACAGCAACATCTCACATAATGAGCTTTGATGGCTTGAGGGAAACATGAAAGAACTTAAGGTAACTTAAAAGGAAGGAAATGGCAAATGAGTGAATGGGTGGGTGGGCCATTCTGGGCATGTGCCACATTTAGTCATGCAATACCCGTGTGAAGGGATTCCAGAACATATATCATGGTTTCACATAACAGAATAATTTACACTTGTTCGGATTTTTCCCTTTTGAATTGAACCGTGACTGAAAAAGCCTAAGATGATGAATAGATGATCAGTGTAGTGGCCCCTCTATTATAATTTGTTGTAAATACGTGGTGGAGGGTGATGCCACAGAGTAAAGTGGGTGCAAATTCATGACTCGATATCAAGTGAGCCAAATGGGATACACAGTGACAAATGTGCCAAATAAAAATTTATATAATCCGATCCTTTGCCTGTAGTGCAGTCTATTAGATTAATTATTCTCAAAGTCTATTGCCGGCAGACAGGATAATATATTATTATTGGCATTTCATACATGAGGTGTGTGACTGACGTGGTATCCTATTCATCAGCCTCTTTGGAGGCAGGGTAGAAAGAAAAATGTATTTGGCAAAGATCAGGACAATTGGAATTAAAAATAGATAATTGTCAACTACAGCTGCAGACAGTAGCAAACTAGCAGAGGCGCTGGCTAGCAATGAGCATGGCTTCATTATTTTAGCACCACACACAACTTGGTCTCCATATAGTGCATAATGCTTTCTCATCAATTTTTTCAACTCAAAGTCTCAGACTCTGTTTATAGTTACTTGAAAAGCCATTAGAAAACAAAATAATCCAGTCACAGTTGTTTTAATCCTGTGATGTTACTCTCTGCCTGTCACTTTTCTTCCACACAGTCAGGGCTTTTTTATGTTTGGCAACATGTGTGGGTAAAAGAAAACATAAAATTGGCCTTGTAATTCTCCTAATCATAATCACATCAAACAAATTCCTATGTCCCTTGGGGACCAACAATGTACTGCTACTGTGCCTCCCAGTTGTCAAAAACAATTGCTTACACAGAACATTATTTACAATTTGTCTTTTTTGATTTTTTTCAATATAGCTGCTCCTGCTGGTCCAGCCGGACCACCTGACAGGCAGGATAGAGCGGCCTGTTTGCGGCAGCAGAGGCTGGAGCATATCCAGCAGGAATACTGGCGGCTGGTGGTCCTGGAACAGGAGGAGGAAGCCCCAGTGCAGCCGATCCCCCTCAGCCACCAGCTTCCCAGTGATCCCATCACCTGGGCTGCCATCAGACGACTGCTGCCACCCCCTACCAGAATGGCAACAGGCCTTTGCTGCACAGCATCCTGCAGTGGCTGGCTGGACACCATCGAGGGCCGGTTCACCTCGATGGTCCAGAACATGGACCAGCTCTAGCTCTGGACCAACGTCGATAATGCCCTCTCTTAGCCCTTTTTTATTTTTTTGTTTTGGTGGGACAGATTTGTTGTTTATTGAGGCTGGATGGAGAGGGTGGGAAGGGAATTGGGACTAGAGAGACTCTCTTGGACATTTTGAGTTTTTGTGCTTGGCTCAGTTTTGTTTATGGGTGGGCATGTTGTTTGGGATGAGATGGTGGGTTGCTTTGTAAATAAATAAAGGTGGGAAACTATTTTTTATAACCTAAATTTATACCTGAAGCAGTTTATTTAATTTTCAATTTGCACTGCTGCCTTCAAGTAGTTGTATGCAGCCTGTGTATGTGCTTGTAACTTAAGAGATAGAGTGCCAATTAGTTATAGAGTCTAGGGGCAGATTTACAAGCCCCTTGCGACACATTTGTGCTGCCGTTGCGTCACTTTTGTGACGCAGTGGCGGCGTAAATCATGCACCAGGTTGCGACTTATATACAACGTGACGCATCTAGGCAGATGCGTCACATTGTAAAGCACTGCGCCACATGAAACCTGCGTCAGGTTTTATGTGGGTGTTCCGTCGCAGGGTGGGCGTTCCATCGCAGGAAAGCCCCGTAAAACTGATGCAGTAAAATCTACAAGATTTCACTGAGTCAGTTTTCCGACGCCGCTGCGTCAAACCCTTACACCTGCTTGAAGCAGGCATAAGGAATGATGCACCACTTTAAGTATGGGTGGCCCCTGTGCATTGCTGGAGTAGGGAAGCGCTTGCGACTCCAGCAATGCGCCGCCCTTACACCCCAAGATGTGCCACGCATCTGCCCTCCTTGCGCCATGGTGAGCCGCATTGTAAATGCGACGCATCCGTGGTGGCGCAAGGGGGGAATTGCGTGTCGCATCTGTTCTGGCGCATCCCTGCTGATTTGCAGAAATGTGCCAGACATTATAAATATGCCCCTGCGCTTTTACTTTCTAACTATCTTGACCATTATGGGAAATGTTGCTATGATGACCTATATTGTGTCAAAGTTCTGAACTATCCATATAAAAAACAGTAGCAGTTAATTTATTTCTTACTAAGTTAAATTATATGCATACTAGTTGTCTTACCTGAATATACATGCAGCAATAGCAGGGGAGGCATCACAACTTCACAAGTGAGGTCCAACTTCCAGTTCCACCCAGGTGAGCTCAAACTGTAGGATTGATCTGAATGATTGATTGATTATCCAACCTAGACAACTAAATAGAAGTAGAAATACTGAGTAAGGGGGTTATATATTTATCAAAGATTTACAAAGAATTGACACCACTTGAGTACTACATGATGGCACAATGAAAATGCCTGATTGTGCTAAAATAGAAACAAATAGCAATACTTGTACGTTTTGGCTAATGTGGAGCTAGCAGTATTATTTGTGAAATCCTCAAGTTAGCAAAAATTGACTCACAGTCTGGAGTAGACAATCTTAAGTTAGGCATTTACGGTTAGCCAACACAAAGCCTGAATGATGATGATTCTGTGACGACTGATGTTCTTCTATGTTTAAAAGAAATATGGATAATGTTTAATGCACAGGTTGGTAATGGGCTGGTGTGGGCTGCTACTTAGAAGATTCTACAGTAAGTTGGTGTTGCTTTCACCACATCCACCCCACCAAGTGTGTGATCCATTGATGTTATCATTTAAGTCACACCTCAAAAAATTGCACAGCTCGGGGGAAGAGGGTTAGTATTTGATGAATGGATGGGTAATGGGGTTTGAGGAAAGGTTTGACAAAGACAAACACTACAACACAAGGCCAACATTCATCTGGGCAAAAAGCAGCAGCACTTCATTTGCCATCAATCTGTTGTTAGAAGGAAACAAAGGAATGAGTATGACAGAGTACAGATACAAGCATTGAAAATATTCCTTCTGCCTCCGAGATACAATTTACCATATATCTAAATGTTCTGTCTTCTAGGTTAGGGAGTGAAACCATCCACTCACTGCTCCTAATTAATATATTAAAAGATAAATGATACTGTATTGCAAAATTCGGTGGTGTGTCTGCATTCTCCTCGGGAATGTCCACTCTTTGGGGCCTGTCTGCACTGGTCCGGTAGGTAAGCAGGAGTCTTGTTGAGCTCAGCTAACTTTCACCTTTCGTTCATGAAGGAGACTAGAAGAAGGTCTGCTGACTGTAAAAGAGAAACTATATTTAGAGTCAAGGAGAAGGACAGAAGGAAGGTAAGCTTCATGAGGAGAGTATCAATAAGACTCAGATGCACCGCCCAAAAAACAAAAGGGGACTCAGAGTATCCCTTTTGCCACAAGTCCAAAACACACACACACACACAAACACACACACACGCATACACACCCACACACACACACACACACACACACACACACAGAGCGGCATTTCACAAACGCACCTCTTTCTATTCCACGCAGATTGTTGTGTGTAGATTTAGATTCCGTATATAGGTTTCCTGATTTATGCCCTTATAGAGGTATAGTTCATATTGCCCTTATTTAGGCATAGAAAATCCAGCCCTTATTTAGGCATTGTCCATGCTAACCAAATACAGGCATGGTCTCCTACATCCGTCAATCCACGTCACAACGAGTTCTTGGAAAACCAGACTCTTAAGCCTTTAGGAATTTCCCTTGCTTGGATATTGATTTCTCCAAGAACTCATTTAGTATGCATGAACATCTATTCCTTAGGGGTTCATTCATGACGCTTCGATGCCTGACTTTTACGTCAATACAGGCATTCCTAAATACCTTCAAGGTATAAATATACCTGCACTTGCCCTGGCAAACCACGGTTTCGGTACGGTCCAGTTTGACTGCGTACTTGCGGTTCGCCACAGCAAGTTCAGAAGGAGATCGAGTTCCTGCCTGATGCACTGACCAGACGCTGTCATCCTCCTCGCAGAGAATCCAGCTCCAGTGTTTCTGACTCCCCTTGTGGTGTTTTAGATATTGAGTCCCCGAAAGAGATTCCAACCTCACACATTCTAAGGTATGGAGCAGACTAGAACTTAGAGAAACTTTTGGCAACTCTTGGCAAAATTAAAACTACAGCTAGCTATTCTTTAGAAAACTGCACCTACTTCTTACCTCGTACTACACTTAGGTTAGGAAAACTGGGGTAGAACTATTTAGATGCATCAGATGAATATTCACATTTTATCCTGTTATTTATGTATGTATTTTATGAATATATGTCATAGCTACAAACCATGCTATTGCAGTATTATTTTATCTTACTGCTAACTCTGTACGTATTGTACTTCGCATCCTGTCTTACAATTGTAATGGTTCATATCGCTTGCATGAGAAATAAGACTGTTCAATAAACCCCTTTTATAAAAACGCCCGTCTCTCTATTTCTGTGCAAATCTGTAGAAACAAAGCATGCACGATTGACTGAGTGAAACTGTTATCTATTGTTTCCACGGTTCTGGGATTGTTCCGATTCTAAGAGAAACAAAGTTGTCATGTTTATGCGGTTGTCAGAAACTAATCCCTTCTTGTTTATTCGAGAAGTTTCTAGTGACCTCTGAGTTAGCTGGCACACGTTTAATGTACTCGAGACATACTGACCTCAGTCCTATGTCAAAACTATAGTGTATATTATTCCAGTGTGCAGAGCCTATCAGAGATATAGGAAGTACACTACATGGCGCCCAACTGTTTGGTAAGGCACTAATTTAATGCTAGATACTGAAGTAACTCAGTCGTGCTTTTTTCAGTGACCCCTACTCATAATACTCCATAAGACGTCTGGAGTGGGTAGGGATAATATCCACCATAGCTGAGTATGACAAAAATCCTATGTATTAGCTGTTTGGTTTGTTCAACGTTGAAGGATACAGTGTTCCAAAATATTGTGCACCTTATCTTTGTTTCCTTTTACATTTTTCATTAAACAAAAATATCTGATACAGAGCCTCCGGCTAACCAAGTCGTAGCGGCCTTTAATACTATAGGTTTAAATGAAACTGATGAGGGTGTTATAAACATCCATCCAAATTTAAGGAGAGCCATCACTCTAAAACTTATAAAACATCGCCTAACACCAAGAGATGGTAGAGCAGTTTTTGTGATAGACGCACATGAATCTCACCAGGCAGAGGTATTTTATTCATGGATAGTATTCCCAGAATCAAATCGAGTAACTAAAACGTTTCACTTCTACTAAGAGGATGAACCACCTGAGGGATATATTCCTTTCGAGGATATTGAAATTCCACTCACATACCAGGAGCATGATCTCCGGTTTAAAGGCGCCCTAAAACATTACAGTCACATTACCAGGCTCGGTCCACTAGGTAGACCAGGAGCAACATGGCCGATTTTTGCCAGCTACACACCTCATCCGGACATTGAAGAAATGTCAGATGTAGAATTACTTATTCAGATACAAAATTTAATAGCATTACACAGTTAAACCACAACTGTCTGAAAGTCCTGAAAAGGCCTTTACTAAAAACAATCCTACCCCTTCTAAAAAGAAGTGGTAAAATAACAATCAAAATTCAAAAGAGAAAGATTCTCAATCCCAAGGTAGGTCTTCTCAAAAGGAGCCCTCTGAAAGGAGGTATAACCTCAGGAATAGGGATAATTTGAGAAAACCTAACAGGTATCAAGATACTGATACATGTTCCTCTCGTACCTTTCAGATATTATCACAAACATCCGAAAGAAGAGGACGGTCAGAGAACAAAGAAGAACGCGTGAAGTCCAAAGACGATCAACACGTTCAGAAAAACAAACCAAAACTTAAATTCTCCAAAAAGAAGGTAGCAGGTCTGAAGATCAGACATGCCGAGGATTCTGAGAACACAACTAAGAACGGAGAATGGGCTCAGACAATGTTGGACAGCGCAGCAGAAGTTAGAGTAGCTCGCCAGAACCTGAAGGGGCTTCTGGAGACAGTGGACTTGAATGAGGACATTCAAGTTGAAACTGTAGATACCAGGGTTAGTTCTCCGCATAGGTTATATGAAATATTACTCCGGATGGGGGTTAGACATACCAAGAAAAGTGAAAGCACTCTTTTGGGAGCGACTTTCTAAGGGTTTTGATATACTTCTAGCGAACAAGACTGGCCACCAGAATTTGTCAGAGAGTGCCCACATCGCGAAGCCATCATTATGCCATCCTTCTCTAACCATGTTCCAGTACATTTAAAATATACTTATGCCAGGAACTGGGCTGTGGCCCAGGCCCCAGCATTATTTAAGAATCATGTAGGATGAGATGAGGACTCACCTCACCACAAAATCCAGTTAAAAAATCAATCAACTGCACAAAGGCTGTACCCAGTTAAGCAAGAAGCTAAAAAACAAGTCAGGTAGATCTTAGATCAACTTGAATACCAGAGGGTGATTGAAACTTGCACCTCATCAATGAACAATCCTTTGTTTCCCGTCTCCAAACCAGACAATACATATTGTCTAGTTTTGGATTACAAACACCTAAACTCTTGTTGTAAAACATTTGCAGTGCAAAATGCACACAGTACAGCATTAATGAATAATATTGTGCGTAAAAAGTACAAAACGACATTAGACATTTCAAATGGTTTCTTTTGTCAAAATATTGCACCTGGAAGTAGATATTTGACTGCTTTCTTAATAATGGGGACTCAAAGTCAATTTTGTCGACTCCCACAGGGGTTCAAAAACAGCCCGCGGTTATTCTCAGCAAGAGTAACAGAGATACTACAAATTTATGATGACGAGGCATTGTCATATGTCGATGATATATATCTGACAGACGATGACCTGGACAGACACTTAACAGGGTGAACACCATTATATTGGGCTTCGCATCTGAGGGTTACACATTTATCTTTAAATAGTCCAGAATTGCCCACCTCAACGTCCTTTTTCTAGGATATGAACTTTCAAGTGAAGGCAAAGGCCTGGCAGCCAACGTTTTAGAAAAGTGTGCGCTGCTCCAACCTCCAAAAACGCTGAAAAACTTACAGTCGATTCTAGGTTTCCTGAATTTTGGAAGAACATACATTCTAAACTACGCAGAGAGGGTTAAAGCTCTCTATGAATTAATCAAACCTGATTTCAAAGCCACAACTTGGACACAAGAACACACAGAAATTCTGCGTGCACTTCAAACAGACATGTTAGCAACAAAACACTTGCAAACACTCGTAAACGTACGCAACTTAGTGATCCAAATCATTCCGGGTCAATGCGGATTCACCTACTTAACTTTTAACGAAGGTGAAAAAGTACCAGTTGCATACAAATTACACTTGTATACACAAGCAGAAATTAAATTCACTTCTACAGAAAAGATTCTGACAGCAGTTCAAACCGCTGTAGCAAAAGAAAGAGCCCTAGCACAGGGGAAATGCATTATGGTCGTGACTCCTGTACCAGCCTTAGAGGCAGTTACAAAAGCGAGTATTCCGAATGCAAAAGCTTTACATCTAAGATGGATACAATGGGTTAATTTTCTTGCTGCAACTGATGTTGAATATGTTTTTGATCCTTACTTGAAAACACACGCATTCCTGCAATACGAGCACAAATGGCATCTCCTACTGAAATTCTCCCTCTTGATCAGTACAAATTTATAATTTATACTCACGGATCTGCACAACCCGCCATGAGGAGTAAACAAGCTTACAGTGCAGCATGCGCGATCGTTAAAGGTCGTATGCGTGATGGCAAATTCAGACCAATGGTCACAAAAACCCAATTTCTAGGAGATTATGCAGCTGAGCGAGCTGAACTACAAGCATTCCAGATGGCACTTGAAAACACGGATTGTGAATTCCCCACACTCATAGTCTGTGATTCTTTTTACTGTGTTCAATCTTGCAATGAATATTTACAGAATTGGCTTCAAAATGGTTTCAAAGATGCAAAAGGTGGCACAATCAAGCATAAAACGCTTTGGGAACAAGTAGTTCAGTTGCGAAACGGACTAAAAAACACTCACGTGATACACACACTGAGTCATCAACGTGATGGCTTTCACGTTGAAGGCAATTCCTTGACTAATGAAGCCGCGAAAGGGGCTGTGCAAGCGGCTTCCGTAGCTGCAATCACTTGTTCGAAAATGAAAATAGACAGTGAAATAATGCTGGCTGTCAATGCTTCAAGCAAAGGCAGCGGTGCAGTGTTACCTAAAATATTTCCACTCATATATAATTGATGCAAACAATGTTCCGTTTGCTCGAATCCCTGGAGTGGGGGATAGGGTGATACCAAACATGGAACATAGATTAGGCCTAATCCTAGCAGCACATGAAGGGATCACCTCTGCCCATGCAGGTGTTTCCGACACAGTATCGTTATTAAAACAGAGATACTGGTGGCCAGGCATTGGGAAACAGACCAGGAATTATGTTTTGGAATGTGCAATATGCCAGAAGATGAAAGTCTCTACTGTGAAACGTCCTGCGCAGATGCCCCTGTTAATATCAGATAAACCATTGGCATGTGTTTACCTGGACCTCTGCGGTCCCTTACAAAGGGATGGTAACTATAAATATATCATGGTCGCAGTGGATTCGTGTTCTAGGTTCCTATGGATGTGGCTTCAGCGCTCGGCTGACGCTTGAACTGTTATAAAAGATTTGCGAGTGTTTATCGGCACATACGCAATTGGCACACTACATTCTGACCAGGGTCCTGCATTTAGCTCTCGAGCTTACAAAGAAGCCATGGCCAGTTTGGGCGTAGCATTGCGGTATTCTTCTCCATTCCATCCTGAGGGAAATTCTTTTGTGGAAAGAAAAAACTGGGACATAAAGCAGTCTATAACAGCTAGGTTATTAGGTTTGGGTGATGGATGGGTCAAACACCTTTATGGGGTCCAGCGTGCACTTAACAACTTGCCAAGAAGTTCTCTAGGGAGTGTCACTCCATATTAAGTTCTATTTGGAACTAGAATGTTGGTACCGGACCTTGATATGCAAGGCACAGTGATGGAAAATAAGAAATTTGATATCAAAGATCGTTTGGCGCTTTTACAGGACTTAAATGAACTAAGAACGAAACAAAGCAACGTGCTCCTGAAGCCAACCATCACTGGGGAAAAAACGGCCATCCCAGAAAGGCCTGTCTGGGTCTAAAAGCTTGGTGATCTAGTCAAAGAAAAGATCGCAAACAAGAAGGAATTTGGGCCTTCTTACAGACAACCAGTACCTGTCCTAGCAATCCACAGATCAAGAACAGTACTTTTGCCGCCCCTTGCTGGTAAAAAGGAAAAAAGATTTGTGTCCATCGACCTGATTAAACCACACAATGTGGCCGATACTAAGCAGAAGGCCAAGTAGACTCCGCCAATGTAGCAGACGCACTCATCTAGCTACAAACCAAGAGGTTCAAACTGAGAGACTCTTCACCTTTGAAGATTCTGCAGTGAGAAATAAAGGACTAAGGAACAAAGCTATGGAACTTGTTCCTCTTGAAACCCAAATAACAGTTCGTCCTGATACACATGTCTACAGCGAATTAACAAGTGATCAACTGGTTCCAGCGAATTCAACAAATCCTGATGCAATTCCAACCATTGACAGAACTGCCTCTGACTATTTCATAAACTTTGATAAGTTTTCTGAGGATCCCAGTGAACCTGAAACAACGCCAGCACAAAGAACTTTCAAAGAACAAGCAACCGACTTTTTTCATCTTCTGAAAAAGACTTATCTGGTTTCACCATGGATTGAACTATGGATTGTTTTGGAAATATTCTTCTTTCTACTATGGTTAGCTCTGGTAATAACTCTGGGTATGCTGATAAATGGACGATATATTCAAATGGACACAGCAAGTAAAAGAGTGAACTTACTTCCCCAGCCACACAAATCATCCCATCGTGAAGCAAGAGACTTGTCAGCAGTGAACATCACAGCCGTTCCTATACCAGATGGTATAGTTTGGGACAGAACTGAATATGACATTTTTGGCCCGTTGGAGCTTTTGAAGACTCCACATTTATTTAAGACTTCATTAATTGACTTTATTACCTCTATTACCTTTTCTGATGATTGGGACTTCGAGACTGTTAATAACATGATGTCTAATCTAGAGATGTCTGCAGTATTCACAAATCATGAATATTTAGAGGGTTCATCAGACTATGAACAAATGTATTGTTATAACCACTATGGTCATCATTTCTTGCATAAATCTGCAACTCATAGAAATGTATTTATGTATAACCAATGGGAACATTGTCCTACACCCCCAAAGGGTAGTTTGAAAACTTTTGCAATTAAATTTCCATATTTTTCAGGCTACAGTTTGTTCAATCCAGAAAGGTTTTACTTTAAAAATGTGAACAAGACAGGAACGAAAAATATGTTAACCAATACGAAACAGATTTATTCTGCAGCCTTTATTGCCCAATTGTCTAGACAGGGTTTCGACTTTTGGAAAGACAACATTGAGACAAAATCTGTCTGGGGTACAAAAGATTGGCAAGTGCAGGGGGTAGAAGCTTTGTTTAGAGTCTGTATCATCCCTGAGCAAATTGTGATTTTGAATGACACTGTCCAACAAACGTCTTGCCTTGGATTAGCCAAGATCAAAGACATGAACACACCGACCATACCTATACCTGCAAGTAATAGCACTACACGGGGAGAGGTTGACGTACATAATATTTTGCATCACAACAGATCAGATCCAGAATGGAAACAATGGTTGCTCTGGCCCACTGACACGAATAACTGTCAAGATCGATTCCTGAACAAAACACAGGGTTTCTCTATCAATAGGCCAGACCCACGCTATGTTCAAAGAAAGCATCCAGGGGTAGTAACAACATACAGTGTAGGGAAGCTTTGCCTTGATTGGTTACAGAAAGCTACACTGAAGGATGTAAAACAACACTTAACTTTACTTCAAGAAGGCGCAGTCCTTACGGAATTCTTGATAGGACCAAGAAAACCGCGTCAAAAGCGTTTCATATATGCCGGTATCTACGCTGCTTATAATGAAGCATGGAAGGTTACCCAAGCAGAGACTGCAGAACGAATACGAGAAATTGATCGTATTAATTTAGAGAAAACTCTCTCTGTAATAGACAATGGGTTAACGACTCTGTCGTCCAGAATATATTCATTGGACAGCATTGTGTCTTCTGTCATAGACATCATGGAACAGGACTTGGTCATGTTGCAACGTGGTCAGTCTCAGCTACGTTCTATAATGCTATTGGGCTGGACGCTACAAAACTTGCGTGCAGGCTATGTGCCTTGGCGTATAATCAACACTACGTCACTGTTTTCAGAATTCAATCTCACTTATAAACAGATCAGACTGGCACAAAGAGGAGCAGACTACACTATGCTGAGCATTGAAAAACTGGAAAAATTACCATTCACAGTGGCAGGAAAACCAGCTACTGAGCGGATCATACATGGTAAAATTACTCTGCCTGTTACAACTTTCCATTTTCAGTATTGCCTAAAACATATACCAGTAGGCAGATATGATAGGTTGGGTAAAGAATACATCAAGACATCCTGGGATTTACCTTACACACCTAGATGTTGGAGTGGGGAACGTGAAGTGTTTCTTAGTGGTGAAAACTGTGAACACGCACAAAGCGGTTCTCTCCTTTGTCAGGGTATTAACTTACACGGAGCCTGTGATGGTTCCACTACAAACTTATCCTGTCACCTGCAAGGTTCACCAGCTACAGTGATTAATCCAATTTTTGGCCAACTTTCTAATGGAAGTTACATTATGTTGAATGACCACAGCTGCTGTGGCATGTTGCCAGGTATTCCATATCTAGTTGCGGTTACATCCAGGGTCACTTGCTGTATGCAAGTCTTGTTTCCACAAATAGACACAGTCAGGGAGTCGCCTTTATGGCCTTCACTGAACATCTCTTCTATACTAATTGATACTCTAAGCAGAATGAAAGCCATTCTTTTACAGAAAACAGTGCCGCTGACCTCGGCCAGAGACCTATGATCTCCAAGTCGCAAGTCATCCTTGATGCAGGCAACACATTGGAATTTGGTATTGGCAGGCAGTCTAGTAGGATAATAAATAATATTATAGGACAGCTCTTCTACTGCTAAGTGATGAAAAAGTAATAGTCATTAGGCAACAGGCATGAGAGGGGGACAGGACATGTCCCCAATGTCATGAAGGAGTAGTGGAGGCTTCTTCAATGCACACTGGTTCAACTGCAATCCGGCAATATATATATGTGACTAATAAAAAAGTGTGGCAGCATAAATCTGACACAAAAATAATAATGCTCCTCTAGCAATATTTTTGTGGTGTTTTTGTAAAGAAAGAACTGAGATCAATGAGAATTTTTTAAAAAGTTCTATTGGAGCACTGACATACTTAGTCCGGGAAGTAATGTTCATCCTCAAACACCGGTGGTTCACCCAGAAGTTGGTCAGCTAACACATTTGATTCAATTTCGGACCAATCACCCTCTTCTTTCTCCTGTGCTGCTGTTTCAGGAATGGCATAATTGTGTGGTATAACATTTTAGTTCACTTTGATCAATCTCTCCACATTTTGAGGCAAGAGACTGATCTTTCTCACTGTACGGTCACACCAGCAACACACTGGTGACAGGACAAACCAGATACTTTATTGCCAGCCTGCGGAGCTCAGGCCATTGGCACATCTTCCCATACCAATATATCAATGGATTTTGATCCACATAGACCTCTTTTGGATCATACAGATACTCCTGGAACATCCTGTGGATGGTCATTGGTGCTGCCACTTGCTCTACCTGCTTTTCCGTCTCCTCTGCACTGGACTTGAGCCCTGCCAATTGAAATCAATACAATGCAGAGGTTGGGTCTGGTCCTTCTTTTACTTTTGTTGCCGAAGTTCTGGTTGATGGGGTTGTTGACTGCTGTGAGACAAGACTGCCCTCTCTGGAAGTTGAAGGCGGCACCCCAAAACTGCGGGGTGGGACTCGAATTTAATCAATCAATCAATCAATCAATCAATCAATCAATCAATCAATCAATCAATCAATCAGACAATTTGCAAAGCGCGCTACTCACCCGCTAGGGTCTCAAGGCGCTGGGCGGGGGAGGAAGGGGGTCGCTACTGCTCGAACAGCCAGGTCTTGAGTTGTTTCCTGAAGGAGAGATGGTCCTGGGTCAGCCGTAGGTGGGTGGGGAGGGAGTTCCATGTCTTGGCCGCCAGGTAGGAGAAGGATCTTCCTCCGGCGGTGGCTCTGTGAATTCGTGGGACGGAGGCGAGGGCGAGGCTGGCGGAGCGGAGCTGGCGGGTGGGTGTGTAGAATGTGAGGCGGCTGTTGAGGTATTTCGGGCCCAAGTCGTGGAGGGCCTTGTGTGCGTGGGTGAGGAGTCTGAACGTGATCCTCTTGCTGACGGGGAGCCAGTGCAGGTCTTTCAGATGGGCGGAGATGTGGCTGCGATGAGGGATGTCCAGGATGAGTCATGCGGAGGCGTTTTGTATGCGCTGGAGCCTTTTCTGGAGTTTGGCTGTGGTTCCCGCGTAGAGGGTGTTCCCGTAGTCTAGCCGGCTGGTGACGAGGGCCTGGGTGACCGTCTTCCTGGTTTCGGTGGGTATCCACCGGAAGATCTTTCAGAGCATGCGCAGGGTGTTGAAGCAGGATGACGAGACGGCGTTGACTTGCTTGGTCATCGTGAGGGAGGAGTCCAGGATGAAGCCCAGGTTGCGTGCGTGGTCCGTCGGCTTGAGTGCGGTGCCTAGGGCGGGGGGCCACCAGGAGTCATCCCAGGCAGAAGGGGATGGTCCCAGGATGAGGACTTCCGTCTTGTCTGAGTTCAGTTTCAGACGGCTGCGCTGCATCCATTCCGCGACGTCTTTCATTCCTTCCTGGAGGTTGGCTCTGGCGGTGGCTGGGTGTCGTCGGCGTAGGAGCTGATGTTAAGGTTGTGTTGGCGTGCGATGGCTGCGAGAGGGCTTATGTAGATGTTGAAGAGGGTGGGGCTGAGCGAGGATCCTTGCGGAACGCCGCAGATGACTTCGGTGGCCGTGGATCGGAACGGGGGGAGGCGGACTCTCTGGGTTCTTCCGGCGAGGAACGAGATGATCCACTCCAGGGCCGCTCCTCGGATTCTGATGTTGCTGAGGCGCTGTATCAGGGTGCGGTGGCATACGGTGTTGAATGCTGCTGAGAGGTCCAGGAGAATGAGGGCAGCAGTTTCCCCGTTGTCGAGCAGGGACCTGATGTCGTCTGTAGCTGCGATGAGTGCGGTCTCGGTGCTGTGGTTTGCTCGGAAGCCGGACTGTGAGGGGTCGAGTGATCCGTTTGTCTCGAGGAAGGCGGAGAGTTGTTTGTTGACGGATTTCTCGATGACTTTGGCCGGGAACGGGAGGAGCGAGATGGGGCGGAAGTTCTTGAGGTCCGTGGGATCTGCGGTGGGTTTCTTCAGGAGGGCACTCAGCTCGGCATGTTTCCAACTCTCCTGGGAAGGTGGCGGATGCAAAGGAGCTGTTGATGATGTTCCGGAGTTGGGGTGCGATGATGGCGTCGGCTTTGTTGAAGATGTGGTGTGGGCAGGGGTCAGTTGGGGAGCCGGAGTGGATGGTGTTCATCAGACGGGTGGTGTCTTCGGAGCTGACAGGGGTCCAGGTGCAGAGGGTGGTGGTGGGGGGTGCTGGTTCGGTGGTTTGGTGCGTGGACTGTGCGCCGAAGCTGTTGTATATGTCGGCGATCTTGCGGTGGAAGAACGAGGCGAGAGAGTCGCAGAGGTCTTGCGAGGGTGTGATGTCGTTGTTGCAGGCGCCGGGGTTGGAGAGCTCTTTGACGATATTGAAGAGTTCCTTGCTGTTGTTGGTGTTGTTGTCCAGACGATCTTTGGACGTTGTCCTTTTGGTGGTGCAGATCAGCTGGTGGTGTTTGCGGGTGGCGTTCTTGAGGGCCGTCATGTTTTCTGTTGTCTGGTCGTGGCGCCAGGCTTTCTCGAGGGTGCGGCAGGTTTTCTTGGATTCTTTGAGGTCGTTGGTGAACCACGAGGCTTTCTTTCTGCCTGGTCTGCTGGGGGGTTTCTTCAGTGGTGCGAGGTCGTCGGCGCAATTGGTGAGCCACTGTGTGAGGTTGCGGGCTGCTTCGTTGGGGTCCGTCATGTTGGTGGGAGGGTTCTGGCAGAGGGAGGTGGTGAGCTGGACGGTGGTGATCTTGCTCCAGCTTCTGCGTGGAGCCTGTTGCGGGTGGTGGTGGGACGTGGTTCTCATGAAGTTGAAGTGGACGCAGCTGTGGTCTGTCCAGTGTAGTCCGGTGGAGTGGCTGAAGGAGATGTGCTTGCTGGAGGAGAAGATGGGGTCAAGCGTGTGGCCGGCGTAGTGGGTGGGGGTGTTCACCAGTTGCTTGAGTCCGAGGTTGGCGAGGTTGTCCAGCAGGGCGGCGGTGTTGCAGTCCTTGTTGTTCTCCAGGTGGAAGTTGAGGTCCCCTAGGAGGATGTAGTCTGAGGAGGTGAGGGCGTGTGGACTGACGAAGTCTGCGATGGTTTTGCTGAATTGTGTGCGTGGCCCCGGGGGTCTGTAGATGAGAGTGACTCTGAGGGTGGTCTTGGGGTCGGTGTGAATCTGGAAGTGAAGGTGCTCGGCGGCGGTGAGGGTGTCGTCGAAGCTGGTTGTGATGCGGATGGTGTTTTTGTGGACGATGGCGATGCCTCCTCCGGTTTGGTTGACGCGGTCCCTCCGGGTGATCTTGTAGTTCTCAGGGATGGCAATGGCGATGTGCGGGGCTGAGGAGGCGTTCATCCAGGTTTCAGTGAGGAAGGCGACGTCTGGTGATGTTGTGTTGAGGAGGTTCCAGAGTTCGACGGCGAGCCTGTGGATGGAGCGGGTGTTGAGCAGGATGCACTTGAGGTTGTTGTTGCTGGTGCTTGGCTTGGCGGGTGCGGTGCAGGTTCAGAGGCAGGTGAATTTGCAGGTTTGGCAGGTGAAGGGTCCGTGGGTGCGTTTCGGGGAAGCTCGGTAGCAGGCGGGGTTCCGGCCGGCGTTGAGTGCGTGGAGGGTGGCGGTGTTGTAGATCCGTCGGGTGGGCTGGCAACGACAAGGGCCAGGGGTTCTGGCGCTGGGCGCGGTCCAGGCGCGGACAGGCGCAGACGGGCTTGCCTTTGGCGCGCCTTCGGCGCACAATCTGCGCGCCCGCTGCGCACGTCCGGTGCGCTTCAGTACGGCGACCTCCATAAATGGCGAAGTGGGAGGGAGGAGCAGCTGGGAGGCGGGATACAAAAGAAAAGTGGGCGGGGCCGCAGGGGAGCAGCGGCGGGGAGCGGGGAGGGGGTGAAGCGGCAGGAAAAACATGGGGACGGCGAAAAACAGAACAGCAGACTGGCAATACAGGGGCACAGGCTATGGCACAAAGAAATACAAATTACGAAATACAGGGGCACAGGCCAAAGCGCAGGCTAAGGATACTGGCAACAGCACTACAGGCACATGGCTGTAGCGAGGCAGCAGCGGAGGGGTCAGGGGTCCTGGCACTCACGGAGGGAGCCGCGCGGTGTGTGGAGCGACCGGCCCTGCAAGCAGGGACAAGGCCACAGCTCACCACCGTGCGGCGACCTCCATAAATGGCCAAGTGGGAGGGAGGAGCAGCTGGGAGGCGGGAGCTGGGTGTCCAATGGGCAGGATACAAAAGAAAAGTGGGCGGGCCGCAGGGGAGCAGCGGCGGGGAGCGGGGAGGGGTGAAGCGGCGGGAAAAACACGGGGACGGCGAAAAACAGAACAGCAGACTGGCAATACAGGGGCACAGGCTATGGCACAAAGAAATACAAATTATGAAATACAGGGGCACAGGCTAAGGCGCAGGCTAAGGATACTGGCAACAGCACTACAGGCACACGGCTGTAGCGAGGCAGCAGCGGAGGGGTCAGGGGTCCTGGCACTCACGGGGGGAGCCGCGCGGTGTTTGGAGCGACAGGCCCTGCAAGCAGGGACAAGGCCACAGCAAAGTGGGCGGGCCGCAGGGGAGCAGCGGCGGGGAGGGGGTGAAGCGGCGGGAAAAACACAGGGACGGCGAAAAACAGAACAGCAGACTGGCAATACAGGGGCACAGGCTATGGCACAAAGGGGTCCTGGCACTCACGGGGGGAGCCGCGCGGTGTGTGGAGCGACCGGCCCTGCAAGCAAGGACAAGGCGACCCTACAACCATTCTTCTTTCAAGTCTCCGGCTTGCTCTACAATCCACCTCTTGTATTTTAAAACATTCCCTTCAGAAAAAGGGAAGAAAGTTTTGTGTCATGGATCAAGTAGTGTGCAAATATGTACTCTTTGGACTCCATGATGCCATGTTGCAGCCTTATATTAGAAGCCAAGCTCAGGGCTAAGGTCTCAACCAATATATCATAATACAACAAGGGCACCCAAGAAAGGTCGAGCAGGGACCCTGGGAGTTAACTATTTTGAACAACAACGGTCCCTCGAGAGTTCAAGATAAGAAGGTGGAATGAATATAGACTCAATCAGTACCATATTGAGGAGACTTGTCCAGCCGGACAAAGGTCAAATATTTACTTTTAAGTGAATAAACAAACATTTAAACATCAGTACATAAAGTGGGACACAAGCCTGTGTCCTGGTCGACCAACCTAGAAGGAATACAAGACTAAACAACAAGGGGCTCAGGCAAAGCTTATGGTTTGTTATGAGGAAACAGTAAACAATTTCAAGGAAACAAATCGCGTAGAACACCTTTACATTTTCAAGTAAAATATTTAGGGCGCATAAGGTGTTATTAAAGTGTCGACGGCGTTTCGATCCATTGGGAGAATACACGGATCATCATCAGGACAACGGGTATTATGGCTGTGTAATAGAGCCTGAATGACATGGGACAGATTAGAGGGGGGAAAATAAGGAAGAATTAGGAGGGCGTACAATTTTATACTTTTAAGTGAGAACAGGGGTGTTGACTGATAACTTTAGGCAGTGGAGGAAAGAGGAGTACTAATGTACTGTGAGGTGGGTGACCGAGGAGAGGGCGATAATACTCAGTGTGCCAATGAGGAGTGTGCTTAAACTACGGAGCTGCAGATGGCAGTTGACAATTGGTGCGAAAATTCTCTTGAATTTAGAGGATAGGAGTGCGTGAGGGCATGCGAGGCAGTCGACATGCACGTGCGGTGTAGCAAAATTATCAAGGCTAGCGAAGAGCCAGGTCGCAGTTGGACTACTTGTGCGGTATTTACTCGTGGGTTTGTAGGGTATGAGCAGGTGGGAGCATGCGATCCAGTCGTCATGCACGTACAATACAGCAGCGCAAAACGAAAAATACAGCAGCGTAAAACGAAATCAGTTTCATGATAGTAGAGGCACATTTGCGAGCATATCATGAGAGCATATATAAAACCAATTTCGGGCGGGCCTCGTTTGCGCTGAAAGTGGCACTAAAAGAATTAATGCGGTCAATACCTTCAATGTGAATTAATAAAAAAATTGTAAGAGTACTAAGTTAACCTGAGAATTCGAAAAATAGTGGAAGCGAAGGACAGAGTGAGAGCGAGGGGCTACGTGGGCTTAGCGGTGAGAAGGATCAGAAAGTGGTAAAGAGAAACTGAGTACGGGCTTACCGGTATGTAGGGGGCGGGAGGAATAGTCCGGCAAGGGAAAGTTACAGCGTAATATGGCAGCTGTGACTGGGGGAAGGAAATGGGCGGTTAGTGCAAAAGGAAGGAGTCACGGTCGAAGATCGTTAAAACCAGTGCTCGGAGAGTAGCGCCATAATGTGAAAAGTAACTCACCGAAAATCAGAATTTCGATTGGAGCCGCGGCGGCGTGCTCACGGGCACAATGGCCTGGAATTAAAGGAAGGAGGGGAGAGAAGGGGGGTTAGGCCAATGTACGGCCGGGACAGGGGTGAGGGAATAGCAAGAGGCATGGCGCGTAGCTGGGACTCACCGTTGTGGTATATGATCTGGCTAAGTAGCTCAATGCAGGTTCTGTCAGTGCGGGAGCTGTGAGTAAATGCGGGCAGGGATATAAGAAGCCAGAAGGATGACGTGATTGATTGAGCATACTCAGGTGGGAGGGGAGTGGAAATAGAAGGAGGACTGAAGGTGCCTTCGAGTCGAAGGGGCCATCTTGGAGGAGGTGGTTAGAGGAAAGTAGGCCCAGACGGTACATATGAAGGAAGAAGAGTGACAGCAAAATTTGGTTATCTTAAACAGTTAAGCAGTTTGGATTTACAACTCATGAGAATAGTGACAGCATTACAACAGAGTGAGAAACTAGATAAGTGTGGTCCAGTCTTCAAGACGGTTCAATCCAGTATTGAGACTGTTAGTTTTCAAAATCCACTTAAGCTCTTCTTTGTTCAGCAATTTCGCAATGTCTCCACCTCTGGGTGGTAGTTTAACAACAGTGATAATAGTCCAACGTATTTCATCTTTAGAGTGTCCATTCTCTATGAAGTGTTCAACCAATGGGGCATTAGGAATCTTACATCTGATACTGCTGCGGTGCTGGGAGATTCGTAGTCGGATTTTCTGAGTGATCTGTCCAATGTAGATTTTGTTACATGGACAGAAAATTGCGTATACAACATTGTTGGTGTTAGTTTGTAAACATTGTCAGTTCATTCTTGATGTCTCCAAAAACAAATTCTTTACATTCAATTGTTAATGCACAGACTATACAATTACCACATTTTGAGTGACCTTTTAGAGGTGGAAGTGCCCAAATATCGTTCAGGGTAGTACTGCTTTTTTTGGTGGTTTTGGGTAATGCTGCACGGACCAAGTGGTCCTTAATACTTTTGTTTTTTTTAAAAGCAAAATGGGGCATTCTAAGGAAAGAGTTCCAGCATTCAGAACTGGCCAATTTTTTATGATGGTCTTCCGTATAGCGTTGGATACTTTGCAAAATGTAGTTACGCACACCAAACGGGTGGCATTGGGTTTGGCTTTGGGTTCTAGTGGGACCTCTCGTGGGCAATACCATGGTCTTTTCATTGCGTTTCGTACAAGTCTACGTGGATAACCCCTCTTGGAGAGCTTCATACACAGCAATTTTTCATCATGGAAGTAATCTTCCTTAAGAGAGCAATTCCTATGAATACGCAGGAATTGTGAGAAGGGTAAAGAGTCTCTAAGTGCACGTGGGTGGTTACTGTCATAGCTAAGCAGAGTGTTACGCTCAGTGGGTTTGCGGAATAAGCTTGTTATAAGGATGCCATCCTTGTGTCTGATATTGAGGTCAAGGAAAGGGATGGACTCCCTATCATGTGTCAAGGTGAATCTGAGACTGCCACAGTTATTGTTCAACCAATGGAGGAAAGGCTCTAGTATAGTATCATTGGCCTGCCATTTCATAAAGATATCGTCAATGTACCGTTTCCACTTGCAGATACATGAGGAAAAGGGGTTTGTTGTTGTTAAAATGCAGTTCATCTCCAATTAATCCATATAGAGAATGGCCAGATTAGGGCCAAAAATTGCCCCCATGGAAGTGCCCTTTACTTGTTGGTAGAACTGGTCCTCAAATAGGAAAATATTCCTAGTGAGGCACACCTCTAGAAGTTGGAGTATAAAATTAGTAGGGACAGTGTGAGGACGAGGTCTAAGATTAAGGGTGGTATCCATCACAAGTAAGGAGTCCCTCTGGGGTATTTTTGTGTACAGGAACTCCACATCCAATGTACACAAAATGTCCAGGTTGGGATCAAAGGGATGGTTTTCAATTAAATTAATCCTGGACATACTATCCCGGATATAGCACTCAGTGTAGGGGGTAAAGTCCTTGATAAAATGATTGACATAGTGACCCAGATGTTCTAAAATAGATCCACAACTGGACACAATGGGCTGACCGGGTGGATTTGCAAGTCTCTTATGGACCTTAGGGAGTGTGTAGATGGCAGGGGTCCTTGGGCATTTGGTGTTTAGGAATTGGTGTTCCTGTTTACTCAGAAAGCCTTGTTGGAGGCCATCGTCAGTAATTTGTTGGATAAGTGTCTGAAGTTCTTTAGTAGGATTGATTGATAGCTTACAGTAGTGGTCTGTGTTGGCTAATTGTCGATTGACTTCATCTCTATAGTCGTTAATCCCTTGGAGCACTATTCCACCACCCTTGTCGGCAGGTTTAATTACTAGGTTGGGATTTTGGCGCAGGGAGGCTACGGCTGCCCTTTCTTCTCTAGTAATGTTGTAAGGGATGTAGTGATGTGCATCAGTGATAGTGGCTCCCACTTTTAGAACCAGTTTTTCGAATGTGATGATCTCACTAGGGACCATACTGGCAAAGGGTGAGAAGGTGGAAGGAGGTCCTAATGGAGTGTTAGTCACCTTAGGAGGACTGGGGTTCTGTAAGAAGTAACTGTGTAATCTTATTTTGCGAAAAAAAACGTAGTAATTCAGTTTGTAAATCCAGGAAGTTGGGATATGTGGTAGGAACAAATGACAGCCCCTTACTCAATAGTGAGATCTCATGGCTGAATAGTTCATGTGTGGATAGGTTGAAGATGGGAATAGTCAGATTGTCAGAATTCATATTGGTATCAGATGTAGAGTTCACCATTGGTAGAACTTCTGCCTTGTTTGTCGTTCCCCGGGGGGATTGTACCAGCGATGTTGTTGTTTTCCCCTTCCTCTCTTTGGAGGATCCAGTTGGTCTCGTCCTAAAAAATGAGTATTAGGGTTTCGTGTAGAGTTACTTGTTCCTTCACCTGCGTCAGAACTGTCGGAGGACTCAGGAGAAGTGTCTGAGAAACCTACTAGGTTGTGACGTCTGTTAAAGCAAAGTCTGGAATTCTGGGGATTGTTGTAGGATCGGTTAGTGTAGAAGTCTTTGTTGAGATAGGGGTAGGCACGTTCTTGTGTGAAAGCTTTTATGTCTTTTTTAACTTTGTTGGATTTTTTATTCTGTTCTATTCGATGGAATTCCTCTACTGTTTTTTCAACTTTCTCTAAAAGTGTCTTAGCGTCAGGAACAGTGTTGCCGTCTTTGATCTGTTTCTCAATGTCATTGATGATATTTGTCAATTTCTTAAGTTCTTCAGTAGCAATGTCAATGCCAAGCACCATCCAGTGCCTGGAGCATGTGGTACCTATATAGCTAAAATTGTTGATGTATTTAGGGTTGCCTGTAAAGACACCGGGAATTTTTCTAACTTGCAGACCAAGCGGAATAGTGTTGGATTTAAGGTATTCTGTGAGCATGCGTATCATTAGCTCAAGGCGGATACGTTTTTTCTTTTGCTTTTCTAGTTCTTCAGAGTGATTAGTGCTGTTACTGCTGCCAGGGATATCATCTGAGTTGGTGAAGAGCGAAGGGCCTTCTAGGATCTTTTTGATGTACTCAAACAGACATTGCAGCATGTAAAAAGTGCAGTTCCTGTATCAGTGCTTGAACTGGTGCTCTATTATTACACTGAAAAATCCACAGCTGCTTCCGGGCTTTAAAAGAATAGCTGAAATGGGTGCAGATTCTTCTGCAGATGATCACTATGTTGCTGAATATGTCTTTCTTTTTGAGAAATTCTTGCACCACCAGGTTGATGCAATGGGCCAAACACAGGGCCCTAAATTTGCCTCCATCTGACATGGCCATGACTATGTTACTGCCATTGTCCATAGCAACAAATCTAATTCTAAGACCTCTGGGTCACAGCGTTTCATATACCTTGCTGTTAAATTCTTCCAAGATGTTTACATCTTTATGTGATTTCTCCATCGCGCACATAGCCACTGTTGCATGCCACCAAACGCTCCTAAAACTTTCTGAAGATATCTTTTGCTTTACTCATGCAAAAGAGATCCAGTGTGCAGTGATGCACATGTAATCAGTCGCCTGACAACTGGTCCACATGTCTGTCGCCAGGTGGATGGTGTGAACAACATTTTGCTGCAAACATTGTCCTACCAAATTGCAGCATATCATGATGCAGTGCTGGAAGAGTCACTCTGGCAAAATATGTCCTACTTGATACTTTCCATTTTGGGCAGATGGCTGCCACAATTTCTAAGAATCACACTCCTACAAAAGAAAAAGGGAGGGGGTCCAGCGCTAACATTTTTGTCAGCTTCCCATTGTACAAATGTGCGGTAGGGTAGTTTCACTCACAGGGCACCTCCTGCCTAAATATGCCTGTAATAGTAGCTTGGATTTTCCTCTTTTCTTGGGGCACTGACACAGGTGTCTTTTGAGAAGTAGACTCTAGTGGTAGACTCAATGTGCGTCGGGGTGGTGGGTCAGTCATTGTATGCCATGATGTCTCCATCATCTCACTCTGAGTCTTCTTGTGCCGTTATGAAGTCAGTGAGGTGGGTGAATGTATTAGCACACTGCTGGGACAGGGCGGCTTTGCATGAAAAAGATGTCACCCTCTTCTTCCTCAGCAACATCACCTTCCCCTGTAATTGGGATTGTAGCTGATGTTGCCTGGCTCTCCTGGCACCACGTTCAGCAATTTTCGAAGGTGCTCTCCCACTTGATTGCGTGGTGTCTGGCCTCCAGTACCATAATGTGTCCCAGGCTTACTTCGACGAATTATTGTATCGCAAGTGGTGCATACTGCAATGTGCTTCCCCTCTTTGCTAACTGTAAAAAACTGAGGAGGAGTACTTTTTTTAGTGTGCCACTGCCAATGCTTGAAGAAGGACCTTTGCCTCTCTGCTTCTCCTGAGGCAGGGGTTGGTGCAGGTCTAAGCTGGGGCTTTGCGAATATGGGAGCTGGTGGTGGTGCTACCATATAATCGGAGCAGTTGAGTGGCAATGTCAGATTACTCTGTGTCACCTTCCACCATGACTACCTCGTCATCATCATCCTCATCTTCCTCGTCATCCCCTTCCATAGGTCTAGGTCTTTCTGGAACTTTTTTTTTCCCTTACCTCTCCTGTTGTCTCCTGGTCTCTGTCAGGATCCACTCCATGTCCCAATCATCAATATCTGAAGTGGTGCGTTGAGATGATGGTGCTGTAGTACCCTTCCTTTTCCTTGCTGGAGATGTGGGAGCCAATGATTCTAAAAGAGGATGTTCAACTTCTTGTTCTGAAGGAAGCTCAACCTCCTGTTCTGCTCCAACATCAGACAAATCCATTGCTGGCTGTGGCTGCTGTCCACTTTGCTGTGTTTCCTGAAACGATTGTGTACTGCTTTGCGAAATGGACAAATCCAATTCAACATCACTACTCATCGGGGTCGACGTGAATGCTCTGGCTGCCTCACTGACAGACATGGTCCTGGGCTTAGTTTGGGGGGTGATGCTGTTGATTCTGTTGATTCAGTAGTGGTGCTTTCAGTTTGCTCGCCAGCGACCAGTGCGGTAGGCACAACTTTCCTGAAAAAGGTTACGGTCAGCATGCCATTGGTGGAAGCCTGTCTTCTGCTTCCCACTAGCCACTTTCTTGGCAGAACCTTTCTTTGGGGACATCTTGAAGCTTTCAATTGGCAGTGGCAGTTAGCTTCACAACAAGCTGAAGAGATGACTGTGTTGCGTAGTCAGTCACACGTCAAGTCGTGCACAGGCCTTCTGTCTGGCAGTACTGTGGGTGATGTCTCCTCTTTTGAACCTATAGGCGAACAAGCAGGAAAAACATCAGTGAAACGTGGCATTGTTGCAGTTCAAGTAGTAATGCAAACAAACAATATAATTTTGTGTGGTTACTTAAGTTATTATGAATAATTAACAATAGTATACCGTGTTTATTTGAAAAACAGAAAACTATACCAACATAAACTTTCATGGTGTACACTCAGGAAGGATTAAGAAAGAGCAACAACAACAACAACAAAACAATACAGCTGTAACTGTTTGAATTATGTGCAATGCATCAAGTGGGAGATGGTACTCAGGGAGGTGCAGCTGAAAAATGACAACAGAATAATCCTTAAACAATGATCGCTGTTGTGCACCTAGAGCAGAAATGGGGTTTATTAATCGATGCCAGTTGTTATGAAAATGGTGAAAAATAAATCTAAGAAATAAAATAAATGTATCAAAAAAATATTAGACATTAAAAAATATAAAAAATAAAACTATAATTGAAAAAAATAAACATTTTATAAATAAGTGATATTATTCTCAAGGATATCATTCATTTTAATTTATTAAACTGCTACTTTATTGCTCAATCATCCATGCAAGCATATGGCAAAGAGCCACACTGGCTGGAAATACAAAATGGCTGTTTGCCATTGCCGCATGGTTATCAACAACAACAACACAGAGCAAAAGGCCTTGGGAACAAAGAGAAGAAGACATGCAGGCCTATGGTAAACGCACACTGTCTACCTACACAAAATAGACACCGACTGACCACATGTTGAACTAGCAAGCAAGGAGGCATAGCCACAACATAATGATAGAAGAACAACACATGCACACCTATGGCAAAAGCACACTGGATGCCTAAGAAAATGGCCTCGAGCCACATGGTCAAAAAGCAAGCAAGGAGGCATGGGGAACAAAGAGAAGATATGCAGGCCTATGCTAAAAACACACTGGCTGGCTACACAAAATCCTTCAATTAAACAACAAAAGAGTGACAAGGGAAAAAAGGAGCAAAATAGCACGGGCAAAAACCAAAAAGATTTGTTAAAAGAACCCTCACTCACCAACCTAGTTGGTGACATGCTTCATCATCGGGTTCCCACCAGAGAGGCCGAGTGCCTCTCTGGTGTGCTGCAACGCCTGAATTACAGCGGAGCTGGTTTTTGGATGTGAAAGGGAGTGAAGTTAAAAGGTAAATGGTTTTAACCATCAACTAATTTAATATCGGCAAACCAAAGACCAATAAAAACGTGAGTTGGACAAGATCTGGTTTGTTAGGTTAACCAGAGCTCAACCAATTTGTGATAAGGTCGACATGTTTCTGCTTAATTTGCCCAGTTGGCTAAGCTTTCATCAGGACCACAAGGGTCTCCACGGCGGTATGCGCACGCTAAGGCGCACCCTAACCTGTGGAGAACGTAATGGTAAAACTCACGGTTTTACCGAATAGCCATCCTATTATTCCGGGGCTAAGAATGTCTGAAAAAGAAAGAAGACAAACGTAACACATACAAAAACATAGAGAGACATGATTTTGTTGATTACATTAATTCATCTTTACTCGTTTAGGTGAATAGGTAATTTGGTAATCCCGTGCTGTGGAGCGGGAGTGGGTGTCCAAATAGCAATTGTAGCTAAAAACGCCCAAACACGAGTGATTACTCGTCGCAAGGAAGGGACTCATAGAAATATCAAGTGTTTCCATGAGGCCCTGTGTACTAATTGTGCCTGCGTTTGATTACCTTATGTGGTATCACGATAATAGACAAAGTGCAATCGTGGTGGCTATTTAGCCACTGTGTATGCCGTAGAAATAGAGGAATGACTACAGTACTGACAGCTCTTTTGATGGTTCCACTGCTAGCGATTCCAGTGGTGACAGCTACAAGGCACGCCAGCGGGGAAGAGGAAGGAACAGACGACAATACAACAACCAGACCTGGCACCCTTTCCAACAATCACCTTTCCAACCCCCACCGTTCCACCCTATGATGGGTTGGAACCCCGGTTTCTTACCACATCCCCAGTATCAACAGAACCAATACGGCCCCCCATTTTTAGAGAGGGGCAGAAGAGGCCGTGGACGAAGAAGAGGACCCACCCATGTCCACTGGCAACAGGACGAAACAGTGGGGGACAACACGCGGAGCAAGGCACAACGAGCCGGCCCCAGCAATCAACGAGTCTGATCACGAACCTTTCTTCAATAACACTCACAGCTGAAGAGACCTCAGTCCTGGAAAAGGGGTTAGGTTTTATACCTACAGCTCGTTTTGATCGCTTTAAACTCAAATGCGAACTCTCAAATTTCTTTAGGAAACTGAAGCTCAAGAGTTTCTTTGAAAAGCGTCCTCCAGACAGTACTCAGCCACAGTTGAGCGATACAGGGTTTAAAGTGAAGTCTACCTTCACCCCCCCTCCTCATGCTATTCCACCTGAGATTACAGCGTTTGAACAGGCAGTTTCAAATGATATTGAAGCCTTCATGGAACCTAATCGTTTTAAGAACATGAAGGCCGGTGAGTTTCAAGCTTTACACTCCCTGCAAGCCAACACGGATATCGTGATAAAATCAGCAGACAAAGGTGGCGGAGTAGTAATTCAAGACACCACAGCCTATGACAGGGAATGTAGACGCCTTCTGGATGATCCTATTAGCTACACTCCTTTAGTTGTGGATCCCACCCAAGAACTCCGTAGCACCATTCAGGATCTGGTCGAGAACGCTGAACTCCAGGGCTTTATCACTAAACAGGAAGCGACTTTTCTCACAACCAGTGAGGGCACCATCCCTTATTTCTACACACTTCCAAAAACACACAAGAACAGAATACCCCCTCCTGGACGCCCCATTGTTTCTGGGATCGGCTCACAGCTGGAAACGCTGTCACGTTACTGTGACTTTTTCTTGAAACCACTTATCCAGTCAACTAGTACCTATCTTAAGGATACGAAAAGTTTATTGGCTCTTCTTCAGGAGATCATACTCCCTGAAGGTGTTCTTTTCCTGGTGACAATGGATATCGAGAGTCTCTATACCTGTATTCCCCAGGATGACACCATTGATGTAATTAGGAGCACTCTAGAGTCTAGCACTTGGAACTACACAACTCCACGGGAATTTGTGATCGCCTGTGCTGCCCTTGCATTAAAAAGAAACTTCTTTGAATACAAGGGAGATCTGTTTTTACAGTCAACTGGTACATCGATGGGCAGCACTTTTGCGCCTTCGGTAGCAGGGTTGTATGTGTTCAATTTCGAATGCAAATTTATCCTAGCTCCACATAATCCCTATTTGGCCAATATATTCTTTTGGAAAAGATATATTGATGATGTCTTGATCATCTGGCAGGGTACAGAGGAACTCCTTCTGGATTTTTTCAACTGGGTGAACACTTGTGATCCTCACCTAAAATTCACACATACTCATGATAAAGATGAGATGATTTTCCTGGACGTGGTCATCACCAGGACAGGTGAGACCCTTCAAACCAGAACTCACCACAAACCGACGGCAAAAAACAATCTGCTACATTTCACCAGTTATCATCCACGTCCACTGAGGGAAAACTTCCCTTTTGGCCAATACCTTCGTCTCCGTCGTAATTGCAGCGATGTTTCAACATACAAGCAACAGGCCAGTGATCTCACAAGAAAATTGAAAGACCGTGGCTACCCTGATAAAATACTTTCAAGGAGTAACAAACGAGCACGTAATCAAAACAGGGAAGCACTCTTGGAAGTTCATGAGAGAAACGATCATGATTCAATACCTCTCACCTGCGTCACAACTTATAACGCAGCATCCAATGCAGTATGCAAGTCCATCAAGAAACATTGGAATATCCTGACAAGCAATAAACATGACTGGGAGAAACCCTTATTTTCCTATAAAAGAGCAAGGAGCCTTAAGGATTCCCTGGTACATACCCGTCCGAAAATCCAGGATAAGAACCAGGACCAGTCCATCGTCAGTGCATGGGGTCTTCCCCCCATTGTTGGCCACTACCCCTGTGGTTCATGCAGTGTTTGCCATCTGACATCCCCTTCGAAATATTTGATTCTAGAACAAGGTAAACAATGGATGCAGAAAATGCACACTAATTGCAATTCCACTAATGTGGTATACTTAATTACTTGCTCATGCGGACTAAATTATGTCGGCATGACAAGTAGAAAAATCAAACAACGCATCTGCGAACATCGCGGTACCATTCGGTGTCGCAAGCTGAGTACAAAACTGACTGAACATTTTTTATTGCTAAACCACACAACCAACGACATGAAGTGGACAATCATTGAGAAACTGAAGCCTGGACCAAATACCCAACAGTTATTATTCGAAAAAGAACAACGTTGGATCTATCGTTTATCCACTCATCTTAAGGGTCTGAATGACAATATCCCATGGAGTTCCATTTTAAAACACTGATCTGTAGATCCAACCCAGCCAGCCTGGCGGCAGAACCTTAATAGCCTCCGTGTAGCTCTTTTTCCATTTAAAGCTTCCGATTTGCCTTCCTTCCCTGTCACAAAAATTTCATAACATCATGGTGACATGGCTTGTCCATAGACAGTTATAACTTGGCATATGCTCCTGGCGTTTCATTTCCCCTTTATAAATCAACGTTTTTTCTCTTGAATGATCTCATAAATTAACATCATGGCTATCTGGAGCATTATTAACGTGTAGAATAAAGAACGCCAGCTCAAGAAATCTCCATTACAGAGGGATAACCAAAATGAACGCACTTATTAACTCTCTATACATAAATGACAGATGCACCTTACATTTTAGGTTCCCTTCAAATCGGCGAAGTTTTATAAATAATCTTGTAAACCAACATCACGGCTACTTTGAGTATTGCAAGCCCTGAGAATAAAGCACGCCAGTTCAAATTCACCCTTCACAAAGGTAGAACCTATACGAACGCGCCTACTAAACACACCTCCTTTTAGGAATGCATCTTACGCACTGATACGTCAATACAACCACGTGACGGGAATCACGGAGTATTTACTTCCGCGTTCCCTATTCATTAACTAATATCCGGGCCGAGGAGGACAGATCGAGGCTGACCGCCGGAGTGTGCGAGCATGGAAGTAAGTTGGGGAACCATTCCTTGGCAAAGAATTAGTTTCGTTTCAACTTAACTTTCTTAAACAGACCAACATTTCAACTTTTTTGTCTTTCATTTTTGGCAGAAACTATAGCTCACTACCCCCCTCCCGGACCCATGATGTTAGTAACATCAAGTACATAAGTAAGATGATTAACCCTTTTTATCCATGCAGCTGTTTTCACTAATAATTTTAAACGCTAGACATGCTCTGGAGCAACGGCGCCTGGCAAACACCTCAGACGCTTGTTTTCAGCATGACTATCACTTCACGAGTCCGCTATTCCTACGGCATACACAGTGGCTAAATAGCCACCACGATTGCACTTTGTCTATTATCGTGATACCACATAAGGTAATCAAACGCAGGCACAATTAGTACACAGGGCCTCATGGAAACACTTGATATTTCTATGAGTCCCTTCCTTGCGACGAGTAATCACTCGTGTTTGGGCGTTTTTAGCTACAATTGCTATTTGGACACCCACTCCCGCTCCACAGCACGGGATTACCAAATTACCTATTCACCTAAACAAGTAAAGATGAATTAATGTAATCAACAAAATCATGTCTCTCTATGTTTTTGTATGTGTTACGTTTGTCTTCTTTCTTTTTCAGACATTCTTAGCCCTGGAATAATAGGATGGCTATTCGGTAAAACCGTGAGTTTTACCATTACGTTCTCCACAGGTTAGGGTGCGCCTTAGCGTGCGCATACCGCCGTGGAGACCCTTGTGGTCCTGATGAAAGCTCAGCCAACTGGGCAAATTAAGCAGAAACATGTCGACCTTATCACAAATTGGTTGAGCTCTGGTTAACCTAACAAACCAGATCTTGTCCAACTCACGTTTTTATTGGTCTTTGGTTTGCCGATATTAAATTAGTTGATGGTTAAAACCATTTACCTTTTAACTTCACTCCCTTTCACATCCAAAAACCAGCTCCGCTGTAATTCAGGCGTTGCAGCACACCAGAGAGGCACTCGGCCTCTCTGGTGGGAACCCGATGATGAAGCATGTCACCAACTAGGTTGGTGAGTGAGGGTTCTTTTAACAAATCTTTTTGGTTTTTGCCCGTGCTATTTTGCTCCTTTTTTCCCTTGTCACTCTTTTGTTGTTTAATTGATCTAACCATGGGGGAACAAGAGTGATAGTCCCTCACCCTCTTTGTGTTTTTTTGAGATATTTTGCAGCGCACAGCTGCGAGGGTATTGCCCCTACTTTAGCGACTCTCTCTATACAGCAGCATGGATAATCTTGGTCTCTCTTACTCTAACGAGGAGGTGGATGCCTTGCTGGCAGACCCCTCACTCTTTTCCGACCCCTCGATTGCTCAAACCATTTCACAAACCACTGAATGGGACAAATTGAGTGAACAAAAAAGAGGGCGGATACGTTCCATCCTTCACGGTACAATCCTCACTGAATACCTCAGAAACAATATAGCACCCAAGGGTCTACTTGTAACCAATGCCCCCCGCATTTTTCTAGATGATGCACAATTTAGAAAGGAATGGGCACAAATCGCCTGGCACTGTACCAGAGACTGGTTGGTGCTTATCATAAAGACGGCGCTAAGACTCTCGGAGGCTATTATGGTTGAGATCCAGCTAACGGAAACTCACTTCAGGACCACTCTAACAGGCTACAAGAAACGGCTCGATGAACTTAACAAAGAAATGAATGAGTATAAGGATTCTCTCACGCAATCTAAAGCCCAGAAATTTCAAAAGGACCTGTCAAAATGGTCTTACATAAGAGCTTATCCTTATGCTAGCCCCGACTACACCCCGCCAGCAAGGAATGACTACAGTACTGACAGCTCTTTTAATGGTTCCACTGCTAGCGATTCCAGTGGTGACAGCTACAAGGCACGCCAGCGGGGAAGAGGAAGGAACAGACGACAATACAACAACCAGACCTGGCACCCTTTCCAACAATCACCTTTCCAACCCCCACCGTTCCACCCTATGATGGGTTGGAACCCCGGTTTCTTACCACATCCCCAGTATCAACAGAACCAATACGGCCCCTCTTTTTTAGAGAGGGGCAGAAGAGGCCGTGGACGAAGAAGAGGACCCACCCATGTCCACTGGCAACAGGACGAAACAGTGGGGGACAACACGCGGAGCAAGGCACAACGAGCCGGCCCCAGCAATCAACGAGTCTGATCACGAACCTTTCTTCAATAACACTCACAGCTGAAGAGACCTCAGTCCTGGAAAAGGGGTTAGGTTTTATACCTACAGCTCGTTTTGATCGCTTTAAACTCAAATGCGAACTCTCAAATTTCTTTAGGAAACTGAAGCTCAAGAGTTTCTTTGAAAAGCGTCCTCCAGACAGTACTCAGCCACAGTTGAGCGATACAGGGTTTAAAGTGAAGTCTACCTTCACCCCCCCTCCTCATGCTATTCCACCTGAGATTACAGCGTTTGAACAGGCAGTTTCAAATGATATTGAAGCCTTCATGGAACCTAATCATTTTAAGAACATGAAGGCCGGTGAGTTTCAAGCTTTACACTCCCTGCAAGCCAACACGGATATCGTGATAAAATCAGCAGACAAAGGTGGCGGAGTAGTAATTCAAGACACCACGGCCTATGATAGGGAATGTAGACGCCTTCTGGATGATCCTATTAGCTACACTCCTTTAGTTGTGGATCCCACCCAAGAACTCCGTAGCACCATTCAGGATCTGGTCGAGAACGCTGAACTCCAGGGCTTTATCACTAAACAGGAAGCGACTTTTCTCACAACCAGTGAGGGCACCATCCATTATTTCTACACACTTCCAAAAACACACAAGAACAGAATACCCCCTCCTGGACGCCCCATTGTTTCTGGGATCGGCTCACAGCTGGAACCGCTGTCACGTTCCTGTGACTTTTTCTTGAAACCACTTATCCAGTCAACTAGTACCTATCTTAAGGATACGAAAAGTTTATTGGCTCTTCTTCAGGAGATCATACTCCCTGAAGGTGTTCTTTTCCTGGTGACAATGGATATCGAGAGTCTCTATACCTGTATTCCCCAGGATGACACCATTGATGTAATTAGGAGCACTCTAGAGTCTAGCACTTGGAACTCCACAACTCCACGGGAATTCGTGATCGCCTGTGCTGCCCTTGCATTAAAAAGAAACTTCTTTGAATACAAGGGAGATCTGTTTTTACAGTCAACTGGTACATCGATGGGCAGCACTTTTGCGCCTTCGGTAGCAGGGTTGTATGTGTTCAATTTCGAATGCAAATTTATCCTAGCTCCACAAAATCCCTATTTGGCCAATATATTCTTTTGGAAAAGATATATTGATGATGTCTTGATCATCTGGCAGGGTACAGAGGAACTCCTCCTGGATTTTTTCAACTGGGTGAACACTTGTGATCCTCACCTAAAATTCACACATACTCATGATAAAGATGAGATGATTTTCCTGGACGTGGTCATCACCAGGACAGGTGAGACCCTTCAAACCAGAACTCACCACAAACCGACGGCAAAAAACAATCTGCTACATTTCACCAGTTATCATCCACGTCCACTGAGGGAAAACCTCCCTTTTGGCCAATACCTTCGTCTCCGTCGTAATTGCAGCGATGTTTCAACATACAAGCAACAGGCCAGTGATCTCACAAGAAAATTGAAAGACCGTGGCTACCCTGATAAAATACTTTCAAGGAGTAACAAACGAGCACGTAATCAAAACAGGGAAGCACTCTTGGAAGTTCATGAGAGAAACGATCATGATTCAATACCTCTCACCTGCGTCACAACTTATAACGCAGCATCCAATGCAGTATGCAAGTCCATCAAGAAACATTGGAATATCCTGACAAGCAATAAACATGACTGGGAGAAACCCTTATTTTCCTATAAAAGAGCAAGGAGCCTTAAGGATTCCCTGGTACATACCCGTCCGAAAATCCAGGATAAGAACCAGGACCAGTCCATCGTCAGTGCATGGGGTCTTCCCCCCATTGTTGGCCACTACCCCTGTGGTTCATGCAGTGTTTGCTATCTGACATCCCCTTCGAAATATTTGATTCTAGAACAAGGTAAACAATGGATGCAGAAAATGCACACTAATTGCAATTCCACTGATGTGGTATACTTAATTACTTGCTCATACGGACTAAATTATGTCGGCATGACAAGTAGAAAAATCAAACAACGCATCTGCGAACATCGCAGTACCATTCGGTGTCGCAAGCTGAGTACAAAACTGACTGAACATTTTTTATTGCTAAACCACACAACCAACGACATGAAGTGGACAATCATTGAGAAACTGAAGCCTGGACCAAATACCCAACAGTTATTATTCGAAAAAGAACAACGTTGGATCTATCGTTTATCCACTCATCTTAAGGGTCTGAATGACAATATCCCATGGAGTTCCATTTTAAAACACTGATCTGTAGATCCAACCCAGCCAGCCTGGTGGCAGAACCTTAATAGCCTCCGTGTAGCTCTTTTTCCATTTAAAGCTTCCGATTTGCCTTCCTTCCCTGTCACAAAAATTTCATAACATCATGGTGACATGGCTTGTCCATAGACAGTTATAACTTGGCATATGCTCCTGGCGTTTCATTTCCCCTTTATAAATCGACATTTTTTCTCTTGAATGATCTCATAAATTAACATCATGGCTATCTGGAGCATTATTAACCTGTAGAATAAAGAACGCCAGCTCAAGAAATCTCCATTACAGAGGGATAACCAAAATGAACGCACTTATTAACTCTCTATACATAAATGACAGATGCACCTTACATTTTAGGTTCCCTTCAAATCGGCGAAGTTTTATAAATAATCTTGTAAACCAACATCACGGCTACTTTGAGTATTGCAAGCCCTGAGAATAAAGCACGCCAGTTCAAATTCACCCTTCACAAAGGTAGAACCTATACGAACGCACCTACTAAACACACCTCCTTTTAGGAATGCATCTTACGCACTGATACGTCAATACAACCACGTGACGGGAATCACGGAGTATTTACTTCCGCGTTCCCTATTCACTAACTAATATCCGGGCCGAGGAGGACAGATCGAGGCTGACCGCGGGAGTGTGTGAGCATGGAAGTAAGTTGGAGAACCATTCCTTGGCAAAGAATTAGTTTCGTTTCAACTTAACTTTCTTAAACAGACCAACATTTCAACTTTTTTGTCTTTCATTTTTGGCAGAAACTATAGCTCACTACCCCCCTCCCGGACCCATGATGTTAGTAACATCAAGTACATAAGTAAGATGACTAACCCTTTTTATCCATGCAGCTGTTTTCACTAATAATTTTAAACGCTAGACATGCTCTGGAGCAACGGCGCCTGGCAAACACCTCAGACGCTTGTTTTCAGCATGACTATCACTTCACGAGTCCGCTATTCCTACGGCATACACAGTGGCTAAATAGCCACCACGATTGCACTTTGTCTATTATCGTGATACCACATAAGGTAATCAAACGCAGGCACAATTAGTACACAGGGCCTCATGGAAACACTTGATATTTCTATGAGTCCCTTCCTTGCGACGAGTAATCACTCGTGTTTGGGCGTTTTTAGCTACAATTGCTATTTGGACACCCACTCCCGCTCCACAGCACGGGATTACCAAATTACCTATTCACCTAAACGAGTAAAGATGAATTAATGTAATCAACAAAATCATGTCTCTCTATGTTTTTGTATGTGTTACGTTTGTCTTCTTTCTTTTTCAGACATTCTTAGCCCCGGAATAATAGGATGGCTATTCGGTAAAACCGTGAGTTTTACCATTACGTTCTCCACAGGTTAGGGTGCGCCTTAGCGTGCGCATACCACCGTGGAGACCCTTGTGGTCCTGATGAAAGCTTAGCCAACTGGGCAAATTAAGCAGAAACATGTCGACCTTATCACAAATTGGTTGAGCTCTGGTTAACCTAACAAACCAGATCTTGTCCAACTCCCGTTTTTATTGGTCTTTGGTTTGCCGATATTAAATTAGTTGATGGTTAAAACCATTTACCTTTTAACTTCACTCCCTTTCACATCCAAAAACCAGCTCCGCTGTAATTCAGGCGTTGCAGCACACCAGAGAGGCACTCGGCCTCTCTGGTGGGAACCCGATGATGAAGCATGTCACCAACTAGGTTGGTGAGTGAGGGTTCTTTTAAAAAATCTTTTTGGTTTTTGCCCGTGCTATTTTGCTCCTTTTTTCCCTTGTCACTCTTTTGTTGTTTAATTGATCTAACCATGGGGGAACAAGAGTGATAGTCCCTCACCCTCTTTGTGTTTTTTGAGATACACAAAATCCTTCCCAGCCACATTGTCAAACCACAACACCAACCAGCAAGGAGGCATGGTCACAAACAGAGAAGACGTGCAGGCTTATGGCAAAAGCACACAGGATACCTTCGCAAAATGGCCACCAGCCAAATGGTTAAACAGCAAGCAATAAGGCATGGGGAACAAAGAGAAGATATGCAGGCCAATGGCAAAGGCACACTGGCTGACTACACAAAATGGCTGCCAGCCACATGGTCAGAACAACAAAAACCGGCAAGGATGCATGGCCACAAACAGAGAAGACATACAAGACCATGGGGAAAGCACACTGGCTGGTTATACAAAATGGCCGCCAGCCAGGGGATCAGACAACAACAACAACCAGCAAGGAGGTACGGTCACAAACAGGGAAGACATGCAGGTCTTTGGAAAAAAAGCACATTGGCTGGCTACACAACATGGCCACCAGCCACATGGTCACAACAACCAGCAAGGAGGCATGGTCACTCACAAACAGAGAAGACATGGAGCCTTATGGCAAAAACACACTGGCACAAAATGGCCGCCTGCCACATGGTCAGAACAACAACAACCAGCAAGGAGGCATGGCCACAAACAGAGAAGACATGCAGGCCTAGGAGGAAAGCAAGCTGGCTGAATACACAAAATGACCACCAGCCACACGGTCAGACAACAACAACAACCAGCATGGAGGAATGGTCACAAACAAAGAAGAAATGCAGGCATATGGCGAAAGCACACTGGCTGGCTACACAAAATGGCCGCCAGCCCCATGGTCACAACAACAACCAGCAAGGAGGCATGGCCACAAACAAAGAAGAAATGCAGGCATATGGTGAAAGCACACTGGCTGGCTACACAAAATGGCCACCAGCCACATGGTCAGAACAACAACAAGCAATAGGTATGGAAAACAAAGAACATATGCAGGCCTAAGGTGGACATTGATAATACAAAATGGCCTGTGGCCACATGGCATAATGAACAACAAAGTCAAAGGCTGACCTGTGCCAAACACACATACACACACACAGTGAACAGACAAAAGAGGCATGGTAACAAAGAGAACACAACATTAATTCAGTAATGCCAAAAACAAAAATTAACAGGGCTAAAAATATTCACAACAACACACATCCTCCAACGGCATTACCCCACCTAAACACTGTTTGCAGTGGGAAAAAAGTGAAATACCACATAAAACACTTTTTGTATTTTAATCAATGCCATAATTTGCCTAAATGAGATTCCAATTCTACAGACACCACAGAAACAGTTGTTTCATGCACCCATGAATAGTACAGGGGCTACTGGCTGGAAGGTCCATTTGCAATCAACGTTGCAAACTCATTTAAAAAAACATGGAGAAGAAAATGTACTGAACTGTGCAACATTTTTATGAGAGGGTGTGGGAGTGGCTGTGTGGGTATGGGAGTAGTTTTATGGGTCTGTGAGTGGGTATCTGAGTGCCTGTATGGGTATGTGAGTGGTTGTATGGGTATGTAAGTGGGTGTGTGAGTGGGTGTATGAGTGGGTATGAGACTAGCTCTGTGTGTCTGTGAGAGAGTGTGTGAGTGATTTTGTGGGTCTGTGATTGGGTGTGTGAGTGACTGTATTGGTTTGTGAGTGAGTGTATGGATGTCTAACTGGGAGCGTGAGAGGTTTTGTGGGTGTATGAGTTGGTGTGTGAGTGTCTGTATAGGTGTGTGAGTGGGTGTATGGATATGTGAGTAGATGTGTGAGGGGTTGTGTGGGTGTGTGAGTAGTTTTGTAGGTCTGTGAGTTGTTGTGTGGGTGTGTGAGTGGCTATGTGGGTCTGTGAGTAGTGTGTGATTAATTCTGTGGGTCTCTGAGTGGGTATCTGAGTGGCTGTATGTGTATGTGAGTGGTTGTATGGGTGTGTAAGTGGGTATGTGAGTATGTGAGTGGGTGTATGAGTGGGTGTGTGACTGGTTGTGTGTGTCTGTGATAGAGTGTGTGAGTGATTTTGTGGGTCAGTGATTGGGTGTGTGGGTGACTATATGGGTCTGTAAGTGAGTGTATGGAAGTCTAACTGGGAGCGTGAGTGGTTTTGTGGGTGTGTGAGTGGGTGTGTGAGTGTCTGTATAGGTGTGTGAGTGGGTGTATGGATGTATGGATGTGTGAGTGGATGTGTGGGTATTTAAGTAGTTTTGTAGGCATGTGAGTGTCTGAATTGTTGTGTGAGTGTGTGTTGGTGATGTGCAGGTGTGCAAGTGGCTGTTTGGGTCTGTGAGTAGTGTGTGAATAATGCTGTGGGTCTGTGAGTGGGTGCTTGAGTGACTGCATGGGTGTGTGAGTGGGTGTATGGATGTGTGAGTAGGTGCGTGTGTGGTTTTGTGGGAGTGGGAGTAGCTGTATGGTACATGAGTGGTTGTGTGGGAATGTAAGTGGATGTGCGAGAGTGTGAGTGGGTATCAATAGGTGTGAGAGGCAGTGTGGGTCTGTGAGTGGGTGTATGAGTGTCTGCAATTGGTGTGTGAGTGGGTGTATGGATGTGTGAGTGTTTGTGTGGGTGGTATTGTGAGTCTGTGAGTGGGTATGTGAATGGGTATGTGAATGACTGCATGGATGTATGAGTGGGTGTATGGATATGTGAGTGGGTGCACAAGTGGTTGTATGGGTGTGTGAGTGTCTGTGTGGGTTCGTGATAGGGTGTGTGAGTGGTTGTGTGGATTTGTATGTGGGTGTGTGAATGGGTATGTGAATTGGTATGAGAGTGGCTGTGTGGGTTTGTGAGTGGATGTCTGAGTATCTGTATGGGTGTGTGAGTGGGTAAGTGGATGTGTGAGTGGGTCTGTGAGTATTCTTGTAGGTCTATGAATGGGTGTGTGAACGGTTGTGTGGGTGTATAAGTAGGTATGTGAATGTGTGAGTGAGTATATGAGTGGGTGTGTGAGTGGCTGTGTGGGTCTGTGAATGGTATGTGATTTTGTGGGTCAGTGAGTGGGTATGTGAGTAACTGTATGGTTGTGTGAGTGGGTGTGTGGGTGGTTGTTTGGGTACGTGAGAGGGTGTGTGTGTGGCTATATGATATGTAAGTGAGTGTGTGAGTGAGTGATGGTGTGGGTGTGTAAGTGGGTATGTAATTGGGTGTATATGTGCCTGTGAGTGGTTTTGTGATTGGGTGTGTGAGTGGCCGTATAGATATATGAGTGGTTGTGTGCGGGTATATGTGGGTGTGTGAGCTTCTAAGTGGTTCTGTGAGTGGGTGTAAAGGTTTCTTTGTGGGTCTGTGAATGGGTGTGTGAGTAGTTTTGTGGGTGTATATTTTTTTATTGGGGTCTGGCTCTGTGGATCCCTTGTGGATTCACACAGGGGGCAGCTCTGAGCACTGCTTTCAGATCCACAGACCTCATGTGTAAAAAAGGAATTTTTTTTAACAATTTATTGCCCATGAGGGGTCCTCAGACACTCCTCCATTAGTCTCATCACTTTTAAGTTTTATTTTCTTTTCCTGGGAAGTGAGTTCCGATACACAAAATGTCAGCCACAACTTTCCTTTCAGGTTGTGGCCAGCCAATCACAGCATTGATGTTGGCACGCGGATCCCTGGATCCTCCACAGTGGAACCATGGTGGATCCGCATCTTTAGATATACATAAATCTTTGTTCTTTAATATCTCCAAAACTACTGAACAGATTTACACCATATAACAAAAAGCACACTTTCTGTACAGAGATATAGCTATCTGCTAAAGTTGGTGGAAATCCGTTCAGCGTTTCGAGCTGTAGTCATGTCTAAAATCTTATTGAATAAATGCATGGAGAAAATGAGTTTTGGGACGCTCCATTTTTCTCAACCCCTGTTTGACGATTCCCTCCAAAATTTGCTGGACAGCAACTGAAGTTACTGGCAGACTAGATTTGAATATTCAGTGAAGATTCAACAACCTGATTCAAAGTTATTAGCAAAACAAAAATGCTCCATCAATGGAAACTAGATCATATCTATTACTACCTATTGGTGACACTGCCAATATATATATATATATATATATACATTAGTAATTGTAATAATAGATTCATTTACATTTAATAGAACTTTGAAATTCACTGAAAAAAGAAAGGTTAAAGGGACATTGTATTTAGGTAAAAAAAGTAAGGTTTTAAACTAATAAAATCACTGAAATTCACTACTTATAGTTATCTCAAGTAACCCCACCCTGTTATCAATGATGTCATTGTAGGAAGGTGGAATCTGACTATATGGTTGTCCCCAATTTTTGCCTGGTGTTTTGCTGGTTTATGACTTAGTTGGACTGGGATCCTGCTATTCATGGCCCCAGTCTATCTGCTTTCTCTGTAAAATGGTTTCCATGTACATTTCCAATTGGATTCTGGAGTGCCTTATAAGCCCCTAGTATATGGTATACTATGTACCTAGGGCATAGGTACCTCAGAGGCCTACCAGGGACTGAAGCATGTATTATACCACCCCTGGGAAGCACTCCAAAATGGCACCACAGGTCTGCTACTGCAGCCTGGGTAAGGGTGTGCTTGCACCCCTTACAGTGGTATAGGCTACCTATATCACTACCATTGCACACACATTTAAAACCTATAAGTCACTCCTATGGTAGGCCTTAACAATCCTGAAGGCAGAGTGCTTTGTTTTTATGTGAGAGGGTGCCCCTAAATGAGCAGAGCCCCTCTGCAGCGTTCGGAGTACCTCCTGTGATGCTGTTTGTGGTGCAGCCTGACCATATACTCTTAAGTGCATTATAACCTCACTTTAAATGCTAACTTTGGGATGGCTGCACGGAAACATGTCGTATTTGGTGTCAAATGCTTTGGAATACTACCCCCTGCCAGTTATGGCGGCGGGGGTAGCATTCCACCCTTCTAGAGGGAGAGACATGTTCACACTGGTCTAACCCGGTAGGACTTTCTAGAGCCCGGCATCACAAAATGGATGCCTCTGCCACAGACACGGGTCTGGCCTCCTGCTACTGACCGAAACTCTGGCAGGGGACGCCTGGATAATAGGTTTTCTGTCCCAAGGAGGTGTAACCACCTCCCCAGACAGGCAGATATGTATTGGGGCTGGGCGGGAGCACTCTCTGGTGCTTCGAAGTCCTGCACTGGGGGCACACTTGGTGTCCCTGTGCATAGTCCAGTTCAAACCGGTGGCAGGGGCTACCTGCCACTGCTCTGGTGCGAAACTGGACAAAGGAAATGGGTGTAACCACCCCTCTTTCCAAACCCTCCCATAGATGGGTCCCTAGAGTATGTCCAACCCTCAAACTTAGTATAAGTATGTGAACCCAGTCCTTGAGACTTTAGATTACCCTGGATGAAACTCTGCAACATATATCCTGGACCTTCGACTTTCTATTTCGACTAGAAGACGGTAGAAATCTCCCTTGGAGTCAAGGAGTGACCCCCCTGCTTGGCAGGCACCAAAGAAGCAACTTTCTGGTCTGTAATTCCAAAGCTCCTGCTGGACGCTGAAGTCTCTGCATCACCAGAGGTACATTTTCTGACTTCCCCGAGGCTACCCAGAGACCACAGCAAATCTGAGGCCCGTGGCTATCGTGACCATGACCCCTGGGTACTGCGTACTATTGCTGGTATATCAACTTTATGTTTATCCTTGAAGTTCTGCTTTGGGCTACGAGTAGCCCCAGCCTTGAGCATTGACTGCACCAAAGATCTCTGGCCTCCACTCCACGAGAGACCCTTGGGCCAGGTTCCAGTGCGACCACTTGAGGCTCCTTTGCGATTGCTAGCCCATTGCCTAGTGGGTTCCCACGAAGGCAACTCCTCTTCTGCTTGGGCTTCCCTGGTTGCTCCAGATGTGCCCTGACTTACCTTTGCAGGGTGAGTCCCTCAGACCTTGCTGGTCTGCACAGACGTCCTTCTTCTCTTTCCACAAGACTTGCCGTTGCCAAGGCTTGTTGGGTCCAATCTGGTCGCCGACACCGCAGCACTCGACAGATTTTGTGGGACAGCTCAAATCCAGCTCCTGGTTGTCATCGGCACCTCCTAGACCTTGTGGCTGAAGAGTCAAGACACCCGTCAACTCACCTGAAGCACCCGACATCTGTGGGTATTGGTCCATCCTGCCCTCGGTCACTGGCTAGTGACCCAGACTCTGTCCCCTCTGCTTTCAGATTCCTCCCATCCTAGATCCAGGCTTCGATCTCTTCGGACACTTCTCCTCTTCACAGCAGCAGCAGACGACGCGACCCGACACCAAAAGACACCTATGCACCCGGCTTCCCTGGGAGAGGTAACTCGAGTACTCCGGTGCTTCCATGGGTGCTAGCCCTAGAACTTCTTAAGTCCAAAAGGGTTTTGTCCTGACTCGATTCTAAGTGTCCCTAATCTTTAAATTTCCAACCGCGACATTGCCCATAGAAGCTAACGGGAACCCGCGGTTGTGTTTACACACTGCACACAGTCCCCGTGGGTCCCCTGTGTCACTACCTTGGGTGGTTCCTTGGGGTCCCAGCGATTCTACAGGCTCTAGGCCTTGTGTCTAGTTTAGTCATGGTTCTTATACCACTATTTTGGTTTATGGTTTGGTACGCCCCTAGGGCCCAAACGTGTATTTGTGCTATTACTGTTGATTGCTAACTTGTAAATTAAGTACTTCGAACTCCAGTCTCATAAAGAGACTAGAGGGGTGTGTTTTATCTTAAATACATATATTTTGAATATATACCTGGTGTGGTTGTCCTTTCATTTGATAATTCAACAGATTATAGACTGGTGAAACAAGCTGCTTTGCATTCCTTCAAGACTTAGCCTGAAGGCTGCTCTCCATAGCTACCACTAGGATAGCTTTCAATAAAGGTTGTCTTTAACCTATTCACCAAAAGGGGTTGCTTGGACTGATACAAGGTACCCACTAGAACTAGTGGACAGCATATATCAGGCCACCTTCTCACAGTCATTTCAAATGTTATTAGTGATGTTATCAATGTAGTCATAGAACGTCATGAGTGATGTAATATGCGAGGTTAGAAGCAATGCATGGGGAGGGTGCATATTATAGGTCAGCCTTCGTGCTGGCCTCTTTTTTTGTTTGAGGGGTTTATGAACCCTTGCAGAGTTGTGGGTTCACAACCCCATTTCCAGGTTCCCAGCATTCTTCTCTTTGTCCTTTTCGGTCTAAGAACCCGAAGCCAGGTTTTCAGGACTGAAGCTCTCTGATTGGTATGCCGTAGGATGAGATAAACATTTTCAGCAGCAATTACAGGATGAGGGGACTCGATTCCTTTCTTATGGTAAAAAAAATAAGCTGGCTGTATGTTCGTGGTTTATGGTGATCAAGATTGCAGATATAGGGCCCAATTCCGTTTTTGCTAGGAAAGTCCTCCACACGACTCGGATCCAGAGGGCTTTCCAAGCAAGATGTTCTGTGGGAGTCCAACCAAGACAGTACGATGCAACTGCCTTTTTATGGACTCGGTGCCGCCGGACTCTCATAGCACTCTATGGGAGCTTGTGTACCGACGCATACACTGGCTCCCATAGCAAAGAAGGGGTGGGTGTGGAAAAGCGTACACACCGTGGTGGGCACCCCATTTTGCCCATCACACTGTGCATGCTTGGATCAGGGGGACCCATGCGCACCCCTTCGTGACCGATCCGGAGTGCTCCGGGTGAAGGGGGGCCTGCTCTGGCCACCCGAAGTCTGACTCTGACAGCTGCTTCCACTTACTGAGACTAAGTTGCTACAGCTGTCCAAATTGTGCATCGTACTCGCCCGTTCGGAATCCGGCTCCATTACGCGGCACGATTTGGCTCCGTACGAGTTGGACGGATAGATTTGGGTTCGTAAACCATTCGATCGGCACAGACGTGATCTTCGCATTGTACTTGGTTGTTTGTAACGGGGGACGACTCGGACGGAAAGATAGGCTCCGAATAGGATTTGCTCTTTACGAATTCTGTTTGGAGGCCTTCCTTACGAGATCGGAATCGGACCCTAAGTATGGTTTGCAAACCATAAAACAAAAAAGGACCTAGCCAAAGGAGGTTAGCCATCTGTGCCTGCCTTAAACCCAGCAGTCTTGAGTGCAGAACACCATGGGGCAGATTTATGAGCCCCTTGCGCCACTTTTGCGTCACTTTTCCCATGTTAAAAGTGACGCAAAAGTGGCGCAAGGGGCTCATAAATCTGCCCCCATATTTCTAAGGGGCATTTTAGTGTCATTTACTACTTACATTCGTATTCTGTGGCCATACTTGATCATTTCCAGACATGGGTACCTTAATTGTAAAAAAATAGGGGGATACATCTGTATCTACAAAGATGTGACACTGATGTCATTCTCTGTGCTGACACAAAATTTGGCTTCCTAAAGCCACACACACACCTCTGCTCCAACGTCCCTGCACCCCATAATAGCCCAAGTATGTACTTAATTTGAGCCGGTGGTTTCCAGTGCTTGGCAGTCATTTAATTGTCAACACCGGCACTTATGACAGTCTACCACATGGAGTCGCTGTTTGTCTAATATAGAGATGAGCACAACAATAGTTGGCTATTAGTTCAATATACCTCAAAATCGTTATAACCTGCCTTACAAGCCACTCTTACAGCTTTGGGGGAGTGGGAAAGTCTAAATTGTCACACTTGTCGGGTTTCAGGGTTAACAGTTGTGTTTGTTTTGTCATAGGCGGTGCAGACAGTTGTAATTGGCTGGTGCAAGCTGCAGTGGCCTCCCCTTGAGGGTCACAGTACTTATTTTTTTCACAAACTAAGCACTGGCCCAACCAGTCTTTCTGTCCCACCTCACGGCCAGATTTCAGCTCCAAAACTGTCCTCCCTCCCCTTCACTAGAGAAAAATGGTCCAAAAAATAAAGAGACGAACAGGACTGCAACATGCGTAGGAGATATAAAAAAAAATCTTTATACTACTCACAAGTGGGATAGCTATTTGGATTATTGCCATCTTGATTGAAGATTTCAATCACCTTCCCTTGCAGATGGTGCTGAATGTTCCGTTTCTATGAACCGTGAACTAATGGTCTCGAGTGTGCGAAGAGGCATGCATTTCAGAAACAATGGGTATTTTGCATCACCAGTCTAATGATCTGCAGAAGCGTCAACATCTGTGTCTTGTTTATCTTGATAGCACAAACCTTGAAAATCGTGGATATATCATATTAGATAAATACACACATATGCAAAGCATAGTAAGGCTGTTAAAAAGATCTGAATTCGGTGCGCAAAGTAAAAGTTTAATTTTAAATATTGCAGTTTTCTTTACGACCTGTTGTCAGCATGAGCGTTGTCTTAATTAGAAGTCTTAAGGGGGTGGTGGTAGCAATGTATTCCCATAAGTTTCCACTGTTTTATCATTATCCTAGGACAGAGAAGATGTCTAAAGGTCAAAACCTTAATAGGGGTAGTAGAAAAATGTCTGCCTACTGTGAAAGAAATGTTACATTGCGTGTTGTTATTGGCTTCTGCTTTTATTTTTCTTTTCTTCATTATCCGATGCCAAATCTATAAACAGTACTGAACACAATACACTTGCATGAAACCAGAACTTAGAATGTGAAAAATCACATTACCATCAGCAGTCAAGCACATAGACAGACTCCTATCAAAGTCTCCGCAGGTACCCATATTTGCCTCCTCTGTGTTTTGCAGGTAATGGTCAACTCATCGCCTTTTTACATTACGTTTACTTCGTTCCTGCTTCTTCTCAGCCCTTATGAGAAAAGAGACAGCACACTAGGAGACACAGTGCCAGAAGATGTACACATATTTCTAGTAGTCACAAACTCTCAGAGAGGCATATTATCAAGAAACGGCGTTACATTTATCGCAGAAAACTGCCGCTAAAGCGGCGATAATGGGCTTGAAAATATGCCCTTGAGAATTCCCATAGAAGCCCATGTTCTGGCTTCAACATGGGCTTCTATGGGAATTCTCTGCGGCATATTATCAAGCCCATTATCGCCCCTTTAGCGGCAGTTTTCTGCCGCTAAAGCGGCGATACTTGTAACGCAGTGCTTGATAATATGCCCCAGAGTTTGTAAAAAAACACACAACTTGTGCCTTCAAAAACACTTTTACATTTGTACACCACCCATTTCACAAGAATCCCAAAATTGGTTTTGAAATGAGTACCCAACTGCAATTTGGAAAGAGTGTGTTCTGGGCCTTCCTTCAGAATCAGTAGCCTATGTATCAATGATTTGTGACGTAATTCCAATCGCAAATCATTAATCAGTTAACAGTTGGGGTGGTAACTGATTTGCAAAAGGGTAAGGATCCCATTTGGCCCACTTCTCCTTTGGAAATCATAATGGCCACTTCAAAGGGAGTAGGCAGTTGTCCAGGAGACCACTCACAATTCTCATTGATTTTTTTTTTTTTAAATATAACTTTTTTAACCTGCCCTTTTTCCTTTAAGGAAAACAACTGAAATGCAAGGGGCAGCAAACTGCCATCTCTGTCATCACAGCCAATGAGAGGGCGTCACCTCTGTGATCTGTCTTTGTCAAAATAAGCTATTCAGTGATTGCAAATCACACCACCATCCACGTCAGAAAGATTTCAAAACCACAAATAAAAATTACTAATATTTAATTTGTGCCGGCTTACTCAGAAAATTATGTCACTTCATTCCATTGCTGCACCGTGCTCTCCTATGAGCAGGGAAAAACAATAGGTTTGGGTTTCACTGGTTGTACTTGGGTTCCAAAAAACTCTAAGTGGAACCCTTTGCATCATCTGTTAAACTCCAGCATTGCTTAAAAGGCATTGCCACCTGCGCAAAAACTCATGATTTTTGTTCCTTAAATTCAGCTGGGAAAAATTAAAGAGAATGATCCGAATATAATCGTATGCAATTATCCATGACTAGCTCTGCTTGTCAACAGTTGCTAAAAACTGTCCTTGTGGGAAAGGGTTTGGGGTGTACCAGAATCATCAGAGGTTTTTAGGCTTCATTTATGTCAATTGAAGCGTCCTGAGTCCCAATACTATCAGATACTGAACACCAAGGGGCAGATTTATGTTCCCTGGCGCATCCCTGCAAATCAGCATGGATGCACCAGGGAAGATGTGTCACGCAAGTTTGACCTTGCGCCACCGCAGATGCGCCGCATTTACAATGCGGTGCATCGTGGCGCAAGGACAAGCAGATACGTGACGCATCTGCCGGCGTAAGGTTGGCGCAGTGCTGAAGTTGCGACGCAACTCCAGCACTGTTCCAACCTACCCTATCCCTAACATGGTGCGTCAAGCCTTACGCCTGCTTCAAGCAGGCGCAGGGTTTTGACGCATCAGCGTTGGGAAAGTGACTCAGTGAAATCTTATAGATTTCACTGAGTCACTTTTCAGGGGTGTTCCTGCGACGGAACGCCCCCCCTGAGTAGAAACGCCCACATGAAACCTGACACAGGTTTCATGTGGCGCAGGGCTTTACACCGTGACGCATCTCCATAGATGTGTCATGATGTAAATGGGGCGCAACATGGCGCAGGGTTTACGCCGCCGCTGCGTCACAAAAGTGACGCAACGGCGGCGTAAAAGTGGCGCAAGTCTGATATAAATCTGCCCCCAAGTACTTCTTTAGAACATGACCCTCAAGATTGCAAAGCAGAGTGGCCAGGAGCTGGTGAGGACAGGAGATTCCGAACCCACCACTTAACCATAACAATAAGTAAAGTGATTGGTGTAGGATGCTGGATCTCTATATAGTGCACCAAAATGACTGTGCAGAGAGTCCTGTGGATCCCCAATAGGTGTGCAGAAGTAAAAGCAGATTATTCTAATGATCCTTTTGTAGTAGTGTGGTCGAGTTCAGGGGAAGATCTACTCCTGGGGAGTCAGAGTTTTGGAAGTCCCAGTGCTCATGCACAGCAGGTAGTTCTGGGTTACCTGGGTTGGAGGTGCTGGAGGTCTTGGGAAGCAGAATTGGTTTGTCACCGGCAGCATTCAGTTACAGGTGCAGTAACAGCAGTCCATCGCAGTCGGGAGGTCGTGCACAAGTTGCTGCTTTCACACAGTCAAAGCCGCCAGGAAGCAGGTACAGGCTCACAGGAGCGGGGCTGTTTCCAATGTCGGTCGCAGGTACTGTGAGGATCGCTCAGGTTGGTGGATGCCTTTGATGGAGCAGGAAATTCATATTTGCATTTTCTTAATTGTAGGGGTGCATCATAAACGTGAGTGTTACAATTGTGACTGTTTTGATGCATTTATATGACATATTTTAGTTTACTGACAAAGTTGTATGGGAAATTAACGTGAAAAATCAATGTAACTAGTAGAAAACGTTGACCTGAAGAAACTGGGGTGTGAAGTTTGACGCTACCGACGCAATAGATACGTTTAATAAAAATGGTTTCTATAATTAGGTAAATGTGCTAGCGAAATGTAATGTAGTTATGTAACTTGTAATGTTAAAGTGATGCATTCTTTTGTTAACCAAAGTTGTAGGCCTGAAATGCAGCCCCTGACAATTCTTGATTTAGGATTAATGTTCTGAATTTCATGTGCACTTTGGAAGCTGTTCTTCCTCACATTTTGCATTGCAGGTGGAGAAGCATTATTTTAGGCAAAGAGGGAGCATCCCAGAACGAGCTCTTTCTTTGTGATAGTGGCTTTATGCTACTTGACCCGTCCCAACGGTAGATAGACTTCTTAGGAAGACTCCACGACTGACACCTTTCCTCCTGATTAAAAATGCCTATGTAGGGATGGATTCAATGCTTTTCACTCACCAACTCTCACTGCAGGGAAATTTAGACTCATGACTTTTGATTATCTGTATCTTACTTATTCAGCTAATAGTTTTCTTTATGTTGCGCCGGCTCCACTGGGTGCGTAGATTTGGCTTTATGCTAATTCCTATGTAGGGTTATACCATCGTGTTGAGGTGTTTCTATGTTCAGTTATTTTTGGCTTTGCAATAAATCAAACTAACCTTTCTAACAGTGTCCTTTGGTTATTATGTCTCAGAAGTAGAGTTGTTAGAACTGGGGGTCTCTAGTTGGCAGAGGTAGGTACCTTTGACCAAATAGGGACCCTTGCTTCTAAGTCAGGGAAAGGGGATTACACTCCTGGATAACCCCTGCTCACCCCCTTTGTAGCTTGGCACGAGCAGACAGGCTTATCTCAGAGGCAGTGTGTTAAGCATTTGTGAACACATACAGTAATACGGTGAAAACACTACAGATGGACACCACACAGGTTTTATAAAAATAAGCATTCTTTATATAGACTTAACACAAAGACCACAAATGACAAAAAATCCACAATACTGTACTCAAAATAGACTTAAAGATGGTAGAAGTAACATAGTTCAAGTTGGTGATAAATGCGACACGTTTCTCACAAAAGTATCTGGATGCATAATGCAAAACAAATAAAAGGTTCGCAGGGAGGGCGATGCGTCGGCTCCATGCTTCGGAGAGGTGATGCGTCGCTCCTCAATGCGACGACGATGTATGCACGCCCGACCGCTGTGCGGCAAAATCTGTAGCTTTAGAGCCGCGACAGACCCTGAGACACGCTTCTCCGGTAATGCGATGTGGACCCTCGTGGTGGCGACACGCTTCCCCAGTGATGTGTCGGTAAACAGCTACGACGAAGGCACGCTTCTCTGGTGATGCAGCGGTGACCTCTGCGGCGGCGACATGCTTCTCCGGCGATGCGACAGCAACAGCTGTGACTGCGACACGCTTCTTCTCGTTGAGTCGCGCTTCTAGTTCCCAGCGACACACGGGCTTCTGCAAACAAAATTCCCAGCAAGGAAATTCAGAGGGGAACTGGTGGTGAAGTCTTTTGTCCCTGAGACTTCAGCAGGAGGCAAGCACAAGTTCAAGCCCTTGGTGAAATATTCTGCACGATGATGAAAGTTCTTTAAAAGTTTCTTCTCCTTTCCTTGGCAATGAAGACCCCACTGCAGGTCAACCCAGCAACACAGCACACTGGCAGGTGGGTAGTCCAAACTCCTACAGCTTCCTTGGTTCTTCTCCTTGGCAAAGGTTTGTCTTGTTGTTCCAGAAGTGATCTACAAACTTGGGGTCTGGGTCCCCATATTTATACTGCCAGATCCTTTGTCCTCTGAAGGCAGAGGGGCCTGTACCTAGTCCAAACCAGTTCTGTGCAGTCCTGGAGCACTTTGTTTACAGGACTCCTTCTTTCCTTTGCCAGGGTGGGCCAGGGTCCTCAGACACACCACAGAAGGTGGAGCCAGCATTGTGGAAGGCAGGCACAGCCCTTTTCAGGCCCAGGTGCTACTCCTTCCGCCACTCTACATGCAGATAGGTCTATTAAGCCTTGTGCTGACTCACCCTGTCTCCTGGAGTCTCCCAGCCCCTGTCACTCACAAAACCAGACATACAATACACAAGCTAGCAGAGGCAGGCTGGATGGTTAGATAAGAAAATACCTACTTTCTAAAAGTGGTATTTTTAAACACAGAATGTTAAAACCAACTTCACTAAAAGATGTATTTTATCATTCTGAGTTCAGGCATACTAAACTCAAAATAAATTCTACCATGTTCCCTGGGTCAGTTAAGATTATAAGATGTTATAATCAAACTGCCCATTCAGGCCTATGGGGACAGGTAGCCTTGCAATAGTGAAAAACGAAAATGGCTGTAATTCACTATAAGGACATGCCACACACACCAGGGCATGTCCTACCTTATACTTACAATGCACCCTGCCCTTGGGCCCACCTTAGGGGTGGCTAACATGTAGTAAAGGGAAGGTTTAGGGACTGGCAAGTTGGTACACTTACCCAATCAACATGGCAGTACTAGACTGCACACAGGCTCTGCAATGGCAGGCCTGAGACACACTTTACAAGCTGCTTCTGTGCGTGGCACAACCAGTGCTGCAAGCCCACCAGCAGCATTTGATTTACAGGCCCTGGGCACACATGGCGCACTGTACTAGGGTCTGACAGGTAAATCAAATAAGCCAATAATGGAGTCACTAATCAATACATCAATCTATCATAGGGAGCACTTGCACTGTGGCACTGAATAGCAGTGGCACCGTGCCCAAAGCATCTAAACCAGCAAAACATATAAAAAACAGAGGAGGCAATAAGTAGAAAAGTGGAAGGGAGACTCACGCCAATGGTGCCAGGTCTAACAAGAGTCTTGAATTGATAGTGCATTAATGGTTTTCTTCCCTTTACACGTTTATGCTGCTAAAAAGAACCATCGGAGAGAGTCTCTAGAAAAGTTCCAAAACGAATGGGCCCGACCCTTTCACCTTGAGGGGGTTGGTTACCGGACTAGTGGGGACTTGTACCACTAGTCCAAAGGGAGGTCCCAGGTTATTGGTGAAGGCTGGCAGGGCTCTGGGTTTCTTGGAAGCTGCACAGGTTTAGGAAGGGACGGCAGGTCTCAGATGTCGAATCCTTTTTCAGATGGCAGAGTTTGGTGCTGGTTTCTTCTTTAGCAGGGCTCAGTTCCTGGATCAGTAGCACATTTTCTTCCTTGGTCTTCTTTATGTGCATGGCATCTGAAGTCAAGGTCTTGAGGGGCAACCGAAATACTGAAATCAGGGGTGTTACAAAGGGAGGCAGGCAGTAGCCAATGGGCTACTTACCTTCAAGGTTTCTACACCCTCTAGTAACTACTTCCTTTGGGAAGAGGCACTACCCTAGTCCTGCCTAGAGGCTTTCTTGCCATCTCAAGATGGTGGAATTTCAGGAGAAGGGTTCACCTCGCCTGCCCCGCTCTAGGGATGGTAAAGGCTGAGGGGGGCCCCTCTTCCCTATTTAACTAAGTTACCTGCCTTTCATCCTGACAAAAGGGGAGCAGGAAAGGGGGCTTGGCCTCCCCCACTATCTGAGGGTTCCTGGGTTAGATTTCTAAGGTGCCATTGCCTTTTAAGCTTCCCGCCCATGAAGGCCATCCTGTCCTGGAGGAGGTGTGAAACACCCCTGCTCAGAGCAGTCTTTTGAGAGTGCTGGGTCTCACCCCATGAGATCTGAAACATGTCTGGGGTGGCAGACTGGTGAAACCCGGCCAGAGACCCCTAGTGTTTGGTTAGGTTTTATGTGACCCTCTAAAAGGTTCTCCTGTGTGAATTTGATCATAAATTCTACACCAGCATTAGTGACGATTTATTAAGAACAAGATATTTTATACCAAACACATTAGAAATCAGTGAAGCCATAATGGAGTTTAGAAACTTTAGTTGACGAGTATCCAGCTCATGCAGTCTTCTTGGCTTCCCTGTTCACTTACAACATCTATAGGCTGGACATTGTAGGGGCCTATCTGCTCATGCAGAGGGGCCCACACAGGAAATAGTGCACCCAGCCTTAGGGCTGAAGGCCTACAGTAGGGGTGGCTTAGCTATACCTTATGCAGTGCATGGGAGGCATAGCACACAGGGCTGTGTGCCATGTCGACTCTTCGGATTTTCCTGCACCAAGACACACAGCCTGTAGTGGCAGAGTGCATATTCTTGGTGACAGGGCCCTGGGTGGCACAATCAGAGCTGCATCCCCAGAGGACCCTCTTCGGAACCCATGCCCTAGGTACTGGAGTATATATTAGGGACTTATAGGGGTGACTGAAGTGGTGCCAATCGCAGTACAGTTTTAGGGAAAGATATCCAGCTCTGGGAATCTGGTTAGTAGGGACCCAGCGCACTTCCAAATCGAAATCACAACAGGGGTCAGGCACAAAGTGGGGGCTAACCGTGCAAAAAAGGCACTTTCCTACAATTAGTATTAAAAAAAATACTTTATTCCCTGGACTTCTAAATACTCCTCATAAAAATATCCAGAGTAACTGGCAAAAATAGGAAATGTGCCAAATGAGGTCGAATTTATCATACCCAGGCCACCCACAGAACCAGAGCAAATGTGGTCAGCCACAGAAAAACTGCATTAAGTAAAGATTTAAATATAAATATCTCCATAATTGCTGGGCATGGTTTAGCTGGATATGTTCCTCTAGATTCCTCACTGATTCACCTCCAAGCCAGGAGGGAGGACTAAATAAGCACAAAATCCCTTTGGTAGAGCCTACTTGGCATCAGGGGGGGACAAAGGCTCAAGACAAGGATCTTGTAGAGTATCCCAGCATTCCCAAATAACGTTGATGTCAGTTCTTCATCCCGCCTGCGCAAATGTGGTCTCATCTTCTAAATGGCATTCTGATAAAAGGCTACGAATTTAGGATCAATTTAAACAGCAAGTTGGACTCTCCCATTGTGACAGATGCAGCACCATCAGCATGGTTAGGACCCAAGACCAGTGCACAGTCATTATGCAGCTGTGCTTATAACCTGAAAGTGCAAGCACTCTCTCGTGATGTAGTTCAGCAATCACATGGATTCAGCAGTAAGTTCTCCATCTTCCAGGCAGTTCTGAGAACTCCTTAAAGAGCCTTGTTCCTGGTTTACTCCAAATCTGAAAATCAAGTCTAGCAATCAATGACCCTAGCTTTGTACACAATACTTATGTCTTCCAAACTGTTGAATGAAGCCTGGAGCAAGTCATTAAAAATCCTTGGAACTCTTCACCTTGAATTGTACTCTTTATTTACTCCTGACTGTCAGATACAAATGTGAACTCCTGAAAGCTTGGGAGTATTGTAGGAGATGGAAGTCACAGTGGCCATCATGGATGTTACTTAATGCTTTTGTACTGAGGAACTTAGAGTTGGTTGCATGGGACGTTTCTCTGTATGCCCCAATGAACAGATGATAAGTTATCTCCCTTGCTGAAGGTGTGATCATTACTATAGATATGTGTTTACCCTTTCAAGTGGAATCTTAAGTATAAATGTGGATGCATTAACACACTCCTGCGTCACCAGATGTATCTGATGCCAAGAATCTTTGCAACAAGGGAAGACAGGCTGTTTGAAGAGAGACTTTTTAGGAGACGGTCTCAGAGAATTTCAAGGTGAGAGCATGATAGATGAGAATAAGAAAGTGCTGGTCTTAAGCAGGACCACTGCAATTATGCAGTTGTGTGGCTGCAGTGATTTTGCATAGTTATAGATTTGCCACATTTAACACACAATCCGTCATCTGCTACATAGTCTGAAGAATTGAACAAAACAAAGCTGTTTCTCACTCAAACGGTTCAAATGTTACTGAAAAGGCAGTGACACATGTTGCTGCGCGGTGGAAGGCCCATTGAAAAGCTGGACTGGTCACCTTTCTGTTGCTTATTGCTACATGTTGATGTTAACCTGGTAGAAATGATGTACAAACAGTGCCCAGACAGTGTTATCAAGTTAAAAAATGATGAAATAATGAAGTAATACTATTACAAAATATGCCGCATTAAGACAAATAATTTGCCTTTCCTTGCCACATAATTTATCAACCCTGCCGCATAATTTGTCCTTCACCTGCTTCATAATTCCAGTGGCCCTGGTCTTCTGCTAGCTCTGATGCAGAAGGATGCCTCCTGTTTTTCTGTTTGCTTTTAGTGCAGATCAGAGCAGGAGTGCAATTACAATTGTGAATAACCAAAGTGGACTGAAAGGGTTGGAATCAATTGCTAATACATCAACAGTTCGGTAGTGATTAATCATACTCAAATAGATTCAATGGCTACCTTGGCTAGGATAGTCGATCACAAGGCAGGTCTAAACAGGAATGGGCATTGTTGCATACCCTTACTACCTTAGGTACCAGTACCACCTCAGGCACCATTCCAGTCACAGACCATACCACCTCAGTTGTCGGTGTTACTACCTCAAGAACAGGTGCTCATCTCTCAGGCAGTGGTGGAACATACAGCAATGTGGCTAACAACCACAGAAAGATATGCTAGGGATCCAAGTTCAATGTTTTTTTACACATTGCAGATTGCATATTTTATATCAGAAGGCTGCTTTTTCCATACCAGAGTAATGTGAAGCATACATCTACTGATATCTAACAAAGTATGGGCAGGTTGGTCAATTCCATTGAACACAGAAGATAGACCAGTATTATGTCGTTTTTATTTATTTATTGTTGAACTATGCAGAATTTGTGATCAAAGGACTTTTCTTCAAATAGAAGGCAATGAACTGCTGGAGCTGCGGCAAGGCAACTGGAACTTACCGAGCTAATTCACTCATGTTAACTTGTGGTCATTGAAGTTGCTTGTCCAGAACCAAATAGAGACTCCTTGCTCTACAAAGACCTCACGTATACATTGAAAAACATGCTTGCTCAGGTGGTTGATAGACTCAGTGATTGTTATGCTCTAATCAACCTTGCTTTACAGCTTGATCTGGCAAGATGAAAGGTAAAGAAAATATCTCTGGGGCTACTGGTTTCACTATAGTTTCTTGTACACAGTAGTGGAGTTCAGAGTATCAAGTGGATCATGGGTCGAAGCTGCCTCTGCAAATTCATTAGCAGAGAGAAAAACATGTTCCAACTATAATTTTAACAACTACTTTCTCAGATGGAGTCCCATTTTTCATTTAGGGTTGTACCTTTAATTAGAAATAAAAAAATGTCTCTTAATCCTCATTATGAGTCTCTTATATATTCTCCATAGTTAAGTCCTCTAACTCAGTTGTTGCCCCTTCCAGGCCATGTGATGTGGTCACCAGTTTGTTGCCTTCTCAAAGCCTTCCTCAGACTTCTCTAGAGACCTACCATATCTTTTATCCCTCTCCTCGTTGTTCCATTAGGTTGTCTCAGGGCAACCCAGGAGTCAGTTTCCCCTCCCCTTTAAGTTCTTTCTCTGTACCCAAAGTGGAGTGGGCTTGGCTCCTACGCTTGGTTAATTTTACATTTGAACAAAAAATGGGGAAGGTGTTATGTTAGACAGCATTTTACCTCTCTTGCCTAATGTCTTCAATGTGGTTGCCACCACTTTGTGAAATGAATCATCAATCAACTTCAGGAGGCCATCATTGATAGTCAAGAATTTATAATAGTATTACTTCAGTTTACATTGCAGTTATTTTTTGATACAACATTTTAATAACCTTTTTTAATTTAAAATCCTTATAAGGAAAGGGCCCCTTGGTCTAGGACCATGGGACAAGGGTAAACTAATATGCTAGGTCCCTTCAAACTACAAGACAGCAATATTAAGGTCCAAACATGTTTGGGTTCCCAAGAGGTCCTTTTCTAATGATGATTCAGGCTTTAGTGACTCTCATGGTGATCTCCTGAATAGAAGTGACAATCTTTGGGTTTGGTTATAGAATTGTACACATTACTCACCACAAAATTGTTCCTCTCTTCACGTTCTGAATCTAAATTGGTAGATTAGGCACACATTTCGGTCATGAAGAATTGCCATTGGTCCTTTTGGGGATGGCTTACGGCAAGAAACAGGTTGACCTGTTAATACGTTTGGGAACATTAATACTCCCTGTGGTCTACTTTTGTTTTTAATCTTAACAAAAACTCACCATGTTTAAAAAAGAATGTTAGGGCATCTCTAGTTAATTTTAACCATTTCCACTTTCCACTTCGTTATTACTTAATTGGCCAATCGACTTTATGGAAATACTAGGGCCATACTTATCTTACCCTCTAGGCTTCTGTGAAAAAAATCTCCAGCAAAGAGCCCTTTCGAGGGGCCTATTGGCCATTGCAGCATTGGCCCAATGAGGAGCACAACCCAATGATAAAGCATAACAACATTTGGTGGGTGAGGGCTTTTGTTCAGCAACTATGTTGCCTATGATAAGTTCAGAAATCTCATCTCTTGTCTCTTGTCTGTCAAGCAGAGTCTCACAGCTTTTGAGAAGTCCTTTGGTCCCTCACGGGCAGGGATGGACCTGCCTTCTAGAGCAATCTTAGAGTGCCAGAAGGGCTGGGCTAACAGGTCAGTGTTTGAGCTACTTTTTTCGGTTGCTTGTGGACCTTTTTTGTGTTCTGGCGGGACGGTATTACTGTTGATTTTCCTGATATTACCACAAACATTGCCGCAGCAAGCAGAAATGCGTGGAGTCCTTTATATCTTTCAAAACACCTATACAATGTGTTGGAACAAGATAAAAAATGTCCCGATTTGCAAACGTGGCCCTCTTTTTTAGCTATCTGATTTGCTAAAGGAGGGCACTTTTATTTTGGCACTTGGGTCTAATTCATGTCCCAGTCCAACCATGCTTGGAGGTTTTATGTTAAGGGACAGAACAAGCTGCTGGCTCCCTTTCTGATTTTGTCTATTTGTGGTGTCCAACAAAAGACAAGGAAAACTAGATGGTCCTAGTGATTTAAGTTCCCATTCAGTCTCTTTACCCTATACAACGTACTTGATAGGCAAAATCCCTTTTATGTTTTAGAGGACTCAGCCACGTTTGCAGAGTTTTCCCATCCTTAATTCCCAAAGAGTAGGAAAATGGGAGTTCAAATATCATAGATCTTCCAGGTCATTTGGTGCCTTTAAATCCTTCATCAGAACTGTTTTCTCTCGGTGGCATGCAAACACTGGACGTCCTTTTATTCAGTCATTAATTAATTGTTTACAGTATCTTTGAAACCACAATTAATCACTTCTGCAATGCATAATACCCTGAACCAAACCTAAGCAGTGCACTCAAAACCATGGTTAGTCTGTATTAAAATACAAATATAAAATACATAAATATTTGAAGTTGAAATGAAATCTAATTAGGATCACAAGGAAATTGTGCTCCACCTTAAGTTGGAATGTTTAGGAGGCACAGCAAAGCATCTATTCCTTGTGTTCTATCATATTTACTACATTTATCGGTGATTGAAGCCTGTAGTCATTTCCCATTCGAATTCATTTTTTGCTTGATTTGTGGAAAGTTCACATTTCTCATCCTGATTTTATATTTCCATGTTTCCTTCTGAAAGGAGGAAGCAGTGATGCAGAACTCCTAGGACCAGGTAACCACACCAAGAAACCTTCTCCTGAAAAAGCCTTTGATGCTCAGTTTGAGCATTCAAAAGCGTTAAATCATATCAGGGCTCTTCGAGCTGCCTCGCTTATTGTCTTAATGAGATTTTTCACTTTAGTAAATTGCTTTTTTTTTGCTCCTTTCTGTTGTGATTTATCTTTTCCGGTGTCAAATCTAACCTGTTTAGCAACCGACAATTCGTCACGCCGCTCTCTTTGACAGGTTTCATCGCAGAAATGTACAAAGGACCATTTCATTAAAGTCTGTAGAGACCCCGCACTACACAATTAGCGCCGAGTGTTTCATCTCATGGTCCCATGACCGGAAGTTGTTTACTTAGAGTGGAAGTCACGAAGGCCATGAAATAAGAGAATGACTTTTATGACTCGCTGCAAGATGCAGTTCATGCATCATGTGTGTAATCCACTCGGTGTGTTTTTTACCACAGAGAACACTTTGAGCAAGGCTTAGAAAGCCCAGTAGCGACTCGTGACCGGAAGTTGTTTACTGACAGGTGAAACCAGGAAGTCAATTAATAGTAAGACATTAACCTTAAGGACTCTCTGCTATATGCTGCCCATTCAATAGCTATGGGGTGCATTCCGCCTGCTCTGTCATCTTTCGCACTAAGAACGCTTCAAGCAGAGCTCAACAAAGCCCAGGACTATTCCCCGCGGAGGACCTATGCTAGGAGAAAACAAATATTTCATATATTACCATTGACTCAGGCGCTCAAATGTCTTAGCCCTGAGACCTAATTTGAATATTGATGACATCCCAAGAAAGGTTGTCAAACAACCTTAACCTCTTTACCTCCCCAGAGGTCCCTTGTACCTGAAGTGCATGTAGAGGGTTAGAGGGTGGCAACGAATAGGTGTTCTTACTTCGCAAACCGTTAGTGCGCATATTGTTAGTACGCAATTTTTAGTTCGCATGTGATGTAACAGCACGCGTACTAAAGGCAGTGCGTTGCTACATCGCATGCGTAGTAACGCCTGCGAAGTAATGGCATGCGTAGAAACAGCCGCGCACTAATGGCTGTTTACCGGTGGCAGTATGGCTTGCAGACCTGAGCCGCTTGACTTCTGTTCCGGGAGCCCCTCCTGGTTGCCAGGTTGCCAGTGCCATTCCCACCATCGCGAGGTCATTGAATGATGCTTCAGCCTTACAAGCAATTGATGTATTTGTTGCATGACCTGCATGGTCTGTACAACAAACAGGGAGGGCGGTGAAGCAAGCACTGGCAGGGCAGGGCTGCAGCGGGCCAGGCCAAATCACAGAAATAGACCTGATGGATCAGAGCCCACCTGGCAGCAGGACACCCATCCCTCATGCCAATTTAGTGTGGTGGAGTCACAGTATTAACTTGTGGTGGTCGGAAAGCGAATGGCTCCCACGTGTTCTCGCCCTGAATTGCCCAATCCTCTTAATCAACCGATGGAGAGGGTTCGCTCGATTTGGGGTGGGTTATGGCTCCCACAAAAGCAATCAGTAGCTGGCCCTATATCCTAACTCCAGGGTGCTATAGTAACCCATGGTGCGTCAGTACAGTTACAATGCTAATTGTGCATGAGAATTGTCTGTCTCAGTGCAACAGCTGCATCTCTAATCACTATGAGTTATTCTCAAGAGTGATGCATGAGACAAGAGGTCTTTGCTGACTATTGTCTGCAAACAGAGGGCCTCATTTATGAAAAGTGAAAACAGCGATGCGTCACTTTTCATTGTGCCCTCCTTGCAACATGATGCATGCGTCATATTTACTACATGATGCGTCATTTCGCAAGGAATGACAGATACGGAAGTTTTATTGACGTATCTGTAGGTGCAAAAATTATGCATTGCTGGAGTTGTGTCGTAAGCGTGACTCAACTCCAGCAGTGCAGGGGGAGGGCTATGGATATAGCACTGCGTCACCCTAGGGGTAAGGTTTTGACGCATTTGCGTCCTAGAAGTGGAACAGTGAAATCTCATAGAATTGACGCATGTATAATGTACCACAGGGGTTTACAAAGTGACGCATCTGCTTAGTTGCTCCACTTTGTAAATAGGGCGCAACATGGGGCATGTTTTACGCCGCTTATGCGTCACAAAAACTGACGCAATTAAAGCGCAAAACTGCCGCAAGGCCTCATAAATAAAGGCTCAGAATATATAAAAAATGCAAATGGTTCCCTCCTGTGTAAGGAAAGATATAGTGAAATAGAGAACTCTAAAATCCCCTGGTACAGTCATTCAATAAATGTCTCATAGCAAATAAGAAAATTACGGATTAATGAATTATGTTATTTTTGTCTAGGTAAAGAAGCAGATAATTTATGCTGGAAAGAATTTTGAGAAACATACCGGTGAGGCCGGAGCAACGAATAATTTCATATTCAGCTGGTGGGTGGTAATGCCAGCTTCTATATGTATAGTTATATAAGGACAATTGTCACAAAGATCACTAAAATCTCCTTTGGGGTTCTAAAGTAAGGAGCAGAAGACCTGTATGCTCATGTGCTATTTTTCTGTACTTCCACATTAGTTTCATAGTGATGCATTTTATGTTGCTTATTTCAATGCAGTTATATGTTGATCCTCAATGCCATTGCTAAATCTGTTTAACGTAATTGCAAATTTTGTTGAACATTATTTACAGACGTAGCACCCTATTTACTAAAGTTGTGCGGGGGCACTTGCTTGGCGCTAAGGAATTCAAAAGGTCGAGTCAATTTAGTTTCGACTGAAAAGACCCTGCTTCACAGGATTGAAGTGCAATATCTTACTTGGTCTAGGTGGATCAGCTTGACGTGTATGAAAGTTGATCAAACATGGCACTAAAATGTTTTCAATGGTTGGCACTTGATTTGACATTGTATAAGTGCCAGTTTTTGGACAGACTGTCACGAGGATGTCAATGGAATTTTCTGATTTTCTGAAATACTTTGGCTCTTAGATTGCAAGAAAACTACATCGATAAACATCAGGGAGCACCTTCCATGCATTGTTAGATCCGTTTGTATTAGTCAGCACTATCAGAGACAGTATTAGTTCAGCAATCCTGTAAGTATTCAATGTTTAATGAAAAATTCAACTTTTGTTCAAAAAAGTTAACTAGTGTTTCATTTATTGCTAAATACATTTCCTTCCTTACGATTCATATTTTTCACAGTTATTGATGTGCTTTTGTTCGTGTCAAATAATACACATTAACTGGCTCTGCAAGTAATGCTGTCACAACCTTTATAACACAATCTCTACCACACAATGCCTTTACCATGCAGGCAAGTACCACACAAGTAGGTGTAAAGATGATCCCCGGACTACACACATGTAAGTTCATGGGGATGTTAGCTAAGTTCAGTACAACACAACCAGCAGAGTGGCAGGGAATCTACACCTGCCAATACATTTAAAACATAACATTCCAACCTTTGCAGCATCTCCACAACAATCTAAAACCATTGCCCAACACATCTTCCCCTTCACATACAGTCCCAAAACTAAGCAAAAGATCATTAGGAGGTTTTCTTTCAGCTGGGGTCCGCAAACATTTACTCTCCATGGGTTCTCCATAATGATCATTGTCAGACCCACCAATGCTCTTTGGTACTGTGACATGCCTTTGAACAGAGAGTTCCTTTTATTTCCACCATTTCTCATCTTCTAACTTCACCACACCTTCTTTGACTTGCACAACTCTTACAGGTACAGAAATGTTTCTTTATTTATGAGAAAAGGTCGGGGCGCGGAGCAGCAGCAAATTTGTCAGCGCTGCGATCTGGCATTTTTAAAATGCAGGGATGTGCCCTATTCCCAAGAATAGAGCACATCCGTGATTTTTCCCATGCGCTGGCGCTAAATTTAGCGCAGGCACCGCAGGCACCCTTGCACCATAGTGCAAGGGTGCCTGCATTGCAGGGAATAATTGTTTTTGTGCAGAAAACTGTCCCTTCCTGCACATATACAATCATTAATGGCATTTTCCCTTCCTGTATATAAACAATCATTAATGGCATTTAGCTCTTTCTGTGTGTGCTACAGAATGCAGCACACATAGAAAAAGCAAAACTGAGGAGAAATAAAAGTATTTCTCCTCGTTTCTCCATTCTAATTCCTGCTCTTGCATGGTGTTAGTTTTTGGCACTGCCTCAGATTTATACCTCCTTGTAAATCTGGGGCAGGGTCAAAAGCAATGAGTGTTGTGGTGAAACGACCACAGCAACACCCATTGCATGCCCCTTTCACCCTAAGTGATGCGTGTAAAAGCGGCTTATTTACAAGGCAGAGTTAAGCCACAAAAAGTGGCCTAACGCCGCTTTGTAAAAATGGAGAAAAGCATATCGCCATCAGAACATCGCTAGAAGTGACGTTGTGGTGTCAATAGCCCCTTGTAAATATGCCACTTAGAATACCCTTTGGCGACAACATTGGTATTTTTATTCCTGACACAATCCCCCACATTAATTTTGAACAAATTAATATTACTCCTTTCATCTATGCTCGCATATTTCTTTTGTGCCATTTTCCTTCTGTTCTTGACCAATGACAGCATATCTTTCAAATCACTTTTCTCACCCATCCATGATTCTACCAATTTGGTGGAGGGCACACGTCCTTTCAGGAGATAAAATGGAGGCAAATCTGTGACAGCATTTCGAGTAGTTTGCATGGCCCAGAACTGATTGTTCAATTCTTTCCACCAATACAACCCATTGACAATGGGCAGTTGCACATTATACTTAATCACAAGGTTGCATCTCTTCACCAAATCATTATTACAGGGATGGTACAATGAAATCTTTACATGCTTGATATCTCATCAAGCCATATATTTACCAAAATAACGGTAAGTAAATTGTGCTTCATTGTCAGTCACCAGTTCAACAATTTGTGAAGAAAATCAGGAATTTAATTTGCACCAGCATTTCTCACAAAAAAACTTCCGGCCACCCCAAACAGTAATCCACTATGACTATGCTGAACCTACAGCTCTCTCTCAAAACATTCATAGGACAAATAATATCCAAACCTAACTTCCTCCAAGGTTTCTCTGGCACTGGAACAATTTCAACCTGACTGGGAACAGTGAATTGAGATGTGTCGCTTATAGCACAAGCCACACAGTCTCTCACATAATGTTCAACATCCTTATCCAAATCCGGCCACCAAAAAATATTTCTTAATCTCCTGTTCATTGCTCTCATGCCAATGTGTTCTTCATGCCCCAATTTTAAAATCATTTCAGGTAACACATAAGGAACCACCAACAAATTTAAGACTTCCTCAGATGCCATCAACCACATTCCTCTCCTCAGAACCCTGTTCAAATCTTCCAACTGAACATTCTTGCTACCAGTAGACCTTGCTTACAAGCTTTATATGCTCTTAAACAATGCATCACATGGCACAGCCTGCTTCCACTCCGCTTTTGTGACTCCACACTCCTCTAAGTCACCCATGAAACCAATCACCTTATATTCCTCATCTAACACCTCTTACTCCAGTCTCCTTCTATCCAACAGTAATTTGGACACAAAATCTATTAAAACATTTTTAGCACCTGGTATATGTTCCAATCGATTATTGAATTCCTGCAATCTATACCTCCATTTGGCAATCCTAGATGTGAGTTTTCCAGTCCGCTTTTTGGTAAATACATTGACCAATAGCTTGTGCTCTATATGGATGGGAAAATCCATATATACTTCCTGAAGTGAACCACACCCCACCAGCATGCAAAAGCCTCATGTTCAACATGTTTCCTCAGCCCCTCTCAAGGCACGGGAAGCAAATGCAACTACTTCATCTTTAACGCCACAGATTTGGAGAAAAACTGCCCCCAAAGCATATTGGCTGCCATCAGTTACCATCACACAGGGATCAGGTATGTCAAATAGCTAATACGGAATGCAATTGACAACCACTTTCTTTATCAGGCCAAACTCCTCATTAACTTCCTTGGCCCGGACAAACTTGACATTCTTTGTAAGCAACTCACATAGATTATGATTCTTCTCTGCACATTTTGGAATAAACTATGAATAAAAAACTCCAACATCCAAGAAAAACAATCTTAGGTTCAAACCCCTTAACTGACAACTTAAATCCAAAATAATTCATGTGGTCCACTGCAAATTTACACTTGCTACCCTTCAGGGTAACACCCCTTTCAAAATAGATAACATGCTAATCAGGGATCTATTATGTGCAACCGCATAATTTCCAAACACCAGAATGTCCTCTTGAAAACATTTGACATCCGGCACACCATTGAACAACACCTCCACAACCAGTTGAAATACAGAAGACACTGACGCCAAACAAAACGGCATGCATCTAAGCATATACGCGCCTTCTGTAGTAACAAAACATAATTTGTGATGTGATTCTTAATGCAACACTATCTGGTGATATGCATGTCATCATGTCCAAGGTAGAAAAAACGTTGGCATCCTTCAAAGAAGTAAACATTTCAGAAATGTTTGTCAATGGAAGCCTATTGACTGAAATTCTTTCATTAAGATCTCTCTGATCAATGCATATTCCCACCGTGCCATTGGGTTTCCTCGCCAGTACTACCCAGGATAACCATTCTCAGCTCTCAATCGGTTCTATTATCCCCTACTCACACATACTTCCCAATTGCTTTTTTATCTCCTCAAGCATCGTTAAGGGTACATGCAGTACTATGTGCACCACAGGACGCACATCTGACCTCAAAATTATTTGGTGAGTGGAACCCTTAATTTTACCCAGTTTCTCCGTAAACACCTCTGGAAATCTCCTTTTACCTATTTGAACTCACTCACAATCATGATCAAACCACACCCTTTCTGTAAAATCACTTCACCGGGGCTGTTGGGATCTAAAATATTTCCTACATTTTGTTGCTCCAACCACCCCAACAAACATGAACCATCCTTAGCCAAATACACAGTAGCTTTAACACAACTTTCTTGGAAATTGAATGTAGCATCAAACTTCCTCAGGACTTCGATGGGTTTATCCCCATAAGCCATTAGACGTACAATGGATTCCCTCAATATTATGTTGGTAAATCTCTCCCATTCCTTTGGTTCAATTATCGTGAAAAATTAGCAGAAATCCTCCACCATTTTGATGGGTTTTTCCATAATATTAACTGTACAAAAAGGTATTTTAATAACCACAGACCCCACCTGAGCAACACAAGCACTCTAAAATTCCTTGGACATGACCTTATATTCTGTGAGATCATTTTCCACACACAAAACAACATTGTCTTCATCAGATCACTCAGCACATTCCATACTACACTCTGCTATGGTATTAATACTTTTATCAGACACATTACTAGGTTTAGACCAACAAACTTTGGCAAAATGTCCCTCCTTTCTACACTTGGCACAAGTTTTGTCAACAACTGCCATTTCTGGGCATTAACCAAGAGATTCTTGTTGCCACACCAGTAAAACTTCAATCCTTTACGTCTCTAAACATCCTTTCTGCCTTTTACTTTTGATTTATCATTCACACACAAAGCATGCACTTCTTGCTTCACCAATATTTGCTAGATGAAAACTGTGGCAGCTTGCAGTTAGAACAGCTTTGTCAAGAGTTAAATTATCTACGCTAATGATTTCTCTTATATTTTCCTACTATTAGTCCTAACCACAATTTGATCCCTAATCAACTCTTCTTCAAAAGATTTATAAACACATACAGCTGCAAGAATTCTTAACGCATTATTATGCAATAATCTTCCGCCAGTACCTCTTTGTTGACAATAGCGTCAGAGAAGTGTGCTTTGAAATCCCCACCAATTAATTGCAAATGCCTACACCCATTGCCTCATCCTCTTTTAGTACAACTCCCATACTCCTCTATAATGTGATCAGTGTAGTCGACAACATTTCCCCATATTGCTTATAACTCAGGTGACCAACCAGGCGGAAAATATACATTCAAGATGTCAACTAGACCAGCTTCCTGTTTTACATTAGTGAGCCTCACATGCAACAATTAGAGGAAAGGTTTCCCTCACCTAGTTGCTCCATTTTACAATTTAACCTACAAGACACCCTGACTGAGAGACACCCAGCTGGGCGCCACTCCCTTATTGTTATTATTTAACATTTGTAGAGCGCATAGCTACCCTACGGCATCCCAGCGCTAGCGGATAGACAGAGGATACAGGGTTCAATTTATAGAGAGCGTTGTTCGAATAGCCAGCTCTTGAGGAGTTTTCGGCAGGGGAGGTGACGAGATTCTGCACGGAGGTGTAGGGGCATGGTGTTTCTAGAGTCTGGCAACATTATAGGAAAATGATCTGCCTCCGCTTCTTACCCTTCTAATTTTAGGTATGACTGTAAGATGGAGATTAGTCGAGCAGAGGCATTTTCTGGGGCGGTAGGAGGTAATGAGAGAACTGTTGATAGCAGGGCCGTTTCTCCATAAGCACTTATGGGCTATACACAGAGCCTTAAATTTGACTCTCTCCGAGACAGGTAGCCAGTGTAGCGTCTTCAGTGCCGACTAATTCTTTGGCACCCCCAGCAATAATCTAGCAGCACAGTTCTATGCGACTTGGAGCTTCCTTATAGTTGCTTTGGTTGCTCCTAAAAAAAGAGAGTTTCCGTAGTCCAAGCGCGATAGGACCAAGGCCTGTATCAGGGTCCTCCTTGCGCTCATCGGAAGAAGGGAGAGTACCGCAACAAGACGCCAGACAGCCACACTGCCTACAAAGACGCCATCCGCAACCACCACCACCTCATCAGGACCGCCAAAAGGACCTCCTTCACAGACCGCCTTGACAACAACGCGCACAACAGCAAGGAGCTCTTCACCCTCGTGAAGGAACTCTCCAACCCCAGCTCCAACGCCAACGACATCCCACCATCACAAGCCCTGTGTGACTCACTCGCCACCTTCTTTCACCGGAAAATCACCAACATCCATGACAGCTTCAGACCCCGGACGACCCCTGCCGACCACACCGCACCGAATCCAACGCACCTCACCACCCACGACACCCTGACAACCTGGACCAACGTGAGCATCGAGGACACAATCAAGACCATGGGAACTACCCACTCCGGTTCCCCATCCGACCCTCTCCCACACCACATCTTCAACAAAGCCAGCAAGTCCATCACACCCCACCTGCACAAAATCATCAACCTCTCCTTCGAAACCGCCACCTTCCCTGAGAACTGGAAGCACGCAGAGATCAACGCCCTACTGAAGAAACCCAAGGCGGACCCGAGCGACCTCAAGAACTTCCGGCCCATCTCCTTGCTCCCGTTCCCAGCTAAGGTCATCGAGAAGATAGTAAACACCCAGCTCACGCGACACCTCGAAGACAACAACATCCTAGACCCGTCACAATCAGGATTCCGCAGCAACCACAGCACCGAGACCGCCCTTATCGCCGCCACAGACGACATCAGGATCCTGCTAGACAAAGGCGAGATGGCGGCCCTCATCCTCCTGGACCTCTCCGCCGCCTTCGACACCGTCTGCCACCGCACACTACGCACGCGCCTCCACGATGCAGGGATCCGAAACAAGGCCCTGGACAGGACCACCTCCTTCCTCTCCGGCAGAACTCAGAGAGTCCGCCTCCCCCCGTTCCACTCCGAGGCCTTCAAGATCATCTGTGGCCTTCCCCAAGGATCCTCCCTCAGCCCGACGCTATTTAACATCTACATGACACCACTAGCACGCATCGCCCGACAGCACGACCCCAACATAATCTCCTACTCTGACGACACTCAGCTGATCCTCTCCCTCACCAAGGACCCCCTCACCGCCAAATCCAACCTCCACCAGGGAATGAAGGCAGTCTCCTCCACCTGTTTCAACACCCTCCGCATGCTCCGCAAGATCTTCAGATGGATCCTGACAAACACGAGGAAAACAGTCACCCAGGCCCTGGTCAGCAGCAGGCTCGACTACGGAAATGCCCTCTACGCCGTAACCTCGTCCAAGCTCATCAGCAGACTACAGAGAATCCAGAATGCCTCTGCACGCCTGATCCTCGACGTCCCGCGCCGCGACCACATCACCCCCCCACCTGAAGAACCTGCACTGGCTCCCCGTTGACAAAAGAATCTCCTTCAAGCTCCTGATCCACGCACACAAGGCACTCAACAAAACCGGCCCAGCCTATCTTAACAGCCGACTCTCCTTCTACGTACCCAACAGACAACTCCACTCCGGTGACCACGCCCTAGCCACGGTCCCACGCATCGGGAAAACTACATCCGGAGGCAGATCCTTCTCCCATCGCGCCTCCAAGACCTGGAACACCCTCCCCCTCCACCTACGTCAAACCGAAGACCTGCTGACCTTCAGGAGACAACTCAAGACATGGCTCTTCGACCAGTAACAGCTTCCCCCTCCCCCCCAGCGCCTTGAAACCCGCTGGGTATGTAGTGCACTTTACAAGTTATATGATTGATTGATTGATTGACCTTACGGAGTAGTCTGATGGTGCCGAAACAGGTCCCTGTTACTCTTACTGCTTGGTCTTCAAACTTAAGGGAGTTGTCTAGCCAAACGCCAAGGCTTTTAATCTTGGTCTTCTGAGTTGGGGCAGGGGCCAGGCATGTGGGTCAAATCCATTTAGTATCCATGCTAGGGGTGTTGCCCAAAAGAATTAGCTCTGTTTTTCTCCATTTAGCTTGAATCCACAAGGCATCTTTCTTCTGACAGGTTTCAAAGTTAGAGGGGGAGTTTCATGGACCATTGAGGGTGATTACCAGCTGCTTGTCATCTGCATAGGTGACGATTTGATCCCATATGGCAGGATGATATCCGCCAGTGGCTGCACATACACATTAAACAATGTGGGGCTCAGGGAAGATCCCTGTGAGACTCTGCGGCTGATCACTAGGGTTCTAGAAGTTGACTCCCCTGAGAAGACCTGAAAAGTTCTATTGTCTAGGTAGGTTTAAATCCAGGTAACCGCCTCACCTAAGAAACCTCTTCTCCTGAGTCTCTCCAATAGGATGTTAAAATTAACTCTATTGAAGGCTGAACTCAGGTCTAAGAAGATGATGGCCACTGCCCCTCCTTGATTGAGAATCAGTTTAGATTCCTCCCCCACTGCGAACAGGGCAGTTTCAATTCCGTGTTGAGGCCAGAAGCCTGTTTGGGTGGGAGGCAAAAGGTCATGAGTTTCCAGAAAGTCAGAGAGGGTCGAGTTCACATGCTTTTACAGGGCCTTAATGATCACTGAAAGCAGTGATATGGGGCCACAGTTACCTAGGTCATCAGGGTCCAAGCTAGGTTTCTTTAGTAGAGCCTTCACCATGGCATGTTTCCATGGTGCAATGACTAAACCAGTAGCAATGGACCGATTTATCATTTCTAGCATGTAGCGAAATATCACATGTCCTGCTTTACGTAGAGCATGGGGGGGGGAGCTGAATCTAGGGGGAGCCTGAATTTATTTGAGAGAGGATTTGCGACAACTTAGCCAGATTCAAGGATGGAATTTCTTTAAGAACGTGTTCTAGGTGAAGAGGGGGCTTATCCGTTAAAAGGAGATCACTGGGGAGGGGTGAACTGGGGAAAGCAGTGTATATGTTTTTGGTTTTTCCTAGAAAGTAGTCTGCCAGTTCATTACACCACTCAGGGGAGGCCTCAAGGAGTGAGCCTGATCTCGGGAGTTCTAGGAGGTCCTTTGTGACGCAAAGAATTTCCCTGGGATTGTTAGCCGCAGTGTTAATTATCTCTTCAGAGTAAATCGCCTGGGCAATTTTTATTTCATTCTGATAGTATTTTATACGATTGAAGGGATTCTGCCCTCAGTTTTGCCAAGCAGTTAAGACACTTTAAATTTGCCCAGAAGCCACTATACGAATTTCTGGACAGGAGTCGGGTTCATTCAATATCAGCAGGGGTACAAGGCAAGGATGCCCATGCTCCCCTCTTTTATTTGCATTATATGTTGATTTCTTTTTGAATAAATTAAATCAGCTTACAGCTATAAAACCAGTCCATCTTCGGCATATGGAGTATAGAGCGTTGGCCTATGATGTCGTCACGAGGGATATTGTCACTGCACTTCCTGAAATTAAGACATTGGCTAGCCAGTTCAGGTGTTTCTCTGGCTATAAATTAAATACAGAAAAAACTCAAATTCTTTATTCAGGTGCTGACCCCCCGGCAAATATGGCAATAGTCCCAGAAGTAACATATCTGGGAATTAAAATTACATTGTCCGTCGGAAATATTCCGGAATTGAACATCAACCCAGTGATGGAGAAGGTGAATGCAACTTTGGAGAGGTTGGACCATCTTCATCTATCCCTTCATGGGAGATGTAATGTACTAAAAATGTTGGTTTTACCGAAATGCTTATATATGTTTAGAACAATCCCCTTAGAGTTTCTTTGTCATGTTTTAATAAATTAGAGAGGATCTGCTCTAGATTTTTATGGGGGTATCGTAGACAGAGAAGAGCATTTAAGAAGATGGTGTTACCTAGACAACGTGGGGGTTGGGGTATCCCACATTTTATGATGTATTATTGGGCAGCAATGATGCAATACATCAGCCCCTTGGTAGTCGGGGATAGGGCTGAACTTCTGCAATGTCATAGACCATCAATATATGAATTTGGGTTGGGGGACGACACCAATGAGTGTCTAGTCAAGGTAATTGAACCTAGTTATTTAAAAAAAAAACATTTAAGATACTCAAGGCAGCCTATTTAGTCTGGAAACAAATCAAACGTAAGATACAGGTCCCAAATTTAAATGCCTACACCCCATTTTCAGCTTCTGGGCTGCTTCCTATAATTTTTCGAGATCAAGTGTCAAATAGATGGGGCCTTAAAGGAATACGACGCCTGGGGGATATGTGTGATGAGGGCCAATTATTAGCATTTTCAGATCTACAGGAGAAATATGGATTAGGCAAACATTCTTCAAATATCTCCAAATCCGTAGTTTCTTTGCTCGGTGGGGGTCTGGAAAAGAACAACAGTTTGTAAAGATCCCGCTAATTGAAAAAATGAAGAAAAAAACACCAATTGGACAATTCTACCAACAATTAGTGGAAACATTTCCTGATGACTTAGATTTCTGGAAAATAAAATGGGAAAACATTTGGGGGTAGAGGACGCTAATATAAAAGAATCTCTTGAACTTGCTATTCAAGTTTTGATGACAGGAAGAACCCGCAGTCAACATTATATGGCCCTTTATGATTTATATTATACACGAAGGAAGATCTCTGAATGGGGGGCATCTGTGGGAGTCAAATGCAATAGGTGCGGCTGATATGCAGCGGACTCAATACATATTTTTTTTTATGTCCTAAATTAGGGGAATTTTTCAGGGAAATTGAGACGTTCTTTGGTTTCATAATGGGATCCCCTGTGACAATAACTGGTGAATTAGTTTTAATCGGGGTAGGGTCTGACAGTGAGCCAAATACAAGATCTAGAGCTATAACCTCTTTTTTATTTATAAGCATGGCAGTGGCTCGTGCTTGTATCACTAACGATTGGATTAGCTCTGACCCACCCATTTTCATGAACTGGCACTCAAGGCTGTTAGCAATGTACAATCTAGAGTTATCAATTTATAAAACTAAAGGGAGAAGGAAAAGAGCAATGGGAACGAAAATTTGGTCTCCAATATCCGAATGGATTTAAGATTATTGTGTGGGTTTATGTGGTGTTCTGGGCTTGATATTAACTGAAGTGTGAAGCTTGTATAAATATTGAGTTGTTGCTTCGGAAACTCTGTCCACCTATATGTCTGATAATCTCTTTCTTTTTTTATGCCAAATGTGTATTGCCTATGATAACTCACCTATTTTTGTTTGAATTGTATCATAACTGTGTGATGCCATCAGTATATTTGTTGCCTTGTTTAAAAAGGGGTAAAAAATTCTTAATAAACATAAATAAAAAAAATTGATAGTACTTTTTAGATTCTCTATATTTCTGTTTACTCAGGTCGTTATAGTCTTTCCTCTATTTCCTCTCCAGTCTTTTACACACCTGTTTAAGTGATCGTAGTTTGGAGGAGTACCAGGGTGAGAGTTTCTCTCTCACTTTATGGCAGGGTTTGGCTGGAGCAACCATGTCCAGTGAGGCCTCGATCCAGGTGGTGATGTTTTCTGCGGCTGAGGTAAGATTTTGGTTGGCTTTGGGTTTAAGGTTTTCGAGGGTTTTGATCCAAGCTTCTACTGACAATTTGACCCTGGGCCGGACTCTCTTGATGGTAATTTTTGTACCTGGGGGTTGGAGTTAATGTAGCTGGGGATAAGGAAATGATCAGACCAGGGCAGAGGAGTGGGATCGCCCACCGACAGTTCATTGTTGTTGGTAAAAACTGGATCAAGTGCATGTCCTAGTTTATGAGGAGGGCCTGTGACGTTTTGGAGGAGTTGAATCGCTAGTAGGTCTTGAGTCAGATCTGAGGCATGAGCCTTGTTAGGGTCATTGAAGAGTGAAATAATGAAACTTGAACCATGTAGGACGAATCTTTATTAAGCTTCTTCATCGACATTCATCACCCAGAATCTGACAATTGGGCTCAGGGAGTGCACATTAGAACCCTCCCAACATTCTTTGGAATGGTGCAAAACAATAGTAGAGGGGAGGCGGAAGGGTCCAGTGGAGGGGAAGAAAGGAGAAAGAAGAAAGGATAGAACACAACACATCTCCTTCCCTAAGGAAATATAACATCTATAACTGGAAAAAAATACATATGGTATGAATGGGATAAAGATTAAACAAAGAGAAACGTTAATACATTTTATAATCCTTGTGCCACAACAGTTTCTTATGTTGGTTCCTTAGAAACTCTTTCCTCAGTTGAGAGCCAGGTTTATTGTTTACAAGTGTTCTGTAATTCCTGGTGGAATTAGATACATCTTCACAGTTGTCCTTGACTATCCTGTCAGAGCTCCATGTTTGACCATAAACTAGAAGTAAACATTTTTTGAAAACTTTACATATTTTCTTTTTCTCCGAGAACTTGGAAGAACCTGAATATACAGATCTAGGTAATTTTAATTTTACCACATTTCCTTCCTTCCAGATTTTACTCTTCCTTTACACTCTACTGTTATACCTGATTACATATTTCTTTTGATGTTCCTGAATTCTTTCCATTATCTTGTCATGATCCACTTCCACATTATTGTTACCAACTAACCACAAGGGACGTAGTTTAGTGACTGGTTCCCTACCTTTAAGGAACTTAAATGGGGATACAGGAGTAACGAGATAGGACCAAATCATTTCATCTAAAGCTTTCTTTATTTCCAAGAAATTGGCGGTCCTAGGGACCAAAGCCTGGAACTCCTTGCCAACACAACTTAGACACACACAAACGGAACCCAATTTTAGGAAGTCCTAAAAAACCTGGATCTTTGGTATCCTAGATTACACTGTTTGATCTCTTATCTAAAGCTCTGACAGTATAGTTCTTGCCAGCTCTTTTCCTATCAGGTGTTCTTTCTCCGCAAAAGCGCCAAGATACTCCTTGGAGTGAACGTTGCGCTTTATCAAAGTACTTTCATTCATTCATTCAGTCATTCATTCAACCTCTGCTTATATTGAGTTGAATGCAATCTTTGATCAACCGGTTGACTCGTTCAACTAGTCCAGGAGCCCTCAGACAATAGAGAGCAGTTTGCAAGTGAGTTACTGAAAGTTTGTGTAAAAATTCTTTCATTTGTGATGAAGTAAATTGGACAGCATTGTCTGTTACTAAGGTTTGAGGTACCCCTTCAATGCAAAACACTTCTTGTAGAAATGTAATAACAGTACTGGCAATAGTGTTGTCCACAGTTTTGATGACCACCCATTTAGAATGATAATCTACTATGTCAATATGAATCTTCCTCCTAATCCCCTAGCATTTATAGGACCTATAATATCTAGAGCCAATTTATTCCAAGGAACAGGTGGTACGTTTACAGCAGAAATGTACCTTTTGCTCACTTGCTTGCTCTTATAACTGTATGCACAGCTTATACATTGTCTTATGCTCATTTCAATCATGGAGTCCATGCCTGGCCACCAATAATGAAGTCTTGTCTTGTTCTTGGTCAGACTGCAACCTAAATGGCCTTCATGTGCTCACATGATGATTTTTTTCACGCTACCTTTCAGGAGGTACTAATTTGTTTCCCCTATACAAATTAAGATAACAAATATAAATTTCGTTCCTCTCCTCCCAAAGCCCTTTCTCATCATTCTTAAGGCCAGAACATTTCTTGGGCCAGCTATTCAAAATAAGTTATTTTACATTTTGAATTGCCGGATCACTTTTCATACAATCTTCCCTTTCTTGTTTGTGTATCCCCTCGGTAATGGCTACCACCACAAACTCTTCAACAGCATTCTTTTCCAACTCATTATTTGGTAAAGGAAGGCTAGACAAACAATCAGCTGCTTGATTTCTGAGTCCTGATATGTACTCAATTTTTAAATTGAATCTTTCTAACCCAAGAAACCATCTGGATATTCTAGGTGTGGTTCTTTCAATATTTTTCACCGAAAATGCACTTACCAGAGGTTTATGGTCTTTTCTTAGAGTGAATGGAATTCCCCAGACAAACACATGGAAGTGCTTTACAGCCCAGAAGCACGCCAGTGCTCCCCTTTCTGCCACAGAGTATCGGGATTCAGCTTCAGTTAATGCTCTCGACGGAAACGCTACAATCCTTTCTTCACCATCAAAGACTTGACTAAGGGTCGCCCCTATACCTTTGGTACTAGCAGCAGTAGTAAGTATGGTGCGCTTGCTGGTGTCAAATTGACCTCAGAAAGGAGCATTCACAATAAGGCACTTCAATTTATTAAATGCTTCCATGCATTCTTCATTCCAGTCAAACTTTACACCTTTTTTAAGCAAGTTTCATAAGGAATGAGTAATGTCAGCAAAGATTTTTATGAACTTTGAATAATATTCTGACAAGCCAAGGAAAGACTTTACTTCTTCCTTGGTATTAGGTACCAGGGCTGATTTGATCACTTCCACCAGGTCTACCTTAGGCTTAATACCATCTCTGGATATAACATGTCCTAGAAATGTGAAAGAACGTACCCCCACTTGACATTTCTCTATTTTCAAAGTTAATCCAGCCTCTTTCAATTTAGATAGAGCTATACGGAAGGACTTGTTGTGCTCATCTTCATTTCTTCCAAAAACTAACAAATCATCCTGGAAGCACAGTACATGATCTACCCCTTCCAGAATCTTTTGCATGACTCTTTGAAAAACCACGGCAGTGGAAGCTCTGCAGAATCTAAATGCGCCAAACGGTGTGATAAATGATGCTGATGCCTTCCTAGTAGGGTGAAGCTTCACTTGATGATAAGCTGAAGATAAATCAATTACCGAAAATAAAATGCAGGTTGAAATCCCACAGAAGAGTAATATTGGGGGAGGTACCTACTAGTGTAGCCGAATCCACTATGAGGGCAGTAAATGAGAACTCTGGAAAGGGATTGGGCAGCAGATGGTGAGATGGTAAAAGAGAGACTCTCGCAGTCGGCAATAATATTGGGTTCCACCCGACATTTGAAGGTGCTTTTATATATTATTGCCACACCTCCACCTTTCTTTTTATCACGGTCTTTCCACTGGATACTATAGCCAGCATGAAGGGTTTGCACCAGATCTGGTTCTGACTCATTATGAAGCCAGGTTTTAGTTAGGAATAATATATCTGGGGCCTCGTCTTCCAAGAGCATCTTCAGCTCAAGGGAATGCTTTGGTACAGATCGACAATTTAAAAGAAACATTTTAAGTGTGTAGGGGCGTTGAATCCCCGGGGGTCTCTCTAAGAGAAGGCAAAAGCTGAAGGTACAGTTGGTGCATTGAAGCTCCTCACTAAGTGGGGGCATAGAGTGGCAGCATTTATGATTGCAGGAGTTCCTTAGCTTTAGTAGTTGGCAGCACAAAAAGGCTATTTTACCTGTGGGTTGCGGGGCAGGTGATCTGGCCCCTGGTCCCATCGGGGCGCGACGGCGCAGATGGGCTTGCTTTAGGTGTGCCTCTGGCACGCCGGCGGCGCGTCCGCGCTGTCATGTGGCTAATGAGGCTGCAACTTCAACGATCGCCCCTGGGCTCCACCTCAGACTCCGCACCACTCGTCCTGCTCCCTCCACACAAACGGAAGCGGCGGTGTACCGGGGAGCGGACGGATCAAGCGGACAACAGAGACTGGTATGTGCAATTACACAGCAACTTTAAAAATAATTAAAAGGAGAGCAAGTAGCTTACAATTAAAAGGACAGGACAGGAACCATCTGTCCAGCCGCTGCGCATCCGCGCCGACATGTGGCTAATGAGGCTGCTACCCAGAAGTTCACCCCTGGGCTCCACCTCAGACTCCACTCCCTCCAAAAAAACAGAAGCCATGTTGGACCGAGGAGCGGGATTGGTCAAGTGGACCACAGAGACAGTTATGTGCAAATACACAGCAACTTTAAAAATTGCCTAGAGTCATCCCCCATACTGATATTTTTACAAATAATCTGGGTTTTAGCTCTGTTGAGGGAGTACCCGGGCAGAAGTCCAAATTTGATCGCCTCGAGTTCGACTTCCACCATAGATATTGCAGGGTTAGATGTTACAAGCGCAATATCATCGGCGTATGCCAATACTTTCGTTTCCCAGCCTTAAGTGATAATTGGGCTAATCCTTTGATTGCCTTCCAGTACTCGTAAAAAGGAGTCGATGTACACGCCAAATAAAAGAGGTGAGCTGGGACATCCCTGGCGTGTACCTCTGGCTATTTTGAACGACTCAGTGAGTGCTCCGTTAATAAATAAGTTTGCGGAGGGTTGCGGGTTTGCGGAGGGTTGAAAATATAACAAGGAGCGTTTGCAGCAGGAGCGTTACGGCGCTGTCGCGCAAATTTTAATATCTCACTGTTTTCTTTTGTTCTTAGGTTTTCGGACTCGCGCTTCATCTCCCCCTCACTTGCACAATAATTTGTGTCCCTCACCGCCTTTTGGCGGGCTGGTTCCGGGTTCCGGGTTCCGGGGTGGCAGACATCTTGGGTTGGGGGTGAGGATCAGGCTCACAGCGCTTACTGCGCATGCGCCAGAGGGGAACGGGCATTTAAGGCGAGTCCCCGCCTTCCTTCCCCCCCTGACAAGGAGCGTTTGCAGCAGGAGCGTTACGGCGCTGTCGCGCAAATTTTAATATCTCACCTGTTTTCTTTTGTTCTTAGGTTTTCGGACTCGCGCTTCATCTCCCCCTCACTTGCACAATAATTTGTGTCCCTCACCGCCGTTTGGTGGGCTGGTTCCGGGTTCCGGGTTCCGGGTTCCGGGGTGGCAGACATCTTGGGTTGAGGGTGAGGATCAGGCTCACAGCGCTTACTGCGCATGCGCCAGAGGGGAACGGGCATTTAAGGCGAGTCCCCGCCTTCCTTCCCCCCCTGACAAGGAGCGTTTGCAGCAGGAGCGTTACGGCGCTGTCGCGCAAATTTTAATATCTCACCTGTTTTCTTTTGTTCTTAGGTTTTCGGACTCGCGCTTCATCTCCCCCTCACTTGCACAATAATTTGTGTCCCTCACCGCCGTTTGGCGGGCTGGTTCCGGGTTCCGGGTTCCGGGGTGGCAGACATCTTGGGTTGGGGGTGAGGATCAGGCTCACAGCGCTTACTGCGCATGCGCCAGAGGGGAACGGGCATTTAAGGCGAGTCCCCGCCTTCCTTCCCCCCCTGACAAGGAGCGTTTGCAGCAGGAGCGTTACGGCGCTGTCGCGCAAATTTTAATATCTCACCTGTTTTCTTTTGTTCTTAGGTTTTCGGACTCGCGCTTCATCTCCCCCTCACTTGTACAATAATTTGTGTCCCTCACCGCCGTTTGGCGGGCTGGTTCCGGGTTCCGGGTTCCGGGGTGGCAGACATCTTGGGTTGGGGGTGAGGATCAGGCTCACAGCGCTTACTGCGCATGCGCCAGAGGGGAACGGGCATTTAAGGCGAGTCCCCGCCTTCCTTCCCCCCCTGACAAGGAGCGTTTGCAGCAGGAGCGTTACGGCGCTGTCGCGCAAATTTTAATATCTCACCTGTTTTCTTTTGTTCTTAGGTTTTCGGACTCGCGCTTCATCTCCCCCTCACTTGCACAATAATTTGTGTCCCTCACCGCCGTTTGGCGGGCTGGTTCCGGGTTCCGGGTTCCGGGGTGGCAGACATCTTGGGTTGGGGGTGAGGATCAGGCTCACAGCGCTTACTGCGCATGCGCCAGAGGAGAACGGGCATATAATGCTCCTCCCCTAGCGCAGCGGGATCGCGCAGCGGGCGTGTCCTCGCGTGGCCGGAGTCGTGCCAGAGTCCTGCCCGTCTGCGCCCGTCCGCGCTAAGGCCGTGCGGGTCGTGGCGGACTCTGGCTCGGGTGCGTGAGAGTTGAACAACGTGTCCGCCGCCATGCTGACATATACCAGGGAAAGCCTGATGACAATCAATCAGGTGAGTCGCTGCTGTGCGCACCCGCCGATCCATCCTCTCTGTGGCCCATATCATTGCCCATGTAATGGCCTGATTCTTGGCCCCCCAAAGCCGCTTCTTCGGAAATCTCACTCGGTTGTCCAACGCTGCAGGGTGTCTTCTCCCGCTTTGCGGATTATGAACTTGAATGTGAGGTCGATCCTGAAACATTAACAGAATCTGTATGATCTCATTGAGGATGAAGGTCCGGACATTATGGCCATAACTGAAACATGGCTTCAGGAAGCTGATACTGCCATTCTCAATCTGGCATGCCCCTCTGGCTATTCGATATACACCTTGAATAGAGCTTCCAGAGGAGGGGGAATAGCGCTGATCGTCAAGTCTTGTTTTCCCTGTGTGTGGAATAGTATCAAAATAATGGGCTGTGAAAGTGCCTCGTTTAAAGTTTCTGTCAATCCTGAGTTTACACTGTCTGGGATGGTGGTATATCGTCCACCTGGCAGTGATGTGTCATTTAGAAATGCTTTTGTGGATACTGTCGGCACTTTGACCACCGACTGCGCCAATTTCTCTATACTGGGCGATTTAAATCTGCATTTCGACACATTGTCTAGTTTGACAGCTCGTGCCATCTCTTTGGATTTGGAGGCTTTTCAACTATTCCAGCTGGTTTCACAGCCTACGCATATTGGGGGACATACTTTGGACCCTTTCTTTACCAACCTAACTGAGGCCAAAGTTAATGCAGTTACACCAGTAGAATGGTCTGACCATTTCCTGGTGTCTATTCAGTGTCCCGTATCAGTGACCTATCCCATTTCTTCAGCCAGACGGGTACTTAGGAGATCTTGGAACAAACTCAGGCTGGAAGACTTCCACCATTTTTTGTTGGTGGAACCTTTGGGCACATCGGACAATGTGGATGAAGGGTATGATCTTTTTTGCTCTTGGCTCACTAGGGCGCTGGACACTCTGATACCTATTGTATCAATTAAAATCAACCCCCGGGAGTCCAGTCCCTGGTATGGCGGGGCCTTACGCGCTTTGAAGGGGGCCTGTAGACGGGCGGAGAGGGCATGGCGGAAGACCTATGGGGCGGATTTAAAAGCCGCCTATGCTGCTTCGGTTAAGATCTACCACCGGGCCATATGTCGGGCTCGTGCGGCCTTCTATGCTGAAGAATTTCGGAACAGCACCAACCCGTCGAAGGCCATCTTCAAAGCGGTTAAAGATCTTATGGCCAAACGGACTATCCTTTAGCCGAGAGCTCGGTCTCCCATTGTGAAGCCCTAGCCTCTTATTTTCTGGGAAAGGTCCAAGTGATCTATCGGACCTTCCCTAGTATTGGGGCTCCGCTGGAAAGTTCCATCGAGACATTACGTCAGTTTACCCTGCCTTCATTCCCCCCCTCACCGCTGATGGGTTTGACAAACTTGCTTTGCAAGTTAAATCCGGATCCCCATCTGATCCGGTAAAGCCTGCTCTCTTCCGAGACCAGACCTTTTTGGGACGCCCTGCGGTGCGTTCCCTTGTCAACCTCTCCTTGGAGTCGGGGGTTGTTCCAACTAAATGGAAGCAGGCGGTAGTGTCTCCGATTATTAAAAAACCCTCCCTAGACCCGTCTAAGCCTGAAAGTTTTCGCCCCATTTCGCTGCTACCGTGGCCGGCAAAGTTGACAGAGGCCCATGTCAATCTAGCCCTGTCGGAACATCTTGCTCGGACCAATGCCCTTGATCCCACACAGAACGGTTTTCGTGCTGGTCACAGCACGGAGACCGCTCTCCTCGCAATGGTGGAACATCTGCGTGCTAGGTTGGATGCGGGTCAGACGGCGGCGCTGATATTGTTAGATCTCAGCGCCGCCTTCGACACTGTATCTCATGGCATCCTCCTGCATCGGCTAGAGGAGATTGGTGTTCGGGGTCTGGCGTTGCAGTGGTTCCGCTCCTTCCTGGACAATCGCTCCTTCTGTGTGGCCATTCCTCCCTTCTCGTCCAGTTTTCAACCTCTGGCCATGGGGGTTCCGCAAGGGTCTTCGCTAAGTCCCACGTTGTTCAACCTTTACGTGAGACCGCTGGCTGATGTCGCGAGGCAGTGGGGCATTACTTTGGTCTCATACGCCGATGACACTCAGCTGGCGGTTACTCTTAGCGGAGATGTCCAGCTAGACGCCCCTAGGTTTCGGTCTGGACTGAAGGCGGTGGCTTGCTGGCTGACAGAAAACTGTCTCCAGCTTAATGCCACTAAAACAGAGGTGATGGTTGTTGGGAAGGGAGTGGAGCTTTGGGGTGATCAGTGGTGGCCTTCCGAGCTGGGCCCCACCCCGACCCCTGTGTCGGAGGTGAAAAATCTGGGGGTGTGGTTGGACGCTGGCCTTACTTTCACAGGACATACTAAAAAAACGGCAGCCTGTTGTTTCGGCCTATTAAGAGGTCTTAGACCAGTCCTCAAATACTTCGATGCCCCTACCAGACAGCTGGTAGTCCAGGCTACTATCATCTCTCGCCTGGACTACGCTAGCTCTCTTCTGGTTGGGGCGAATCAGGCTGAGTTAACCCGCTTACAGCGGGTTCAAAACGCTGCGGCTAGAGCCATTGTTGGCCTGCCCAGATTTTGTCCTGTGGCGAATGTTCTTCGTTCCTTGCATTGGCTCCCTGTAAGGAAGCGTATTCTTTTCAAGGTCCTCTGCTTGGTTTTTAAGATACTAAGAGGTATTGGCCCTGAAATCTTGTCCAATCTTATTTCCTCCTACGTTCCCACCCGTAGCCTCCGTTCTCAGGGCCAGGCCCTTGCTGTGGTCCCCAGATTTAGACTCTGTCGGATGGGGGGTCGTTCCTTCAGCGTGAAAGCTGCTCTAATCTGGAACACCCTCCCAGTGGAAATCCGACAGTTAGACGATCTGTTTTCTTTCCGTAGAGCGATTAAGACTTTTCTGTTTTAGCTGTCTATCTTGGGCGTTCTTGTTTTGCTATGTTGTGTTCCTCCTTGTCTGTGCGCCGGGACGCTCCTTCGCTGGAGTAGCTGTGCGCATAATAAATTAACTTAACATAACATAACATAACATCTTAAATGCCTGTATAAATCGGTGGCCTAACACAACCCTTGACAGAGACTCCCAAAGAAATGGCCAGGAGACTCTGTCAAAGGTCTTCTCGGCATCAAGTAAAATAAGTGCTATGGGGTCTCTGGAAATATGCGCTGCGTCAAAGAGTGAGATGGTTCTCCTAATATGATCCGTGGTGCTACGTCCAGGGATGAAACCATGTTGCCTTGGTGATATAACTTTATGAATTACCCCAGCTAGCCAAACCGCTAGCATTTTAGAATAGATTTTGCTATCCGCATTTATTAGTGTAATAGGACGGTAGGATGCAGGATCATAAGCTGGTTTATATATTTTTTTTTAGATTATAATTTTTGCTTGTGACCATGATGACGGTGGATTACCCCTTAAAAACATGTAAGAATAAGGGAAATATTACCTCTTTTTGCTCTGAAGCAAATTTTTTATAATATTCTACTGGAATATTATCTAATCCATTGGTTTTACCATTGGGGAGGCTGTTAATACATAGCAAGGCCTCAACCCATTGGGGGGGGCTCTTCCAATTGAGTCTGATCTTCTTGCGATATCTGTTCTGCGGGTAAGGCAATAGAGTCAGGATGTACGCAATAGAGGCCTCGAAGGGGAGAAGAGTTGGGTCCCAGCCGGGACCAGAGTTCACGAGGGGAGAGGGCTTGGTATCTGAAGACGGAATCTTCAATACACAGAGAACGGGCCACAAGCTCAGTGAGCAGCAATGGTTACAGGTCACCTGACGGGAGCTCGGAGTGTACGAGCTATTGCCTTACCCGCATTGTGTTTTCGGCACCTGGTACTGGACTACTAGATTTCTGAATTGCGGCCGATCTCGGTCTGCGCGCCCATGCGCCTTCGCCGCTTACGGCATCAGGTCACCCCCCAATCGCTAACTTCCCAGACATTCTTGTCATCGCTTTGTCCTGAAGAGATCCCACTATTCTCATGGGGATCGAAACGTCGTCGACTTACGTCTCTAAACTGTATATTGTATTTTACATTCGATTGTTGAGTATGAGATGCTGATCTGACTTTTTTGTATTAGCAATCTTTCACGCACCAAAAAGTCACTTTTTAAAGTCACCAGCCTGGGTTAAAGAAATCGGCTGATTTCCCTTTTACCTCATCACGGCTAGCGCACTCACCATCTTGTTTATTAATTGCTTCAAAATTATAATGAAAAATTTTATTTATCTTCTGCATTGATCACTTGTTTAACTCCAATTTCTTATTGTAGTAATTGCGATATTATACCTACTCTATGTGAATCGGACCATTGTTGCTTAAAAATACATGTCTACCCTTGGTCCCGTCTGACTTTTAGGGTTTCCTTGTCTCTTACTTTGTACTTCCCGAATCATGTCCTTCTCCATCGCTGGATGTTGAATTTCGGATTCATCTGTCACAGACATAGGTTTATCCCTTCTGCCGGGTGTCGTTGGTTCCTGAAATGGCACATCATCAGAGTTCCCTTGTGGTATGTCATCCAATTTTGAAGACTTTAAAGGCTCTTTAGCGAAAGACTCTGTTTCAGTTGTTCTTATGTTTGGGTTTTGAAACCCTGCTAAGAGACCATTCTCTATTTGCACAGTACCAACCTCATGATTTTCTGGGGCAGAACCCTCAGCTGCCTCTAAATTTTCTAGCGGTACGGAATTTGTTATGACTGGAGCAGTGTCTAGAGCAGTGTCTAGAGCTAGTATTGCTGCTGAGCTTTCCGAGGGATCTTTCAAAATTTCTTGGGCTACATGAGAGGGACGTTGCAAGCTCTTGGTTGTTAGTCTCTCAGCAGGCTCAGCAAGCTCAGCATTGACTTCCTTCCCTGCGCTAGACCCAAAGATATGAGAGATTAGGGTCTGAGAACAGTGTCCATGATTAGTGTCATTGTGCTTTAATTTTTTAACTTGAATTCTCTTAATTTGTTTGGAAGCTAAATCAATCATGACTGGAGACTTCCCTCTATCTACTTGCTCTCTGTTTTTGACTCCACGGGTTTCCGGTCGTCTCTGCAGCCCTTCAGGGAGACTTGACTATGCATCAGTGGATGAGACGGGGGATACAATGTTACTGGTTTTGCTTTTAACCGCTTCAGTGCCCATGACGAGATGGTCTCGTCATGGAGCGCGGTTGCGCTGTGCCCATGACGAGACTATCTCGTCATGAACCCCGCCCGCTAATGCAACGCCCGGCACAGGGCGGGGAAAGGGCGTGGCACTGAAGGGGTTAACTGATTTACTTGATTTGGCCCCCCACCCAGTCATTTTCACTTGCTTGCCTGTTTTCCAGCGAGGGCGATGTGTCAGCTGTCTCGATTCTCTGAAAGGAATCCGACTGGAGTGCATGCTTTTCTCCGTACCTGCGCAGGCCAGGAGCCGATGGAGAGTCGGTAAGGTCACGTCGAGGCTGCGTGCCACTGCAAACCGCCGCAGGATGATGCACGATCGAGATGCTGGAGCCAAGCGATTCTTCTTTAATGCTCCGGTCGGGCGTTTCTGTAACTCTCTGCACCATTCGCATTTGCTTAGCCAAGCCGATAACACTGTGATTCTAAGGACGTCCTCAGGTGCCATGCGGTATGCTTCGTTGAGCATTTGATTTTGACTTTGTTGGTCGGCTTCAGATAGAGTACAGCATTTCTCAGCAATTCTCAGCGTATTTTCAGCATGCTAGCGTTTGTTTGGTGTCAGCTAGATGTCAGCTCGAGGGTCTGATCGGCGGAGCTCCATCAGGTAGCTGATTTCTCAGTCGCCATCTTGCCCCCTGGAAACTTCTTAATTTCCTTATTATTCCCACTCCAACGTAATCCATATTAGGGAAGTGTTGAGCACTAAATATGTCAAATATACTATTCCCACTCCAATGCAACCTTTTTGGGGACAGTGTTGGACACTGAAAGGGCTAAGTTCACTATTTCCACTCCAACCTAACAACTTGGGGAAGGAGTTTGGAAATGAAAGGGTCATCTTTATTATTTCCACTCCAACATAAACCATTTTGGGGAAGGTGATGGACACTAAAGGGTCAAATGAACTCTTCCCACTCCAATCTAAATAATTTTGCAAAATGTGTTGGGTACTAAGGGGGCTGGATTTACAATTCCCACTCAAGGCTTAACCTTTTTGGGGAGGTATTAGGCACTGGAGGGTCATATTTACTATTCCCACTCCAATCTACATCATTTTGGGGAATGTGTTGACACTAAAGGTGTCAGATATACTATTCTCACTCTAATTTAAACCATTTTGGGGTGGGTGTTGAACACTATGGGTATATATATATATATATATTCACTTACAAAACCATATGTTTCACACAAGTTATAGTTAGCTGTATATTTCACTCGTAAAAAACCAATGAAATTCCACGTTATAGTTAGATCAGGTAACTATAACTTGCGCGACCGCAATGCACAATGTGTCATTTCAGATGTCATCATTGATGTCATGAGTGATGTCACTGACCATGTCATGAGTGATGTAATATGTGACGTCATCAGCAGTGGATTGCGGTCGCTGAAAAAACCATAGGTTTCACACACGTTATAGTTAGGAATTAGCATTTACCGTACGCGCACTCCGCGATTTTTTAAAATTATTCCATTTATTTTTCATACTTTTTGGTCCTTCGTGAACCCCCTGACGAACGCTAGGGGGTCTGCAACTCTCTTCGTTGCCCCCTTTTCATGTTATCAACCTTTGTTTTTTAGTGCGAGAGACAGAAAATGGCGGCCGATACTTTCTGATTTCGACCGATTCGAATGTTTACAGTCATGTAACCACCAATCAAAATTGAGCTCGCGCACGGCACCGTACGCGTACGGTAAGCTTACCGTAAGCGCACGGAGCGCGCTTACAGATATATATATTGATTTAAATGCTATTTTCTCAGGACCTACTGAACAGATTTACACCAGACCTGCAAAAGGCACATCCCTGACCTGAGGACTACCTCTCTGCCCAATTTCAAGAAATTCTGTTCAGCCGTTCGGGCTGTAGCTCGGACTAAAGGTCCTATGGGAAAATGCATGGGGAAAGCGCGTTTAGGGACCCCCCTTTTTTCTCAGACACCCCGCTTGACGAATCCCCCCGAGTCTTTCAGGGTAGGAGCAGAGCGTAGCGCCCCATTAGTTTTGAAAAATTCGCGAGGATTCGTCAACCGGCGCCAAAGTTATTCCAAATAGAATGTTGCGGATTTCCTATGGAAACACGGTCCTAACTATAACTATCTACTGGCGACCGCCAGTAGATAATATAATATAAGTATTGTAAACATATCACACTAACTTACAAATTGAGATGTAAATTGATAAAAATGTTTATTTACATTTGAAAAAAGTGAATATGCTTATAAAATACATACAATGGCTACAGATATACACATAATGTAAATATATTTTATATACATTTAAAAAGGTACATTAATTTAATTCCTAAGTTTTAAAAATGGCAAGTCACTACATGGGATGGCATAGAAGCAGTAGGAGAAACATTGTAAGGGCACAATAGAAAAACTCCCTGCAGGAAACCAAGGCCTCTATCAAGGGTAACCATCAAATGCTGGGGCACTGGGCCACACTACATTTTCTACATATCAGACTAACACCATGTTAGACCTGGGAACTGAAGTATATCAGAGACAACCAATAGCATAACCAAGTGGCAGGTGTATGTTGGCCAGTGGGGAAGTTCAACCTATGAAAGCACTTACAGCATGTGGCACACATCTACATGAAGTAGCTCTACAGTACACACTGCAAAATGGACACACTCCCATGCAGAAGTACACATAGGGGTGACGTGTAGACACACTTCTTGAGTGGATACACAAATATCCAAATGAAACACATCAAACACGTACCCAAAATACTTTAAGATCAATTATGATGACAGTGGCCAGGCCGAATTGTAATACATACCACATAATGTGTCACCCAATGCTAGGTCTCTCCCATCTGGATGTCAACCCACACAGACATACATCCAACATTTACCCTTGTCCTGTCTGACACCAGCACAGGCTCCAAGGACACATCGCGCTAACCACTTCAACTCAATAACCAATCGGGGATTAAACAAACATAACACTAAATATACAACAATATCAAATTGTCTGAAAACTTATGACAGGATAAATGTCTTCCCAACTGGAAACGTTTTAATGAACTGAAAAATGTGTTCTTCAAATTAAACATAGTCCAATGGCCAGTCCATAAGGTTAGAAATGTCCCATGGCACAATGTTGTGCCAAAGCACTTGCCCTATCTGGCACTGCCAGGGAATCTCTTCACAAAGGGGCATCTATTGGGCATTCCAGGCACCTCAATTAAGTGAATTGGGAGGGCTAGGGTCCATACTGGGAGAGGTTTGTTCGACAATGGGGGGAGGGGGGGCAGTGGCTGTGGCAGAGGAAATGACAAGGGAAAGATGAGGGATTTCCATTAGAGACTGGGGTGGTGGGATTACAAGGGGTGGGATTTGGGAGGCAGTGGGAGTGTATGTCTCTGTCATGGGTGTGTCTGTTGTTGGTGCTGGTGTCTGGGGGTCAGATGATTGTTTTTTCTGGGCTGTCTTTTGGTGCAGGCTCTGTGGGTATGTGTGTGGTGGTGCTGGTGTCGGTGGTGAGGGTCTGTTCAGTGAGTGTTTGCCTGTATTTCTTGCTGTGTTTTGGGAGTGTTGTCCTGCATGTGGTTGTTGGTTTGGGTCCGTGCTTATGTGTGCGTGTGCTTGGGATAAGTATGGGAGAAAATATTTGGTATGGGGAAGAAGCAGGAGGTGGAGTGGAAGACTGGGCTTGGTGGGAGGCTGCCGTCAGTGAGGAGATCACAGCCTGAAACGATCTCTGTAGGCATACATACCACTGTGAATGCCAGGTTGGACTGCCCCCGGATGGCATTCAGCAGTGCATCCTGCCAAACAGGGATCTGCCTCAGGATATCAATACCCTCCTCACTCAGGGCAGCTTGGACCATGGGGGCAGGGGTTAAGGTGCCTGAACCAAAGGAGATAGACCCTTTCTTACAGGAGCAGAACCGGACAACTTGGTGGGGAGCAGGAGGGAGGGTGTAGATTGAAATGGAGATGATGGACAAGGTTGTTGTGGACACAGGTTCTGGGGGATCTGCCACCACCACACCACCACCACAAATTAACAATTTGATTGATTGGATTCATTAAAACATTCGGCTGTGCGGCTTGAGTTGGTACCCGAAGGTGGGTCCATTGTGTTCAGTTCATTGTTACAGCGCTTTTGGGCGAAGCGGGAATCAAGACGGCACGCCAATCATGATAAACTTCAGAAAAAACTGGCATATAGAGGTGTGCATCTCACTTTGTTGACTTTTCATAGCATGAATCTTTTTCGTCCTACCAGTGAGTTTGCACCCATGGATTAAAATGTTTATGGAAACGTTGAACAAATGATACACATATAAATGCAAAGATAATGGAACACAGGAGTGTGGCCTCCGGTCACCAACGACGATGAGAAATGTGAAGAGAACAGTCATTCAGAGTATGAAAAACCGGACTTTTGTAACGAACTCTTGTGGTTTTTATGAATAACGATTACAGCGATAAGGATATTTTAAGGGGTTATCATTTTTGTGACCACCAAACATTCACTAAAAATATATTAACATAAGATTCAGAATAGATGCACTCTGGGTAATGTAGTATAGCTTGACGCCTCGACGTATAGAGGGTGAAATCGGAAGTTGAAAAACCGTTGGTTTAACGCAGAGTGCACATGTGACCAATTACCGGCTGTATCTGGGGAGGGGTGATAAATCAGCCACATTCGTTTGCAGTACTTGAGCCCGTCATGAAGTTGTAAGAGTTACGTGCTGCGGCACTTTTTGAACGGTTAACGTAGTAATTGGGCATGTTCAGACAGAATGCAGTATAAGTCACGGTGAGTAGATTTAGTTTTGAGTAGTTTGAGGTCTTGAATAGGTAGTTTAGAATAGCCATGGGAGGTATGTGAACCATGTTTTGTAGGGTTGAACACAAACAAAATGCTGTTTTTTGAAAACGGGATTGTGATTGACGTTATGTTTATTTTAACATAGATAAAACCCCAGTTTAAGCCACAGTAGAGTAAGGTAGTTCGGTATTTTATGAGAGATTTAATTAGATATATGAGAATTATGACATTGGTTTTGCATATAAATGTCTTCAAAATATCATTTGTATTGTAGATGCCCCTGATGAAGGGAAATCCCGAAATGCATTGGGCAGTTCTCAATAAAGACGTGACATGAGAAAGCTATCACCGCTTCGGTGTTTATGTGATTATCTTTGCTGTGGAATATGAATGGATAAAATGAATTGAAGAATGAGAAAACTGGTGAAAACATTGAGTAAAAGGTTGGATTAAAATGAAGAATAAATTAACAATTTGATTGAATGGATTCATTCAAACATTCGGCTGTGCGGCTTGAGTTGGTACCCGAAGGTGGGTCCATTGTGTTCAGTTCATTGTTACAGCGCTTTTGGGCGAAGCGGGAATCAAGACGGCACGCCAATCATGATAAACTTCAGAAAAAACTGGCATATAGAGGTGTGCATCTCACTTTGTTGACTTTTCATAGCATGAATCTTTTTCGTCCTACCAGTGAGTTTGCACCCATGGATTAAAATGTTTATGGAAACGTTGAACAAATGATACACATATAAATGCAAAGATAATGGAACACAGGAGTGTGGCCTCCGGTCACCAACGACGATGAGAAATGTGAAGAGAACAGTCATTCAGAGTATGAAAAACCGGACTTTTGTAACGAACTCTTGTGGTTTTTATGAATAACGATTACAGCGATAAGGACATTTTAAGGGGTTATCATTTTTGTGACCACCAAACATTCACTAAAAATATATTAACATAAGATTCAGAATAGATGCACTCTGGGTAATGTAGTATAGCTTGACGCCTCGACGTATAGAGGGTGAAATCGGAAGTTGAAAAACCGTTGGTTTAACGCAGAGTGCACATGTGACCAATTACCGGCTGTATCTGGGGAGGGGTGATAAATCAGCCACATTCGTTTGCAGTACTTGAGCCCGTCATGAAGTTGTAAGAGTTACGTGCTGCGGCACTTTTTGAACGGTTAACGTAGTAATTGGGCATGTTCAGACAGAATGCAGTATAAGTCACGGTGAGTAGATTTAGTTTTGAGTAGTTTGAGGTCTTGAATAGGTAGTTTAGAATAGCCATGGGAGGTATGTGAACCATGTTTTGTAGGGTTGAACACAAACAAAATGCTGTTTTTTGAAAACGGGATTGTGATTGACGTTATGTTTATTTTAACATAGATAAAACCCCAGTTTAAGCCACAGTAGAGTAAGGTAGTTCGGTATTTTATGAGAGATTTAATTAGATATATGAGAATTATGACATTGGTTTTGCATATAAATGTCTTCAAAATATCATTTGTATTGTAGATGCCCCTGATGAAGGGAAATCCCGAAATGCATTGGGCAGTTCTCAATAAAGACGTGACATGAGAAAGCTATCACCGCTTCGGTGTTTATGTGATTATCTTTGCTGTGGAATATGAATGGATAAAATGAATTGAAGAATGAGAAAACTGGTGAAAACATTGAGTAAAAGGTTGGATTAAAATGAAGAATAAATTAACAATTTGATTGATTGGATTCATTCAAACATTCGGCTTTGCGGCTTGAGTTGGTACCCGAAGGTGGGTCCATTGTGTTCAGTTCATTGTTACAGCGCTTTTGGGCGAAGCGGGAATCAAGACGGCACGCCAATCATGATAAACTTCAGAAAAAACTGGCATATAGAGGTGTGCATCTCACTTTGTTGACTTTTCACCACCACAAATCTGCCACTGGAGACTGACTCTGAGGATGAAGATGTTGCATTTTGCTCCTCAGGGATATGCTCCTCACCCTTCAGGCCACTTATTTCTTTAGTGTCAGTCTCCTGACTGGAACCACGCTGGCCACCTGCATCTCTAACGTCGTCAGCACCATCTCCTTTGGCTGACTTGGTTTATGCTGAAACAAAAATAGAAATAGGTGAAACACATCTACATAAAGTCATTTTACAAACATATATCAACTATAACAACATCAAATGGGGCATATCACTAGAACAAATAGGTCACCTGTACTGTCCACGGAGAGAATGTGGCCCAAGTTTACTGTCAGCAGCAGCACAGATATCCATGGTACCAGGCCACACCTATGGCTAGGGACATACCCACTCCACATTCTTCCAGGTGCCAACACCATTCTCAGGTTGCATATCTACAACTCCATAGAATAGTAAAATGCTAAGGTGGTTTAGCTAAGCTACAGTTCATGATAATGAGCTGTCACCTGTCTCCAAAAGGGAAGGCGCATGGCACTACCTAAAATGTTATGCACTCACATATACCATGGTATCACAGTGTTCAAACTCTCACCTATGACCACACAAATTCAGCATGTCACTCCCTGAGGCATGTCATCAGCCAGTGAAATCAGTCAACTGTGGACATGTGTAGTCCACAATACTTCAGACTCCCACCTCAATGCTAGAGATGAACAGTTTGTGAGACACAACTGTAAGTGGACATACCATCATACACATAAATCTCAACTTTAGGACATGGCTAATAAGATAGAATATTGTCTCTATGTATGTCCAACAAACCCCCCATGTCTACACACTCATGTCTGCGTGCACACGTAACCTGCATTTCCTGCATGATTGTACTTTAACCTTTACACATCGACCAACACATGCAAATGTTGAGGACCTTGAGCCATAACCTATGTACACCCTATATCTTGGGTCATGCCCTTGTGCAGATGTCATCACCAAAATTAGAAAGCTACAAATGCAGCGTTAATACAGATGGGACTTCTGTTGTATGTCATCCCACAATGCTGGACATACCCCACTTTCCAAGGCCAAGCATGGCTCATTCTCTGCATCCTATGTGCACAGTGGGCCAGGTCACATTTAACAGATTCCTAGGAAAAGATAAACAGAATTGAGGGACCATCACTCCTTACACAAAGAAGACATGCGGTGTGTTTGGGGCAGTTGACACACACTCTATCAAACATGTGTAGCTGAAAATTCACATTACTCAGCCATGTTTCTGTACAACCCTGAAGATTGACATGTGACTACAGTAAGCTCTGGGTCAGGACCACAAGACATAAGTCTTCACCAAACATCATCCAGCAACGTCACTACCCACACATCGAACCACATTGATAATCCTTAGGACATTAATCACCTACAAAGTTGATGGGGCAAATGCTGCTTGTAACAGGAGGAAAATGTTATTGCACAATGTCTGACTTGGCACAGTACTCAACCTCTACTAGCTGCTGTTGGGCCCTCAACTTCCCATTAAGCTTAGGGTAGGCCACCACCAGAATGCAGCCCATTAGGAGAGTCAAGAACCGGTCTGACCCCGTACGACCTGGGGAGGACTTACCCAGCTGGACTTTTGTGATTTCTTGGTTCACTGTCTTAATTGCTTCCACCTTTTTCTACAGTGGACCCTGCGTCGGTAGTAGACTCCCACAGACCGTACTTTCTGGCCGATTGCTTTCCACAATGCCTGCTTCTGATGGGCGTTGGCCTGTAGTGATGCAAGAGATGAAGCAACATATTGTAACTGATAGTAAATCTGTCCATGTGTGGCTCTCACACATTATTAGTCATCTAGCACACAAAAGAATTTCATCTCAATAAGCTACATTTGTACTCCTCACGAGTAGAACCATGTATAAGGTTATCCACAAATTAGTTTTAATCAGCGGACTATCCTATATCCTGGTGGAATACTATGCTAACACAGTTCACTGAAACCATGTAGGGCAGGGCTATCACAAATTTGGTCTGCTGAGAGCAACAGTGGTACACACCACAGCAATCTGATCTTCTGAAGGGGAAACCATTTGGCCATATATGTACACACCCTGTTTCTTCCAGGCCCTGTAACAACATGAACACACCACATACAGCCTGACATCAGTGTACTTAGCCACACCAAACACAAGCGTCAGAATGAAAGGCATCGCATGAATCACACTGAGAGGTATCACTCTGGTATGGTCTGGCCATGTGAACTACAGAAAGGGATAACATACAATGTGTGACCGAATTAGAGGGGTTACTACAACCATCACAGTACATACCTCCTGCCACATGTGGCACTGACACATGGAAGACATCAACAAATTGCAGTATAACCAGCTGTATATGTTGCGTTTTAGCAAGCTGCAGAACCACAAAGCCCATTCTCTCACACATATACAACTTCTAGTACAGGCAAATTGTCACATAAGCATTAGGCCTCTACAATGCAAGTAATATGGAGAGTAACAACACACCAGTGGGAATAAATACCATAACCTATTGAACTCACACACATCCAAAGTGTGGACCAACTGAAAGAAGTCACAGGTCGGGGCTGACTTCAGACAACATACAGAAACTACTACATGCACCGTCAAAAAGGAAAAAGTAGTAGAGGAAGGGAAACATTTGGAGACATTTCAAGGTTCTGATGCACTACAGGGAGTTAAAGGTGTGACGCACATGGCCAGCCCAAAGTAACTGTGCCCCTGAGCATCTGCTATTGCCAACCATGGCAACATATCTGTATCAAGCCTTGACCTCTGCAGTCAGTATACACTTAAACCACATTTACAACACTTACACATTATTTCAATTTAGATTGTAAAGTTTGGTGCCAGGCTATATGTGACATGACTTTTATGTCGCACTCTGAGGGGACCATTGTGGTATAGCTAACTCCAAAAGCATACTGTGACAAATACAGATCTGGGCAGCACCAGTACATTGACTGGACACGTACCTCACTTCATCCTTACCTGCTTATTACAGGACACATACACAGCGCAGATTCTGAGGCTACAAATATATTACCAGGAACATGTGTCAAATGGCACCAACAACAGAACATGTACACTAAAAATGTGCATGCTACCCAGGAATGGTATGTGTCCAAACAAACTTCACAATGATGATGTGAAGTACACAGAGTCAAATGATTCACTATACATTATATGGATGTTCAATTTGAGGACACCAAAAATCTAACATATCCACATCATATGACACACTTGACACCCAAGCACCATCATAGCCTGCGAGACAGGAAGCAATGCACACTAACTGAGTGGAACAAGCATGTGAGGCACTTACCTGCTCCTCTGGTGAGCCATAGAGCTTTCCAAAATTAATAAATATCCTCCCACATGACCTAACTTACTTTAATGCTTGCTAATATATAGCATAGGAACGGATCATTGTCTCATGTTTCCTCCACATACAAGTCTACGTTTCATAAATTGTTTTTAATTTTTTTTTTTATTTCATTATTCACTTATATACAAAAGGCACTCAAATAACAATCTTAGTTCATATTGTCATATTTTCTTTAAACAATGCTGTTTCTTGGCCATCTCTCAACAAGTTTCAATAGTACATTTTCTTTAATTATAACGATCTCAGTCTATGCAAAGAAAAAACACTCATGATTTGAACACGAATTCTTTAAGGCTTTTATTTTCAAGACACAAAACATCAATTTTGCTATCTGAAAATACTACCCCCACATTTACACCTCATTCATATAATCAACACTTGTATCACTTATTAATACTCCACACACTCATCCTGCCCAGTACAGCATCGCAAACACAGATGTAAAAATACTCGGGGTTAGATCAATGACCCTCGAATGCTATGCTGATAGCTGGGACATCATACTCTCGATGTACGTTTCAATGGGTATAAGACATTAACTCCATCTTCATCAGAACCTATCAGTTCTTTTGTCATCTCTTTTTTCCTTAGCGGTAAACCGTGGGGAATCTGTTATTTCTTTGCTGTAATATCAATATATTGTGTTGAATGGCTTTATCGATGGATTTCCTCTACCAAGGACTTACTGGCAGCGTCTGTTCATTTCGTTTGATGCGCTGAAGTGCAACTCATGCGGTGTAGCAATCTCTGCTGCTCCCTGCCATAGAGCTTTCCATACAGGGAGAAGACGTCTTCCACCAGCTTCTCAAGCTCCTCTGGATAGAAGGCTGGGCCTTCAACCCTTTGAAATGGGGCATGCTAGCTCCCAGAGACAGCAAACAGCATCTGGAGTTGAGAAAATGTAGATCTCAGCAGTCAAGCAGGCAGGTGTAGAGTTCAGCCCACCACGTCATTCATGTACGCCACATAGGCAGGCTTCGGCATACAGGGACACCGCCATTGGGTCACAACGTTTAAATTCACCAATGAAAACCAATAGCTGTATCTGCCATAGTCGACACTGCCTACCACCCGGTCTATTTCCACCATTGCTAGTTGAGTATGGAATATCTAATATGCGACGCCAGACAGGCGCCATCTTAGCAGTAGATCTTGGATTTTACACCATGTAATGGACGGTGTGACAATAACTACAAGCATGTGACAACATGTCCACCGGGGGTGTTGAGCAAATCTCTCAAACTACCAGTTGACAAACTGCAATTGAAAGTATAGCTTGTGATGTCCCCACCATTTCCCCATCAGTGTTACCATGGCGATGATGCTAAGAACGCGGTACAAAGATACATATATTGGCCAGGTGTATGTAAATGATACAATTGAAGTATGTCCAATGTGTATCTCGCTGAAAAGGCCACAGCTTGAGGTCAGTAACATCATTTAATTTGTTTAAAATAGGTCTGTCAGGAAATAAAGTAGAGGGATATGTCAGGCTTACATATCTGAAACTGTGTCTGCACCTGACAAAAATCATTTTTTTCCTTACAAAACTCACGGTGATCCTTGTCTAAATGTGTGGAAATCACACTGCAGGAGCATTTCAGTCATTAAGTATATTCTAGGACTCACTGTCCCTACCATTTCCAGAACTCAAAACCATGGAAGTAAGAGATGTCAAGAAGTAGTATACCACCTTAAGTAAGTCCCCATACATGAGAGAACCCACCCCACCACGTGGGTGCATGACAGCCTCAGTGGCTGCGCCACAGCCATCAATGTATAATCCTCCAAATTCCCATGTGCACTGTAGTAGTGGCTTGATTGTTAACCATGGACCAACATTGTCATTATCAACAGTCAAGCAAAATATGGAATTCTGGAAAACCACAGCAGTATATGAATGTGTGTGACAGGGACAAGCCATATTTGAAAGGCCAACACACATATGTGGACACATGCCCATAACAAGTCATACCACATGAGGCCTGCATATATACATCTATGTGTGGTGATCCAAGTCACTCACTTAAAAACATCCAACACATCTCCAAAATACACCATTACAGGACATGTTGGCCTGTTGTGGCTTATAATGTGCAAAGAGTAGTCGAAAGACCCTCCATATGACCTTCCGTCTCAATCCATGTTATCCAATATGTCCATCCATGGCACTGTTGGACATCTCCTGTAGTATACTATCACTACTGAATATTACTGGAGCACTTTTATCTCTGATAATGGCACATAAGAGATCATGTAAGAGACCTCAATGTAGTGACACATCTCACACACAATGACAAATTCACATTCAGATCAGAGCAGTGGCAGTACTCATGTATGAAAATAACTGTCATTTTTCAATAAATACAAAGATAAATGGATTTTTGATGATCAGGATATTGGTCAGTCCACAATTTAGGAGGTGTGGGCAGGTGTCCAATAGCTTTGCCATTTATCTTGCCTACAAAACACTGCCAGGGGAACTTCCACAGGAAGGGGCATCTGTTAGTCATGCCAGGCACCTGAAGGTTCTCATTTGGGAGGGGGGGCTTACGCTTGTGAAGGGGAACTTGGGTTTGGGAGGGGTGGCTTGTGCTTGAGGGGGGGGCTTAGGATTGAGAGGGAGTGTTTTTGGGGACTAGAAAAGGCCTTTGCTCTTCTCCTCCTTTAGGTGGTGGATTTGGGAGGGGTGTCACATGAATTGGTAGGGATGAGTTTTGGGATGGAAAAGGTGGCCTGGGTCAAGGGGGAGTGGGATCTGGTCAACAAGGTAAAGTCCAAAGGAAAGGACGTATTGGTCAAGGATAAGAGGTGCAAGGTAATCATAGATGGCTTAGGTTGGGATGTAGAGGGAGTGGACGTGTCTGCTGTAGGTGGCTCTGATATGTGTGTATATGTGCTTTCTGGACATATGGTGAGTGGTGTAGATGGGTGTGTGGGTACAGGTGGGCTATCTGGACTGGTGGTGGGTGATGTAGATGGGTTTGTGGGTGTAGGTGTGCTCTCTGGACTGGTGATGGGTGGTGTTGATGGTTGTATGCTACGTGTCTAATTGAGTGGGTGCATGCACAGATGTGTGTGTGCTTGGGAAGAGCAGAGGAATAGGGTCTGCGGATGGGGATGGGATAGAGGAAGGATGTGGGGTGGAAGACAGGGGTGGTTTAAAGGCTGCCATTAATGAGAAGGCCATAGCCTGAAAATATGCCTGTAGGGCAAACATACCTCTATAAATGCCACCCAGGTAGGCAACCATCTGTGTCCGTTGGCTGCCACACAGTGGATGGCATTGAACAGTGCAGTCTGCCCAACAGAGATCTGTTTCAGGAGGTCAATAGCCTTCTCACCAGGGGAATCTGGGGGTACAGGGGCAGGAGCTGAGGTGCCTGGAGCTGAGGAGACGGCTCCCCTCTTGGGGAAGCAGCCCGGACAACCTGGGGGAGAAGCAACAGGGAGGGCAGGGAGATGGAACGGGGAGGTGGACAATGATTGCATAGCACCAAGATGGGTGGGGTCCACCACCACCAGGGAGGGGCCACTGGAGACCGACTCGTGGATGCAGTTGTGTGGTCAGGATCTTACCTGGCACTCCCCTCACCCTCTTGACCAGTGGATCCATCTGTATCGTGTCCCGATCGGACCCACTTGGGCCAGCTGCTTCCTCAATGTCCCAGGCTGTGCCTCCTCCACTTGCCTGGTGAAGACAAAGCAGAATTATTTAGCTGTAATCATCACACCTACTAGGATGGCTTGAGCGACTAGACCCTTAGCAGTAGCACATTCATGTATGCCACATGAGTCTGAAATCATTGAACACAATGATGTATTAGTAACAGTCTACCACTATTGCATGAGTCACCTTGTCACTACTCCAACTTCATGTATATAGCAGGGTATGACTTCATCCTGTATACTTTGACCCTTTTTACATACTCCAGTGATCACATGACATCACCTAGCATCGACATGCTTACTGCAGTACTACACATTCCACACACGGAACTGCTACAGCCACTAATCATTTCTGAAACCCACTTCCCAAGCACTGATGTGAGCCAGATACAGGTATCTCACAGCAACATGTGCCACACCAAGCAGAATTACTCGAGGAAATATCCCAGTCTACACTGTTCACACAACCTTGTTCACACTTCTTCATATGCTCTCTGTCACATCACATCTAAAGTTTGAATGAAAGGCTAGGAATAGTTATGTATCATGTGTTTCACACAAAAGTATCCTGGAGATAATGTGGCTAGACTTTGGTTGAGATGTCATCACATACATCCATATGACCTGACATCACCTAGGCGTAGGGACATTTCCACTCCATTTTGCTATGGTCAACACAACCAATTCCCCATAGCATATTGTAAAGCTGACATTGGGAGGTCTTCCCCAGGTGGACTTTTGTGATGTTCCTGGTCCAGCGTCTCAACTCCTCCCAACTCTTTGAGCAGTGGACGCTGCACTAGTGAAAGACTCCCTGGGTTTGCACTTTCCAGGCGATGGCTTTCCAATGTCTTTGCTGAGATGGCTGTTGACATGGATGGATGCAAAAGATGACTAGACTGAGTGCACATGCAAGACAGAGGTAATCTGTCTTTCAGATCAAGACGTTCTACACACCTAGCATGTCCAAGTAAAACTTGACAAGACCACAATGTGTGGTCTCCCTTTATGCACATGCACACTGAAAAGAGCCAATGTTACACTAATATTTCAACTACTATACCTACATCTGTTTGGGTTGTTTATGGCCTATCCCACACTAACAGCAACACTAAGGCAAGGGCCACTACACATTTGCTGTTAATTTAGACTAGATCTACCACTACACACCATTGGAAGGACCTGACTGCTGTGGAAAATCAGCATAACTGTACTGACACTTCAAGAGACCAGATCTGTAACTCCGTACAGGCTGTTCACAACCTGACTGCTAGAGCACACTGTGATACATCCCAAAAACTAGCGTCAACATCGAAGGTCTGACATGTGTTACACTTTGTGCTCACAATCTACACAACAATGTTCCTGGGTACAATCCAATGTAAAGCAGATGTACGACTAATTGAGTGTGTGGCAATGTCCTGGTTGCAGAGCTAAGACATTCAGCACTTTCAACCACTCACACAGAAGGGGCCCCTGATATGATACATAGGCAGGGGGAACAAGGGAAACTGGGAAATGCAATCAAGAAGAGATCCCTCTGCCTGCAGAATATAATAAAAGTGCTAATCGTCGCTGATGTATATATACATGTGCACGAAATGTCCACAATATGAAACACAAGGTAATTGGATACAAAATTATCAAATGTATTCAATATATTACAGAAAATAAAGATGTTTGAAGGTTGATATATAGTGCACAATAAATGACCCAAGCGCAACCAACACAGCAAACACACTATCGCTCATAGAGACTAGTGCATACCCACAGATACACATACGTCCTAAATATAAAGGTTCAAAACATTCTAAATACAAATATATACAAGAAAAAAACACCCCCTCTGGACAGACTAGTTGATAACACTGTGGAATCCACAATAGTTGAATATTGGCAAAAAGGGTTGTAAATTCATTGTTATTTCATAGCTAGAGAACAATAGTTGATATAAATCATTTGACAAAATCAATTTCTTGAGGGATCTCTTCTTGATTGCATTCAGCACTTTCAGCCACTTTCACAGGGAAAACATCAACATTCCATTGTACATGAGGTCTGTAAGCTTCATGTGACACATCTTGTGATGCAGTGATGGACCTGACTGTTTTACTCACCAACTATCTGCACAGTACATGTGTCAAGAGTGCATATACCCTGCCCAATGAGCCTGTTACAACACACTTGTGATACTGAGGGACCTGTCCTAATGCAGTGTGACACATGCTCAATGAAGAAAAATGATAAGTACACTCAGGCCTGTGGCTCCTGTCAGGTACAATCTTATAGGTGGCTTTACTAACATATTGTGGGGCCACTATTTATCATAGGTCACAATTTCGAACACTAGCTCTGGATCTGCAGATCTCCTTGAAGAGGACACTGTGTTGCAGTGCTATGTCACATATACCTCAGATAATGTTGGGACAGAGTGTGTAGTAATCATTGCCAGGATTGGCCTTCTGCATGCTTATCATAGTGAACCACCAAAAACATCATATTTGCAAGATGTTAATAGGTTGTTGTAAAAGTCAAGGACATGAAATACAGGCCAACAACGTGGTGTTGCTCACTTAACGTGTTTGTGATGATCTGTCACTCCCAGCCAAAAGGTTAGTGTTGACTGATATGTGCTGACCATACACATGCCTGTATTCAACAATACTGCTGCACCTTACATGTTACCTCCACTAGACATGTATAGCTGCATCATCATTCCTTAGCAGATGGAACAATATCGCCCAGTGAAACCCATTTTACTCAACATAACACTATGCATTCAGTTGTTTTTGCATGGCATTTAGTGTGAATCAAACATCATCCATTACATCTCTGACCTAGATACTGAGAATACATCCCAATAAATGTGCTTGTGCTTTCAATCTTGAACTCAAAGGCACATAGTTGAACATGGACATGTCAAGGTTGAGACATCAGTATCCTTCATACATATTGCCAAACTTAGCTGCTTCTCTGGTCAGCCATAGAGCTAGCCATACAGGGGAATGACTTCTCCAACCAGCATCTGTAAATCTTCTGGCGTGAAGGCAGAGGCCCTCTCTCCTGCTTGTCCTGGCATGGTTGCTCCCAGAGGTAGCACATAGCATCTGATGGCGAGGAGGTGTTAATGGCAGCAGTTTCAGAAGGCAAGTGTGTATTTTTAAATCGCAACGTACATGTACGGCGCTTACATGGTAATGTGTATAGATGCACACAGTCATTGGCCCTCTGCACTCACATTCCCCAATGTTAGTTTATGGCAGAGACTGCCGTGAAAGTCACTGCCAATTGCGGGGTCATCGACTGCCGGCAGCGGAACCCTCTATTTTTCCTATTAGCAGAATCATGCATCCGCCATGGCCACGGTCACGTTCACAGTGTTGCAAATGGCATGTTCCCGTTTGCAGAAACTGCAGTTATTGCACCGAAGTGCACCACCCCCATCACCACATATGAGTGCTGAGACTTTTTAAATGGGAAAGCTCATTTACCTTGTCATGTCCTGTACAACACCACTCCTGTGTAGTGCATTACTATGCACATGCATGTAATGTGCTCTGCACTGTGTGCTACGCATTAGCCAAGTAAACATGTCATAGAGGGCTCACTATGGTGCCGTTTCCTTACTTGCAATTGATGTTGTGCACACTCATGTATCAGCCTTGTGTATGGTAGCTTGTGTATGACTGGTGTACCATTGTACGGCCATGAAGTAAAATGAGTACTGCATACATTTACAAACACCTGACCTTGACCTTACATGTCCCATATATGTAAGTTTGGGAACCGATACCAATATTCATGTCACATTTAAATCTCACTTAGGTACCCTGGTAGAGGGAGGAGATGAGAGTCTCCACTGTTCCGTCCATTCCTGGACCTATACACCTTGCAAGAGCACCACATCATCTAGAGGTTCAGATTGAATCGCCAAACTATCCTGGATCTCAGTCATCAGTTGGAGCCTGACCTCCTACCTCACCTCAGTAACCCAAACTTAATACCACAACCATTGAAACTAATGTCTGTTTTGCATTTTCTGGCCACAGGCTCATTTCAATTCACTGTTGCTCTTTCAGGCGGAATGTCACAACCAATGTACATTCATATCCTCACGGAGGTGTTTACAGCACTGTTGAAACACGTGGGCTGCTACATCCAGTTCCTCAGACATGAGTATTTTCAATTAGCCACTTTGAAGGTAGATTTCTATGGTTTTGGTCACATCCCACATGTTATTGAACTGATTGATGGTACCCATATTGGTCTTGTACTACCACACGACAGGGATCAAGTGTTACGGAACCAGAATCATTTCCAACGTGTAAGTTGTCTTCTTGGCAGATTTGTACATCTCCATCATCTGTGCCCGGTTCCCAGGATCTGCACATGATGGCTTCGTACTGCGGAACAGCACCATACCCCAGATGATGTCACAACTCCTGGCTTGTAGGTAAGTGTGCTGTATTTGAGCTCCGTTTTGTGACAAGTTAGGTAGTATTATCTGAATGTGTGTTATTACATGCTGCTCTTCTGCCTATCTCCCATCTAGGAGACTCAGGGTATCCCAACCAGCCATGATTGTTGGCCCCAGTGAGAAATCCTACAGTGCCAGGATAAGTCTGCTTCAATGAGACCCATTGAAGAACATGCCAACCAGTGAAGCGGGCTCCTGAAATTCAGATTCCGATGTCTGGACAAGACTGGAGGAGCCCTCCTCTATTCACCCAGGAAGGTGTGTCAGATCACCAAGGTCTCCACAACATTGCCCTGTGAAGGAAGTTCCCTTACATCACAGAGGGTGAAGGTCATGAACACCCATCGGGTGGGGATCATGAAATGCCAAATGAAGGTGATGATAGTGGTGAAGATGGAGTAGATTTTCATCAGGATCTCATCCAGACCTACTTCTCCTGAGTGTAAGTATGGTGTGAGATGTGATGAATGAACAATCTAGGCAATCTTGTAGTGGTGTTCTGAGGCTGATCTTGATGCTAGTAACTGGGAATATGTAGATCTGGAAACATCTTGGGGAAGGTGTATGTTTTGGTAGTGTTGCTTTGTTCAGTTGTAAATGTTGTTTAAGACTTTGTTCTATAGAAGTTGACAATGTGATGTGTCATATGGATTTTTGCAAAACTAATCTCTCTGTGTTGGTCTGTTTTAGGTATCTTCACCATGTCATCTTTATTTGGACATTTCAGAGTTGTGACATCAGCAGGTATATGTTGCTGTTCAGCCATGCTAAGTGGACATGGATTGTTCTTAGGAATGTGTGTCACAGAGTTTTGATGTACAAAGCTTTTACCAAGAAAGCTTGCATTTGGACCTATATTTTTTGTCCTAATGCAATATGTGTGATATCATGTGATCCTGCAAACTGTAGTATTGTTGCCAAATCATGATATCCTTCCTTCGTAATTTCTGATTCCTCATTGTCTACAAACTGGATGTAGGTGTTGCTGTGTTCCTCATTGATGGCTCCAAGTGCTTGGAGTCCATCATTGACATTAGTTTGTGACATTCTACTAGATGCATGCTACACTGGATTGAAAAGACCCTGTGGTCAGAAACTGTGGTACTGACATATGTCTGTGTACTCATTTATTCAATGTGATATTCCATTTGTGAGGTCGTCAGCATGGCTGAAGTTGATGATGTAGACATAATTTGTTGTTAACTATAGTTTTGGATGTTCTCAGATCTGTCTCTTCCTACCATGCTGCATAAGTCTACAGGAGCTGATGTGACCATTGAGCCTGGATCACTGAGTCGTGTACTTTTCTTTTACATGTGTCTGATATCATGTCAGTCTATGATTTGAACAATGTAATAAAGATGTTGTAAGCCCAGAAACTTGTACATATGCCTTGTTGAGATATGGTAGATTTCCAAATTAGCTCATTTTTAAATATACAACTATCAATGCTTCCATTAGTCCCCAATGTTGTCTTATGTAAGAATGACAACAGGAGGCAATGCTTAGGTGAAGTTAGTTTTTATTAAGTGAACAGACCAAAAAAATCAAGTGAAACTTTATGAGTAGAAACAAATTGTGACAAAGTGAGAGTTTCATTCATGGTGGATGAACATATTGTAGGAGAGTCCATTATTTGTAGAGTCAAAAGTCAAACATACTCCTCCTGGTGGTGTCTTTCTTGCCATCCCTTGCTCCTGGATCCTTGCAAGGATGTCCTTTCCTTCTGACAGAGAAGGGGTAGATCTTGAGCTGCTAGAACAGGAGCGCTTGCAGGAGTATCCTCCTCTGTCAGGGCCTCCCTCCCCCAGATCTTGATGCTGTGGATGTACTAAGCATACAGAGAAGGGTGATGACAGTGGAAAAGCCCTGCAGAGGGGGGTGTTAAAGTTCCACAGCACCCCTACCAGAGAGGCCACCTCAGAACCAGTGACGGCTCCTAGTGGGAGTGCTGCGGGGCAGTGGGGCCGGGCAGGGGGGGGGCAGGGTGGGGGTTAGTAAACTCCTGCATATGGCCGACCGGAGTTAAGTACATAAATAAATAAATAAAACGTATTACAATGCGTGCACTGCAACGCAAATGGCGTTGCAGCGCGTGCAATGTAATTGGTTTTATTTATTTATGTGCTTAACTCCGGTTAAGCGACTGCTCAGAACGGAGGCAGCCCATCTTGGTAAGGACTGCAGCCACCTTGGTGTGGACACCAGCCACCTCTTTCTGTAATTCCGCAAACTTGGTGTAGGTGCTGTCGACCTCCACCTGTATCCCAACAACCTCTTGGTATATGCCCTCATGCGGCTCTTTCATGTGCTCCATCTCTGTCACGACCTGGCCCAACACACTGTGGAAGTCCTGGTAGTATCACACTACTTGTATGATGGCAGCCTGGGAGTCGGTAGCCTCAGTGGGCTCCCTCTGGGGGCTCACATTTACCCTCTGTCAATGGCTAGCCCCAAGGCCCTATGCTCTAGGAACAGTCTGGTAGTATCACAGGACTTGTATGATGGCAGCCTTGGAGTCGGTAGCCTCAGTGGGCTCCCTCTGGGGGCTCACATTTACCCTCTGTCAACGGCTAGCCCCAAGGCCCTATGCTCTAGGAACAGTCTGGTAGTATCACAGGACTTGTATGATGGCAGCCTGGGAGTCGGTAGCCTCAGTGGGCTCACTCTGGGGGCTCACATTTACCCTCTGTCAACGGCTTGCCCCAAGGCCCTATGCTCTAGGAACAGTCTGCGCCCTCCCACTGGGTCCTTGCTCCTTACTCTCTGGGGTGGTGGTGTCGGCTATCTGAGAGGCCAAAACTGAGGGGCAGTGGATGTTACTTACAGTGCTAGGTGCACCGGTTGTGGGGCTAGCAATTATCAGTGTTGTTGCCGCTGTGGTGGGAGTTGTGTGCCCATTGAGCCCAACTGTCCAGGCTGACCAGATTTTTTATTTGTTTATTTATTTAATACATTTTTATATAGTGTGGACTTTACCCAAAGGTATTAGGGCGCTTCACAATAGAACCAAGTACGTTACATGAGAAGAATATTACATATTTGCACGTTACAGAAACAAACGAGAAACAAGAAAAGGTAAAATAAAACAATAGATGGCAGTCAGACAAAAAACACACACAAAAAAACACAATAGGATGAAGATCGTACAGGCATAGATTACAAATTTACAGTAATGAAAGAACTTCCGTGAGGGATATGAAAAGGACTGTATTAGTTCTGGAAGTGTCTTTGGAAGGGACGAGATTTGAGGTCGGTTTTGAAGGTCCAGGTAGAGGTGGTGGTACTGAGTAGTGGAGGAGGCGAGTTGCAGATTCTCACCGTATTGCCTGAGAAGGATTGAGCCATCGATCTTTCCCTTTTGGAGGTGGGGGGCTCAAGCAGTAATTTTTCCGCATTACATGAGGGTCTAGAGCCTCCAGAGATTTTAAGTTTATTCGCCAGGTATCGAGGGGAGGAAGTGTGCAGGACTTTGTGGGTGATACAGGCAGTCTTGTAGATTGACCTTGCTTCGATGGGAAGCCATCGAAGAGAAAACAGTATGGGCATGATGTGGGCACTTCTTTTGGCCACAAAAACAAAACTAGCCACTGAATGGAGAACAGATTTAAGAGGGGACAGGTGGGGTTTGGGGAGGCCAGCAAGAAGAGAATTGTTGTAGAGATGGTTATTTATTGCGGCCAATTTGGCCATAAAAGACACATGTATAAAAAAACAGAGAATCATAATAGCATACATACAGCAACACTTTAGAACAGTAAGTTTAAAAATGTAATACAAGAATTAATTTTCATCTCCTCATTTTAAAACACATTTCATTTTGGCAACAGATTTTTGTAAGCATATACAGAGGTCCTACTCAGAGTATCTGACCAAGTTTCCTGCGAATAATATACACAGAGTAAAGGAACCTGCTTATGCTAAATACAATAAACTGGGTTGTATTGCTTTTTATAATCCTGTATGCTGTAGAGCAGGATCTGGTTCATAGGAGAGTACACATGGGTTTTAGCCATTTCTTTCGAGCCTTCAGGTAGGCACTACATACAAACAACATGTGAATCTCATTCTCCGTACAGGAGTTTAAGCACATAGGACAGCACCCGCTTTTGTCATTCAGGCCTCCCAGTCTTTTCTGTGACCAGCGTTCTGTATTATAGTTCAGCATAAGGATCCCATATCTAAACTTCAAGTAAAGGGACTTTGCAATAGGTGGCTCAATTTCATCCAAAAAGGATTCGAAGCGGGGTTCGTCCTTAAAGGATAAAAAATCTTGAATTAGAGACCCAACTCTACTTTCATGTACGAGCCTGTCACTCATGTAAGACCAAAAGGCTCGTTTTACTATAGATTTAGAAAAAGCCGGTAAATTATCAGGATTCTCCCACATTGAGTACAAGCCCAGAAGCGTGAACCATTTTTTAATATGCACAAGCCACTGAATAGAGTTAAAAGAATCAAGAATCAACAATTCTTGAAGGCCATTTCTGTATTCGATTAGTTCTGGGGTGGACCATAACCTAACCCAAAACATTAATGGTCTTATAATGGCAAAGTAATCTGTTCTTTTAAAATTCAAATCGAGCTGGAGGGGTATTAAAGGTGTACTATTCGGGACCCTTACAATAGCTCTCATGAATTTATTGTCCAAGCCCTGAAAGCTATCTCTGGCCCAAGGTCCCCATATCTCTGCTCCATACAACACAGCAGATTGAATTTTAAATTTAAAAAGCTCTAAGACAGGGGTTACACTCTTGCTTGTGCTAGCGTTCAGTCTACATATAATTGGTTTAACGTTGTGGGCATATGATACCTTACTTTTCTCAATTTGGGCCTTCCAACTTAGTTTTGAATCAAGTGCAACGCCCAAATAGGAAAAGTTTTCCACAGTTCCTAATTTCTGGCCATTCAAAGTCAAAAACCCTCTGTCCGGTTTGCTGGGGTTTAATGCCATACATTTCGTTTTGTCAGCATTTATTTCCAGGCCCTTGGTCATGCAATAACAGCTAAAGGAGTTTAAGAGTGCCTGGAGTCCTTTCTTGGTCTGGGATATAAGAATGGTGTCGTCCGCAAAGAGCAACGCAGGCACCCTCTCTCCATTAAGCTGCGGGGAATCATTAGTACAACCATTCAAATAATTGGGAGCATCATTAACAAACAAGGAAAACAAGGTAGGGGCCAAGACACACCCTTGGCGAACCCCACGTTCAATGGGGATGTTACGTGTCAGTTCGCCATTTGGACCCCACCTAATGTTTGCATAATTTCCAGCATGCAGCTCAACTATTTGAGGCAAAAGACACCCTGGCAAGCCTACTTCACTTAAGGTCCTCCAGAGCAAGTTGCGAGGGACAAGGTCGAATGCGGCTCTCAGATCTACGAAAGCTACATACAAATGACCTTTCCTAATATGCACGTACTTCCAGATCAAACAACAGAATCTGAATATTTGATCTATGGTACTAGTCTTGCTCCTAAAGCCAGCTTGAAATTTAGAGATTATTTTTGAGTCCTCCAGCCAATCATTAATCCGAAACAGTAAGTGTTTGGCATATAGTTTTTGCAGGGTGTCCATTAGACTAATTGGTCTATAGTTTGAGGGTACCAATCTGTTCCCCTTTTTAAAGATTAACACAACTTCCGCTGCACGCCAACTATCTGGAAAGCGACAGCTTGTAGACAGAACATTAAACAAACGATTTACATAAGGAGCCCATACTTCGATGGCATGTTTATATAGATCCCCCAGTATTTTATCAGGGCCTGGTGCTTTACTATTTTTTAGTTCATTAATCGCCCTTGTTGTTTCCTCCAGTGTGAAGTCAAGGGGTTCAATAAGAGGGGGGGACCATGATATCTTGTTGTCATCACCATCATATTGTTTATAAAGGGATGTGAAATGGGTCACCCATGTCATTTCATCCAAAAACGTGTCTTTTACAGCTCTGCCTGCATGCCCCCCATTTGCCACCAACCTCCAAAACCCAACATTATCATTAGTTTTTGCAGCAACTAGCATTTCTGACCAAATCGACTCTTCCCATAGTTTTTTTGATGTTTTTTGGGCACACTTATATACCTCCCTTGCAAGTTTGACTCCTTCTTTTGATTTGCTTTTAATAGCAAGCAAGAGGTTTCTCTTGGCCAGCCTGCATGAATGATCGTACCATAGTTTTCCGTGACTTCCCACTCTTATATTTTGTTGCTTTTTCCTTGGCATTTTTGACAAGCAAGTTTTTAGTTCACTGAAGAAAACATTGTGTAGTTCGATAAAGTGATCAAAGTGGACAGGTAGAAAAGATTGTCCAGCTATAGGTCCGAACATTTCCCCAAAGAGAGAGTACACCGATGCTAGGGCCTTGCCATCAGACAAAATATAGGGCCATTTTACTGCACGTCTATTATTATTTATGTGTACATCCTCACACATTTTGCCATTGGTGGTCGCAGATGATAGAGTAACTAGGTTGGTAGTAATATCACTAAACATTTGCACATCAATGTAAAGTTCTAAAGGGTAGTGATCACTTTCCTCCCTACTTGTCACTTTTAAATCAATCAAATAATGCCAAAGGTTAAGTGAGACAAGTATGAAATCTAGATTACTATTGGATTTCGCAAAAGTTGGTTGTTTTGTCAAGTCCGAAGGGAGGCGGCCGTTACATGCTCTAAGACCATGATCTGCCGTTAGCCTAAGCAATTGAACGGCCAAAGTGGAGCACTTAACAAAGTTTGAGGTTTCAAGCTGGGGAATTTTGTACACCTGGTCCTCATCCTCAAAGACGTCATTAATACCAGAAACCGGTTCGAAATTACAGTTTAGGTCGCCTCCCAGAATTTCCAGAGTATCTCCAACCACCTTTTTCAAAAAGAGATCCAGTGTTTCCAGAGTAGGTGAGACCTTGGAATGGGCAAGTGGTCTATTATAGACGTTGACAATGTAACATTCATTTCCATTTGAGGGTACAATTTTTAGGGCCAGAATATCGGGTGTTCCTGTATCTATAATTTCACCCCTCATAACCAAGGTGATTTTAAGCCATATAATCAACCCCCCTGACGGTCTCCCCCTATCAGACTGAACTGCCTCAGTGCCATAGGTTTTGTATCCGACTCTATGCGGAACATCTAATGCCCATGTTTCTTGCAATAAACAAAGGTCACTAGTATCAACATAATCAGCCCATTCAGGATCCTTAAGATTTTTACCAACACCAGCAATGTTCCAAGACAAAATGAGAAAACGTGGGGTCAGTCTATTACTGGAACAGGTTTGGTCATCAAAAGCCGGCATAAGTACCGGCTGGTGGTGAACATTACCTAACTGTATATCGGCAGTTTGATTCTCTGTCTCAATGACCACATCTCTTACTATAGTATTGGTTCCCCCATCTAAACAGCCCACATCCAGATCGTGACATACTTTATCAGCTGCTAGAGACCTTTCCTTGCTCTGGTGGTGATAAGACTTATTACCTAGTATACAGTAAGTGTCATATAACTTGGGAATACAATCTGGCATAGTCCCAAGTCAATCGACAGCATCTAGACAACTGAACCTGTTAAAGGTGGGAATACCAGACCACATATTTCGATCTGCCTGTCTAGCCAAGTTGGGTACATAACCGTGATACTGTTTGACAGTGTTCCAATTGGACCCATAATATATGGGCCTAGGTGGGGGGTAAAAAAACGATAGGGGCCTAGCTTCAATGGGTGGTGTGTCTCCATATGATTTCCATTTGCAAATCTGTTCAGCACTATGGGGTTCCTCAAAAGAAATGACTATGCAGTCACCCATGATTGATTTAGCCATGGGTCCTACCCACGGCACCCTACGAACCATAAGGATTTTACTTTTCATGTGATTCGGAATGGGTTTATTTGAATTTAACCAATAGATCACTTTATTTTTTAGAGATTGAAAGTTCTCCTCATATTGGTTTTCTAATTCAGGTACCCCTGTAAGAACAATTACAAATGGGCTTGCGTCAGGTGGTAAATCTATATACCCTCCTTTAAAGTTGTTATAAGCATGGCCAGATTGATAGTTTGGCTTATTAGGAACATTGACAAAAGATCTATCAGTCAAGGGTTTATTACTGGCAGGTAGATTAGATGTGGATTTCTGTGGAACAGGGGTGTTGGGGATAGGAGAATGGGTAGTAGCAACATTTGGTAATTGAGGCGTTTTGCTTTGAACATGACCCTTCAGCAAAGATTTATTAGAGGTATTTACAGATGACGAGGTCGAGGGAATTGGATTTGATGTGGCTGATGTATTTGTTATCGATTTTATATTTGTACTTTTTACTATTCCCTCTTTTTGCTGCTGTATGCTAGTTGGATTTTTATTCAGAGGTATCACAGGAGCAGTAGCTGGTGCTTGCATAGACACTATGGGTACATCAGTGCAATTGAGACTTAAGCTAGATAGTGTAATAACACTTTTTTCTACCTCAAGCAACTGATTCTCAATGCCAGTTAACCTCACTTCTAGTGGCCTGAGTAGTTTCTTAAGCGTCTCCCATACCAGTTTTAAAAAGTCTTCCCTTCCCCCTTCCTGTTCTACCATGTTCAAAGAATTTCTCTGGCCCTCATTGACAGAGTGGTCAGCCATTATGACCGAGTTTTGCTCATCTGTGCTATCATTGACGCTTTGAACAATTAGAGGCGCTTGGTCAGACATATTATTAGCAATACTTACATTGGGTGTTTGCGGGGCCCCCCCTATAATGTTTTGACTAAAGGCTACCTTCGCCTTTTTTCTAGCATACGCAGATATATGTTTCCGTTTTCTCTTATGTTTTAGTGATGTCTTAACAGGCACCTGGCTTTTGGTCGGGTCTGTTTCCACCAATACCTTTTGCTTCTCACCATTTTTACTACCCACGATATTCCCTATCAGTGGATCCGAAGATGGAAAACTTTCAGATACAACACTGACAGAGGGGCCCGAGGGAACAAAGTCTTGATTAATAGAGGGAGTTGTTTCCTCAGCAGTAGAGTGAACCTCGACCAAGGTGATAATTGGTGTGGGGCCAGTAGTGCGCTCAGGGGTTTTTGAGAAGGTAATACTACCTAGAGAGGATTTTTTCCTTAATACTAGTTCGGTAGAGAGCCTCCTTGCAGACTCCAGCTCCAAGGATACTCTGTGCTGGAGTTTAGTAATCTCATTATGAATTGAAAGGCTAGTCCTTGTGATAAAATCATCCAGGGTACCTGTAGCCTTTTTCACGGATTTGGTAGACTTACTCCTAGTTTCACGGACAGACATTATTTGAACTATAGGTTGCTTAGAATTAAAACACAAGCGCAACTAGACAACTCACGTAAAAAAAAAAAGAAACCAAGAGGGATGGCCCGGTCCGGTCTTAATCGGTCTATAACGGCCTAAAACGGCCCTGTCTTTGCCCAGTCTTAGCCCCGGCCTTTGCCCCGCGCGCGTCCCGCGTGCGCGTTACTGTCACTGATTATCAGGGAGAAGAACAGGTGGAGGGGGCGGGAAGAGGACCAGCTGCGGCCGATCAGCGCCGCTGAGCACGCTGGTCCTCGCAGTCCCGCCTCTGTCCTTGGTGTCAGCTGTAATGTCCCTGAAGGCGCGTTGGTGCTCCAATGCACGAGTGGAAACCCAAGGGCTGGATCCCCAACAAGGTCTCTTGCCTGCGAGCGGCTCCCACGTGGCGAAGTGGCCAGAAAACGGACAGGCAAACAGGAGCAGCACTCCCAGCAAGGTCAGTGAAGTAACCCAAGCAGCTCTTACTCCGCGGTGATTTTAACGGGTGGAGGGGGCGGGAAGAGGACCAGCTGCGGCCGATCAGCGCCGCTGAGCACGCTGGTCCTCGCAGTCCCGCCTCTGTCCTTGGTGTCAGCTGTAATGTCCCTGAAGGCGCGTTGGTGCTCCAATGTACGAGTGGAAACCCAAGGGCTGGATCCCCAACAAGGTCTCTTGCCTGCGAGCGGCTCCCGCGAAGCGGGGGCCGCGAGGCGTGGCGAAGTGGCCAGAAAACGGACAGGCAAACAGGAGCAGCACTCCCAGCAAGGTCAGTGAAGTAACCCAAGCAGCTCTTACTCCGCGGTGATTTTAACGGGTGGAGGGGGCAGGAAGAGGACCAGCTGCGGCCGATCAGCGCCGCTGAGCACGCTGGTCCTCGCAGTCCCGCCTCTGTCCTTGGTGTCAGCTGTAATGTCCCTGAAGGCGCGTTGGTGCTCCAATGCACGAGTGGAAACCCAAGGGCTGGATCCCCAACAAGGTCTCTTGCCTGCGAGCGGCTCCCGCAAAGCGGGGGCCGCGAGGCGTGGCGAAGTGGCCAGAAAACGGACAGGCAAACAGGAGCAGCACTCCCAGCAAGGTCAGTGAAGTAACCCAAGCAGCTCTTACTCCGCGGTGATTTTAACGGGTGGAGGGGGCGGGAAGAGGACCAGCTGCGGCCGATCAGCGCCGCTGAGCACGCTGGTCCTCGCAGTCCCGCCTCTGTCCTTGGTGTCAGCTGTAATGTCCCTGAAGGCGCGTTGGTGCTCCAATGCACGAGTGGAAACCCAAGGGCTGGATCCCCAACAAGGTCTCTTGCCTGCGAGCGGCTCCCACGAAGCGGGGGCCGCGAGGCGTGGCGAAGTGGCCAGAAAACGGACAGGCAAACAGGAGCAGCACTCCCAGCAAGGTCAGTGAAGTAACCCAAGCAGCTCTTACTCCGCGGTGATTTTAACGGGTGGAGGGGGCGGGAAGAGGACCAGCTGCGGCCGATCAGCGCCGCTGAGCACGCTGGTCCTCGCAGTCCCGCCTCTGTCCTTGGTGTCAGCTGTAATGTCCCTGAAGGCGCGTTGGTGCTCCAATGCACGAGTGGAAACCCAAGGGCTGGATCCCCAACAAGGTCTCTTGCCTGCGAGCGGCTCCCACGTGGCGAAGTGGCCAGAAAACGGACAGGCAAACAGGAGCAGCACTCCCAGCAAGGTCAGTGAAGTAATTGTTGTCAGATGTACCAGGACAGTTGCGGACGTCCACCGGTTCAGGAACATTAGCATCACTCAGGGCTACATCTTGTTCCCGGATCAGAGTGGGGCTCTGGTGGCTTTCCTGCCTCTGCTCAGATGTAGTGGTGGATTCACCTGTTGAGAAACGAGAAACATAAACAATGGTATGTAGATGGAATTCTTTTGTGACTGGTTACTTGTGGAGCTAGAAGGGGTAAAGGGAAATGAGTTATTACTTCAGCCAGTGATTTGTAGGTAGTTTAATCTGGTTATTAGGCATTGGGTTGCACACTTTCTATGTATCTGATCGCATCAGCTAATTGGATGTGCTGGTATTTGTGTTTAAGGGCATTTGGGATAGACCTAACATCTCCAACACTCAGCTACATACACAAAGTAGTCATAGGAGGAAGAGGTGTGGCACCGCGGCCAGGGCGACTGACTCCAGAATCTGGGAATCATGGTTCGATTCCCGGTGCCGGCGGCACATTAGCCCAGCACCATGCGACTCTGGGCAATAGCTTGCTTAATCTTCCCAACGGCCCCCAGTGCCTAGAGACCCTTGCGGGTGATTGTTCGCGCTTTACAAATGTGGATTATTATTAATATATTATGTGTATTGGTCAAGTCCATAGCATCTTTTGTCGAAATTAGACAAATAGTCAGCTCTGTTGTTTGAGTGGCATTGTTCATCGTGTTTAGAATCTATGGACAAGTGGTCATCCGGCATTGTCTCTATCATGGCTGACATATAATGGGGATACTCCATAGTCATGGCTTAAATCAGGCCAACAATAGTTTGAGTTGATGTGTTCTGGACACCATCACGCAAAGTGTTCCAGGTGTGTCTTTGTGATGAACATTGTCTCTACTTTAACCATTTGATGATTACAGTAGATCAGGATTAAGATGGCCAACAAGTGAGTGGGGACACAAACAGTCTACTTTTAGGTTTGAGCTGCAGCGAGAAGGCCTCCTGGTAGTTGTGGTAGCTTTTCTATCTCTACTTAGCAACACTTGAGAATTCGTTAAGCAGCATGGGTAGTGTAGCTCACGAGTAAAATGACCGACAAATGAGTGTAGACACAAGCAGTCTATCTTTTAGGTTGTAGTTGGAGTGGGAAAGCCTCATGGTAGTTGTAGTCAGTTCTATGTCAATTTTGAAACAGTTGACAATGTTAAGTGTACCATAGCTGTTAACAACATGCATTTCTGATGGACCATACCATTCCATATTGCCACATTTCATGGGTCCTGGCCAGTTATGTTGATGTACTAACAGATAGAATTGCCACATGTGGCATTTGAAAGATTTGTATACATGTGGTGTAATATTCATCAATACTTATTGCCACAGACCAGCAGACGTCTCAAATACTTTCTATGTTGCATGTTATGGGAGTGTTTTATCTTTTGTAACAGATGTTAGTGAGTTTTGTTATAAATACAGTATCGAGCAAATATATTATGTGGTAGTACACTTCTGTATACTACATTGGGCACAGTATATCATTCAGTATTAATTTGCATATAATACTGAAAGCGATGTGAATTCTTGAGCAAACAACAGATAATATATCTGCAATTATTAAAACTGCCCGGGAACTTTCATCTATCAATTCGAAAGAGCTTGTATCGGATATTACTGCATGGTATTTATTTATTTTATTTATTTTGTGTTTTATAGAGTGCTAACTAGACCCGCAAGGGTATCTGAGCGCTTTACAGGATTGACATGAGGTATACAAGAGACTTAGGATGGGTGAATACATTAGGGAAAACATAGATAGATACTTTTTACAAGAAACAAGCGGTCTCAGATCCCAGAGAGTATACATTTGAGATAAAAACAGGTAGATGCATCTTACAAGAAACAAGCCATCTCAGATCCCAGGGTAGGATGCCCAGAGGTGTCGGATGGAAATCATCCAGAAAACCCATGGTGAGGCCGTGATGGGAGGTAGATCAAAGACGCTGAGGTGACTGTAATGCAAGAGTTAGGAGAGGAATTTGCCATTAGGAATGTTTTGGCCTCCTTTTTGAAGCGTGCCAGAGATGGAATTCTTGTAATGGCAGACGGGAGTGAGTTCCAAATTCTTGGTGCGGCCCCAGAGAACGCGTGATTGAACGTTTTTTTAGAGGTAAGACAGTAAGCTTTAACGCCTCATTTAGGGAAAAAATGTCTTCAGGAGAAGAAATTATTATGTAGATCTGGGTGTCGTCGGCATACATGTGGTAGGAGATATTGGTGGTTCAAGGTAAAGGTTGAAGAGAGTAGGGGACAGGGTTGATACTTGGGGGACTTCAACCGTGATCGGAGAGGGAGCGGACAAAGTACCATTGATTAGGAATCTCTGTGAGTGGTTCTGGAGGAAGGACCTAAACCATTCAAGAAAGGGGCCATCCAGTCCCATCCTGATTTTGAGGCGTTCAAGGAGTTTTTCGTGGTTGAAAGTTATGAATGTTATGAGAGTAGATGTAGGAGACAACCGCAAAGGCAGAGTTGAGCACAAACAGGACATTGTGATATTGTGGCAGTTGTTGGGGGATAACTTACCAGAGTCCAGTCCCCCAGTAATTCCCTCCAAGACCTCAGTTGGAAGGATGGCAAAGACCTTCTCCTCCCAGGGCATGAGTTGTAATGGTGCACTGAGAGGGCTGTTGTACTTGCCACGCACCTTCTGTCTCAGATAGTTCTACCTCTTCCTGATGTTGTTCTGTGTGCGCAGAGTGTTACCAACAGCATTCACTCTGTTGGCTATCCTGTCTCACATTTGATTTTTCCTACTTTGAGGAGTAAGCTGGACTTGTGCTCCAAAAATTTCGGGCTCTACTCTAATGATTTCATCCACCATGACTGTCAACTCTTGTTCAGTAAAGGCAGGTTGTTTTCCGGGGCATGGTGGGAAAAAATGAAATTAACAGAGTGTGAGTGGATTAAAGGAGAGATACAGACAAGGGATGTGCCAAAACAGTGCAAAAAAACAAAAAACATTACAGGTGATGGAGAGTGCTAAATGGGAGGTAGAAAATGACTAGCTTTAAAAAGGGCCGTCTCTTTTGCTGTGCTGCAGTTGGGAAGCAAAGGATACTGGTCAGGGCTGGGGTGTGTCCACTTGCCAAAACACCTTAAATATGTAGTCTTTGAATCCATCCAATGGTCAGTGTTCTTTTTTTTTCTTTTAGCGTGAACTTCTACGGTCAGACACCGCTGTGAGACTGCCAGTTTGACTGTGTGGTTGTAATACGCTCAGTGGCAGAACCGGGGGCTTGGCAGAGACAGCAGATGAACCGCCAACATTTTGGACTTTCGCACTCCGCTGGGTGAACCGCCATGCAGGTGGTCAAGGTTTCAGACTGTACAACTCATAATAGGGCGATTGGTCAGGCACCAGCGCAGCTGTGGCATGGAAGTTATGGGCACGGTTCTTTGGAGGTCAGACCACCAACTTGTAATCAGGCCCGAAGTTTCTACGCAGGTATGAGGGCCCCTGTAGGGCTGAGGCCCCCAATAAGATACTGATGCCTCGCTCTGCTCTTGGTACAGAATACTAGCGTCAGCTCTTGATACCAATCTCCTGCACTGCACATGGGCAGTAACATGATCATTATCACTGCTCCTGCTGCTGTGAACCCTAGACGCCTTGGTAGACCACCATGAACTGTGACATAAGGGGGTCTTGTACCCTGCGTCCTCTTCAACTGTTGGCCTGGTACGGCTGAGTGCCACCCTTATTCACACCATGGGCAAGACGGATAAACAATCCCACCTAAATCTTTATGCCTGCAGAAATCAAAAACTCCCACAGCTTTGCTGCCTTACGGGATAGAAGTGGAACCAGAGCTAAGTGTATCACCATCATTTCATGAAGTCACCTCTCTCCTCAGAGAAATGAAAACCAGCCTATCAGCAATTGTTATTAAGATTAACTCATTGACCTGCTGCCTGGATGATATGAAGGAGTGACTGGGCCACCAAAATGTGCACATACATATGACTGAGTGAAGGATCGAAGATGTGGACGACAATGTGGCATTATATACCACGCTGCTAAAAGGGATAACAGAAGCGAATAAAGGATCCTTGGTGCGGCTGAAACTACATTGATGGGGAACACAGAAATCTATATAAAAAAGATGCTCTGAAAAGTCTTTGAGACAGAATTGCTCTTCTGCATGATGGTGGTGAGAAAGCTCATTGCGAAATTGCCTCCGGGCCAATCCTGGGCGCCCAAGCATGTCCCCTCATTGCAAAAGTTCTTAGTTATAGAGAGACACTATCATGAGACTGGTGCGAGAAAAACGTAGCATCCAATATGATGGGATGTCTCTGTCATTCTTCCCTGATTTTACACAAAGTGTACAGGACGCACAGTGGAAATTTGCTTCCATCAAGAAAAAAACTGCAGGAAATGAGGATCTGATAGGCCATGCTTTATCCAGTCTGGCTCTGATTCAGCTTGCAGTGCAAAACATTGATCTTTACAGAAACAAAGGAGGTGGCCTCGATCCTCAATAAGTTCAACAAAAACAAGAGTGCACCACCTTCTGAACGCAGAGTCACACTGGATTGAGATATGTCTGTTGTGGAATGAAAAGTATGACCTTGCAGCAACAAAAGTCTTACACTAAATATTTAGGCTACTACGGTGTACTGGATGACCAGGAATGGACCCAGTGGTTAACAGCTACATCATTATATATGCTTTTCAGACTCCTAACCTCCACATTAATCTCTTCATTTTTACCTCGCTAGCTGCAGAGTCCTTTTACAATGACTGTCTTGTCACTGGCCCCTCTAGGCAAGGTGACTTTTGACTGCCTATCTACCTATCACCGTTACTGTCTATGTTTTGCATTGTTATTCTTTGGCTGGGGCTCTTTAGGAACAACCACAGGTCAATTGGAGCCCGGTGTGGGAGGAGGATAGGCAGGGGGTTCATTTTTTATGTGAAATGCTTGACGCTCAGATGCGACCAGACTTCACAGCGGTGATCGCCAACTGCATAATGCCACCACATATGACACTCTGCTTGGAGCCAAGACACTATGCAATTTGGACTTGCCATGGTAATTTTTCACTCATCTCATGTCTCGCGTTCATGCAATAGATGTACGCTCTATACTATGGGGGGGCGATCATAATGCAGTTCTACATCAGCTGATGGATTGCACTAAGGGCTTATTCCATAAATGCAAAAAAGCAGAAGATACTATAGTCTTTTTTCCCCTGGAATATGCCATGATTTACATTTGTAGGGACACCCAGCCTGACTGTAAGGAACACACATTTCACTCCTCGGTCCATGACTCCTTCTCCAGATTAGATTCTTGGTTTAGCACAAATAATGTTTTATTAGAGGTTGGCAAGTGGCCACCACCTCCCCCATACATTGCCAGAACCATTCCCATATGCTTTTAGACCTAAGTCTTCCTGAGGAGCTTCGGCAATGCAGCAGTGGTGACTATATCCTACATATTTGCTAGAAAAGGCCTTTCTGGAAGATATTAGAGATGCCACAAAGCATTATTTCATTGAAAATAAAGAAACTGTGAACTCTGCTCTCACACTGTGAGAGGCTTATAAAGCAGTGATCCGAGGTGAGTGCATAGCAAAAAGCAATGGGATATTAAAATCCATCCAGGATGAGCTGACCAAATCAGAACATGAGATAAAATCAATGGAAGAAAAGTATGATTGCGGTCATAGGGCCCCACTGATGGAGCAAATACAATCTAAATTCTGAGATTTTATAGACGCAGCAGATAGAGAAATAGACTTCCGCAGCAAATATGTAAGGCACAATTATATGGAAAGGGAGAGCACCCTGGGAACACTGTGGCTGCCCTGATCAAACTGACTACAGCCAATATCACAATACTGCAAAAGGCAGGAGAGAGGACCGCATATGACGTGTGAAGTATACTGGATGCCTTCCATGGTTTATGCAAGCAGCTCTTTGAGTCCAGATTAGTGGAGTGTCCACAAGACATTCACATGTTTCTGGATGATGTGCACCTGGCATGGCAGTCCTCTTACCAGCGGGTTGTACTGTGCCAGCCAAATACGGTTGATGAACTCAGAGGGACTATAGTTCACCTAAAAAATGGTAGCGCCCTAGTCAGTGATGGTCTTCCGGCCAAATTCCTTAAAGCTTTCGTAGAGGAACTGATTTCAAAGCTGCTAGCAGTTTGTGAGAAGGCGTTCCAAAAAGAGAAGACTCCCCGATTCAATGGCAGAGGCAGTTGTTCTAGCTCTCCTAAAACCTGGGAAATCAGTTGATAGTTGCAATTCGGATAGGCCCCTGTCCATTATTAATATGGATTGCAATATTCTCACAAGGCTATTACCCATCAGGCTTTTACCGCTAATGCCTCTCCAAGTTTGCCCATACCCGGTAGGGTTTATCCCAGGACAACCTACGGCAGATAACCTGCGCATTCTCATCACAGTCCTGCACCAACTGGCCCTGGAACTGGAGGTGGCAGAAGTATTCTTAGGTGCTGAGAAAGCCTTTGATTTCATTTAATGACCCTTCCTGCACACAGTCTGTTGAAAAGTGGTTTCTGCCTTAAAGATGAGAAGAGGCCTTGAAGTCTTGAGAAAGGAGTTTATTAGGTTGTAGTTTAGACGGACAGCTCAGCCACCCAACTGGCTCTGCCCACAGATACCGTTCAAGTCTTAGAACTTCCAAGGACTGGCAAGCATTCTAGAACTTGCACATATGATGTAATGATGAGTCAAAGCAGAAGCACATTAGCACACAGTCCTAGAGGGAATAAGACAGTGTAAAGCTTTGCTCCAATGCATTACGGTGATCTACAGCTCCCCCAGTTTTAAGGTGAGAATTAATGACCTACTATTGGTGCCATTTGAGATTAGCAGAGGGACGTGGCAGGGGGGCTCCCTGTCCCTGCTCCTTTTTGCCCCTGGCCTCCTCCTTTGAGAATGACATCATCATGGAGGGATTCGATTTGGGAAACAGGAGTCCTACTCTCAATGTATGTGGATGATATTTTTCTCCTGGTTAAAAATAAACAGCCTGTAAATGTCACACAATAGTGCGAGACATAATATCTTATGGGTGAAGGTCAGGATTGAACATCAACTGGAACAAATCCACATTAATGCCCCTCACGGATGCTATGGTATGTTCTGTGATTGAGAATCAACTGTGCTGGTCCACAGACCTGGTTAGTGGACATAATGTCTCATAGGAATATTGACTTTCTTATCGCTGCTAATTACAGGGTCTGCTTATCACCAATTGCCGATGTTATGTTAAGTTATGTTATATAAATTTCGAAAGCACAGCTGTTACCCGGGGGTGTCTTGGAGCTGACTGCTACCTCTCTGAGTTCAAGAACTTAAGGAGATTTTATACGTTAAAAAGATTCTATACGTTAAAAAGCCATGCTTTCAGTTTGTTTCTGAATACGAGGAGCAGTGGTGTTCCTAAGATTGCATTATGTCCACTAACCAGGTCTGCAAGGGAGATCATTCCAGGCCTTTGCTGCGCATGTGATGAAACTTCTCCCACCCCATGTAGCTTTGTTAGTGAGGGGTACGATCACTAGTTTAGCTCCTAGTGAGTGCAAGGTTCTTTTGGGAGTGTACCATTGAAACCGTTGTTTCAGATATTCTGGTCCCAGGCTAAGCAAAAAATGCCTGCTACACTACGTGTTTTTGCACTGTGCTACGTGCAATTCGCGTAGCTCGTAGTTGTGCAAACTACGCAAACTACGTGAGCGTAGCGTAGTCCTACACCCAGGGTTAGTCCTGGCAGCAGCGACATAACAATTTGTGTATCGTCTGCGTAGGAGGTAAGACTAAAGCCAAAGGATCTAATCAGGGGGCCCGGAGTGCTACGTACACATTAAAAAGGGTAGGGCTAAGGAATGACCCCTGCAGAACTCCACAAGGCAGGAAAAAAGGGTTGGAGTAGACTTTTTCCATAACTTCCGTGCTTTGCCCTGGACCCCACACTCCACCAAACGATCCATCAGGAGCTTATGTTCATATTCTGTCTCACAGTGGATGCACGGTTGACATTTTTTCTTCTTTAGAACCACACCAATATAACACGCTAGAACAACTGTGTGTACTGTGTTGTGAAGCGTCGTATCACCTTATCATCTTCCCTGTGAAGTCTATACACTAGGTCACGCCGCCCAGATCGTGAGGTTCATAGGGTTTGTTGTATGAGGTGGGCTCTCACGCGTTTGGCAGAATTGGGGGGATATCAGACTCGGTATTCGTCGTAGGCTGACATCGAGCAATACTTACATGGTCACTTAGATCGCTTACTGTTGCATTATGTAATGGAGGCCTCAAAGCACTGCAGGGAACTGTTGATGACAACACTGTTGGGCCGCCGCAGGGTAGCCGTGTTTTGGGGAGGTAGAAAGATGATGCAGTATTACTGTTGTCTAAATGGCATGGCACTGTGTAGTGAACTGACGTGTCTGTAGGCGGAAACCCTCCTGCATGTCTCAAGGCCTGTGAATTACTGGGGACTACTTCAGGAGTATATGTCTAGCCTAGATTCTGATGAAGTGCCTCGATAAGGAGTGGGTTTATTGGCTTCCTTGCATGTCGGCAGAAGAGACATCAGACCCTAGGCAAGAATCTGCCTGATATGGAGTACACAGCGACAAGTATGGACATGGCAGAGATGATGGGAGCATTGACTGAAAAATAAGCAACATGTAAACTGAACTATTATATTCTGATGTGCTGATGCATGCTATGTTGTGATCGTTAAGAAATCCGTTGGTTGTAAGCATTCCAAGTCTCAATAAAAAAATGGACACAAATAAAAAAAAAATCAATATTAAACCTTAAATTTTAAAATGAAACAGTTTTAAAACAATCATTTACAAATACAATACTTAAAATTACAAATTAAAAACTCATTAAATAAAATATAAATACAAAAATCTCTCCATCCTGTTACCCTATAAACACACAATTCAGGTAATGCCAATCTTATTAAATATTTTGCTACAATTAAATCAATCAAAAAATGAAATCACATATAAGAATTTTTAACATAATATTTGATAAATTCACATTTTTTAATTAACAAAACATTTTTTATTAAATATGAAGTTTATAGAAAGTAAATAGTAAAAACAAAATAATTTGAAATAATTGTAATTGTAAAATGAAACCAACATAAATATTGCACTAAGGCATAAATGCATTTATAAAATATTTAAATGTTAATAAAAATTAACACAAAATACACGGAAAATAGCTTAACAAACTTAAAATAATGATTAAGAAATACGTTTGTAAAATTATCAGAACTAAATTATTAAACATAAATTTGTAAATTACATTAAATAAATACAATTGAAAAATTATCAAAAGGAACAAAAACAGTTTTTACTGCATATAAATTTGTAAAACTAAAAAGTTCTAAAATATAAAATGGCTAATTTAAAATTAAACAAATCCACAAAATATTTACTTAGACAAACATTCTTTGAAAATTTCTGCATACTTTTTACCTGTAAACCCAACATTCTGTATAGCATGCCGCCAGCCTAATCGTTGTTTTCCTTTTCCTTCTTCTCTTCCTTCTTTCTTTTTGCTTCTTTCAGTTCCTTTTCTTCTCTCTCTAATTATCACTTGAGTTAGCATCTTGATACCCTCATAGGAATAATAACCTTTTGTATGCTTTCGGACACGTTATTTTTTTTCTTTATATATATATATATGTGCTAATCCTGAAACAGTATTACTCTGTTCTTATGGAAAATCAATAAAGTACTTTGAAATGTAAAAAAAAAAAAAACACTTAATTTTAATATTGCGTACAATAAACACTCTAATTAATTTGGATACATAACGTCAAACTATTTTTAAATTACTCCATATGTTTTTATTGTTAGGCACAGGCAGATTAAATGATTTGACCAGAATCACAGCATATTGAGTGTTCATGCAGAGACTCAAACCCAGTTACCAAGCTTCGACAACTTTAGCCTTTAGGCCGCATCGTCTCCCCTTTTCCTACCTTCGACATTTATGTCCATTATATTTTTGTCATTACATTATTTTGGTGATGATATTTTTGTATGGCAATATCTTTTATAATATTCTGTCCAAACAACCCTTTTTGCCTATGGTGATGCAACTGCTCCCCCATTGTGGGTTTCAAGGATCATAGAGCAATATGAATATGATAAAAATGGGGAGAGGAGTTGACCTAACGGCTAGGGCGGTCGACCTCGAATCTGGGGAACTGCATTCCAGTCTTGGCAATGACGCTGAACATCCTGTGATTCTGGGCAAATCACTTAATCGCCCCGTGCCTAACAAAAATTAATGTGCTCATGTGACACAACTGGTGCTTGTGTAAAGCGCTCTGATCCCCGATACCTTCGGGTCAAGTTTACGCTATATAAAAGTCTGTTAAATAAGAAGAAAAAAATGATAATTCACTTCAAAGCCATTGTTATTAATTCCAACCAGGTTAAATGTTTGCTTTCCTACATAATCTGTGTTGAATCTCAGTTGATCTGTAGCACCTCACATTTTTTTTTTTTGCTCAAATCTTCAAACATTTTTTACCTAAAACTGTACAGAACTGTAAGAATTATGATGCTTTGACGGGAGAGCTACCGGGTGTAGACAGCAGTTCTTCACCATTCCATGCACCCATTGTCCTCTTGGTATGGTTGAAGACTGTGCCTGGTATACTCTAGGAAGAGGGGGCCCTGGCTCAGGGATTAGCAGAATGACACGTCCTGTACTCACAGCGGGTTTGCCAGTCATTCAAAGGCAAACAGTGATGGGTGTGAGGGGTACTTGGCGCACAGTATTGCTTAAGGCCATGCCCTCTATTCTCAGACCTTGATGGATAAGACCAAAGGTCCTCCTCTGAAAGCTATTCTTGAATCCCTTTTTTCTGTGCAAGAACTGGTTCGGAGCAAGTTGTCTATGAGCTGTCCTCTGTTTGTCACTCTAGCACTGCTTGGCAGCCCACTTTTTTTGCAAGCGCTGTTTAGGAGTGAAATATGTTTCTTGAAGCTACAATGCTGTGATAAATGTCCTGTTCCCGGTTTTTAAGGCGCCTCCATCTGACAATTTCTTTTTCATCTCATCTTCCTGGTGAAGTGGTAAGGACTTGGCACATAGTGGGTGGGTTAAACTAATTGGTTGTTTCCCGGAGAAAACATTGACTGAAAATATGATTTACAAAAAGGTCTTAAAATATGAGATCACTAGTGTCATTAAAAAGGATATCGATCTTGATACCACATTCTCTGTGGTCTAAGTTCATCTTAATTAAAATTAAAGCACATGTAATTTGTTTAAAATGTGAACAGCGAATTACATAAATCAAGTTCCCAACATACTCCAGAGAAACGATAGCTTCTAGGAGCTAAACATCTTGCTTGACAAAATAGTGACGAATATTCCACAATCACATAACCTTTACTCAAATTCCTCAAAAATCAGAGCATTTATTTGAAATAACGGTCAAGACAGGGCATTATGAACATTTTACCAAAACACACCTGTGTTTTACATTTGTCAAAATACATTATAAAAAATCCTCTGTTTGCAATTTGCTACATTGACGGCTGTAAAAGAGTAGGTTTATGGGAAGAATGAAAATAATAATAAACAATTTAAAATGCATTCTCGCATGTTTTTGCCATTCATCAACGTAATTTTTTATTCCTGTTGAGGTGCAATGTTGGCCGATGTTTTTGACCATCAAGAGATTTGTATAATCTCTTGTAAGATGAAAAATACATTGCAAAAATGTGTCATAAATCATTGCAGCTTTAGAGGTTTTTAGCTTTGAGAGATGTCTGGAAAGCATTCTTTCGTCATTTAATCTTAACAGTGATCAATTTCAAAGTGATAATTAAAGTACTAACACATACCAAATGTATTGAGTAGGGGAGGGGTTTATTACAGTTCATGAACTGAGAATGCAACAGTAGAGACGATGAAAGGAAGACGGCTTGAACTCTACCCCCTTGCTGGTGGGAAGAACAGTTAAATCCTGCCATAGGTAAAATGTGCCTTGATAACTGCTTTGTGGTCATATTGAAAGTTTGTCATATTTTTTTCTATGTACTAGCACAGTTGTAAATTGAACCACTGTTAAACTGCACTGTGGAGATAATGCATTGCTTTGAGGGAAGGTAGTTAGAATATTCCTACTCCTAATTCAGACAGCATATGGTACCTAGGGGTGGGCGGAAGACGTGGAGTTTCATTCTGTGGAATTCTGCGGAGTCACAGAAAAACTTTGTGAGATTCTGTGGAATTCTGCCAATGGGCAGAAAATATGTAGCTTGGGCAGAAATTTAGCACCTGTTGCGCAAGCAGTGCTGAAAATCAGCGCAATGGCACCATGCAACAGCGCACGGCCATTCAAGTTGATTTTGCTGCTGCTCGAGTAGGAAATCTACTCGAGGGCCAGCAAATCTACTTGAACGGCAGCCCTCTGACCACGAACATTTGTGAACGCTAGTGTTAGACCTGGCACCTTGGCGTGAGTTTCCCTTCCACTTTTTGATGGTGTGCCTCGATTGTTTTGCTGGTGTTGTCCGCTCAGGGCACTGCGCCACGGCTAATCCGTGCCGCAGTGCAAGTGCTCCCTAAGTAAAGTGTACCTGTAATTGATGTCCCTGATTGGTTTATTGGATTCACTGTCAGTCCCCAGTAAAGTGCACCAGGGGTGCCAGGGCTTGTGAATGCCAATGCTGCTGGTGGGCTTGCAGCGCTGGTTGCGCCACCCACAGAAAGCGGCTTTGTAAAATGTGTCTAGGGTCTGCCACCGCAGACCCTGCGTGCAGTCTGGGACTGTCGCGCTGACTGCGCAAGTGCCCCCACTTGCCAGTCCCTAAACCTTCCCTTACCTACATATTAGCCACCCCTCTGGTAGGCCCACAGGCAGGGTGCATTGTAGGCATAAGGTAGGACATGCCCTGATGTGTGGGGCATGTCTTAGTAGTGAATTACAGCCCTTTTCGTTTTTCACTATTGAAGGCTACCTGCTCTCCATAGGCCAGAATGGGCTGCTGGAGTCGCTACACGCTGTGACCCCAGTGGACTCATAGAGCATGGTAGAATGTCAAGTTTAGTATGCCTGAACTCAGAATAAGAAAATACTTCTTGTAGCCAAGTTTATTTTAATATCCTGGGTTTGTAAATACTACTTTTAGAAAGTTAGTATTTACTGACCTGACCATCTCAGTCCGCCTCTGCTGTGTGTGTGTGTTCTGCCTAGCAACAGTGAGGAGCAGGGTTGGGGAATCCCCAGAGACAGGTTGGCTGCCAGGTGGTGGGTAGAGAGGTGACACCTGGATGGGTGGGAGGAGCACACCTTGACTCTTGAATAGACCTGTGCTCTGCCACCACAAAGCCGGCGCCGCCCCCTGTGGAGCGGCTGATGTCTCTGCCCTGCTGCTGAAAGGAAAGAGCAGAGTCACCATAACAAAGTGCTCCAGAACTGGACTGAGCCAGGCCTAGGCCCCCTGGCGCTAAGGAACAAAAGAATCATGGTATAAAAGTAGGAGCCTGGCTCCTAAGAAATCAGAATCCTGTTTTACCACAAAGAACCTCTGCCCGACTAGAAGGAGAAGAAGACGCTGGAGGAGCTGGCCTGCTGCTTGCCTTGCTGAGAAAGGAGAGGAAGAGACTTACTGAAAAGACTTTGCTACTTTGTGCTTGAACATTCTCCAAGGGCTTGATCTGAGCTTGCCCCCTGAACTGAACCCCAGGACCAGTGGGTTCTCTGTGCTTTTGCTCGTCCTCCAATTCGAGCCGTGTGTGCATCCCGCTGGAAAGAGACTGCGCCCCTCATCGCCCCTCCTAGGGCCGTGACCCTCAGAAGCTTGCCTGCCTCAAACCCGTGAGAGCCCCGCTCCGTCCAGAGCCGCTCTCTGTCCCCGGGCCAGGCCGCCTGCATCCCTGTCACCGCCTGCTACTGGAGCGCGCTGACCGCGCTATCACCCCTCCCGCCGGAAGCCGTCCGACGACTGTGATCTACGCCGGGTCATCCAGCTGCACTGACCGTGCCCTGGGACCCCGCTTCGCTATCCCCGGACATCTCAGGCCGCGCCGCCCCCGCTGTGGAGACCCCCCTGCACCGCCGTGCTAAAGGGTCGCTGGCCGCGCCTGCCTACTTGCCCACACCTGCTGATTGAGGACCCAAGAACACTTCCGAAGCTGAGAGTCGCACCGACCTGTGCCGACTCTCCACATCACGAAAGAAGTTCCAGTATCGGGCTCGGGGCCTGCAACGCCTTATTTCCCCGTTCGCAGGAGCCGATCGCTGTGAGTACTGGAACCACAAGTAACACTTGCAAGAGACTACAAAGTCTCCATTTGAAGCTAAGAACAAAGAACATTTGCCTGCTTTACAACCTGGTGGCATAGCGAAAACGTTATTGGTCTTGTGATAAGTCTGCTGAGATATATATACCTATTTTTACATAAAAAAGCGTATTTTTCTACATATCCAAGTCTGGTGTCCGTTTCTGGGGGGATTGATGTATTTACTGTGTGTGTGATTGTAAGTGCTTAACCAACAACGCCTGAGGAATCGCCTTGGCTGCTCACGCCACGCACCTAGAGGGTGAGCAAGGGTCATTCACAAGGGGTTATCCTGCGCCCTGACGTAGAGGAGAGGGTTCCTGCTTGACACAAGGGCAACCTTGCGCCAACCAGAGATCCCCGACTCTAACATTGGTGGCAGCGGCTGGGATTTCGGATTTGCACTTGTAATTTGCATACAGTGAATTATTAATCACCAGATAGTGAGAGCAGACCAAATAACGCAGCCACAGGTTTTCATTTTTGGAACTTTGTTGAGACATCTGCCATTACTGCAACCATGCCTAGCTCACTCTCCGCTGGAAGAGCACTCTCTGTGATTTCTGGAATAGATGAGGTGGATTGGGAGAGACTGGAAGGCTACTCGATGGAGCAATTGAAAGGCTACAGTGTAAAATTCCGAGTCCCCCATGCTGGATTCAAGAGGAGGACCCAGTACGCCAAGGCGCTGAGAGCCTGGAAGGAGTCAAGAGACCCACGGAATGCGGGGGACATCGTTCCACCCGACAACCTTGAGGAGCCCAGCAGAGTCCGGTCGCCAGAGGAGCTGGCAGACAGGGCAGCAGACAGGGCGCATGCAATGGAGATGGCAAAGTTGGCAGGACAAATGGAAATGGAAAAGCAGAAGTTGGCCCTGGAGGCACAACAACGCCAAATGGATCATGATATAAGATTGAAGGAGTTGGAGCTGAAGGCGAAAAGTTTGGACACCGCTCCTTCTGGTGGCAGCACTCCACCGGTGCAGGTAGAGTCCAAGGTGTACATCCCCAAAGATGTAGTGAAGGAGTATTTTAGAAAGGATGACATAGGGCAGTGGTTTAGAGCCTACGAGGTGGCCATGTCCTCACACCGGGTCCCTGAGAAAGACTGGGGTGCGGGGTTGTGGGGAAGGTTCCTTGCTGAAGGGCGTGACACACTGTTAGATTTACCCTTAGATCTCCAAGCCTCAAACCCCCATATGAAGGAAGCTTTAATGAACAGGTATGGGTTAACTCCGGAGCTATATAGACAGCGGTTCAGGGAGACGAAGAAGATCCCTGAGAGTACGTATGTGGAGTATGTGACCTTTTTCTGCAGAGCGCTGGATGGTTGGGTGAAGGGTAGCAAAGTGAATGATTATCAAGGGCTGCTTGATTTAATTGCATGGGAGCACTTGTCCAGTCAATGTTTTCCTGAGCTACGCCAGCACCTGATTGATAGCAAGCTGTCCAACCCGAGGAAGCTTGCTGAGGAGGCGGACCGCTGGCTCAGCACCAGGGTCCACAAGGGTCAAGTGGGAGACTCCGCCAAAGGTGGGCAGGGTCCCCAGCAGAAGAGTGGGGGGGACAGGGGTAAACAGAAAGGGTTCCAAAATGGCCCCCAAAGTAATCCCCAAGGGAACCAGCAGAAGGGTTCTCAGCCTCCCCCACCCCCGCAGCAGAACGGGGCCCCGACAGGTAGACCTGTTCCAAAGGGGCCCTTCAATTGTTATAGGTGTGGTGACCCGGGTCACATTGCCTCTGATCCTAAGTGTCGCCTGTTTGGTAAGACCGCACCCACTGGTGCTCCACCCCGGCAAGTAGCTAATGTTAACTTTGGGGAGGAGGTAGCAGTCCAGGAGGGTGGGGGTCCCGGGCAGATGACCCTAGTCTCGCTAGGAGACAGTGAGATGGTCCCTGTAACCTACCTGCCCTCTAACACTAAGAAATATGGGCAAGTAGTGACCATCAATGGAAAGAAGGTTGAGGCTCTTAGAGATACAGGAGCCAGCGTGACCTCGGTGAGGCAACACCTGGTGTCTCAAGAGCAGATTGTACCCAATGCCTACTGTAGGGTTGTCAATGCTGACAACATAGAGAGTCGTTGTCCAATGGCTCAAGTTCCCTTTGAGTGGGGGGAGGTCTCTTTTACTCTACAAGTCGCTGTGAGAACTGACATGCCTGTAGACTGTCTGCTAGGGAACGACCTGGAGAGCTCCCCTTGGGAAAAGGTGGAGAAGACCACGCATCTGAGGATGGTGGGTCTACCCGACTGGGCGTGCGTGACCACCCGGTCCATGGCAGCCAGTAGGGGTGTTGAGAGGGTCCTGGAGCCTGAGGGAAAGGTCCAGGAACCGGCCTTAGGGAGAAGGCGCAGGAGGCGCGGGAAGCCGGCCCCCGAAGTTCCCACGGCCCAGGAGGAAGCAGACCCTGAGGGGGATGCTCTGGAGCCTACCGGGGAACAGATTGCCCAACTGGGAGACTTGCCTGAGCTGACCCATTGGCAGCAAGAAGGAGGTCCCTCCAGGGAGGAATTCTGCAGGGAGCAGAAAGAATGCCCTTCTCTCGTGGGTATGCGGCAACAGGCTGCAGACCAGGCCAATGGTGTTCAGGCCAAAACACATTACGTGTACTGGGAGAGTGACCTCCTGTATTCCGAGCCTAAGGCTGCTGAACCTGGGTCAGCCCGTGTGCTGGTGGTACCCCAGAAGTTCAGAACCTTCCTACAGGGGGCTGGCTCACGATGTGCCGTTAGCAGGACATTTGGGGATGGACAAGACCTATGACAGGCTTGTCACCCACTTTTACTGGCCCCAAATGCACAAGAATTCAGATTCCTACTGCAGAACCTGTCAGACTTGCCAGGCAAGTGGTAAGAGCGGAGGGAAGCACAAGGCTCCTCTGCAACCTTTCCCTGTGGTCGGTACGCGATTCCAGCGAGTGGGTATTGACATTGTGGGGCCTCTGGACCCCAAGAGAGCCCTGGGCAACAGGTTCATCCTGGTCTTGGTGGACCATGCCACCCGGTACCCTGAAGCCATCCCTCTGAGGACAGTGACGGCCCCCGTGGTGGGACGGGCACTGATGGGAATTTTCTCCCGAGTGGGATTCCCTCTAGAGGTGGTGAGCGACAGGGGGACCAATTTCATATCCACATATATGAAATCCCTGTGGAAGGAGTGTGGGGTAACTTACAAGTTCACCACTCCTTACCACCCCCAAGGAAATGGGTTGGTTGAGAGATTCAACCGAACCCTCAAAGGCATGATCATGGGCCTGGACGGTCCAATGAGGCGTAAGTGGGACGTCCTCTTGCCATGCCTGCTCTTCGCTTACCGAGAGGTGCCACAGAAGTCTCTAGGGTTCAGCCCCTTTGAGCTTCTGTATGGTCACCCGGTAAGAGGACCTCTGAGTTTGGTAAAGGAAGGCTGGGAGCAATCTCCCAGGAAACCTCCCCAGAATGTATACAGTTACATGCTGGCCTTCTGAAACCAGACTCGGCGTTTCAGGCAACTTGCTGAGGCAAATCTGGAAGCCAGCCAGGAGGAGATGAAGCGGTGGTACGACCGGAATGCCACTCTGGTAGAGCTTCAACCTGGACAAAAGGTGTGGGTCTTGGCCCCAGTGGAGCCTTGTGCACTTCAGGATAAGTGGACAGGTCCATTTGAGGTTGTGGAGCGCAAAAGTCCTATCACCTACTTGGTGGACATGCGGTCTCCCAGGAACCCTTTGAGGGTCCTACATGTTAACCACCTTAAGCCCCACTTAGAGAGGACCGAAGTGGGCATGTTGCTGGCCACTGATGATGGAATGGAAGAGGAGACCGAGCCTCTTCCTGACCTCTTAGTGGCCTCTGAGAAAGATGGGTCAGTGGATGGAGTTAACCTCTCACCCACCCTGACGCCCGAACAACAGGAAGATTGCCGCCACTTGCTGGGGCAGTTTCCCGATAGGTTCTCCCTGGTTCCTGGTGTCACAGATTGGTGCATCCATGATGTGGACACAGGAGACAGCTTACCTGTGAAGCACAAGGCTTACAGGGTATCTGACAGGGTCAGAGCTTGCATCAAGGAGGAGGTCTCCAAGATGCTTGCGCTAGGGGTGGTTGAGTCCTCCAGCAGTCCTTGGTCCAGCCCCGTGGTCTTGGTCCCCAAAGCTGCTGCGCCGGGAGCCACACCTGAACTCCGGTTCTGCGTGGACTACAGAGGACTCAATTCAGTAACGAAGACTGACGCGCACCCCATCCCCAGAGCTGATGAGCTCATTGATCGGCTGGGGGCTGCCCGGTTCCTCAGCACGTTTGATTGGGTACTGGCAGATCGCCTTGACCGATGGGGCCAAAGAGAGGTCAGCATTCTCTACACCAGATGGGCACTTCCAGTTCCGAGTCATGCCATTTGGAATGAAGAATGCCCCTGCCACCTTTCAGAGGTTGGTCAACCAGGTACTGGTTGGGCTGGATGCGTTCAGTGCCGCCTACCTGGATGACATCGCAGTGTTCAGTGCCACCTGGCCCGAACACCTGCGCCACCTCTGGGAAGTGTTGATGGCTCTGCGCCGAGCAGGCCTCACGATCAAGGCAAGCAAGTGCCAGATCGGGCAGGGTTCCGTGGTGTACTTGGGACACCAAGTGGGGAGTGGCAAGGTGGCACCCTTGCAACCCAAAATTGAGACCATCCTGGCTTGGGAACCCCCCAAGACGCAGACCGCAGTGAGGGCCTTCCTGGGGCTCACTGGGTACTACAGGAGGTTTGTCAAGGGCTATGGAACGATTGTTGCCCCCTTGACAGAGCTGACTTCCAAGAAGCAGCCCAGGAACGTGATTTGGACTGACACCTGTCAGAAAGCTTTCGACACCCTGAAGACTGCCATGTGCACGGCGCCCGTGCTCTTGGCCCCTGACTTCTCCAAGGAATTCCTAGTGCAGACAGACGCTTCAGAGCATGGTGTAGGGGCTGTTCTCTCACAGATGACTGAGGAGGGCTGGGACCAACCCGTAGCCTTCATCAGTAGGAGGTTACTTCCCCGGGAAAGTAGGTGGAGTGCAATTGAGCGAGAAGCATTTGCTGTGGTTAGGGTGCTGAAGAAGCTAAGACCCTACTTGTTTGGGTCTCACTTCCGGGTTCAGACAGACCACAGGCCCCTCAGATGGTTGATGCAAATGAGGGGTGAGAACCCGAAGCTGTTGAGGTGGTCCATCTCCCTACAGGGTATGGACTTTACGGTGGAACACCGTCCTGGTACAGATCACGCCAACGCTGACGGTCTGTCCAGGTATTTCCGCCTTAGTGACGAGGAACCCCCTGGGCAAGGGTAGTTCTCCCCACATTTCAGCTGGAGGGGACACGTGTTAGACCTGGCACCTTGGCGTGAGTTTCCCTTCCACTTTTTGATGGTGTGCCTCGATTGTTTTGCTGGTGTTGTCCGCTCAGGGCACTGCGCCACGGCTAATCCGTGCCGCAGTGCAAGTGCTCCCTAAGTAAAGTGTACCTGTAATTGATGTCCCTGATTGGTTTATTGGATTCACTGTCAGTCCCCAGTAAAGTGCACCAGGGGTGCCAGGGCTTGTGAATGCCAATGCTGCTGGTGGGCTTGCAGCGCTGGTTGCGCCACCCACAGAAAGCGGCTTTGTAAAATGTGTCTAGGGTCTGCCACCGCAGACCCTGCGTGCAGTCTGGGACTGTCGCGCTGACTGCGCAAGTGCCCCCACTTGCCAGTCCCTAAACCTTCCCTTACCTACATATTAGCCACCCCTCTGGTAGGCCCACGGGCAGGGTGCATTGTAGGCATAAGGTAGGACATGCCCTGATGTGTGGGGCATGTCTTAGTAGTGAATTACAGCCCTTTTCGTTTTTCACTATTGAAGGCTACCTGCTCTCCATAGGCCAGAATGGGCTGCTGGAGTCGCTACACGCTGTGACCCCAGTGGACTCATAGAGCATGGTAGAATGTCAAGTTTAGTATGCCTGAACTCAGAATAAGAAAATACTTCTTGTAGCCAAGTTTATTTTAATATCCTGGGTTTGTAAATACTACTTTTAGAAAGTTAGTATTTACTGACCTGACCATCTCAGTCCGCCTCTGCTGTGTGTGTGTGTTCTGCCTAGCAACAGTGAGGAGCAGGGTTGGGGAATCCCCAGAGACAGGTTGGCTGCCAGGTGGTGGGTAGAGAGGTGACACCTGGATGGGTGGGAGGAGCACACCTTGACTCTTGAATAGACCTGTGCTCTGCCACCACAAAGCCGGCGCCGCCCCCTGTGGAGCGGCTGATGTCTCTGCCCTGCTGCTGAAAGGAAAGAGCAGAGTCACCATAACAAAGTGCTCCAGAACTGGACTGAGCCAGGCCTAGGCCCCCTGGCGCTAAAGAACAAAAGAATCATGGTATAAAAGTAGGAGCCTGGCTCCTAAGAAATCAGAATCCTGTTTTACCACAAAGAACCTCTGCCAGACTAGAAGGAGAAGAAGACGCTGGAGGAGCTGGCCTGCTGCTTGCCTTGCTGAGAAAGGAGAGGAAGAGACTTACTGAAAAGACTTTGCTACTTTGTGCTTGAACATTCTCCAAGGGCTTGATCTGAGCTTGCCCCCTGAACTGAACCCCAGGACCAGTGGGTTCTCTGTGCTTTTGCTCGTCCTCCAATTCGAGCCGTGTGTGCATCCCGCTGGAAAGAGACTGCGCCCCTCATCGCCCCTCCTAGGGCCGTGACCCTCAGAAGCTTGCCTGCCTCAAACCCGTGAGAGCCCCGCTCCGTCCAGAGCCGCTCTCTGTCCCCGGGCCAGGCCGCCTGCATCCCTGTCACCGCCTGCTACTGGAGCGCGCTGACCGCGCTATCACCCCTCCCGCCGGAAGCCATCCGACGACTGTGATCTACGCCGGGTCATCCAGCTGCACTGACCGTGCCCTGGGACCCCGCTTCGCTATCCCCGGACATCTCAGGCCGCGCCGCCCCCGCTGTGGAGACCCCCCGGCACCGCCGTGCTAAAGGGTCGCTGGCCGCACCTGCCTACTTGCCCACACCTGCTGATTGAGGACCCAAGAACACTTCCGAAGCTGAGAGTCGCACCGACCTGTGCCGACTCTCCACATCACGAAAGAAGTTCCAGTATCGGGCTCGGGGCCCGCAACGCCTTATTTCCCCGTTCGCAGGAGCCGATCGCTGTGAGTACTGGAACCACAAGTAACACTTGCAAGAGACTACAAAGTCTCCATTTGAAGCTAAGAACAAAGAACATTTGCCTGCTTTACAACCTGGTGGCATAGCGAAAACGTTATTGGTCTTGTGATAAGTCTGCTGAGATATATATACCTATTTTTACATAAAAAAGCGTATTTTTCTACATATCCAAGTCTGGTGTCCGTTTCTGGGGGGATTGATGTATTTACTGTGTGTGTGATTGTAAGTGCTTAACCAACAACGCCTGAGGAATCGCCTTGGCTGCTCACGCCACGCACCTAGAGGGTGAGCAAGGGTCATTCACAAGGGGTTATCCTGCGCCCTGACGTAGAGGAGAGGGTTCCTGCTTGACACAAGGGCAACCTTGCGCCAACCAGAGATCCCCGACTCTAACAGCTAGTGAACCCCACATATGAAAATCCCATAGGTGATGCCAAATCCAGCTCGCGCTCGCATATTCTGGAGCCTCGCAGGAGAAAAATTCCACCACTCGGTGATTGGCGGAATTTGGCCAGAACTCTACTTTAAAGAGTAATGTGGAGTGGCCAAAATTCTGCCTGTTCCGTGGGTAGAACAGAACATTCTGCCCACCCCTTATGGTAACTAGAAGAACATATATGCCTACTTCATAAAAGATGATAAATGTGGATCTAAATATGCCAAACATGTTTTGTGTGCAGCAATTTTGCCAATAATTGGGTTAAATAAAAATAATACTAAATATTTTTAATATACTACTAAATAGGGATTGGTTTACGATTGTGTTAATATTTTTGGGCATAGCTTCATATCTATTTATTTGAGTATTAATTTGCAAACATATACAGTACACATATGGCTGCTCCTTCAAAGCGTTGGGTTTTCAGACTAAATAGCCATGTGAGGGGTCTCGATGACATTCCATAATGCGCTCTATTAGACAGTTCTTACATCTGTGTCACTCAGTCCTAGTGAGGATATATATCTTTGCAAAGATTTTTTAATGGATTTTTGTAGAAATGGGTTTACACACTAAACATATCAATCTGTGTGGCATGACATTTGGGCACCGCAAATGCGGAGAGTTGCCCCTAGGCCCCCTGATACACACTACATGCTCCTAGGCTTTACCTCATTTACATTGTAGGATGGCGTTCCAGACAATCTCTCCTCTCACTGAAATTCTCATGTTTAAAAGTAGGATTTTTTTTAGGGGGTAAACTACTCAGGTTAATGTTGAAACACAATGAGGCTTACAGTAGTGTTGGGGTGACATTATCTGGAAGCTTTGATAATTTAAGTATTTTGTGCACCATTGCTGGTCCTTTCATTTGAAATCTTCTCTTCACATGGTGCCAGTAGGCAGCCTTAAAAACAGGTTTTCATGTATTCAATTCAATTTCAGCTTTATTTCGACTTATTTGTCATAAAAGCGACATACATAATTTAAAACATATATAATACACAGACCAAAATTTCCAGGCAATATAAATGGAGGTGAGTCACATTCAATTCTATTACAGCTATGCTAAAAACATATAAATTAGTTAAGAAGCCAGATAATGTAAAAAAGATTATTAAAATACATTTTTTAAAAAGGAGGAAGTATAAAATTCATAATATCGAACCAAGCAAGAGCGTTATCTAACCAGCCTTTAGGAGCTATAGCTTGCATCCTTTCTTATTCCTTATGAGATATACATTAAATAGGAATCTACTTAGACCAAAAACTATTAATTGAGAAGTATTTGCTTTGAATGTACGTTCTGCCTCTTTAAAAAACCTAAACCCCAAATTTATGCACAGGGGTTTAATCCATCGAACTCTTGGCTTTTTATATGCCGGGCAGAAAAACAGTACATGAGCATCATTTTCTTTTGCTTTTTGTACACAAAGGGTACACAATCCACTATCATCTTCATTGCCCCTCCAACTACTAGTATTTGCAGCAATCTGTAAAACTCCATACCTATATTGTAGATACAGTGTTTTTGCTAGTGGTGGTCTTATCTCATCCATGAATTGTTCGAATAAAGGGGTATCCTTAACAGATAAAAATTTCTGTGACAATATACCCAGTGTAGTGTTAGTGGATACTTCATTGTTACGTATACCCAAAAAGCGGATTTCAAAAGGTTTTTTGAGATTGGTAACATATTCTGAGGGTTTTCCCAAAAATGGGAAAGCCCAAGCTTCTTGAACCACTGGGAGATATGTTTTGGCCAAGGGATACTTTTATATTCGTCAATCCTGATTATTTCTAACAGTCCATTCTTATAGTCGCTCAGCTCAGGGGTTGTCCATAATCTAATCCAATAGAGTAATGGCCTTAATGTAGCTTGATGATCAGTTCTTTTAAGATTAATATCCAGAAAGACTGGAGTTATCGGTGTTCTTACTGGTATTTTAAGTAACCTGCGTATGAAGGTGTTCTCTTCCTTCCTGAAAGTGTTGTTGCAGGAATAACCCCAAACCTCAGCACCATAAAGTGCTGCCGATTGGGCCTTTGCTTTGAATAATTCAAGTGCCGGAGTAATTGATTTAGATTGGCTACTGCCGTGCACCTTTAGGATGGGCATTGAATTTTGTTTTAAAATCAAGTTGCTTTTTTCCAATTGCCCTTTCCAATTGGGCATACTATCCAGCATAATACCCAGGTAATTAAAACTCTCGACAAGTTCCAACTTCTGGTTATTTAAGGCCAAGTTCTTTCTAAAGGATTTCTGAGGGTTTATGGACATGTACTTTGTTTTGGATGAGTTAATTTCTAATCCCTTTTCCACACAGTAATTATTAAAAGTGTTTACTAGGTTTTGTAAGCCTTGCGGGGTTTGCGAGATGAGAATTGTGTCATCGGCAAAAAGCAATGCGGTGACGACCTCATCTACTAATTTCGGGGAGTCATGTTTACAATTTTTTAGATAATTAGGTATATTGTTAACATATAGAGAGAAGAGTGTGGGCGCCAGCACACACCCTTGGCGGACGCCCCGATCCACCGGGATCTCCTTTGAGATTTCTCCTCCCTTACCCCATCTGACTCTAGCATAATTTCCTGTGTGGAGTCTAATTATTTCCTTGAGTAACTCACTGGGGACTGCCATATCATTGAGAGTAGACCAAAGTAGTTTACGGGGTACAAGGTCGAAAGCAGCCCTTAGATCGATGAATGCTACGTACAAGCTTCCCTTTCTTATATTAATATATTTCCAGCAAATACACATAAATCTAAATACTTGGTCTACTGTGCTGGTTTTTAACCTAAAACCTGCTTGGTATTTAGTTAAAATCTGTTCCTCCTTTATCCACGATAGAAGTCTATTTAAAATATGTCTGGCGAAAGTTTTTTGTAAAAGATCAATTAAACTTATAGGGCGGTAATTTGCTGGGTCGTAACGATCCCCTTTCTTAAAAATTGTAACAATTTCAGCCCCTTTCCATGATTCGGGAATTGGTGTCCCGGCCACTATAGAATTAAATAAAAAATTAATGTAGGGTCCCCAAATTCCTACATCATGCTTTAGCAAGTCACCGGGGATTTTATCGGGGCCTGGTGCTTTACCCGTTTTAATACCCTGGAGTGCCTCTACAGTCTCCTCAAGACTAAAATGTAGACGGGTATTTTTGTCAAGTGACCTATTTATCTCATAGTCATCCGTAGCCATCTCCTCATTTGTATTACAATATAATTTAGAGAAGTGATTGCACCAGGTTTCTTCATCAAGGTATATATCCCTAGATGATCTGCCTTTTTTATTCCCTTTGGAGACTAAATTCCAAAATGTGACCTGTTCTTTCTGGTGGGCTGCAGTTAAAAGATCATCCCAGAGGGCGTCATCCCAGGCTTTTTTTGCTTGGGACAATGTCTTTTTATATGCTAATCTACTGTCTTTGATTCCCTGGACGTCTTTTACTTTTACAGCCTGGATCAGGTCAATTTTTGCTTTACGACAATCTTTATTGTACCATTGGTTAGATGGTGATAAATGATTGTCTTTCTGACTCGAATCTTTTTTGTAAATTTTACTTAACTGGGGAATCAGTGCATCTACAAGTTTATAATGTAAGTTAAGGACATCCTGGGTACCTGAAACAAGCATATGACTTCCCTCCAATGCGTCAGCAAAAGAGTTGTATATATTAATCATTGTTTCATCCTTGGCCAGAATATAGGGCCACTTAATGGCACGTCTATTATTGGAGACCTGCTGTTCTCCTATAGGGCTATTTAACGTGGCTATCATGTTTGTTTTTTGTACGAAAGGTTCTGGGTGTAACCATAATTGGAGGGGGAAATGGTCGCTCTCTGTTCTATGGTCTATTTTGAAATCTATTATTAAATGCCATAGGCTCATGGAGGCCATTAAGAAGTCTATGTGAGACCTATAATTTCCCCTAACAAAAGTTGGGGCCGCTGGTCTATCAGACTGTAAACGGCCATTACACGCCCTTAATTCATGGTTTACTGTAAGTTGTAAAATCTGTATAGCTGCTCTTGAATTTTTTACCATAATATTGGACTCTAAAGGAAGGATATTATTAGCTGTATCCTGTTCTTCAAATAAAGTATCCAAGCCCACTATTGGCTCATATTGACAATTTAAATCTCCTCCAACAATTACCTGTTTACTTGGACTTAAAGTATTTAAAAATGAATCAAGGAGGACTATCACCTGTGAATCTTTACTATGGGGATACGGTCTGTTATAGACATTTATTAAATATATTGTTTCTTTCTCCGTGGTTACCATTCTTAATCCCATTATATCAGGGGAATCAATCGGCAGTAATGTAATTTTTGCCTCCACAGTAACCCTTATCCAAATCACCAAACCCCCAGATGCTCTTCCTCTCGCAGATGACACTGCGCCGCGACTAAAGGTTCTATAACCCAGTCTATGAGGTATGTCTATAGCCCAGGTCTCCTGCAGAAGAATAATGTCAAAATTTTCAATATAAGAGCACCAACCCTCATCCTGCATATTCCTAGATACCCCTGCTATGTTCCATGTTATTAATCTAGTAGGTGGGAGATCAGCTGCACCGTCCGCAATGCTATGTGGAGCATTGTTTCCATGCGACGGTGGATTTACAACGGTTGGCCCCCCAATCATAGTATGCTTGGTACCACATTGACTATTCTCACCCAAGCTAGCAGTAGCTACCCTTGGATTTGTATAAAACTCCATAGTTTTCCTAGGGTGGTCTGTCTGGGTTTCATGTACAATTACGAGGCCTCTAACCTTATTTTGGCAATTTCAACATTGGGTTCCACTGTGGTCACAGTCATGTTTCCACCTTGAGTTGCTAATTTAGTCTCCACTTCTGACACAGAAGGTGGTATTAGTCAGTCATTCATATCCAAGGTGCTTAATGCCAAGTACCTATTATTTGTGTTAATCTGGAAAGGTAACCCTTGGGTATCAGTTTGGGATATGATTGGGGCGTTGATCTGATTGCCCCTAGCTAGATGCTGGTAGAAGTAGCCTAAGGGATGTACACCCACACTATTTTCTCTCTGGGCCAATGATGCTGCTCTAAGTAGTACGGTCGCCACGTGTTGAGGGTATTTGAAATTGACAATTATGCAATCTCCTTTACAAGATTTCCTGGCACTCCCAATCCAGGGGACCCGTCTCGTTGATAAAATCTGATCAGAATAATTGACAGGGAACCCACAGTTATGGTTTAGCCAGGAAACTGTTTTCCGTTTGAGGGAGTCGTGTGATTCGTTTTGTGCCTTAGGCTGCATAGTGACTAGAGGTGGCACATTTGTAAGTACTACAACATATGGTTCGCATTGTGGAGGTAAATTAGTAGAGCGACTTTTCTTGGCTTGGACCGTTGACCAGCCTGTAGAAGGTAGGTCTACATCCTGGGTGTTGATTTTATCCAACACCTGGTTGTTTAGTGTGGAATTAGATGGAAGGATATTCTCCTTGTTTGGGACTTGTACATTTCTTCCGTCTTGCTCATTTGTCCCACCCTGTGATTTAGTCTGAGAGTCAATTAGTGAGGAGAGAGAGCCACCTAATCTAAGCACTTCTGCTGATAAAATGTCTATTTTTTCAGTTAGTGGTTTTACCACTGCCTCTAATTTGTCCTCGAAGGCCTTGATAATACAGGATATAGTATTTGATGTTGAAAATATATCATTGCCATAATTTTCTGTCATAGTCCCCTTTTGGCAGAATGAATTTTTGGGAGTGGCTTCACGATTCAATTTATGCTGTGCCCCACCTCTATTTGTTTTCATTTTTCTGCACTCCCTTACAGCCCTTTTTTTTGGGGAGCATTCTAAATGATGGTCAATTCTAGTTTCATCCAACAGATTCAGAGGTATGGTATTAGTGTCTACAGGTGTAAGTAGGGGACACTCTGGGACTACAGGAGACTCAGGAAGCGCCGTAAACTCTGTTAGCAAACACTCTGTCACTAGGACATTAGGTGCCACATTATTTATATTGGTATTACCACCATTACTCGAAGAGCCTAAATCAATAGGAGTAGTATGTTCGCGGCCCAACGACTTCCTTCTGTCTTTATTAATTTGGCTTACTACTTTCACAAGGTAGTTATCCATAGTGGAATAGTTCTTTGCCATAGGTTGACAATATGGGCACTGTTAGGTTCAAAGCCCAATTACTTAACTGTCTGTGGTCACCCTAGTTGCCCTGGACCTAGAAAAATATTACTTAGGATATTTCAGGCACCACAGTTGCAAATACAATAAATTGTGGTTTATAAATAGGGTCACACACAAAAAAAAGGGCCTGGCGACTATCTTCTTATGTAGTTATAAATTATGTATATTAGGCCAGAGTGGTAACTGTGAGCACTAGCTAGATCTATTTGCTAATAGTGAGTCGAAGCGTATCCAGAGCCTCTGCCAGCAAGGATGATTAAAACACAAAGTAAGCCAGCAACCAATTAGTCAATTAATGTCCATTAATGGGGGCAAAAGTCTTTCTAACGAGCTTGTAGCCAGCCAACTCTCAAAGTTATACAAGACACACACTTACATGCGTGTGTAACTAAAGATCAGCCGGTGATATGCTACGAGATATATCCAGGCTTGAAATTAACACTTGCCTTAGAGGGGTGGCCCAGCCCTGCCTCTGTCTGCCCCTGACGGCCACAGACAGCCCGCCCTCTGCCCGGGCTCAGCCCGGCGTCGCCCGCGCGCGTCCCGCGACGCGGAGGGAGCCTCAGTATTTGTAGCGCCTCCAGGCGCGTGACAAGCCGGAAGGAAGTCCTGGCCGGCGCTGTGTCTGCCGGGAGCTGTAGTCCCCCCCCACTGCGGCCAACGATCACGGGTGGCGGCGAGGGGAACCAACAGCGTGTGCGTCCCGTCCCTGGTGGTCCAGCGGTATCCTGCGGTATCCTGCGCGGTCAGCAAGGCAAGGTGAGTCCCCCACTCCACCGAGGGAGCCTCAGTATTTGTAGCGCCTCCGGGCGCGTAACAAGCCGGAAGGAAGTCCTGGCCGGCGCTGTGTCTGCCGGGAGCTGTAGTCCCCCCCCACTGCGGCCAACGATCACGGGTGGCGGCGAGGGGAACCAACAGCGTGTGCGTCCCGTCCCTGGTGGTCCAGCGGTATCCTGCGGTATCCTGCGCGGTCAGCAAGGCAAGGTGAGTCCCCCACTCCACCGAGGGAGCCTCAGTATTTGTAGCGCCTCCGGGCGCGTAACAAGCCGGAAGGAAGTCCTGGCCGGCGCTGTGTCTGCCGGGAGCTGTAGTCCCCCCCCACTGCGGCCAACGATCACGGGTGGCGGCGAGGGGAACCAACAGCGTGTGCGTCCCGTCCATGGTGGTCCAGCGGTATCCTGCGGTATCCTGCGCGGTCAGCAAGGCAAGGTGAGTCCCCCACTCCACCGAGGGAGCCTCAGTATTTGTAGAGCCTCCGGGCGCGTAACAAGCCGGAAGGAAGTCCTGGCCGGCGCTGTGTCTGCCGGGAGCTGTAGTCCCCCCCCACTGCGGCCAACGATCACGGGTGGCGGCGAGGGGAACCAACAGCGTGTGCGTCCCGTCCCTGGTGGTCCAGCGGTATCCTGCGGTATCCTGCGCGGTCAGCAAGGCAAGGTGAGTCCCCCCATTGTGTTATTAATGTTAGGACTGGCCATGCCGATGAATTTAGTAGAACCCTTAGTGCCTTGATAAGAGTTTTGCTGTTTCTTTTTGGAAAGGCTATTAAAGTAGTTAACACTAGGCAAAGTGAGATTTTAGGAGCCAGTTTGATATCCACATTAACATAATAGTGACAGTTTTGATTCATTTTGGAATTCATTGAATCATTCAGTCTTGCATTGTTGGGGGCATATCAGCAACAACCGGCGATAATTATCGCTAGAATAATTATCGCCGGCTAGCGTAGATTTTTATCACTGATATAGCGTGCTATTAGCAACGCTTATCTCAAAAGCGATAAAAATCCTCACGCTAACTGCCTGACGTGAGATTATCGCTGGAAACCCAGCAATAATCTCATGCAATGTGGCGTTAACTTGTTGATAGGGCCCCACAAACTTAGCCATGATATCCAGCTTTCATAGGATATCATGGCTTAGTCAGTCCTGAAGCAGGCATAAGGAAAGTAGCGATAACAGGGGTTATCGCTACTTTTCCTGCCGCTATGCGTCATAGCGTGGGGGTTGATGATAGGAGAAATGTCGTTTAGCGACATTTCTCCTGTCATGTCAGGTCAGGAACGCCCACTTTTCATCGCATTAGAGATGCAAGCTGGGCGTTAGGAATTCCTACGCTAACGCAAGTTTTCACACGTTACCGTGAGCTTGCTAATTAGGCGATAAAATTATCGCCGCTTTTCGGACGAAAACGGCCGCAAAAGCGGCGATAATTCTATCGCTTAGCCTTGCTGATATGCCCCTTGGTATCTTCAGTCTTTGTACAGTTTGTCAAACTTCAAACTTGATGCCAACCAGAAAAATTGCCCTCTACAATCAATGTGAGTATAGTGCTAACCGTAGCGCCTTAATCACCCCCAATCCCATAGGATTCTAGTTCTTAAAATGAAGAAGGACTTATTGGACAATCAAAATTAGCCCTGTAAATTCAGAAAGCCCAAGATGCATTGAGACAAGCTGGCACTTTAACTACGGTCATACTTTCTTGGATTAATTCACTATTCCTATTTTGAAACTCAGGGAGCACAAAATGCTGCTATTATGTCTCATGCATTGTTCAGATACTGCAGAGGAGACACAGCCATTTAATGGTAACTATGTGACACTCTTCTTGCAAAGACAAGGTTTGAAGGGAATAAATTATACACTCGACAAAAAGTCAATGATTAAGCCAGATGATCAACTTGCTATTATGCATGCAGGAATATATTGGTATTACAAATCTAGATATTTAAAATGCATGTTCCCTGAAATCACTGTCAATATACATTTACAAAGCCTTCCCTTTCTCTCTCCTGCCTCACATCATTAACAACGCGGCTTGACCTCTGTTGGGTAATTTGACGAGAAATGAACAGCTTTTCTTACTTAGCTACTGTTTCCATTCTCTTCTAATAAGTGAGAACATTATTTCGTGCAGTTTTGTGCATCAGGAACCATATTTGGTTTCTGCCCTCTTCATCGGAGTTCGCCTCATTTGGCTTTACTTTTTATCGTCGCTGCATTTTGAAATACACTGGTGGACACTTTTTTCTGCACAGGGGCATTTTGGCAAATGATATGACATTTTCAGTAGCACAATTCGGGTGCAGTTTATTTTAGACAATAGTGAACACTTCATACTTGAATAATTTGATGCTTTGTGCAAGTGCAACCCATTAGGGAAAAAGACTTTGCTTTAGTAAATGGGTTCTAAAGTTCTTGAAAGTGCCTTTCCGATAAACTGGTGGTTGTCATGAGCAGTGACATATGTGGCTGAAATAATTGCGCTGTTCACAATCCCATAGGATTCCTGTTATGAATTATTTAGACAAAGTGCACAGGGAGAGACTGGGGGCTTATTTGTGAACCTCGCGTCACTTTTGCGCCGCCTGTGCGTCACTTTTTGTGATGCACCAGCGGCATAAAAAATGCGCCATGTTGCGTCATATCTACAAAGTGACTCATCTAGGTTGATGCATCACTTTCAAAACCCCTGCGCCTCATAACACCTGTGCCAGGTATAATGTATGCAGGGTGGGCATTCCGATGCAAGTAATCTATGACATTTCCTTCTAGGACGCAAATGCGTCAATATCTTAAGCATGCCTCACAGCAGGCATGAGACTGATGCAGGACCTTTCACGTGGGGCTTGCCCCATGTGAAATGACCCATTGCTGGAGTTGTGTCACTTTTGTGACACACTCTAGCGATGCGTCATTTTTGCACCTACAGATACATCAGGAATATTGACGTAACTGTAACTCCTTGCGACATGATGCATCACACTGTAAATAGGACGCATCCAGCATGTCACAAGGAGGGCGCAATGAAAAGTGACGCATCGCTGTTTTCACGCAGCAATGCGTCACTTTTCATAAATGAGCCCCTGGATGTATCAATACACCTCAGTATGTATCAAGCTGTGTACTACATTAGATCATTAAATAGGTGCCATAATTAATTCTATGGGGTACATTTGAACAAATTTCCAATCCCAGGTGGTAGATAAGCAGCTAGTAAAACTTTCTCTGCAAGTTGTGGTTTTTACCACCTACACATTATTGCATTGTTCTGAGTTTTACCCCTGGGGCTGAAGAATAACACAGTAATATTACTTGTCTTCACCCGTTCTGAGTGCACAAATTCAGAATTTGCATTGTTTTCCTTCTCCAAATCATATTGCGAGGGGCTATGGAAAAGCGCTGTGTTCCATTTATAATAATAAATTGAATGTAAACAGCTGTTTGCGTTCAAATTGAGGATGACGCAAGAGTCAGAATGAGAACATAAATATATTAATTTAACATATACAGTGGAATGTTCTTTACCCATGCAGGAATAACATGAAATGCAAAATCCCTACGAAAAATGGGCCAAGCAATAAAAACTGTAAAGCCTTTTATTCAGCTTACTTTGTATTGTCTCGCTTCTTTATTTTCCTGTTTAGAGTGAAGCTCTTTTTCCCACTTGTTCATGTTCCCTCTGTGCAATTAAACCTCATAAATAGTAAGCATTGGCGAAGTCAATAGGTTTCGACTTTAAAATGCAATTGACGGGCTATTGACCTTGTCAATGCTGGTTAGTAAAGCATTGTTTAAAATAGGAAGTAAAAGAAAAAAAAAACACTGAAGAAATACCAAACACTTATGTTCAGGCAACTTAAAACCGGGCACTGAATTCAATGTTTTCAGACTTAATAGAGAACTTGGTTGATTTTTCAAATGCTTTTCACACAGATTTTAAAAGGGCTGTTGCAAATGGTCCAGCTTTAAGAACATAGAGATGACACAAAAAATTAAGTGGCACGTTGTTTGTGGGCAAATGTTGCATCTGGTGGAGAATGGCCTAGCCTTATAAATGTTAACCTATTGGAAAGATAGGCCTTGCAAAAGTGAAAAATGAATTTAAGGGTATTTCACTACCATGACATGAAAAACTTAAAAGTACATGTCCCACGTTTTCAATACTCTGCACTCATGGGTCTACCTAGGGTCTACCTTAGAGGTGATTTACATGTAATAAAAAGGAAGGTGTGGGTCTTGCCAGGTCGAAATGGCAGTTCAAAACTGCATACACAGGCTCCGCCATGGAAGACCTGAGCCATGCTTAAATGGCTGCTCAGTGGGTGGCACAATCAGTGCTGCAGGCCCATTAGTAGTTTTTAATAAACAGGCCCTGGGCACATATAGTGCACTTTACTACGGAGTTACAAGTAAATTAAAATGTCAATTGTGGATAAGACAATGTTATCATGTTTAGAGTACAGAGCATATGTACTTTAGCACTGGTTAGCGGTGGTAAAGTACCAAAAAAAAGAGGTCAGCAAAAAGGGGAGGAGGAAGGCAAAATGTTTGGGTGCAAAAAGGGCCCTTTCCAATAATAGCATTAATCCAGGAGATTGGGTTTCATGCACAGATGCCTATTGGTCCAATATCATGGGTGGCTCCTTCAGCCACCCAGACATTTTAGTCACCAGCACAATATATCTTGTGATTTGTAGTTTTGATTTTTAACATGCCAAGCACTGTTTTAAGTAGGCAAGACCATGTCCTTACAGAGCCTTCCTTTCAATCCTTGATATTGCTTTCTCAGCAAACGAAATCTTTGAGCCGAAAAAACTAAAATCTGTGTGACAGGATTGGAGGCTGTACCTGGCTAAAGCCATTGTGGAGGGTGTCTAGAGAAAGAAGAAGTAGTACCACTAGGAGCATGATAATGACAACTAGGAGAATAAAGGCCAGAACATGGACCGCCTTATATTAGGAGCTGCAAGTTCTGTTCCTGTAACCAGCTTCAAGAAACTGGTTGAGCGCTATATAAATACTTTTAACATATCATAACAATTCTCTTCAGGAGTGTTTTAGCAATTAGTATTTTAGGGTGAGTCGGAAAGGGTTAAATAGTAGAAGTATCTGGATCGATATTTCACGGATTCATCACAGATTTCTGAATTTTTTAAGGAGTCACAATGTCAATTAAAAAATGATGGCTTGCCAACGGAAAAAGGAGATTTCTCTACTATTGTCTATTGGGGACTCCCTAATCAAGCTGCGGAATTGCAAGCCTGCCATACTCTGATTTGCTCTCTATTACAGATACATCTCTGTTGCAGCTGCTGCCACCCAACATAATGCACCAAGCACCGAGTTAGAAAAAACTGAAATAAAAAAGAGCATAATGGTTTGGTGAGCCTACCTTAACCCCCAGGCCCATCTGAGGTGCCCCAAATTAACCATTCTGGAATTAAATTAAATTTGAAAAAATGATTTTTATTGTGAGAATTGCAAATCCTGTGCTAAATTTGTGAATCCTAGATCATCCCTATGTCCTAGACCCCCCTCATTCTGATAAATGGAGAATCTTGAAAAATTTTAAAATAGTATTTAGTGTACCACCAGTGCACATGCCCAAAGGCCTAACCAGGGTTTTGGCCAGAAGTGGGGTTTAACCACTAGTGGGGATCAGGTAAATTGCCTTGCTGAAGATCAGATGGCCGAAGGACATACGCTGCACTAGTAGGCCTCCAGTGGTGGGTTAGGTGCAGGCACTTCGGCTATGCACAGCAGGGGGTTACCACTTGTGGTGGGTTGGTTGCACTCTGTAGATGGGTAGTAGAGCCTAGTCACAGGCCATATCCTGCCACAAACCCCCCTGCATGTGGCCAAAGGCCATGCAAGTTCAAGTCATCTACAGGCCAAACCCCTTGTGACCAACTGAAGGCTAAATACATTATGATTTACTTTGGTTCTAACACTGTAACATTTACTTCAATTAATTTAAAAGAACACAATTTATATTACATTATGGCTGTGAATGAAAACTGAAAAATAACACTGAAATGCAAACATTATGTTTAGTACTGCAATCTATAACTCACACAAAAGACATGAAAACCCAAAATTGCACAACAAATGCAAGCCTTATTACTTCATGATTCTTATACCAATATGTAACATTATGTAAAAACACAGTGTAATTAAATAAAAATATGTGCTCAAATCGGTAACTAATACTGCACCCAGCGCCATCTCTTTCATCGTGTTAATGGTAATAGTATCTTTAAAGTTATATTACAACATCTGTAATTGCACTTGTGAGGGCGTGGCTTACTGCAGGATGGCTGCGTTCCTGTGAAACGCAGCGGAGCAGCATTTGTGGTGACAATACAATGGCGGCCTCCCGACATCTAGATGTCCTCCAACACCCGAAATATATGAGTAATACATATTGGTCGCGGCACATATGCTTTTTGAGGTTCAGCAGGTCGTGCATGAGTCTTTTTACGTGGCTAGCTTCCTTTCCTCAGTAGCGGCCGCTATTTTGAATGTGAGGCGAGGCCTCCCATTAAACACCAGTTCATTGCCTACTGATAAAAGTTTAAAGACATACTCTTTTTTCTTAAAGGCCTCCCTACAGGAACAGGTCGAAAACCTTGAAAACAAGAACCAAAGGAATGAACTTCGTATTTATGGACTTCCAGAGGGCACAGAAGGGGCCAATTCCATTTCTTTTTTAAAAACCTTTCTGCCCCAGAATTTGCAATTATGAAAAAGTCCAGACCTTAACATTCAGGGAGCTCACAGATTGGGTTATCCTTCTTTGAGTGCTTCGCTTTTTAAGAGACCTAGAGATAGGTTATTTCTGCTGCCAGATGTCTCAAATGGATTTGCAGGTCTGATCATAATATCTACTTTTCCCATGACTATGCCAACAAGCATTTGCAATGCAATAGGTCTCGCATTTACGAGAGTTTGAGCTGTTGGCATTGTAATTGATAATGCCTTTTTATTTAGGTCTTGTTTTTAAAACACATAAATAAAAGACATTGTCATTTACATTGCCTATAGCTTAAACTCTTGCAAACGTGAGACCTATTACATTGCAAATGCTATTTGTGCCTGTGCTATAAAAAATAATTTGTAAAGCATTGCAGGACGCAGCAATTTTAAGAAACAAGTGCTCAGAGGTGTTATTTAAAGCCTACCGAGTAACAACACATGTGACAGGGGGTGTCCCCATGTGAGGTTACAAAATGAGTCTAGGCGGTACTAAGGAGGGGCTACTAAGCGTATTGACCAATGAACAGCCACAGTTTACAATGGACAATGACACAAGCCACAGAACAATATGTCGGAGAGTGGGCAGAGCTTCAAGTCCCTGCATGAATACAGCATACGTCGCAGAGCAGCGTGCACTGCCCACGCTCAACCTGAAAATAACTGGCCCGCACACTGGCCATTACAAGCTCGGCCATCTGGCAGTGTCAGACGGTCTGAAATTCCAGTCCAATACTGCTGACATCTTGCTCTTTTTCCTTCTCTGGTTCCAGACATTCATCCATCATCATCTTTCAGCCTTATCCGACTGTTTGCTGATATATGCTATATAGTCATGTGGAATCCTGGCAGATCACCTGAGGAACTATTTTACTCAGATTTCACCAGCTTTCCAGCAAAATGTCCACTGTGAAGTGAAGGGTGATTCACTGAAACACCTTTCTGGTCTCAGCTCAGGATCCGTGAACTGCTCTGCAGGTATGCCTGGGAGAGGCCCACTGTAGCTCTTAAAATATGAGCTACTCCAGGACTAGTTATGCGAAGGTTCCTGTCAGGGTTACCTACATGACCTGTGGCTACCGGCCTCAGTCCATTCCATTCTCCAATAACTCACTCCTATCTCTGCAGCCTCCTACTCCCAAATCCTCTGAAACGGACTGAATCCTTTTTTCCTCCACTTGAGACGCAACATTGCAATGATGAAATCATGAGTGATTCAGCCCTGGCAAATACAAGATCATTCTGAACAACACTCCACAGAAATCTTCACACAGACAGACAAACAGAAAAATAACCACAAGAAATTCAACTCTCAATCTATAAACAAAGCAATGCTGCACTGAAAGCTTCCAAGACTGAATAATACGGAGATGGGGATTAGTCTACCAGCATTAGTGCTGCGAGGACAGTTAATCCTATGCAAGCACTAGAATAGTAACCCCCAAAGGTGCTAAACTTTCCCAGGGCTTGAATAGAAACAATCTGTGACATCTACAAAAATGTTTCGGACTTGCTTTTATTTAGAAAACATATGCCACTATAAATAAACCATTGCTTTCTGCCACATGACTTAACACAGGGTTTCAGTCTTGTGTGCTCTAGACATACAGCGCAGCGAGTGGTGCAAGCTGCAGTGGCCCCCTGAAAAGGCCCCCGGCACTTATTTTTTCAGGAATTAAGCACTGCCGCTGTCCTTATTAAAATGTCCCCCTGAATCCCTAAACATAAAGTGCATATATGTGTTGCGCCCGCACACTACATCAGCTTGCAGCACATAGAGAAGCTGCAATCAGCGCCACATGAATCGGGCAGCTTCTTCATGACGCCTTTACGTGATGGCTTCAATACTGACTTTGCTGTTAGCAAAATGCCGGGGCATTAAAGCCAAACTCTGTGCTACCCGGGGCTCCAGAACGTCCTTGCACTGTAGCAGATTCCCCGGCGTTGCTGTTCTCCATTTTAAGCACTGCAGAGAAAATATACATCTGTATTTGTTACTTAATTGAACCCATTCAAACAATTACAAGATATGCTGCTCACTGCTTATCATACGATTTAAATAATAAGATAATGAACAAGATGTGCTTTCTCGCTGTCTGAGCGGCATTTCAAATGTGTGGGAAAATACCTTCCAGAAACGTGCTCCTGTTACTTTAGTTGCACATATATGACATTCCCATGAAAGGAGCCCCGGAATCTTGGCAGCACACCTTAGAGAACTTGCTAACGACAGAAACTTATTGGGACGAGGTGGTCGAGCGGTTATGTGGATAGATGGCAAATGCATTGTGCTCTGCTCGTAGGTTCGATTCCCACCTTCGTCGGTGTGTTTTTTCAACTTCGATATGATAAACTGCTGTTGATCTTAACCACTCGGCCATCTCGTCCCGTTAAGAGCACCTCTTTGCAACTATTCATACTCGTGCTGCTGAGATTCCATTGCGTCTTTCCTTGGGATTTCGGGGCAGATTTATGAGCCCCTTGCGCCACTTTTGCGTCACTTTTCCCATGTTAAAAGTGACGCAAAAGTGGCGCAAGGGGCTCATAAATCTGCCCTTTCATGTTTGCAACTATGGAATCAGGACCGAGCTCAGAGTGGTAGACAATTAAGGTGAGGACAAAAATTGCAGACCAAACAAAAGAGCTGCACCATGAGGTCATTCATGTTTATGTATTTCATAAAGTATTTACAATAGTGTATAATGCACAACATATGCCTGGAAACAAAGCTTGGGGTGTGAAAGCTTTTTACAAAATAAACTGTCAATTCGAAGGCTACCCGGTGAATCCTCCACCGAACGATCACATTATCTTTTTTGCGGAAACCACGCATTAACATTTAACCCAAGCCACAAGCGATCTTCCTGATTGAATAAAGCACTCGTGGAGCGTTATAAAACACATGTTTATAATGTATAGGAAAACAAAAGTAATCTTACAATAGTAATAATGATGAAAGCGATCGTGCATATTAAGCATATGCGCGCGGCTTCGGGCGAACCAGAACTGTACTTGGTCAGTGCTGCCAGCCATCAATGGATGACGTCTGGGAGCGCGAGGCAATAACGAACTCGGAAAGCTGAGCAAACGCTGGAGAGACCCAATGGCAAGTAGCAGGCGGGACTACTCTCCGTATAGGGATTACTCCAGATCTTCCAGACAGCGCATGCCGCTGCCTAGGCTCGACCTAAAAAACCAGCAGACAGGCGCATAGAATTTCCGAATATGAGACCTGCTCTCCGTTCCATGTGAGCCCGGTTTGGACATTTTCATCCATGTCTCTTCAAAGTCACATATAATAAACAAAGATCTATGATGACCCATCTCATTTAAGGGATTTCCTTACATCTTCCAGAGCGGACATTATGAATGTCGCTCCTTCAACTTCTTTAACATTATATTATTATGTTGTTGAGTCTGCATGTTGAACTTACGTCATCAAGGGATAGTATTGTATTGTAGTGTTTGGTCTCTTTTGATATAATTCCTTACTTATTGTTGATGTTGAGTAGTAGTTATAGATTATCACATAATGGTATTTTTTAGGCTTAGCATTTTACATTGGTTTTTTTTCTTGCAGATATCTTTGTTATGGCTGTCGTTGTTTCCCTTATATGTTGCACCGTCCCTCCTACGCCATGTCCCCCCTTGTGGATCAGACATGATATCTTCTCCATGTGGTCCCCCATACCCTTATCAAAGTATCATTAGGTATGTTCCCACTTCTTTGTTGGCTATTTGATCTGTTGCCCTTATACTAATTCTGGACTTCCTCTTTTTGTGTCATGTATCATTCTTCCTCCCTTCTTCTTTTACTGTTTACCTTCCTTTTTTTGGATGCTTTACCTTTTCTTCTCTTTCCTAAGCTGTCATTTCCTTTACTACTTACATGGCTCTGTTATGTTTTCTTTCAATTCATGTCAGATTGTCATCTTCTATCTCAATGGTTTTAGCAATGGTCTCCTGGAATGTTGGGGTTTGAATTACCCAGGTAGTTCTTACTCACCTATTAAAGCTTAATGTACACATCTAGCTCGTTTGCAGGAACCTCATCTATCTGACATTTAATCTATGAAATTGTGGAGGGTATGGGTGGGGAAAGATTTCTTTTCACCTTCTATGGGAAAAAACATGGAGTTGTAATACTGTGTCACAAGTCTTTAAAAGTTCTGTTGATTTCTCAGGAAAGAGATGAGGAGGGAAGATGGTTATCACTTAAACTGTGCATTGATAAGATTCTGATTGTTCTTTTAAACATATATGGCCCTAATGCACCTAACTGTCAGTTTTGGTCCCTGTTATCACAGAAGGTTTTGCAGCTTCCAGATGACAACCTATTTCTAGCAGGTGATTGCAACTTTCCTGCTGATGCTTTCCTGGACAGAAATTCCTTATCTCAGTACATACCAAATGAAACACAAACAACGTTTGCACAAGCTTTTCATATGAGATACTTGCAGATTATGTAACCATACTTTATGGGCATACATGTTGTTTCCCCAGTGCATCATACACAATCCCAAATTTACTATTTTTATTTCACACCAGCTAACTCAATCCTTACATTCAGCAGATATTGGTTCTATTTTAATTTCTGATCATGTCCCGGTATCTGTGCATTTAGATATCTTACGCAAAACCACCCCTCCTAAACAATGAATATTCAATAACTCATTACTGTTAGAGACCACTTTTACTTCTTCCTTTAATAACTTTGCTCCTTAATCTGATGGGGTAATTTCTTTTCACACTGTATGGGATGCATTTAAAGCCTTAGCCCGGGACTTCATAATTTATTTCATTTCTAAATAAAGGTGATTTTTTCTAAATTGCAGTCTAAACAAATTCTTGATGAAAATAAACGTATTGAGCATTCTACCTGTCCTTCTCCTTCTCAGTAATGTTGAAATCAACTAATTAAAGCCAAACTCCAATTTAATAAGGTTTCTACTGATAGTGCAGCTTCTTTTCTTCTCAAATCTAGTGCTAAATACAATGGGGTTCAAAACAAACCAGGGAAGTTGCTTGCTAACTAGCTTAACCCCTTGAGTGCCCATGACGAGCTGGACTCGTCATGGGCCGCGGTTGCGCTGTGCCCATGACGAGTCCAGCTCGTCATAGACCCCGCCCGCTAATTCAACGGCCGGCACAGGGCGGGGAAAGGGGCGGGCACTCAAGGGGTTAAAATGAAGCAAAATAAATTACTCACTAAATCAATTATTGATGATACTGGCTCTCTTTCTCATAAGGATATTGGACATTTTAGCACAATTTCAACCATTGTTTATGTATCTTTACATACTGGAAAGTGTCTCTTTTAAGTTATTGTACTCTGTGTCTGAACCAGCTTTATCTCAGTTAGACTTCTCTTCTTTAGAGTCTGATATCAGGCAAACAGAACTTCACCTTGCATTTCTTTCTCTTAAAAAGGACAGATTGAATTGTTTCTACCTGGTCTCCTGAGAAAAGAGCAATCTAGATTTGTAAAGGGTCGATATCTTTCGGAAAACACCTGTTTATTTTTTTACATCATTTCTAGATCCAAGGGCATGTCTGATTCTATGGCTGCTATTCCTCTGGATGCCGAAAAGGCTTTTGATCACATTATTTGGTGTTATTTATTTCATACTTAAGAACCTGGTTTGGTTTTGTCTTTCATTCTCTTCTTTATACCTCCCCTAAGGCAGCCATATGTGTTAATGGGTTGATATCTTCTTATTTCTATCTTCATAGAGGAGTCTGTCAAGGTTGCCCCTTCTCCCCATTCCTTTTCAATTTAGCGCTAGAACCATTTTTGTCTCGGATTCGACAGAATGCTGATATACACAGCTTCACTCATGATTCTCAACAAATTAAATTATCCGCATATGCTGATGAAATTTTGATTTTGTTTTCTCAACCCCATTCTTCGCTTCCTGCTTTTGCTTTGGAAGTCACCTCTTTTTCCTCTGTCTCTGGATATAAATCAAACAATGATAAATGTGAAATATTGCCCCTTAATAAGTTCACCTTCAGGCACGATTTTTCGTCATCTAATTTTGAATGGCAATCAAAGCAACTTAAATACCTTGGTCTCCCAATTCAACATATCCCTCACCTCTTGAATTTCTATCAATATAGACACTTGCATTCAAAAAATTGCTTCCCTAACCAGCAAATGCCATCCTCACCATTTGTCTTGGTTGAGTCGTTTTGACACCATTAAGATGATGTTAGTTCCTATCATTATTGTTTACTCTCTCTAATATACCCTTACAAGTCCCTCTTTAGTTGTACAAGAGAATGCATTCAATATTATCTTCATCTCTTTGGAATCATAAAAAGCCTTGTATGCCCTTAATCAAGTTAAAGTGGCCACGCTGAAGGTGAAGTCATATTTCCTGATTTCCCTAAATATCATACATCTTTTCTATTGAGACAATCCTCTCAATGGACAGCTCCTTCCTCGCTATATATACCGTTGTGGGTCAACTTGGAATTACCATTTCTGTCCCCTATTCATTTTTAGAATATTTAACTTTCACCCAAAAACCTCAAAAACTCTCTACTCCTATTGTCAAAAACACTTGTAAATTATTCACTTCTGTCAGTTCCTATTCTCCCACAGATTTACACTTGTTTCTTAATTCTACTATTTGGCATAATCGATAAATTCAAGTAAAGAACCATTCTATTTATTGGCATTCCTGGAGAACTAAATGGTTGATTTGGGTTAATCAATTGTTTGATCAGGACTCACCTATTTCTTTTAAACAAGCACAGGAGATTTTTGCGACTTCCTTCTTCTTTTTGCACTAAATTTCTTCTTCTACAAAAACATTATTTCTCAAGCTTGCAATCATTTCAAATACATTTCTTCCTCTAGTATTTCACCATCTATGCCATTAGCTACTCTTCGACCTACACACTCTAAAACCTCCACTATATATTCCCATTTATTAGATGCTCCCATTATTAGACCTAAGTCTACGATTGAACTTGTATGGCAGAATGACCTCGCTATAAATGTTTCCATATCTACCTGGAAACGAATCTGGATTAAGATTAGAAAATCTTCCCATTCAGCCTACACAACACATACACTTTTTTATATACAATAGACTCTGTATGACACCAGTGACCTTGCACAAGATGAATCCAGACCTTCTGAATACTTGTTGGTCGTGTTCTGCTGAACACGCTGACTTGAAACACCTACTTTTAATTGGTCCTCACGTTTCCATATTTTGGTCACAAGTTTGGCATCAGAATAATTCAATTTTTCAGAGCACTGCTCCCTATTCTATTGCTAATGTATTTTTGGGAAGTGTGGCTAAAGTCTGGGTCAATACTTCATTTGATATGCAGATACTTGACCGTTATTGGCAATTGCTTTTCAGAAAATAACTCACAATTGGAGGGATTTTTTACAATTATCATCTAAAGCATGGTAGTGTGCAGTATTTGACAATCACCAATTGGATACCGCTCCCCTTATCTTTTCATATATGCACTCCTTATCTCTTGGTTTAAGGCAAAAAGATCTTTAGACACCTATTATTCAATTCCTTGACCATTCTGCCATCTCAATCTTCGCTCCTCCACCTCACATCCAGGAAGTTCAACAGCCTACTTGACTTCCTAATTCTTATCTTTTTTCTATATTTTTTTTTTACTTCTTGTTATTTATTTAGATCTGTTTATTTTTACAAGTCAGACAGTAATTTTTAAACATTGTATGCCTTTTTCTTGTCCTCCCCTCCATTATTTTATTGTTTTGTTCTATCCTATTGTATGTTATCACACACTCAATAAACCCATTTTTAAAACTGTGTAATTGCACTTGTGGAATCAAGGGTGAGGTCATGAGCATTGCATTTGGTGTCTAAGTTTATTTTAAACTACTTGCAATAACCAAAGTACACCATAACTTGAACTTAACTTTAACCTTCGTTTTTTTCAGAGAATATACTGCTTTGCTAATAACTTTGATGACATTCTGCGAATCTTTACAGCACTTACAAAATCATAGTGTAACCACTTTAGTTTTGGTATTCTAATTTTCGTGCCAAACCATCAAGAAAGAGGAAGTAAAGAGATGTCAAAACATGGCATTTTTCATTTTAAATCTCCAAAAACCTTTGCTCTCAGCTGCACAAAAAACCACTAAACAGGATTACACCGAACTGGTATAAAACTAGAACTTTCCCCATTGGAATGCCTTTGATGTACTACTGTAAACCGTTCAGCATTTTTCAAGAAATTCTTGTAACAAAAATGTGTTGAGTGTTTTTTGATGGAGTAAATATTAGAGATATCTGGTGAGTTTGTCTTCACATTGTTCTCAAACTTGGGTTCCAGAAAGTTTTTAATATCTAAAGGTCCCCATTGGGTAAAGGCTCTAATTGAGTGGCCACAAAAGAAAATGTTTAGTTGCTGCTGCTATTACAGGAGGCCATGGATTGTTATCTTGTCCTAATAGAAAATTATAATGAAGGCAACATAAGGGGAACAATGGAGCAAACCCTGGCCAACACTAGGATATTAGTTTCAGGCATTAAACAGAAACCCCGCCGCACATGTCCAATGGCCATTCACAGCAGGTTATGTCCCTATCCAGGATAAGCACCCAAATCCTAAAACACAAAAGTGGCCTAGGGATTGGGGTCCCCAAAGTGCTCTCCAACATGAAAGAAAAGGAAATTGTCTTGTATCACAGCATCCACAAACGAATTCCAGAGTTTATGAACCATAGCTGACAAAGCAAGTTCACTACTCATTGGCCATGTAAACAAGATTACAGAACCATAGAAAGTCCACAAACATTTTGACCTATGTGGGCTGCTGCCATAGTTTGTGGTCTCTGTAGAGGGTTCACAAACTATGGAACTCGTGGACCCATGGTGGTTTCCTTTCTGTGGTTTGCGGACTCTGTATGGAGAAGTGTGAAACTCATGGACCTTATTGGATCCCTTGCCATTATTCACAGACTCTGCTCTGAGTTTGCAAGATAATGGACCCATGTTGGCCCTCTCTCTTAGTTTGCACACTCTGTACTGGATTCGCAAACTATTCTTACCACTATTGTGTGTTGAGTCCATAGACTCAAAATAAAGTCTGGAAACTAAAGGCACATTTTGTCGCCATTTCAGATATAAAAAGTAAATTATATCCTCATGAAATCTGGGGTTAAGGAGTGGGCTGGGTGCATTGCTGACGAACTGGTTTTTTTTGTCAAATGCACCCGGTCCACTGACATGGGTTGAAATCCACAGAACAACTTGATCTAGAAATAAAGGGCAGGGCTGCTTCTGGAAGCTGCCAACTTGTAGAAGATTCTACATGACAGTACTTTCTTGAGAGAATTTCAGTGGTTTTATTAAACATATGTTATGATGTTATAACCAATCCTAACAATAACTTTGCTATAACTGCTGGTTTGAAGTCCCATTTGTGCCTAAAATGCAAAAACATTTTTGGAGCAAATTGCACCCTAGATACAACCTGCCACAAGTCGCTTAGATAAGTAGCTTAAAATTGTATTTTGCACAACACTGAACAGGAGAAAATGTGCACAATTTGAGCATTATTTATCATATAAGGTCTTCAACTTGGAATCGGGGCAAAGTGCACCTTGACAAATTACCACATACCATACTAAGGGCAAATGTGTATCTGTGAATTGTGCAATCCAAAGAATCAAGGCCCTATTCAGTAACTTCAATACATGAACTAATTTTACTACTTTCAAGATTAGTTTTGACTATTACAAATGTCCCATAAATTCCAATGGAAACAGGAACAGGAGTAACCGGACTATCAGAGTTATTAGTCTTGTTTTTTTACATGGATGCTGACTACAGCCAAGATTTTCATGTGAAAATATGTGAAAATGTGCAGAAGTCTGTTTAGAAAGTTCGATTCTCGCGTGTTATTTCCCAGACCGTGTATTCGTTGTGAGATTCTGCCCACAGAATTATTCGGGAGCGCCAGTAATGCAGGTCAGTCTCTCGCAGAAAAGCTTCCCCTTATTTGAATTTTAGGAATTGTTTCTGATTTCTAAAGCATGTATTTTCATTACTAAGCGACATGCCACTTGGAAAACAGACACCTTTTAAATATCTCCCAATCTTACTGAAGGAAATACCATTGCCTATACTTTAGACTGAGCACCCAGTAACTTTGCAAGGTCAGGGATTGAACACCTAGCCTTCAGAGTACGAGTCTAAGACCCTAACTATTAGGCCAGACTCACTTTTTTCCCGGATTCTACCTAAATACTGTATTGTATCAGCCTAACGCTGAGCGCGGCTCCGGTCTGTTCGGGAGGAGCACACACAGCACGGCCCCCTCTACCGGCTCGAAGACAAGACGTATGCTCCACGTTCGTATTTCATGCAATGCCCGATACAAGCTGTGTGTTCGACGCGATGTCTTCCGTGCTAATTATGCTGCGCGGTATCTTTAAAACAAACTGACTCAAGGTGTGTGGTCGACGCGCTGTCTTCCGTGCTAATTACGCTGCGCGGAATCTTTAAAACAAACTGGCTCAAGGGTGCCTTGCAGCGAAGACCGACACCCCCCGTGAACCACCGCGCTTACCGCACTCTTTGGTATCTTTACAAGCAAACTGGCTCAAGGGTGCCGTGCATCGATGACCGCTCACAAAATAGACCTGCCTGCAAACCCGGGTGCTCCGCCGTTCGAGGTACGCCGACGAGTGGCGGCTTGGCAAACACCCCGAAACCTTCGCCGGATCTTCACGCTGTCGATCTCGGCAGATAAGACCTCCCCTCGGACCTTCCTCCTTCCGCTTACCGCATAACCTAAGGAAACAAAAGAAAGAAGATGTTAAGGGCCCGCAGCCGGCCCAGTGAACCCTGTCTGTGGGGAGCAAGAACAAGAGACTGTTCTGCTCCCCACCACCTCCTTTTAAAGAGGGCGCCCAGGCCGACCGGCTGAGACCGGTCGGCCTGGGCGCAAGCTGGACGTTTCTGCGCCGGAAGCACTGGCATGCTTCCGGCGCACAAAAAGCCACCTCGCTCATTGGTCGATGCGGGGGGGGGAGTGCCGCGTCACTTGCTGACGCAGCCTCCCTCTCCCTTCTGGTGGCCGGGGACTGGTGTGACCGCCATAATGGCGGCATGGTCTAGTCAGCCCTCGCCTTTTCCAGTAACTTCAATACATGAACTAGTTTTACTACTTTCAAGATTAGTTTTGACTATTACAAATGTCCCATCAATTCCAATGGAAACAGGAACAGGAGTAACCGGACTATCAGAGTTATTAGTCTTGTTTTTTTACATGGATGCTGACTACAGCCAAGATTTTCGTGTGAAAATGTTTAGAAGTCTGCTTAGAAAGTTCGATTCTCACGTGTTATTTCCCAGACCGTGTATTCGCTGTGAGATTCCGCTCACACAATTTGCCGGGAGCGCCAGTAATGCAGGGCAGTCTCTCGCAGAAAAGCTTCCCCTTATTTGAATTTTAGGAATTGTTTCTGATTTCTAAAGCATGTATTTTCATTACTAAGCGACATGTATCTATTTTTTAACATCCAACTTGGTAGGGATTGTTTTAATCTATTCAAAGCAAAGGAAGAAATGGAATGAACCTTTTTTTTTATAACTATAATTCCTTGATAAACAGATTCATACTTTTGAAGAATGCAATAGCAAGATCACTTTATCCTTTCAACAAGACGTCCTTCATGCCCTCTATTCCAAGTCCTCTTTTCGTTTCCTTTGCTTAAGAAGCTGATTGATGCTTAAACGACATCGCCACAAAGATTTCTGCCTGTGGCTTGTTTCGGCAGAAATGTAAAAGCCTCTTTGAGTTTCACAGCCAGGGCATGATTAATGTCCCAGAGTGAGTGAAACAAATTACAATGGCGAGCAAAAACCCTGGAAGTAAAGAGATTACTGTAAATGAAATTCAGCCTTGGAACTAAATTAAGTATTACACACTGATCCCTAGTGTGTTGCCTACTGGAGTTCAGGTGAGCGTGTTCCATCACAATCTGGTAACTTTTTATCACATCGTGTACTCAGGGCTCGAGTAGAGGATAGACGCGTTTACCCACTAATTTCAGAGTGTAGACGCCGTCTACCCTATTGGCAAAGCAAGCCGCTTTCAGCAGAGTGCCATTTCCGTTTCTACTTCTCCCGGCATGCACAGAAATATGCTGAACTCGTCCCAGTGTAATTTTCTGACACCAGAACACTTTCAGCAGCGCCTGCAGATGTCTGCTTTTGTTCTGAGAAGCAACGTGCTGGAGCTAAGAGGCCATTAGACCTCTTTTTGTTGGAGTATCCTGGCAGGGAGCCTCACACCCAGTTGCAATGAAGGGGAAACAAAGGCTCGCACCCTATCACTTCACAGGTACTTTAGAGAGAGATGCTTTTCACTTAATAATCTGTATTATTTCACATAATCTATATTTGTAAAGCGCAAACATATCACCTCTTTAGGTTTCAAGGCTCTGGGGGCCGTTGAAGAGATTAAGGGGCATAGATATTATCAAGCACGGCGTTAACATTATCGCCGCTTTAGCGGCAGAAAACTGCTGCTAAAGCGGCGATAATGGGCTTGATAATATGCCGCAGAGAATTCCAATAGAAGCCCATGTTGACTCCAGAACATGGGCTTCTATGGGAATGCTCTGCGGCATATTATCAAACCCATTATCGCCGCTTTAGCGGCAGTTTTCTGCCGCTAAAGCGGCAATAAATTTAACGCCGTTTCTTGATAATATGCCCCTCAGTGAGCTATTGCCCAGAGTCACATGGTGCTGAGCTGGGCGCCAACCGGTGATTGAACCATGAGCCCCGTGCTCCGGAGTCAGCTGTTCTGGCCACTTCACCACCCTTGTCCTACCTTCGTTCAGTTCATGTATAGAATAGATATGCATGCACTGCAAGTATGTCAGACGTGTTGGGTACCCCAGTATTTACACAAATAATTTAAATACTATTTTGTTTTATTTCTTTTAAAGTGCTTTAGCACTACTCATCCCAATGCAGGGTGTCGGAGCGCTTTACATCACACATACAGATTATACTTTGACAATAAATTATATGTGTATACATCCATATAAAGCATTTGTTACAAAAGATAGTGAGGTTTACAAGGTGTAGGATCCACATGTCGTTCAAACTTTACTGTGCTATATTAGGATTACAGTTTAGGAACTGCAAGTAAAAAAAGGGTCTCAGTCTTAAAATTGTTTACCCATTTACATAAAATATAAATCTGTCATCTGCTTGTTACATAATGTGCTTTGCAGAAGACATATTATCCCTGTTACTTTGATTCAAACACACATATCTCCAGCAAATACATAATCCTCCAGAGTTATTTTACCATTTTTATTATTCCCTGAGATTTAGCAGGCACACAAAGATCTCTGCAGCAGGTGCCTTAACCCTATAAGATATAAAAAAAACACAGACATTGCAACCAATTAAGCATAGTACATTTCCTACCATGTTTCTCCTTTTTGCCAATTTCTTTGTTGCAGGATTTAAAAAAGAAAATGTATAAATTGAGGCCCAGATTTTGCGTCAGGATTACATCAACATTTTGGCACAGCCTCAATGCAAAATCTAATTTGATAAATATTGTACTGTGCTCAAATGTACTCATGATAGATCTTCTAAACATATGTGAGGTCTTAAGATCTGATGTCACTTCCTGCAAGGTCATGGGTTGTGATGCCACTTCTTGTGATGCAACATGTGATGTCATGTGTTGTGATGTCACTGCCTGTGATGTTACATGTGGTGATGTCACTTCCTGGGATTTGTTCGGTGATGTCACACCCATTCTGCCTAGCTTGGTGAGTCCCCCCACATCATTTTTTAGAACTTGAGCCATGTATGTACTGGTAGTTTTTTTTAGCATCAACACAATTACTTCCTCATATGAACAGGTTACTAAATTATTTCAACTGCAAAAGATATTGTAGAAGTTGTAAGTGGCACGTGCAGTGCATTCACAATGCTATATGCACGTGGTAGGTCACTTACATGTGCAAATAGTTTGATTAAGAAATGTAAGTTATGTTTTTAATTGACAAAGCACAAATTTATTTGGTTACATTTATTTACTAGCATGCACTATAACAAAAGCATTATGTAGTATTACATAGAAGTAATTCTGCTTCCATGGGAGAACAGTCAGATGTCCAGGGCACAGATGCCCTGGAAAGATTGTGCACAGCCTGATTTTGTGGGTATTCACAAAATTGCTCTTGGCTAATTCCCATGCTGATAATGGTTGAGGATAATGGCTTGATTTAGATCTTGCCAGGTGGGATACTCCATCACAAATGTCATGGTTTTCACGTCTACTGTATTACAAGTGCATTGTAACCTATGTCACTTGTAATACGGCATACAGAATATGCATCATGTTTGTGACAGAGTATCCCATCCGACAAGATTTAATCAGGCCCTTACTCCTGTCTATTCGATGAGTAAATCTGTTGCAGTTTAAATAAACACATTAATTGGTGAGGTTGTGGGGCAAGCACTTTATCAGTGCTGATATTAGAGAATCCCCAAAATACACAGTAGTCATTGGGGGACACCCTATCAGGAACAGCCCTGTGATCTCCAATTACATTTTTTAACCAAATCAGGATGAAATTGTCTACAAAACATCATGGTAACATGAAGGACTAAGAGGACAAACATAATTATCATTTTACACAGCAGTTGTTTTGCCTGATTTAGAGTTTGGTGGAGGGTAACTCTGTCACAAATGACTGAATTACAAAAAAGGAAATTACACAAATTTCACACACCCCTTCTATGACCACCTCAACTCTTTCTCAATACACATTTTCATACAACCTCATACTACCTATCTCACAATCTCAATTCTCTTTGCCTACCTCTGCATCTTTACTTCTCTACTCTCTACTTCAACTTAGTCTCTACTTCACCTCTATGCTTCTTCCTCCATCCTACTATGCCTCACCTCTAGCTAGCTCTTAGCCCTCTATACCTCATCTCAATGTTCTTTCAACCTCAGCTCCCAGAACTACCTCTTCATCTACTATATTTCTCACTTCACCACACATCTTTCTCTCTCTACCCCCTCTTTCTCCCATCTTCTCTATTACTCATTTCTCTTTGACACTTTATTATCCAAATCTGTACCTTGCTATTATCTACCTCACCTCTCACCATCTCATTTTTTTCTCTGTTTTACATCTCTTTTATTACCACCTCATTCTTTATTCCAGCTCTCTTTTGCTCTCACTAACCAACCTCTCCTTATGTATCCCCATTTATTTGCTACCTCCCCTCTCCATTATCACGCTCTCTTTGATCTTATGTTTCACCAGTATCACTACCTTACTACTTCCTTGTTAACTCTTTCCACCTCTACCTCTCATTTCCATCTATTTACTGCTCCGTTCTCACTCTACACATCTTTCTTTGTTTCAACTCACCCTCCAACTTGTCTTCCTTTCTCTATGTCTCTCTTTATATATGTCTCTGACTCTGCTTTTCTCTCTAGCTTTATTACATGATCATTCTGTTAATGCCTTTTCTCACTTCGCACCTCTCCACCTCACTACTCTCCTTCTATGTTGTATCTCTTTATATTTCATTCACTTCCCAGACATCTCTACCCATATCACTACAATGCACTGCTTGTGCCCATCTCTTTCTACTTTAGCTTTCTCTCTCTCACCCCTTTGTGCACCTCACCTCAGTCCCTCTTTCTGTGTTTTTCTTATTATCTTTACCTCTCCTTATCTTTCAACATGACTCTAAAATCTTAAGTATCAATCTACCCTTCTTTCTCTTCTTACCTCTCTGTTCTATGTGTTTCTTTCTGTCTACCTTGTCTTTCACCTTTTATCTTGTGCCTATCCTTATTTTACCTACATCTTTACCTCAAATCTATTGCTAGCTCACTGCCCTTGTTGCACACCCACCGCTCTATATTTTTCTTTGTATTTATCTGTCCATCCCCTTTGTCCCACCCCTTCCCATTTCTCATAAGAGCAAGCAGTCACTGCAAAGCCAGAAAAGTGTACACATAGAAAGAGGATAGAAAGGTTAAGGCAGAGGATTAGAATTCAAAAGAAAAGTATCATATCCCACTCAATGGATTGGTGAACATCCTCAAAGCATTGCTTTGATTTTTACAGCTGCAGTGAAAATGCCAATTGTGAAGGGGACTTCATGTGTGATCATGAATATCTGGTGATTAAAGTTTAAAATGTAAGTACTATATGTACAAGGCTTATTTTAATGTTGTGCACCAATTCACCAACCATCCACCAAGTCACCCGTACCAAGTCTTTACTGCAGCAGGAGGAACAGGGTCTGTGGGGATTGAATTCCAAGTAAAACCCTACAACATCCAAGAGCAAAAAGAAATGGTTTAATTAATGCTTGATGAAGCAATCATGTGGTACTATTTGGCTGGCAGACTCTGAGCATCTACACTTTTTGAGTGTTTTCATGTGCTCCCACTTCTGAAAGATTTTTTTAAAAAAAATCAGTTGTGTTTGGCACTTTTGAAGCTTGAATGTGCTGAAAATAGGTAAATTCCAAGTTGCTCCAAACATTTTTCTTGCCCGGATCACCAAAGATCCTTAAGATGGTACTTCATATGGATGCGATTGGTAAGCAGAAGTGGAGGGGATCTGGAACAGCCTATGGGTTACATTTTCTGCCATAAATCAGATTCCTACAACACAACGCATTAGTAACATTGGGAAGCATGTACATTTTATTAGGATAGGTTTAGGACTCACGGCCAATCATAAAATAAATCAACCCATTCATGAGTCTTATCTTGGAGGTGAAGAATAGAGAAAACGTCAACTCTTTCCTGTTAATAAATAGGTCCTGTAAGAAATTGGGCTAATTGTTGAAGGGGGTGAAATCCTACTCAAGGAGCAACCACAATCCTTGTCAGGGTGAGGTGTAAGCAAACCCCAAAGTACCCTGTGCTCAACCATCTGGTAGCTTGGCAAAGAGTAGTCCCGCTTTGATTAGAGCCAATAGGACAGTATTTGCGCAACACTTCAGACATTAACTGTTGGACCCGGCCTTTTTTGCAGGGTTATTCCCTAACGTTTGCCTTTTTAATGTATTTGTTCTCACCTGTTTCTGATGGCTTTAGGACTTTGGGCACTTTACCACTGCTCTTCAGTGCTTAGGTGCATGTGCTCTCTCCTTTAAAAATGGTATGATTGGTCTATACCTGCTTGGCATATTTAATTTACCTGTAAATCCCTTGTACGTTGGCATCCCATATACCCATGGCCTGTGAATTAAATGCTACTAGTGGGACTGCAGTGCTGCTTGCTTTACCCACAGAAGTAGCCTTTCAAACCTGTCTGAGGTCTGCCACTGCAGGGCCTAAGAGCGCAGTTTACTGCAACATTATCTTGACATTTAAAGATACTTGCCAAGCCTGCAACTCCCCTTTTTCTACATATAGGTCTCCTCAGGTAGGCCCTAGGTAGCCATAGGGGCAAGTTTCTGTGTAAGTAAAAGGTAGGACATGTGCCTTCATTGTGTGGCATGTCCTGGTAGTGACAAGCAGCCTATTTGGTTTTTCACTGCTGTGAGGCCTGCTCCTCTCATAGATTTCCATTGGGAATTCCCTGATATGTTTTTCAGAGTTAATTTCAGATCTGAAAGGAGTAGTGTTGCAATGTTTAGTATGTTTGGAATAGTGGTGATAAATCCTGCTTATTGGTGAAGGTGGATTTTTCATTGCTATTGGAGAAATGCCACTTTCAGAACGTGGGAATTCTATGTGCTTATGACTCTGTGCTTTGCAGCCTTATTGAAATCCACATCTAGGATAGAGTGACAACTTGGCTTGTGCATACTTTGCAGACAGCCATCACACAGGAAGGGTTGAGTGTAACAGGGTTTCATCTGCATACTGAATGGCATGCCTGGGCTGGGAGCGAGGGGTGTGGGGTGCACTTATGTTTATAAGGGCTGGGCCCTGCCCTCACACAAAGGACTCATTTACCCCATGTCTGGTACCAGCGGTGGGATTGAATAGGGGTGCTGTGCTCTTCTAAAAGTTCTTTTGGTGTTACCCCCACAACAAAGACATTTTGAGTATAACTACAGGGGTTCTGACCTCATGTTTTTAGGCGCTGCATGGGACTTGTAACCAGGCACTGCTGGTTCTACATGCTGCACCTTGCCAGAGGACTGCCAGGAGGAACCACCATTGGACTTAACTGCTTTGTACTGCTGACCTGCTCCCTGCTGGGCTGAGAGAAGGACTTTGCTGCAAGACCCTTGTGCTGTTCTGCTGCCTGTGCCCCTCTTTTGGTACCCTGTGTTCTCAAGGGGCTGTGGATCTTGCCTACCCCCATCCCCTGTTCATGTGAGGGGTTCAGCAGGATCCATTTAAAACTTCCTAGAACTTGACCGTGGACTCATGATTCTAGCAACCCTAAACTACCCCCTCCAGCCGCCTTGAGCACTTTCAAGTGAGGAAGGCGCGTGTGGAGCACTTTTCCCCTTTCACCAGCATTTGCAGGTATCAGTTCTGGCTGCAATGGCACATGGTGAGTACCTGAGGTTAAGACGGTTCAGTGCATGTCAGCCATGTCTTCTCTGAGTGAGAGACTGAGTGTGGTAGTTACCACCGAGGAGAGAGAAGTCGGGCACTGCTGGGCACCGCAACCCCGGGGTCGTTAAGGAGAGATAAGCGCAGCTGTCATTCCAGCAGGGGGCCAAGGCTCCTTTTCGGAATGGGTGTCTCTAGTTGGCAATGGTTTGCACCTTTGTCCACGTAGGGCCCCTTGCTTCTAGTCAGGGTAAGGGAGTTACGCCCTTAGACATGCCCTGCTCACCCCCTTGATAGCTTGGCACAAGCAGACAGGCTTATCTCAGAGGCAGTGTGTAAAGCATTTGTGCACACATACATTAATACAGTGAGAACACTACAAATGGACCCCACACCAGTTTAGAAAAATAGGAAATTAAATAAAACAAGGCCAAAACGACAAAAATCCACTATACATGTATCAAGGTATCACCAAAAATCGGTTATTCACCCTAAAAAAAATTGTGGCAACAAATAGCTGCACCTGGGGCTAAAACGACGTTGTGACAGAGAAAAATCCCAAAGTACACCGCCGACAGCGAAGGGCGCGGCATCTGGCCCGAGTCACACAGACCCTAGAAAACAGTACCTTGTAAAGCGATGAAAACAAAGATGGTACACGGCATCAGGAGGTGATGCTTCATAGGTGCTGGGCATCATCTGTTCCTTACGACCACAGGGGAGCTGAGGTGACAGTTCCTTACTGTGATGCAGAGGAGGTTAGGTGTTGGTTCCTTACTGTTGCTGGGGAGTTAACGGCACAGTGGCGTCAAGGCGTTGGTTCCTTATGACGATGCGGGGTCAATGTATTTGGGGGATCACCCACGTCAGGTATCAGCTCCGCGACAATAAATCACCAGCGTGGGTGAGGTCACGGCTGAGATGCGATTCAGGGTGGTGCGCTGTGAGCGCCAAAAGTGGTGCCCACGGCTTTGTTGCAGGTCGCGGCGTCACTCACCGGTGTTGGTGTTGCTGTTTCCTTCTGTGGCAGATGAAACAGCAGTTCCAGGTGCAGGAGGACAGAAGAAATTATGTTTTTGTGTCCCTGAGACTTCAGAATAGGAGGCAAGCTCTACACCAAGCCCTTGGAAATTTTCTTCAAGCAGAATACATAGCTCACAGCAAAGTCTTGGTTTTCTCCTTGGCAGAAACAGCCACTGCAGGCCAACCCCACACAGCACACAGCAAAAGGGCAGCACTTTTTCTTCAGCTTTCCCAGCTCTTCTTGGCAGAGGTTCCTCTTGAGTCAAAAAGCAATCTAAAGTTAAAGGGTCCTATCTGCCCGCTGTGAGCCAGGAGCGGATCACGCGAGGCCGCGACCCATGCCGGACTGAGAGGAGCCGGGCCCAGAGAGATGACGGCCCTGCAATCAGGAACATTGGGGATCCTGCTGTGGCCGGAGAGTGAGCCTGCTGCCGAGCTGGGTCATGCTGGTGGGGCACTGCGGCCCACCACCAGGCCACGTGTGTGGATCGGAGAGGTGATATGGCAGAAGCCGGATCTGGGGGGGTCCATTCCTCGAGGACACACAATACCTCTTTAGACCCCGCCAGCCACTCCCGAAGTGCCGGATCTGCATGGTCTCCATGGGGACCTTGGACTGTGGCTGCTCGTGGTGACGCTGAAGCGGGGAATCCTGCTGAGAGGGCATGGCACGGCTCAGTGGGCACGGGGCTCTCCGTGCCTGAGGGCCGCCTCAAGGATGGGGGCGAGACGGAGCAAACTTCAAAGATCCCCACCGGAGAGGAGGGAGATCGCAGTGAACAGATTGCCACCCTGCAGACACGTACGCAGCGAGAATACTGAGGTGAGTGGCTCCGGGGGACCTGCGGGGCTGGGGCTGGGCCATTGCATTCTCGGAGCTGCTCCATGCATTGCGGCACCTGCAAGCCTGAGCATTGGCATCCATTGGGGTTACCTTGGTGGAGGCGTGATTGCGCTGGAGGGGACAGGAAACACTTCAGTGGAGCAGCAGTGAAGCTCCGTGGACCAGCAGGGCTTCCATCTATACTTTGGGGCACTACAGAGCTGGACTTACAATCTGATCCTGGCAAGTGCAGGTACCACTCAGCTACAAGTAAAAAGTGGGGCGTCTCCATGACGGAGTACGTGTGCACCAGGTACAGTGCTGTCCGGACACCTATGTGAGACTCCTAAACTGCCCTCTGGGAACACAGGAGAGTGGGTAAAGATAAATTACCCCGCACCGCTAACCCTAATACAATCACTCAATATACCACTCAGCACCTCCCCACACAGCTGATCATGCAGCAAACAGGAGATGGTGAGGCTGTTAATGAACCGTCCCAAGCGGAGCTCCTGGAGGCCATTCATGGGTCACAAACCACCCTAGAAAAACAGATTGAGACTGTCTCTATCGACGTAAACTTGCTCAGGGCGGACCTACAGAAAGTAGCCATCAAGGTTTCCTCAGTGGAAAGAGACATTGTGCAACTTGAAGGAGAGGTGGCGTCTCTCACTCAGCAGGTCTCCCAGTTGTCTAACACCACAGGGGTGCTGGAGCGCCTGGTGGAGGAGGCGGAGGGAAGGGCCCGCTATCAGGTTCCTGGGCAATCCGGAACACGCAGAGGAGGGCAATGCTGAGTGTTTTCTGGAGCGCTGGATACGCACCAACCTCTGCCACAGTGGACTTTCGGAGGTCTTTGTAGTGGAGAGGGCCCATAGGGTGTTGGTCCCCCCGCCGCCCCCTGGAGCACTACAGAGATGGGGACTGCATACTGAAAGCCGCAAGAGAAGCACCGGACCTCCCCTATGACAACGCCAAAATCTCAATATACCTGGACTATACCCGTCAGGTGCAGGAACAGAGGAAATCATTTCTTGGCCTCAAGCAAAAACTCTGAGAAATGCACCTTCAATACATGATACTCTACCCTGCAAACCTAAAGGTGATTTCGCTGGGAAAAGCCCATTTCTTCGACTCACCAGAGGAAGTTTGGGAGTGGCCAGAAATCAGAGGAGAGGCACTTCCTGTACAGGAGCGGAGAAACTCCCGGAGCACATGGGGGATCAGGCCCCCGAGGAGTCAGAGGAACAGGCGTAGGAACAGGTCAGTTAGTGGTGATCAAACAGAGAGACAGAGATTCACAGTCGGGGACGACGGAGCCATGAGAGTGGAATCTTTGGACACCAGCAACTTTCCACCACAGACCTTGACGGATACTCCAGAAATGGGACTAGTGCCTGAGACTTTGAGCCCTACCAACCATGTGGTCCTGGAGACTGTTATGGATCCTCCTATATCCCCTCCAGAACTGGGATGACGGTAATGTTTTAGAGGTATGAAGGGGTGCAGTTTGATAACCTAGCAGCACCTGACTTTCTGGGAACTTGGTGGTAAGTCGTAAGATATGGATCTCTGGGAGGGTGCCTTGGGGGGAGGACTGGAGTGGGGATGGGCAGCCTGTCTGATACCCTGTGCACACCGCTGGTTTACTAGTTGTGGGCTGGTCTAAATATGCAAGGAGCACAACCCAGGGTGATCCAGGGCCTTGATAACAGGTAATTGGCGACTGGGTCAGGAGTCAGATCTAGTTTTTTAATGTTTTGTGGGAAGTTTCTCATCCTTATTGGGCAGATGGGGCAGCCGTGCACATCCTGGCACCAGCATGGGAAGAGCATTCATGCATGTATAGTTGTAGCGTATTGCTCGTGGGCGGGGGGAGGGAGTTTGTGGGTGTTGCTCTTTTTGTTTCCCTGTGTATTGTTCATACAGCATGTAGAGGGTGGGTTGAATGTCACTATGAAGGAGGGAAGGCACAAAGAGCAGGTCATTATAACACCCAAGGGGATTAAACGAATGAGCTGGAACGTGAGAGGGCTGGGTACGTGTACCAAAAGATACAGGGTTCTTTCCTTCCTCCAGAGAAATCAAGTGTCAATAGCATACCTCCAGGAAACCCACCTCAATGAAGAGGGAGCCCAAAGACTGGCGAAAAAATGGCAGGGGCAGGTTTCCATTCCTCATTCTCTTTCTATGCCAGGGGAGTTCTTTTGTGGGTGGCCCCGGGAATCCGTTCGCCCTACAGTTCATGGAAACTGACGTACATGGGAGGTATATACTCCTCAGAGCTAAGTTAGATGGACGAGACGTCGCTATATTGAATACCTATGCCCCAAATACGGACGATCCAGACTTTTTTCCAGCCTTCCAGGATGTTCTGGTGTTGGAACTAGAGGTCCGTCTGATCTGGATGGGAGATTTTAATTGTATTCTGGACCCTGACCTTGATAGGCCCTCCCCCGTAGGGGCACAAAACCACGGATGACAGCGAAGCTCCAGGAGGTTATGGGGAATATAGGGGCCCAGGATATATTGTGTCAGAGACACCCCACCCAAAAACTTTACACTTGCTTCTCCCCTATGCACAACACTCACAGTAGGTGAGATAGAATTTTGGTGGCCAACCCTGACATGTCCTTAGAGGTGACACAACAGACACAATTACTATCTCACCCCTCCCCTGTGGCCTGTGTGGCCGGCTGGGGGGCCCGACTGGCTGCCCTCAGACCTGGAGGCTGCCGGTAGATGTACTTGGGGATCCTGTATGGAAGCAACACATTGAGACTGCAATAGCTGAATATATTAACCTAAACTGGGAAGGGCCGGATCTGTCGAGCCACAAAGTGGGAAGCCCTAAAGGCGATGGTGAGAGGTGCTTGTCTTAGTTTCACATGCAGGGTTTGTAAACAGCTCCAAAGGGACCTTCAAATGGAGGGGCGAGACCTCTTGGAGATGCAGGTTTGAGACGGCCCAGATGCAGGGGATGGGACTTAGGAGTGGCCATTCGAGCACGGATCCAAGACATCTGGGACAGACTCGATGAATATATCCTCATACAGTATAGGCAACGCCTACATAGGGAAGGGGACAAGTCAGGTTGCTTGTTGGCCTGGATTCTCTGACAAGAACAAACCCCTGCCACCATAGTGGCAGCCTCTGGCGGCTTGGTTTACTCTGAGGTAGGGCTACTATGAGTCCTGAAGTCCCATTTGCAGACGGTATATGCTGCAGACCCAGCGATCAGTGCGACAGCTTATCTCCCCTACCTGCAGGCCCTGACCCTGAGGTCCATCCCTGAATTGGTGCAGAAGGAGCTGGAAGGGTCATTAACACTGGATGAAGTACAGTTTGCGCTGCAGCACTTTCCGAGGACTAAGTGCCCGGGGAGCGACGGGTGCAACTCTGAATTTTATCAGGCCTTTGCGGGCACGCTGCCCCGTCTCCTTCTACAGGTATAACTGGAGGCCTTCGTGCGCGGTGCCCTTCCACCCAGCATGAGACAGGGGGAGATCTGTATGATTCTGAAGCCGGGGGAGGATGCCCATGAGCCTTCGTCATACCGTCCAATTACTATGATCAACACAGATGGTAAAATTCTGTGTAAACTGTTGGCATCCCGCCTATGGCCCTATATGCCACTCCATGGCCATGAACTTAAGACGGCTCAATCATATTATGCACGAAGTGCGTGGTCGGGAAGAACAGATGCTACTTGTCTCCATTGACCTAGCTAAGGTGTTCGATACGGTGGACTGGGGATACCTCTTGGAGGTGCTCCAGGCAGGGTCCCAAATTCTGTTGCTGGATCGGTATACTGTATACAGAGCCTTGTGCGAGGGTCAAGCTAGGGGGTGCACACTCCGAAGAGTGGCAGCTGGGCAGGGGCACTCGCCAGTGGTGCCCACTTTCACTCCTATTGTTCGCCCTAGCTATAGAGCCGTTGGCGGTTCGGATAAGGGCGGAATTGGATCGGTGGGGAATCAGAGTGGGTGAGACGAGTCATATAATCTCCCTATTTGCAGACGATGCACTTTTTTATTTGGCCTCCCCTCGGGAAGCAGTACCTGAAATGCTGCGCTAATTAGATAGGTTTGGAGAGGTATCAGAGCTGAGGCTCAACCGCAATAAACCGCTAATTTTTCCATTGGCGGGACTGGCTTCGGTGCCCCAGGCAGATCTCACCGATCTGGGGCTTCGATGTGAGCGGGTGGGTTTCCGATACCTGGGAATCCAGGTTGCGCAGTCGAACACGCAGGCGATGGCCATAAATATATATCGGGTACTTGCGTCCCTACAGCGCTCAGTGACATTTTGGAATACCCTTCAACTTTCCCTGATGGGCAGGCTGGCCATCTCCAAGATGGTGATGCTCCCAAGGGCCCTATATGCACTACAGAATTCATTATGCCCGCTACCGGCACGCGTCTTCAAAACTCTGAATAAGATTCTCACATCACTGCTCTGGGCTGGAAGGAGAAGCAGAGTGGCACTTAACACTGTTATACGTAGCTATGAGGTGGGGGGTCTGGAGGCTCCCCGCTTTGACTTATATTACTACGCTGCCCAATTACAACCTGCGGCCCGATGGCTGGCAGACGCCGACAATTGGGAGAAGTGCCTACTGGCTGGACGGGCAGATACTTTGACACTCCAGAATGCACTAATGCAGGGCAGAGGAGAGGAGGCGACTCTCCCCTACGTGGTGAGACACACAGCTGACATATGGGAGAGATTTGTTGAAAGGATCTTGGGGAGGGCACCATTCCATAGGGAGTTACAGATTTGGACACTAGCCCCATTAAAGAAATGGGAACGCACATGTCCTTTCAGACCTGGTGGGATGGCGGTTGTGAGGTACTTGCTGACCTTTTCACTAATGAGACATTTTTCACCTATGAACAGGCCGATGAGAGCTTTGGCCTGGGGCAGGGGCACTTCTTACTCTACAGAGGTATCCAGGAGGTGGTAAAGGCCACCTGGCCACAGTACCCAGACATTCCCCAACCGACAAAAACAGTGGACATCTTACTCATGTGTGGAGCTGGCCGTAGAATGGTCTCCCTCCATATCAAGCCATGAAACAAGACTCCACACCCCCGATGCCACCATCTTGGGAAGCCTGGGAGTATGACCTAAGCACCCAGTTGGAAGAGAAACAGTGGGCATACATATGCGCTCTTACGCGCACCGTCTCCTGCAATCCCAGATTCAAACTAGCACACTATAACTTTTTACATCGTGCTCACATAACACCGGTAACACTAAAATAAATTTCGCATGACAGGGATGGTAGATGCCCGAGATGCACCGCTGAAAACACGGATTTTATTCACCTGGCATGGGAGTGTTTAGTGGTCAGGCAGTTTTGGACAGCGATGATCCATTGGATAAGAGCAGCTACAGGCCTTTAGTTGAGGCCAGAACCATTACACTGCCTATTAGCATACACCCTATACATTTATACAATTAATGCTAGTGTTAGCTAGACGTAGGGTGGCCGTAACATGGATGGGGCAGAGAGGTCCGGAGTTGCCGGCGTGGCTCAAGGATGTGCGCAAATGGTCTCTCGCCGAAGAGACACATATGAAACTTACACACAGGGATGGCAAGTTGCAAGCAGATCTGACGGAATAACAATAACTGTGTAACTCAGGGTTAACAGAGGGGGGTGTCTCTGCTCACAGCACTTTGGAGAGTGGGAAGAGCGGGTTGGATGAGGAAGACCAACTTTATAATGGAGGCCGGGAGAGTTAATGACATAAGTGTATTGACTATATGTGTTTGGAGTACCCTAGGTCCTGTTTCTCACTGTATTATTTACAAGGCTGATTATGTACCCCTGATGTGTTTGTTCTCCTTAAACGCTGCAATCTGTGCCAAGTATCAACTACTAAAAAGATGTTGCGACACTATATGCTGTATTGTTTATGCTATGTTTTCATTATTGCAAAATGAAAAATAAAGTTAAAAAAAAAAAAAGGTATAGGGTCTGGGTCCCAATATTTATACACCTTTCTCTTGTGGCAGCAAGGCTCTGTGCTCAGTCCAAACCAGCTCTGTCCTCCATGGTCCAGCTTCCCAGCAGGAGGTGCAGACAGCATTTTGTAAGGCAGACCAGTCCCACTCAGGTGCACGGAAACCTCCTCCCCCTACTCTAAAAGCAGCCCAGGTCTATTCAGCCAGTCCTGACTCATCCAGGAAAGGCAGGACAAACATCAACCCCCCCCCAGTGCCTGTCTGAAGGGAATGCACATCCCAAGCCCCTGTCACACCAAAGCCAAAGCCAGACGGGCAATCCACAAACCAGCAGAGGCACACAGGATGGCTAAGCAAGAAAATACCCACTTTCTAAAAGTGGTCATTTCAAACACACAATATAAAAATAATCTGTACTAAAGATGCATTTTTATATTCTGAGGTCAGGCATACTAAACTCCATCTTCCTACCATGTCCCAATGGGAAGTTACACTTATAAGATGTTATAAATAAACTCCCATTCTATCCTACAGAACAGATAGCCTTTCCATAGCGAAAAACAAATTACACTGTATTTCCCTATCAGGACATGTCACACACACCAGGACATGTCCTACCTTTCACCTACACTGCACCCAGCCCAGAGGGGTACCTGGGCCTAACTTAGGGGTCACATGTAATAAAAGGGAAGGTTAGGGCCTGGCAAGTGGGTGCACGTGCCTTGTTGACATGGCAGTAAAAACTGCATGCGGACACTGTGGCGAACCCTTTGAAAGGCTGCCTGTGTGGGTGGCAAAATCAGTGCTGCAGGCCCACTATCAGAATTTGAATTACAAGCCGTGGCCACACACAGTGCACAGTACTAGGGACTTAGTAGTAAGTCAAACAAGCCAATCATGGAAACACCAATCCATATGCAAAATGTACATAGGGAGCACTTGTGCTTTGTCACTGATCACCAGTGGCAAAGTGCCCAAAGCATCTAGACCAGCAAAAAAGACATCCAGCACACAGCTAAAATACAGGAGGCAGAGTCAAAAAGACAGGTGAAAACCACACCAAGGATGGCAGGTCTAACAGCTTCTCAGGTGGCGCACAGCACAGGAAGACCAAATGAGGTCTCTTGCACCTGCAGCTGGCCCCAATCAGTGTTTGCAAGTGGCAGGACTGCTCAAGACTAGCGGTGGTCTCCTATGTTGATGCCCTGGCCACAGGAACCCTCTGGGAGCAGACAAGTATCGTGTGGCAAGGGCTACACCTCGCCCTTGCAGCATCCCCAGCTGGATTTCTGTGAGGGCCGGAATGCTCTTGTTGCTTCAGCCCTGCCTTTGTGTTTGGAGCCTCAGGGACGGAAGGCATGTTTTTCTAATACCATGGAACCCTGTGGACTTAATGATAAATTGGATCTCAGTTGTTTTCTCTAACTCCTTTCTCATATCAAGCACCTTTCTTAACACAGCACTTTTGACTCAGTGCCAGTTCATCTGATATCCTTTTGAGCCTCTTATTATTTAGGTGTACATCTAGACACCCCACATCACCACATATCATTTTAGCATGCACACACCTTTTCATTCATGTTTATAGCTGTATACCTCTTGATATTCATATTGATGTTAATTTGCATTTGCTCATATGCATGCTCAAGATTGTACCGTAATGTATTTTCCGATGCATTTTGCTGTCTATGACACAAGTTGTTCTAGCCTCCACTGTTGACTTGGTGTTGGGCGTCTATTTCTTGTATGGTTATCGTCAGCAGTGTCTATTAGCTATCCCCCGGGGAGTTTGTTTTAGCCCCCCACTCATCAGCTTATAGCGCGTCGGCACATGTTTAGCAGCATGTTGTTTTACAGCACCCAGCTACTTGTATAGACCTGTGTACCTAGGTCTTCTGTCTTTTTCCTTTTTCGTGCACTTATCACACCTTTCTGTTTGTTTTATGTATATGTATCGGGCAGGGTTCATGTAGTTTCAGGCTTTGGCGCACCTTCCTAAGATGTCCGCCGTATTTCCCTGTTCATCCAGACTAGCGTCTGTACCATGTGACCCACTCCATATAGACGCGATGTTCAGTCCGCAAGTTTACGCGGTTGTAGTAGCTGTTTTACCTGTGACCCAGATTTTTTGAACTTCTGGCCAACTTTCAGGTCAGTGGACGGTTTTCTGTCAGGTTTCGGCTTTCAGGACAGTTTTCACATTAGGTATCGTTTCTAAGCCGACTTCACTTTCATTACAGGTAGTCTACATCTAGCCGTTTCTGAAACGTGTAAAAGGTACCCTTGTTTCCATTTCACTTTTTGTACTTGGGCAACACCGCTATATTATCGGTTTTTTATGTCACTCTCCATGTGTTTAGGAGCTCGTGGCTAGCGGTTGTCACTCAGGGTACTGGCATCCCTTTAGGTTTTCAGCAAGTGGAACGTATTAACATGATCTTCACAGTTAGATGGGGTACATGCGTTTTCTTTTCCTTGTGCATTTTCTTTAAGTTATGCACACATGAGCATGATCACCTAACACATTGGGGTTTCAAGGTAGTTTGATTTCACCATACTTGTCACTCGTTCATTCCTTTCCGTTTTCTCCGTCTTTCATCTGTACTTTCTGTCATGCATTGTATGGTTTCACCAACGCATAAGTCTTCTGGACTTCTATTCTTTCTGCTCCAGCTCGCGGGGGTGTCGCTGGATTGGATGGATATAGTTGTTTTTGTATAAATATCGTATTGTTATTACACAATTGAAAAATATGCTTGTTGTCTACTTTCAGTGGCCCCTGAGGAAGGGACACGAGGTCCCAAAATGCACTGGGCCAAAGGTCATCCATCGTCACTCTCTGTTTCAACATGGTTATACTGTCATGATTGTGAAACTTTTTTGATGTACCAATTATCATGAAGCAATGATTATTGTACTTGAACCCATTGATTTATGTTTAAAACTCTTGTCTTTTGAAAGCAAATAAAATCTATGGTGATACCAATTGGAGACCATTGTTTTTTTTGTCACATGTTGCATGAAATTTGCAAAGGTATTTCCTAGAAATTTGGTATAGTTAGTGTAACTTTCTTTAGCTGTGCACACGGTTTATTCTAGGCTATCCTGCTTGAATTACTTCACACATTCATGTTTCTCGGTCCGCCTGCCCACACAGGCGCCCGGTTCTAGGTGTGGGGCTCAATGGGGCCTGAATGTTTGGCCAAAGAAGCTGCGTTGGCCAACAGCTGCACCGTGTGGATGCAGGCAGCTGCCTTTGCAGACCCCATTGCGGGAGTGACCGAGCGAGGCCTCCCACTTGATTGTTCAGTGTCTGCCTTCATGCAACACATGCCTAGGGGGGACTTGTCCTATTTAGTGGCACTGTTGAGTGAGTCCTTGACAGAGGTCTTCCAAACTGGATCATGCCGCCATCGGGTAAACGGCAATCATTACTGAATTGAGTACATTAGCTCACAGGTGCTTCTGGGCCCCATATTCTGTGGTTGTTTACTATAGAAAACCTAAAAGAAGCACAAATGTACTGTGACCTACAAGTGTATGGTGATGTTGGATGATTTGTGTGTTCTAGCCATTATATGCTGCATTACTGCCCTGGATGTATAATATGTGTCGTTTTGCCCTGCACTATCAGGATAACAAGTATTACTTCAGGCCCTGTATAATATTCATATGAATGGTGTTTTGGGTGATGTGTGCAACATATTAGTCTTTATATTATGACACTAATTGTGATGTTATGAAAAGTGGCTAGTTGGCAAAGTGATTATTGGTTCATGTGGTGCTGGTCTAAGTTTATATGCAATACAGAATCGTATTATTATATAATACTCGGTGGAGTTTCTTTTGTTGTGTATTTATTGTGTCACTGGTGTATGTGTGTTGCGCAAAAGCTTTACACATTGTCTCTGGGATAAGCGTTACTGCTCTGTGTTTGTTTGTGTGTGTGTGTTTGGCATAGGCCACAATTTGCCTTTGTTGTTCACTATACCATGTGTCCAGGGGCTAATTTGTATAGTCAGTATTTACCCTAGGCCTGCATATGTTTTTTGTTTTCTAGGCCTCCTGCTTGTTGTTGTGAGTGACCATGTGGATGGCAGCCATTATGTGTAGCCAGCCAGTGTGCTTTTGCCATAGGCCTGCACGTCCTAGCTGTTTGTTATCATGCCTCCTTGCTAGTTGTTATTGTTGTCTGACCATGTGGCTGATGGGCATTTTATGTAGCCCGACAGTGTGCTTTCCCATAGGCTTGCATGTCTTCTTTGTTTGTGGCCATGCCTTCTTGCTTGTTGTTGTTGCTGTTACCATGTGGCTGGTGGTCATTTTGTGTAGCCAGACAGTGTGCTTTTGCCATAGGCCTGCATGTCTTCTCTGTTTGTGGCCATGCTTCCTTGCTGGTTGTTTTTGTTCTGACCATGTGGCTAACGGCCATTTTCTGTAGCCAGCCAGTGTGCTTTTACCGTAGTCCTGCATGTATTCTCTTTGTTCCCCATGCCTCCTTACTTTCTGTTTGACCATGTGGCTGCTGGCCATTTTGCGGAGGCATACAGTGTGCTTTTGCCATAGGCTTGAATGTGTTGTTATGTTGCAGCCATGCCTCCTTGCTTGCTGGTTCAGAATGTGGTCAGTCGGTGGCCATTTTGTGTAGGTAGCCAGTGTGCTTTTGCCATAGGCCTGCATGTCTTCCCTTTATTCACAATGCCTTTTTGCTCAGTGTTGTTGTTGTTGATGACCATGTGGCACTGGTAGGTATTTTGTGTTTCCAGCCAGTGTGGCTCTTTGACATATGCTTGCATGGATGGTTGAGCAATGAGATAGCAGTTTAATAAATGTAAATGATATGCACGAGGAAAGTGTCACTTATTTTGTATTTTTTCAATAAATTTTTTTATTTTCAAATTTTTTAAAATATTTTTTAATTTTTAACATTTTTATTTTAATCAAAAAAATTGCATGTAGTATAACATCTGGTATCAATGAATCACCCCATGTCTGCTAAAGGTGCACAGCATTCATTGTGTAAGGATTATTTTATTGTCATTTGTCAGCTGCACCTCACTGAGTGCTACATCCCAAGTGATGCACATAAAGCAAACAGTTACATCTGTATGTTTTTGTTGTTGTTGTTGCTTTTTTTTATCCTTCCTGAGTTTACACCATGAAAGTTTATGTTGGTGTAGTTTTCTGTTTTATGAATGGATACTCTGTATTTTAATTATTTATAATATCTTAAGTAACCACACTAAATGATATTATTTGTTTGTACTACTACTTTAATTGCAACAATTCCCCATTTCACCGATATTTTTCTTGCTTGTTTGCTTTTAGGTGCACAAGAGAAGAGACAACACCCACAGTACTGGCAGATAGATTCCTGTGCACAACGTGGCACGTGATTGACTATGCAATACGGTCATCTCTTCAGCTTGTTGTGAACCTAAGTGCCACTGCCAACTTACAGCTTCAAGATGGCCCCACAGAAAAGTGCTGCCAAAAAAGTGGCTAGTGGGGAGCAGAAGACGCAGATTTCTACCACTGGGGTGCCAATTGCAACCTTTATGAAGAAAGTTCTACCTGCCGCACCGGCCTTTGGCGAGCAAGCTGAGAGCAGCACTCCTGCATCAACAGCACCATCCCCCAACATAAATAAGCCCATGACAATGTCTGTCAGTGAGGCAGTCAGTGCAATCATGTTGATGGCGATGAGTAGTGATGTTGAATTGGTTTTGTCCCTTTCGCAAAGTAGTACACAATTATTTCAGGAAACACAGCAAAGAGGACAGCAGTTGCATCCAGCAATGGTACATTTGTCTGATGTTGGAGCATAACAGGAGGTTGAGCTTCCTTCCGAGTAAGAAGTTGAACCTCCTCTTTTAGAATAATTGGCTCCCAGATCTGCAGCACGGGAAAGGAAGGGTACAACAGCACCATCTTCTCCAAGCACCACTTCTAATGATGATTATAGGGATATGGAGTGGACCCCGACAGAGACCAGGAGACAACAGGAGAGGCAAGGGAAAAGAAACATCTCAGAAAGACTTAGACTTATAGAAGGGGATGAAGAGGAGGATGACGATGACGAGGTAGTCATGGTGGAAGGTGACATAGAGGAATCTGACATTGCTATTCAGCAAGCTCTGAGGGATGTGGCACAGATAGCACAGCTGAGACCTGCACCAACCCCTGCCTCAGGAGAAGTAGAGAGGCAATCAACAACATGCCTACCTATCTCCAGTTCTTCAGGCATTGGCAGTGGACCGGCAAAAAAGTAATCCTCCCCAGTTTGGACTTTTTTACGGTTAGCAAAGATGGGGAGCACATTGCAGTATGCACCATTTGTCACACAATTGTTTCTCGAGGTAAGGCTGGTATATACTATGGTACTGGAGGCCATACGACCCATAAGAAAAAAACACCACACAATCAAGTGGGAGGAGCACCTTAAAAACTGCTGAATCTGGTTGTGGTGGTCCAATCACGGGGAAAGGTGATGATGATGAGGAAGCAGAGGGTAACATCTTCATGCAAAACAGCACTGTCCCCAGCAGTGTGCCAGCAGATTCACCCATCTCAGTGACTTCACAATTATACAAGAAGAGTGAGAAAATGAGACACCGCTGCATACCGTGATTTCACCAAAACCACCACACACATTGAGTAACTAACATTTACTTCTCAAAAGATGCCTGTCCCAATGCCCCAAGAAAAGAAGAAAATCCAGGCTACTTTTACAGGCATGTTTAGGCAAGAGGGGCTCTACGAGCAAAACCACCCAACTGCCCATTTGTACAGTGGGAAGTAGACAAAAATGTTTGTGCTTGACCTCCTCCCTTTTTCTTTTGTGGAAGGTGTGGGATTCTTAGAATTTGTGGCAGTCATCTGCCCAAAACAGAAGGTTCCACAAAGAACATTTATTGCTAGAGTGGCAATTCCAGTCCTGGATCACAATGTGCTGCAGTTTGTTGGACAACCTTTGCCGCAAAGTGTTGTTCACACCATCCACCTGACAACAGAAATTTTGTCAGGCAACTGATTACATGTGCATCACTGCACACTGGATCTCTTTTGCAGGGGTAAAGCAAAATATATCTTCAGGTCTTGGCCCTGAAGAAGGTTTTAAGAGCGTTCGATGGCAATGCAATAGTCAAATGCCTGACAAAGAGGCTACTCCCTTTTGAGGGTTTCCTACGGGAAGTTAAAAAGGAGGACAGCACGATGGGCCAATCTATCCCATTGTTGCATCTCCTACAAGACCAGGCAAAGAATTTATCTGAAAGGTTCACCCCTGCAGGTGTGAATGAAAACACATAAGCATATGCCTTGGTTGAGACCTTAGTCCTGCGTTTGACTTCTAATATAAGGCTGCAACATGACATCCAGCCAGAGACTTGGAAGAAGAATGGCTGGAACATCGAGTCCCACCCCTCGGTTTTGGGGTGCCACCTTTAACTTCCAGAGAGGGCAGTCTTGTCTTACAGCAGCCAACAACACCATCAATCAGAACACAGGAAACAACAGCAAAAGAAGCACTGGATCTAACCTCTGCATTGCATTGGTTTCAATTGGCAGGGTTCAAGTCCAGTGCAGAGGCAATGGTAAAACAGGCTGAGCAAGTGGCAGCACCAATGACTACCCACAGGATGTTCCAGGAGTATCTGGATGATCTAAAAGAGGTCTATGTGGATCAAAATCCATTATCTGACATGTCCTGTTGCCAGTGTGTCTGCTGAACGTGTGATCAGTGCAGCTAGTGTGGTCGTCACATTGAAAAGGACCAGTTTCTCTCCTCGAAATGTGGAGAGATTGACTCTGATCAAAATGAACCAACATTTTATACCACACAATTACACCATTCTTGGAACAGCAGCACAGGAGGGGGAAGAGGGTGATTGGTCCGAAATTGAATCAAATGTGTTATCTGACCAACTTCTGGGTGAACCACCAGAGTTTGAGGACGAACTCTACTTCTGGACTAAGTATGCCACTGCCGACACATAACATTTAAATTTTTTCTCATTGAACTTAGGTCTTTCTTTGCAAAAGAACACATACAAAAATTAGTTAGATGAACATTATTATTTTCGGGTCAGATTTATGTTGCCCCCATTTTTTTTTATTAGTCACAAATATATTGCCGGGTTGCAGTCGCACCAGTGTGCATTGAAGAGGCCTCCACAATTCCTTCATGACATTAGGGTCAATGCTTGCCACCCTAGCATGCCTATTGCCTAATGCCTATTCCTTTTTGTGTTACTTAGCACTAAAAGGGCTGCCCCATTGGATTGTTTGTTACTGCCTGCCAATACTAAATACCAAATTCCAATGTATTGTCTGCATCACAGATGATTGAATACCTATGAACTACCCGTGCTTGGATTGGATGAGGTAACTTCAACTATTGCAATGTTGAGTGACTGGATACACGAGTGATGATTCAAGTTGAAACTTGATTCATGTGGTGGCAGACACTGAGGGAGGGTGTGTGTTGAACTGTAATATGGGAAATTTCTTGAGATGATAATTGATTTGCATTGTTTCAGGCTTGAGTGATGGATACTCATTTTTGTTCCCTGTAGGTCATGATCAGCCCTTTCACACTTAGCCAGATATAATTAATTGCAATTTGTTCTCCTTTTTTCTGGTTCTTCAGACTCCAGCACAGTCTCTTTAGTTAACAAACAAAAACCTATGCAAAGTACTGCAATTCGGTTTCGTCTGCAGTGCACTGTTTGTTCAATAGCAGTGAATTGCATTCCATGTCTATCTTGCTCTGGTCATCGTGACTCAATATGATGATGATGCCTGGTCTGAGATGGCGTTACTCTGAGTCAGGACTGGAGGAGTATCATGGAAGAACTCAGGATGGGAGCTGCAGGACTACCTCATCAATAGCTAGAAGCAAGAAGTTATCTAGTATACTATTGACTGCAATTCAAAGGTAGACCAAGAGTCTGAGGCCTAGTACTCAGCTGTGTGGAATAGAGAGATGTGCATTTGTGAAATGCTACTCTGTGTGTGTGTTGGACTTGTGTCAAAAGAGATACTCTGAGTCCCCCTTTTGGTTTTTTTGTGCTGTCTCGGAGTCATCTTGATACTCTCCTCATGAAGCTTACCTTCCTTCTGTCCTTCTCCTTGCAGAGCTCCGACAAACACCCACAGGACGCCGTCAAAGGTGATCAATTATGCAATTTTTTCAATGAAATGGAAAACCAAGTATGATTTCGGCTGCCAAAAGGACTGCCTTCAGGACGCAGCAAATGCTGGCCCCAACAAACTCATTTTTTCAAGCAAACAGCATCCCAAGCACAATCAATGAAGCTTCTCAGTGCTCACCTATCCCCATAAAGAGAATGCCTTCAAGTCCAGTGACCTGGAGACAGCTGGAAGTTTATACCTTCCCTGTCATCCTAGGGGGACATATCAGTGATACTACCCCTACCTTGAAAGGAAAGGTGTCTTACTCTCCAACCAACGGATTAAATAAAGCAGTGCAGCCCAACACGGAGCAAACCTCAGAGACTGTGGTTTAAATTGATTGAAGAAAAGGCCTTGGCCCAGAAGATCAGAAATTTGAGACTCCACCACCAGCCTGAAGCCCTTTTTCACCCAGAGGTGATCCAACAGCAGACTCCCCAGTGGGAGGTGACCACACTGCCTCCTTTCTCCACAAATTAGGGCAAAAGATTAAAAGAACGTGGGAGTTAAACCCAAAGTTGCTGGGGCCTTTAGATGTGGCATGGGGCACACAGCAAGAAGGCCAAACATCGAACAATAACATTATAGATGACTCACAACCAATACCTACAAATGAATTACACAACTCCGTAAGTAGAGCCCTACTATGGCCGTCGACAAAGAAGGAGGTCCAAATAGACCTCCTGCCATCGATAGCACTCCGCCTAGTCAACCTAAGCATGGTGGCACTGGAAGGTAAAATTGACAGGAATTTGGAAACTCAATCTTGCTCATGCTCCTGCACAATTATCATTGATAAATGGGCTTCTCTCCCTACTATCTTAGGGGATATAGTAGAGATAGCCAGAGGGAGAATGGTTATGCAGACATCCAGCAGCCTCGCTCTACAAAGTTTCTATCGTCTGGCTCCAAGCGAGAAGGAAGCAGCCCCACCAAGTACGAAACCAAACGATGGTACTGAAAACTACCTTGCTCAAAGGTTTGGGAGCCCCTCACAAAGGCTTGATGTCACATTCGGCCAACTGAGGGCCAACCACAGTGAAAGGGACGTGCCTACAAGGAATAGCCAAGTTTCAGGAAAAAGTCCAAAGCAAAAAGGAGACAACTGCAGCCATTGATTACAAACCAATCCCCCCACAAACTGAATTTAAAGATAGACAGCCATATCCAATATTCACAGTTTAATGGGGGGTCACAATGAGTGCTGCATCGGGCCCGTCAGATGGGCAAAATCAAGGGCAGGCAACTCCAAATAGTAATAACCACACACAGGATTTCCCGTCCCCTGCCAGGCCAAGTACCACTCCAGGTCCCAAAACAGCAGCAGGAATATGCCCCGCAGAGGTGGACATCAGCACCCAGGCAACGACAGCCATTCCTCTGAAGAACACGGATGCACCACCACAATCTCAGTCCGGAACGGAGAAGACGACAAGAGTGGCGAGTACACTAGGAATGAAAATCAGCAACCAGCAAGGTAACATTCTGAATCACCCCGCAAGCTTAAGCTCTGGAAAACCAGGACCCAGGAACTGGAGAAGCACCAACTGAGGCACTTACAAACAGGAGCAACATTGTCCACCTATTTAAACATGTAACCTCACTGGAACAAATTCAATCAGATGACCTAGAATAGGTCAGATTATGGAAACTTCAGGGGGACACACATGAGGACTCAACCCTTTTGGGTTTGAGGCAAAATACCCTCGAACAAGTGGTACTGGGTGAATCACATCAGCTTTCAGAGTGGGTATAGATGCCCAGCTCCCTCAACAATCAAAATATCTGCATGTCCTTGCTGAGAACAAATGTGACAAAGGGGCTTGGTCCGTCATACCCGGGACCAACAACTATGCAGCCCATGGTAGTAGTCAGACCAGCCTCAACGCCCCTGATTGCGTCAGGGTCATATTTATCAATAATCAATCTGCCGTACATTCAAGCTACTTTGTCCCAGACCAAAGAGGAGCACAAAGAACGCAGTAGTGCTGTCCCTAACAAAAGTGGCAGCCGTCCTGGCTGGGTAGAGGAAAGGGATGTAAACCTGCCCCGGCAACAATTCACCATAATCTCATGGAATATTGCAGGGATCAGCAAAATTACCAAATGAAAGCACATGCAGGAGTTTTTAGATAAGGGCGACATACTATGTTTCCAGGAAACATGGGCTTTGTCAAGCACCTACCTGGCAGGGTAATATGAGCACCAAAAGCAGCTACCAAACAGAGCATCTTTGGTCGGCCATCAGCAGCACTCTGCATTTTCCTAAAGCATGCCTGCAGACTTGTGGCTACTGAAAGTTGCACAAAAACACCAGAGACTCAAGGCCTAAACATAAATTCTCCACTGCTTTGTCTCCTGCAACTAAACTGCTATATTAACCCAGCACAGATCTTCATGAAACCCTCTATGGATGCTCTGACACGTTCATTAGATGACCTCCTAACCAAAAATAAATTCCTTCAGATAATTATAACAGGGATTTTATTCTGAGGGACATAGACAAAATGAAACCCACTTCCAGGTGCAGGGGACGGGCAGCACCCTTTTTCAATCTCTTCAACAACCACAAGCTATGCTGAACACACACACTAAAAGAAGCATGCTCGACATCCTGGTGCCCAAAACCAACTTTCAGGAATGTCTCGACAATCAACTACATTTTAGTCAGTGAAATTATCGCAGCCAGACTGACAGACTTCAGAGTCGAAGACAGGGCCGAAAGTGATCACAAGCCCCTGAGGGCCATGATTCAACTTGGAGTACCGACAGCAACCACCTTTCATCCTGTAGGGGAGACGAGGGGAGAAGAAACACATAAGGTGATGCAAAGGATAAAAAGGTCTGCAAAATTTGGAGACGAATTGTGAGCATGGATCGAATTGAAACAGAGAGCCACAACTCCACTAATCCAAGCATTCACAATAAAGGAATGGGAGAAAATCTTAGGGGATCTCCAACAAATTCTGAGAAACGTACCACAACAGTGCTCCAGCAGTAAGCCCTCGCTGGCTTCCGGTACTGTACATCCCCCGAAGGCCATACTTAAATACAAACGTGCCCTACGAAAGGCCTTGGAAGCCAAGAAAAAAGGGGGCATCCCAACTGAGGCCCTTTCCATCACAGTTTGGGAGCATAAAAGGTAACACACTGAGAAACGATGGCTCAAAATATTCTCCCTGCTGAAAGAAAGGAACCACACCGGGCTGTGAAGGCACGTTAATCAGCTGAGCAATCGAGGAGTGTCAAGAGTGAGAGGGGTGGCAGAGTGTGATTGGTCAAACCACGTAGCACAATTATACTCAAATGTCTCTTCTGACAAAGGCCCTACAGCATTGATCAATCAGGGAGTGGGGCATAGTGGGATAAATAATGCAAAACATCAGCACATGACCATCCCACTTGATAAAGGTCCTCCAGAATCGCATACACAGGAAGAGGAGCACCGCAGGTCACCAGGCACAGCAATAAAAGATGATGCAGTTATCAGGAATATCATACAAATTAGAAATGATGGAGCACCAGGGCCAAATGGGCTACCAGCACCAGTTTTCAAAACAGTGCTGGACTTCTGGGCAGCAATTTTAACGCTGCTTTTCAACTACATCTTTTCAATAGCAGGATGCCAGACTTCTGGAGGGGGTCCATACTTTTTACCATCTTCAAGAAAGTCGACCACTCTAAGCTATCAAACTATAGGCTCTTCGCCCTACTCAACCTTGAAGCAAAGGCCTACGTTCAACTTCTCCTGAATGATCTGGAGTCCTGGGCAAAAGAAAACTGCATCATTCCCTTCTACCAATCAGGCTTCAGGTCACACTCCTCAACCATGGACAGCATCATAGCGTTAGCTCACTTATCAACACAGGCAGGGAAGATAAAGAGTCTCCCATTGTTCTTCTGCTTCATCCATTACAGCACAGCTTTTGATAAAGTGGACCGCAAAAGGTTATGGTGGAAACTAAACAGTTGGGGGATTCCACCCAAACTGCTAAAAGCAATAGCGTTGCTTTATGAAGACACCTGGGTACGGGATAAAACAAGCGCCAACACAGTGACCTCAAAAATTGGTACAAATACTGGGCTCAAAATCAGTTGTGTGCTGCCTTCACCCCACGTTTAACCTTTACTCTGCAGACCTAGGGGCCGCTCTGAAAGGCACCAGCCTAGTATCCCCAAGGCTGGGCAGGGCAAGGCTGTCGATACTATAGTAAGCAGATGACACAGTAAAAATGGACCATACTAGAGTGGGCTGGATTGCTTCAACCAGGACAACTACCTAGTGGTAAAGCAGGGAGAAACCAAGGTTGGTATTTGGGAAACATCCACACAAAAGGCAAGCTCAGTGGTTTCCCGGCGAACTTCAAATTAGAACATTTAAAGCCTGCAATTACCTTGGGGTCTGGCTCTCAGAAAGGGCCAACTCAAATATACACTGAAAATATCTTAACACCAAGGCCAACAATGTCATTCACCTATTAAGACAACTGAACTAACTCTGCTAGGTCCATCAGCCGAGCTGCTACTGTCCATCCTAAAAGCAAAATTGCTACCTGCCATCTGTTACGGTCATCTGGCATTTCCTGGAGAGCTGGACAAATTCTTAAACACAACCCAAGCCAAAGCATAGAAATCTGTGCTGCTCATCCCGCAGTCAGCAAGGAATTCAAGGCTGAGACTGGATCTTGGCCTTGGGAGCCTGGACCTGTCATGGCAGGGGGACCTGATAAAGTTATACCTCAGGATTTTGAGGACACCAGCAGACTTACTCAGATACCAGCTGAGGTCAGTTTTCGAGGTGGAAGGTTCAGCCTGGCACTCCAGCCTGGGCCAGGCCATAACCAACCTGAGGATAGAGGAAGCAAGTTTACAACTATCAGAATCCTTTTTAGGCCTTGAAGAAAGCGGTGACAAAACAGGTTCTGGAAATATTGTTCACTCAAGACATTGAAACTCTCTGTCCTAGTTCAATCACAGAGCCATTGGATAGATCTTATCTTTCGGGAAAAGCTCAACCCTATCTACGTGAGGCATTAACTCTACAAGTCCTCTACATGAGACTCATCACTCTATGCAGCACAGATTTCAACCCAACATGGGCATGCAAGGGGGAAAATATTGTGTGCAGACTATGTTCCTTTTACAAAGAATCCTGGCTGCACCTCCTGTGCTGTTGCCCCAAACTGAATAACGAGCGTCAGCGCCTTCTTTACCCGATACTTATGGCAAATGGAGTAAATACCTGTAGAGAGGCCTAGGCCCTGTGGTTTGCAGAATCAATGACAAGAAACCCAGCAAGGCTGGGGAAATTCATGCACTCTATCAGGATTGCCATATATGAGGCGTTGCCTTTCAAGGTGATACCACTTCTGCGACAGTCTAACTTACCACTTCTTGTTATTGGCATGCTGCATTCTATAAAATGTTGAAGTTAGTATGATGGCCCCCGCCAGGCACTAAGGGACCCATCTTTTTATTCAAAACTTAACGTTTAAATAACCAAATCAGACTTTTAAAGTCCCAGTATTTATTAATTTTATTAGTGCTAATTAATATCCAATTACAAGCAATTTTGAGAACCCGACAAAAATGAGCTAAGGGCCAAAGGCTGATTATAAGGACAAAGATATTGAAGGGGAGAGGGCAGGGGGAATCCATATTAATAATGTTTTCTATCTCTTTATACTGTAATAATTTTAATTCATCGAACAGTCAATGAATTAATTCATTTATTGATAGAGAGAGGTGCATTTGTGAAATGCTGCTCTGTCTGTGTGTGTGTCGTGTGTGTGTGTCTGTGTGTGTGTTGGACTTGTGGCAAAATAGATACTCTGAGTCCCCGTTTTTTGTTTTTTTGCGCTGCCTCTGAGTCTTCTTGATGCACTCCTCATAAAGCTTACCTTCCCTCTGTCCTTCTCCTTGACTGTAAAATACAGTTTCTCCCTTGACTATTCGCAGGCCTTCTTCAAGTATCCTTCATGAAAGAAAGGCGAAGGCTAGCTGAACTCAACAACACTCCAGCTTACTTACCAAACCAGTGCAGACGGCCCCAAAAAGTGGATATTCCAGAGGAAAATGCACCACCCAATTTTGCAATTCAGTATAATTTTTCTTCTAACAATCATATTAACTAAGAGAAGTGGGTGGGTGGGTTCACTCCCTAACCTAGAAGATGGAACATTTATATATATATATATGGTAAATTGGGTCTCGGAGGCAGAAGTACTATTTGCAATGCATGTATCTTTATTCTGTCTTCTTCATTCTTTTGTTTCCTTCTAACAACGGATTGATGGTAAATGATGTGCTGCTGCTTTATTGCCCAGATGAATGTTGGCCTTGTGTTGTAGTGTTTGTCTTGGTCAAACATATCCCCAAGTCCCATTACCCATCCATTCATGAAACCCCTAACCCTCTTCCCCCAGCTGTGTGATTTATTGAGGTGAGGCTTAAATTACACAATCAATGGATCACACACTTAATGGGGCGTATGTGGAGAGAGCAACACCAACTTACTGTAGAATCTTCTAAGAGGTAGCATACACCAGCCCATTACCAACCCGCGCATTAAAAAGGATTCATATTTTTTTAAATATAGAATGAAGAACATCAGTCATCAGCATCATCCTTCTGGCCTTCTGTTGCCTAACCCTAACCTAAGATTGTCGACTCCAGACTTTGAGTCCAATTTTTATAACTTGAGGATTTCAAAAATAATACTGCTACCTCCACATTAGCCAAAACGTACTAGTATTGCTATTTTTTTCAATTTTGGCACAAGCAGGCATTCTCATTGTGTCTCACTCAGTAGTCAGGTGGTGTCAAATCTATGTAAATCTTTGATAAATATATAACCTACTAACTCAGTCTATCTACTTCCATTTAGTTGCCTACGATGGATATTCAATCAATCATCAGATCAATCCTACAGTTGGAGCTCACCTGGGTGGAATAAGAACTGGACCTAGCTTGTGAAATTGTGATACCTCCCCTGTTATTGCTGCATGTATATTCAGGTAAGACAACTAGTATGGATGTAATTTAACTTAGTAAGAAATAAATTAATCGTTACTGTTTTTATCTAGATAGTTCAGAACTTCGACACAATATAGGTCATCATGACAGCAATCCCTATAATGGTCAAGATAGGTAGAGAAGTATAAGCCTAGACTCTATAACTAAATTCTACGCACTATCTTCAGTTACAAGCACATCAACAGGCTACGTTAATACTAATGTTTGGCATCAGTGCAAAGTAAAAGTAAAAGAAACTACTTCAGGCATAAATTTGGATTAGAAAAAATAGTTTCCCCATTTATTTTTTTACAAAGCAACCCACCCTCTTGACCCACACAACAAGCCCATCCCTCTCCCAAACAAAACTGGCCCAAACCCCAAAACTCAAAATGTCCAAGAAAGTCTCTCCAGTCCCAACTAACTTCCCATCCTCTCCACCCAGCCCAAACAAACAACCAATCCCTTCCGCCAAAACAAAACATTTAAGAAAGGGCTAAAAGTCGGGCATTATGGACATTGGTCTGGAGCTGGTCTATGCTCTGCTCCATTGAGGTGAGCCAATCCTCTTTAGTATCCAGCCGCTGCATGATGGGTTGCAGCAATGGCCTTTTGCCATTGTGAGGGGTGGCAGCTGTTGGCTGGAGGCAGCGCTAGCGATGGGATGGCCGGGAGGCTGGAGGTTGAGGGGGACTGGCTGCACTGGGGCCCGGCTGTTGTTCATTTATTTCCTCCTCTTCCAAGACCACCAGCTACCGGCATTCCTGCAGGATATGCTCCTGCCTCTGCTGCTGCAAATGGGCCGCTCTCCCCTGCCTGTTGGGTGGTCCGGCTGGACCAGCAGGAGCAGCAATATTGAGAAAACAAAAAAGACACATTGTAAATAATGCACTGTGCAAACAATTGTTTTAAATAACTGTCTGTCACAGTAGCAGTACATTGCTGTTCCCCAAGGGCCATTGGAATGTATTTGATGTGATTATGATTAGGAGAGTCACAAGGCCAATTTTATGTTTTACCCACACATGTTGCCAAACATAAAAGGCACTGACTGTGTGGCAGAAAAGTAACAGGCAGAGAATAACATCCCAGGATTAAAAAAACAGTGATTTGAATATTTTTTTTCTAAAGGCTTTTCAAGTAACTATAAACAGAATCAAACACTTTGAGTTGAAAAATAAATTACTTCTCATTGATGAGTGCTTCATTATGCACTACATGGAGTACAAGTTGTGTGTGGTGCTAAAATAAGGAAGCCATACTCATTGCTAGCCAGCACTTCTGCTAGTTTGCAACAGTCTGCAGCTTTAGTTGCCAATTATCTATTTTTAAGTCCAATGGCCCTGCTCTTCTGTCCCCAAAGAGGCAGATGAATCATAAATAAGATACTATGTCAGTCACACACCTCATGTATAAAATGCGGATATTAATATATTACCATGTCTGTCATAAGTAGAAGTTGAGGAAATTGAATTTAATGGATTGCACTACAGGTAAAGGAACGGACTATATAGATTTTTTTGGCACATTTGTCACTCTGTACCCCATATGCCAAACTTGATATCAAATCATGCACTTACTCCCATTTTACTCTGTGGCATCACCCACCACCACATATTTTCAACAAATTCATTTGCTGGGTAGTAACTAATGAAAGGAATCTTTATTTTCTCTACTGTAGGGGGGTAGGGTAGAGGGATTAGACAGGTAGGGTATAGTGTTTTTATATATATAATGGAGGGGAAACTACACTGATCATCGATTAATCATCTTTGGCTTATTCAGTCACGGTACAATTCAAGAAGGAAAAATCTGAGCAAGTGTAAATTAAATCTATTATGGGAAACCATGATATATGTTCTGGAATCAGTTCACATGGGTATCGCATGATTAAAAGTGGCACATGCCAAAAATGGATTTTCCAATTCGGTAGCTGGGACGGAAGAACTTAGGAAAAAATAAAGGGATGAAGTACAAGAGGTGACTGAGTGGGCAAAGGAACAACACATCTTGTGTGTTCGGTTTGCCATGCATTGAAAACATTGTAAATGCTGCATTAACTGAAGCAGGCACACATTACACATTACACAGCCAACAAAATTGATTGCCCCATACTGCACTTCAGTTATAGTTGGCAAAAATGGCATGGGCGTGGAAGAGGGGGTGATGAATGATAGGTAGGATAGATCTGGCTCACTTAACAAATACAGTGAGTCAAGGAAGTAGAACAAAGAATAAAAATAAATAAATAACCCCCACTTAGAACCATAGCTTTGAATGATAGTGATAACCCTACAGAAACCAAGTAAGCAGAGTAGGTGAGCAGCAGCACGCTCCTCATGAGAAAAAGCGCTACCTTGCTTATTCATCCAAACAATCCAAATATTCATTCATCTTTTCATTTTAATTCACCCATAGCCACCATGATTAAGCTATACTTTTTCCCATTCAGTCTTTCACCAAAATTTCCAATACATCCTCCACCCATTCAATACATAGCAACCCTTTCTTCAAACCATCCTTTCACCCATCCACCGTGCACCCTTTCACCCACCCATCTTTTCACTCATATACCATTTCCTTTCTTTTAAGTTACCTTCCATTCTTTCATTACTTACTCAAGCCATCAAAGCTCATTATCCTCAGATAGAACAGGCCATAATAATCACTCAACCAATGTTGTGGCTGGTAAAGCTGAGAGGGGATTCACTTCACTGTCATTTTTGATGACGACAAGCGACGCCATGGCAATAGCTAGTGAGCATAGTCATTGCAAGAAATTATGTGGCTTACCAGTGCCCATCCCCACTGCCGCTTCTCCCGCTCCAACTGACATGTCACTGTCTCCTCCTGCAGTGGCACTGGAGCCAGCATCACTGATGTTCTGTGTGGCTAGAATAAAATAATAAACATAGTTTAGATCTCAGATACGCAACCCCAAATAAAGCAGCAAAGCAGCATTACAGCTCAATTAGCACGTCAGTATCTTCCAAATATCACTCTGGGCCTTTGATTTGTTGGTTCACATAGCTAGACAAGCCAGGCTTGGAATAATGGTCAATGAAAGACATATGGTGTTGGATGGCAAATACAATGGGAGTGGGACCTCATACTTTTTTTCCCGCCTTGCTGCAGTGTAATGGGAAACTGATGATCTACTGTAACTATAAATGAACGGGTCTACAGCCCAATATATGGGGGAGTGGGGGTGTGTGGTCCATGATGACCATGGCCATTGTCTCATGAACTGAACTGTGTTAGAGCTAGGCATAAGCAGTAAAAGGAAAGCGTTCTCAACAAACATACATAGTGATTTTTATTTGTAGTCCTAATCCTAGTTTACTTGGGCTTGCTACCTGAATTTTCACAAATCACAATATAGAGCACCCACATTTCAATACCCCAAGATTCTACCCTAAGAAGTCCACAACAATCATAACAGGTGTTACTGGGATCAGCTGAATCCTCTGCAGCGGTGCTGGTTGTCAGAGCCGGCTGACCAGCTGGTCCCGGACCCTCAGAATTGTCCCTTAGGTGCTGATAAAAGAAATTAGGAAGATAAACAAATATAGATTAGTGATTTTGTTAATAAAGGAAACAACGCCACCAATGGCATGGACTGCGCAACTGCACTAAGCGAAGCCGCTGGCGCTGTAGTGACAAGGGTGCAAATCCATCGGTCAAAAGACCATGATCAAGGCTCGGTTAGCAAGAGCATGGAGAGCATAGTGCCAGCTCCATCGCCGACAAGCTCTCGTCAGAAATCACTTGTTAAGCCCCTAGAGTCTCCAGTGGCAGGGGAGCTTACATCTTCGTTTCTCCAAAACCTTGGCCAACAAATTGAGAGAACACTAGAACTGACCCCAAACCTGCTGGGGTGGGGGCGGAAGAACCAGAACCTTTTGGTCGTGGCGGCGCAGGGTACGCCTTAATCTCCGGGGTTCTCCTGCTCAGCTGCACAGAGACACGGGACACTCTGTTAGGCGTTAGAAGATTGGATTTATTAGCTGCAGCTAGTACAGTTATCCCAGAAGTACATGAGGTAGGTTCTCAGGAGACTGCCACTTCACTCCGTGGCGCACAATCTTATATATTACATATGTGAAATATACATTAATCAGATACACACCCAAGACATACAAGAAAGAGCCAATAAGAAAAGTTGGAAAACAGAGCAGAACCAATAGAAAAGGTTTGAAAACAAAGTATCAGATGACTCGAAGAAACCTCTCCTCCGACTGTGTTTGTCACCCCTCCCTCGAACTAATTCATTAACAGATCTGCAACCAAGTTGCAGGTGGCAAGATACATTTGTGTGTTTTGGAGGACAGTTGTGAAACGAGAGAATGCTAGCAGAGGACAGCGAAAGCCAGACGATAAGATTAAGTCAGAAGAGAATAGTGTGAACCAACAGATAGTTGAGACGGGGATTAGGAAAACCAGACAGGGATTAATGTACTCGGCCAGTCCTAACACCAGTTTTGTAAATAGAGGCAAAAGGCTTATTTCGACACGAAGCTGCAGGAAAAGCAGAATGGACTTTGTTCGCCGTGCTGCCTGAGTGAGGCCAACACAAAATGGCGGCGAAGCACAAAATGGCGGGTCAATTCGATCACGATCGAAAATCAAATTTTCTCAGACCCTCCTTTTGCCAGAACTCAGGCAAGATACATAGACTCACGTTAATCTGAGTTAATGTCGATGGCCATGAGGTCATCAAGCTGTTGCTGTAGCATCATTCTTATGTTCTCTGTTGTTTGTGATTTGGGTTTAGGGATGCACATAGTAGCACAAAGGTCACAGATGGCGGGACCACAGTGCATACAAAGGCAACAAGAGAAAATGACGGTCAAAACTACTCCAAGGAATGTCAATGCCTTCCTGCCCCATTTGGACAGTAGTCCCCAAAACCACTCCAATAATAACCAATCTCCTTCGTCCTGATGAATCGACTCAGAGATTATATGTAACTTAGAGATAGCTTGGTATACTGTCGGAGCATCATCAGGTATGAAAATACAGCAACTTGACCCGATCAATTTGCATACTCCACCATGATCCGCGAGAACAAAATCTAAGGCAACTCGGTTTTGTAAGGTCATAAGACGATCCGCCTGTAGTTCTGCCGTGATATTACTTAAGGCTCCTACAGTGATGTGTATTGTTGTTTCTACGACACGAACCAGTTGCCTTATATTTCTGCTGTTGGCCATTGGACCCCAAAAAGGAAGAAATCCTTTGAGGAAATCTCCTCCCTCTTGTCCTGATGTGTCTTTAGAATCAATAATCCCTCTGCCATATCTGTTTCGATGATAATTTGCAGAAGCGGTGTATGTAGGGGGAAGAAGGAAAGCTATATAACAGGTACCAGAAAAACCCGTTGGCAACCACGTGTAAGCCCTATTGTGGCAGATAAAATACGTGCCTTGAGATGGCACTAGAGGCGGCGAGTTCGGAGAGGAGTAGACGTATGTGTGGGAACAGTTGGTTCTTTGTATAGTGTCAGAGGACCGACCATTTATTTGCAGACAGAAATTTCCCTGATGAGGAATAGTCCAAATCGGTGGAGATTTTCTTTGTTTAACCTTATCACTAAGGCTAGTGACATAATGGGTGATGTTCCAGTTTGTGTACGCTTTCCTTTCGTCAATGGAAATCTTACTATTTTCCATGATTTTAGCCATAGCTACCATTCCCTTTATCAATGAACTATGACTAAAATCTGGACCACCAATATATGAACTAACGGATTGTCTGGATTTGCTTTGATAGGCATTGGAGAAGATAACAAAATAAGCCCAAGCAGAACCCTCATAAGAAAACGGAAGAACTAAATATGGCATTCCTTTTTCTGTGGTATGTGGCATAAGTCCACACACCCAACAGTCAGTTGTATTGATCACTAATTGGTGTTGATGTAATAACTGGACAAAGGAATTGTTATAATATTCAGTTCTTCTAATGAGTTCATGTTGAGGAAGGGTATGAAATAGATGTGGAGAGACAGTAGAAGAAGACGAAGAGGTAGAAGGAGAGACAACTTTTTGCTGCAGAGCATAAATAATCCAACTTATAAACGCCAAAAGGATACACAATAATATAATAATACATAAGGTTATACTAAAACGACTATACATTAATCTACAGGATTCTTTTTTCATTTAATCCTTTCTCTCTCTTTTGCCTAGTGTAGTTTCCTTCTTTCTAAATGGATGCTCACGGCAATCTTCCTCAATCACTTAATTATGATTATCTGCCGTCCTATGACACTGCAAGTCCTGCAGGCCTATTGCCACTACTCAGGTCACAACCAAGACTCCTACCGTGACCCTGCAACCGGGATAGAATACTACATAGGAGAGAGAGAAATCTTAAGTGTTCTTTGGTCTAGGTCTTAGATTATAGTGTTCTTTATCAGGTACAGTTTGGTCTCGGAACAATGTTCGCGGATTTGTCGTATTCAAGCAACGATGTGGTGTTATCGCTTCTTGAAGAATGTCGTCGTCCTCTTTCTCAGACAATGTTCCATTTAGGCGAGCATCGCTAAAAGGTACGAATCGTGGAACTTTCTCACTCTCAGAGTCACCAATGCCCCTACGCACCCATTGATCGAAGGGTAGAGGCAAAGGCACTTTCTTACAATGCACGCCGTGAATCCAATTTTTCTTTCCTTCGACTTTGACTGCTGTTCTCGTCACCAAAAGTACCAAACGAGGCTCCCTCCACCTGGGCTCCACATTTTTCGTCCTTTGGAAATTCTTTATACACACCCAGTCACCTGGTCGGATGGAATGACCTGGGTCTGTGGAAGCCTCCGGTAAAGCACTTTGAACCTGTTGATGGAGAACACGCATTGGATATGGCAAGTCTGAGTATTTCTTAGGGCGAGGGACTCCCCATATGTTAGCTGGGTGCCCAAAGACCACTTCGTAAGGGCTAAGTCCCAAACAAGAGTGCACAGCAGTTCTGGTGGACAGGAGAGCCAGTGGTAAAGCATCTGGCCAATTAAGTCCTGTACTAGCCTGCACTTTCGCCAATTTGAGCTTCAAAGTTCCGTTGTAGCATTCCACTAAACCCGCTGACTGTGGATGGTTTGCCGCATGGAACTTTTGCTTGATACCAAGACCCGCACAAACTTTTTGCATGACTTGGCCTACAAATTCGCTCCCATTGTCACTCCAGACAATGCGCGGCAAACCAAATCTGGGGAAAAATTATTTTAGTAGAATTTTGGCTGTGGATAAGGCTGTATTGTCTTTTAGAGGGTATGCTTCTATCCACCTAGAAAAGGCGCATACTACCACCAGAACATATTTGAGATTGTTGCATCGTTCCATGTGAATGTAATCGATCTGCAGCACCTCAAATGGATATGTCGGAGGAGCAAAGTGACCCGCTGGAGTTGGGGTTCCCTTTCCTGGGTTGTACATCAAACAAACAATACAATGTTTCACTACATTGTCTGCGCATTTTGGGATTCCTTCACTTTGCCACACTGGAGCCAGAAGCTTGCATATACCTTTCGCACTTAAGTGGGCTGGACCATGCACCATAGTAACCACTGGGAGTACATAGGCATCTGGTAATAGCCAACGTTGGTGTTCAGATAATTCCACCCAACAACCCATCTCATCTAACATTCCCGTACTTTCTTTCCACTTACTCAATTCTTTCTCTGTAGCCTCTTTCTGAATCGACTTTACACTTTCTACTGTATCCTCATACATTCCTCTTTCTCATCCAATTCGCAGGACCCGCCACATTCATTCGACTTGTAGCATCTCTCGCTGTCTTTTTCGCTACTTCATCTGCAAATGCATTTCCTCGGCCAATATCATCGGTAATCTTTTTGTGCGCACTACACTTCACAATTGCTATTTGGGTGGGCAAAGCAAGTGACTCAAGAAGATCAGTCACCAACTGACCATGTTGTATTTTAGTGCCATGTGAAGTAAGGAATCCCCTCTCTTTCCAAAGACGCCCAAAATTGAACGCTACACCAAAGGCGTATTGACTGTCGGTGTACACGTTCACTCTTTTTCCTTTTGACAACACACATGCTCTCGTTAAAGCTATCAGTTCTGCTGCTTGAGCTGAATTGTGTCTAATACGTTCTGTTTCCACAACTGTATGTAAAGTAGTAACAGCATAGGCTGAAACTGCATTTCCATTAGACATTTTGAAACAAGAACCATCCACCCATAGAATTCCATCCGGATTCTCTAGCGGCGTATCTTTCAAGTCAATTCTTCCTTTTGTCTCTTCCTCAGTACGGAGGAAACAATCATGTTGCTCCTCAACACCTTTCTCCTCGGGAAGGGGCAACAGAGTAGCTGGATTTAGGGTATTACATCGTTTGATGTGTACGTGACTAGCCAAAAGCGTCAGCTCGTATCCAGTTAAACGAGCACTTGTAAGATGCTGCGTTTTCGTTCTGTTTAGTAAAGTATCCACTGCATGTGGCACCATGACAATGAGAGTATTATCTAACACCATTCCAGCAGACTGTCGAATAGAAATTGCTGCTGCTGCTGTTGCTTTGAGACAACTAGGCAATGCTTTAGCTACGGGATCTAGCGTAGCCGAAAAATAGGCACATGGCCGCTGTTTATCTCCAAATTGCTGTGTTAAAACTGACAGCGCACAACCCTCTTTCTCATGGACATAGAGTGTAAAAGGCTTATTGTAATCAGGAGTACCTAGTACAGGAGCAGAACACAGAGCAGTATGTAAATCAATAAAACTCCTTTGGCACTCGTCAGTCCAAGGAAGGGGCTGAGGTGTATCTTTCAAAGTGAGTGCCAACAGAGGTTTGGCCACCAGGAAGAAGTTAGGGATCCACTGCCTACAATAGGAAGTAATACCTAGAAAGGCACATACCTCCCTTTGTGTGGATGGCACAGACATTTGCGCAATCGCCTGAATTCGTTCTGGGGTTAATCGTCGTCCCTCCTTTGATAGGAGATGACCCAAGTAGGTAACTTCTCGACGAACATATTGTAGTTTGGAAGGTGAAACCTTATGATTCAGATTAAACAAATAGCGTAACAATGCAACAGTCACATTTTTGCAAATATCTTCTGAATCAGCAGCGATTAACAAATCATCCATGTATTGTAGAAGAGCAGCACCAGACGGCAAATGAAAAGTATCAAGATGACATTTTAGGGCTTGACTGTAAATAGAGGGACTTTCACAATAGCCCTGAGGTGCGCGTTTGAACCGGAAGCTTCGGCCTCCAAGAGAGAAGCAAAAAATATCCCTACTCTCTTCTGCAATGGGAATACTAAAGAAGGCATTCTTTAGATCGATAACAGAAAACCAAGTCGCTGTGGAAGGTATCATTGTCAACAGAGCAGTGATATCTGGGACGACAGGAAATTGTGGTACAACAATTTTGTTTATCTCCTGAAGATCAATTACGAAATGATATACAGGTGGCTGAGAAGGATCAGTGCGTTTAAGAACAGGAAGAATAGGACTATTGCATATGTTTCCTCTCGTTTCTTCAACCACACCCTTCTGAATCAAATCATGAATGATTTCCAAAAGCGCTTTTTCACCTTCAGTGGAAATTCTATCCTGCGGAATACGCGGTAATTCAACATTAGGCTTGAGAGTGACAACATAAGGTGGAATTTCAAGACAGCCCACATCATTCGGACCCGTGGCCCAAAGCGTTGCCGGAAGAGAAAGTAATTCAGGTGGAAACTGATCTTTGGACAAATACATGGGAGAAATCAGTCCCTGTCCTAAAGTAAGATGTACACCAGAAGGAGAACAATATATCGTAGCATGCATTCTTTTCAATAGGTCCAAACCCAACAGATTCTCACCGCAACCATTCGTCAAAAGAAGTGGAGCTTCTAAATCATAAGGGCCAATTGAAATAGGCAAAGGGCAAGAAACCGGATTACGAACAGGGGCGCCAGAAAATCCTACAGATACATTCGTTAAGCTAGACAAAGGTGCCCCAGGGAGTTTTAAATGAATGATAGAACTTCTCATCGCCCCAGTATCTAGAAGAAATGGCTCTAAAACACCCATTTTAGTGACATTAACATAAGGTCTATTCTGATCTACTGGAACTGACACAACTCCCTTACTTTGTCCAAGGCTGTCCTAGTTAACATGAAGACTTCCATTCTCGCTTTCAATATAATGGTCTTCATTGTAGTACTGTGTAGACCTAACATTTTGCTGATCAAAGTAATTCATGGAATTGGGAGGAGGAAGGGCACGCTGTTCTTGAGTTAACACACCTCGACCTCTACCTCTATTTACTGACTAGAGGCCATCACGACCTCGTGGAGCAGATAGTGCTCCACTGCGCTGCAATAAAACTGGACAATTATTCTTAAAATGACCTTCTTCTCTACAATAAGCACATTGATTAGGTCCTAACAAAGGTCGCGGAATATATGGCTCAGGTTTTTGATACAACCTCTGAAACTGCGGAGGCTGTTGAAACTGAGGCTGAGCATAGCGAGGAGGATAAGCTTGTTGCAAGAGAACCTTCGTTTTTAATTCTTTCGTCTTTTTCTCTTGCTTTTCTTTTTCTTCTTTATCTCTGTTTTCATAATATTGTGCAGTAGCCAATATCTGGGCAGAAGAAGAAACAGCCCATGAACTTTCAGAATCTTTCAATTTGTGCAACAGCTCGGGAAGCAAATTAAATACAAATGTGTCCACAAATAATCGCTGTCCACCCTCTGTAGCCATATCTTGACCACTGTGATCAATAAATGTCTCCTCAAAACAAGTAAATAAGTCAGAGACACTTTCATCTTTCTTTTGTTTGCATGCCGCTAATTTATCCCAATTAACTCTCAATGCAGGCATCATCGTTTTCATTAATGTAATAATCCTACCAGGGAGTTCTGAAATCAAAGCATCAGGCTTCGCACCACCCACTTGGTCTCTATCTGCGGCAGTTTTAGTATCCCATTCAGCACCTAATTCCTGTGCGTGATTCTCCTTACGAATCCTAGCCCATAATGTCTGTGGGACTACATTTCCCATTAACATATCGATATCAGCTAGATTCATGATGCAAGCGTCAACTGTCTGTGATAATTCTTTATAATAACCCGCAGGGTTTTTACGAGGATCCGGTAGAGTCTGTTTAAGGGCTAAAACTTCAGATCTCTTCCAGGGGACATGTACCCATATACGTTGAAAATGAGCGGGAATCGCTGGATTAACACCTTGAGCTGCAACCTCTTCCTTCCATACTGGAGGAACCTCTATCATGGGATCATTTTTCAGTGTCAGTCTAACCGACGGATCGGAATCAAGGAAAGTCTGAGAGGACAATAAGTTTCTAAAGGAAATAAGTGTCCTTACAGCGTTTTCAACTTTGGAACCCACAATAAGTCCTTTGTCAAAAGTCAGCCTGAACATCTAACAGACCCTGTGGAACCGAATTCAAATTCACATCCTCCCATTCTTTAATGAGAGTATCACACATTACATCGAAAACATATCTTTGCGTGGGTGCATTCCATTGTGAGAAGGTAGGCATAAAATCGAGCACACTGTATTGGGGACCCTTTTTGATCCATTTACGTGCGAGAGAGTCCAACCTTTCTCATTCTTCAGAATCTGGGAACTGACTACGAGACTGTCTTCGAGCAAAAGCCGGAGACACATTTAAGGCTTCAAAGAAAGGAGATAGAATACCAGAAACAGTGTCTGTGAGTCCCCTACGCATAGACGGAGAATTGGACATGAGGATAGGAGACAAGGTATTGGGCGAACTAACAGAAGGAGAACCGGTAATTGCAGGAGGTGCAGAAGGCAAAGGAGATCGAAGATCAGGAGATGAGGGCAAAGAAGTCGAAGTTAATGGTAAACTGGCAGAGGCGGTAATACTGGAGGAGGCAAATGTGGAAGAGCCGGAACAGGCGGAGGTACTGCTGGAGGCTGAACAGGCTGTAACAACTGGGGTGCATTGGCACCTTGTGCATAGGGCGGAGGCAATCTCAATAAATGAGACATTAGGGGATCTTCTTCTAAATCTTCCTTGTTATCGGAAGGGGAAACAGACAACACCGGATAGCATTTATCAATCGCCATACGATGCTGTCTCTCTGAAACTTCCGTCGCATTATCAATTTCATCATCTTTAAATCGTTGGGCAGCCTGTATAATTGTCATACCCTGTGCTTTCCTATCTCGCTTGCTTAATTTCTCTCTGTTTGGCTTCCTTACGCCAAAGGCGGAAAGAGTCAAACATTGCCGGCCGGGCTTTTCTTTTGAATAAAACTGCTTCTAAATTATCTAGCACATCAGGCTCAAAACAACCATTTTCTGGCCATTTTAAAACACCATCTTTCTTCGTATATCGGGTCCATGCCTCGTTAAAGGCAATGGGGCCAATACCATGTTTTGAATAGAGCTCGTATGTGGTTGTTCCAACCGAAGGAATCGGACAAGAGTCCTCAAGCCGGGAATCCCTATTACAACCAAAGGAACAAAGTTTTCCAAACTTAGTCAGACCAGGCATCTCGTGATTTCACCGGACTGTTCACAAACTTCAAGGGGGTAAAACTCAGTTTACGCAGCACAAATGTACTTACCCCTTGGCTTCGGCTATTGCAATAGTCGAATCTAAGGACCAAAGGAGCAAAGGAAAAAAATTGTGGGAGCGACCCACCAAATACTTAACTAAGGATATCTTCTCACGCCAACAGAGGCCCGTCCATCGTCTCGCCTTACCATACATCACCAAAGGAAGGGCCAAGGCAGGGCGGCAGTCAGGGCAGCAGTCGTCAGTAGCCGTCAGGAAGGAGTAACCACGCTGAAAAAGACCTTCGGACCACTTTCGACATACAGGGGTCGCTTGACGTGGCTCGCGAATCCTCCAGAATTTTCTTGCGGGGTTCCTCACGACCTTCAGGCAGAACCGGTACCACTGAAGCCGCCCAACGTTGGGCGCCAGTTGAAGAACCAGAACCTTTTGGTCCTGGCGGTGCAGGGTACGCCTTAATCTCCGGGGTTCTCCTGCTCAGCTGCACAGAGACACGGGACACTCTGTTAGGCGTTAGAAGATTGGATTTATTAGCTGCAGCTAGTACAGTTATCCCAGAAGTACACGAGGTAGGTTCTCAGGAGACTGCCACTTCACTCCGTGGTGCACAATCTTATTTAGTACATATGTGAAATATACATTAATCAGATACACACCCAAGACATACAAGAAAGAGCCAATAAGAAATGTTGGAAAACAGAACAGAACCAATAGAAAAGGTTTGAAAACAAAGTATCAGATGACTCGAAGAAACCTCTAATCCGACTGTGTTTGTCACCCCTCCCGTGAACTAATTCATTAACAGATCTGCAACCAAGTTGCAGGTGGCAAGATACATTTGTGTGTTTTGGAGGACAGTTGTGAAACGAGAGAATGCTAGCAGAGGACAGCGAAGGCCAGACGATAAGATTAAGTCAGAAGAGAATAGTGTGAACCAACAGATAGTTGAGACGGGAATTAGGAAAACCAGACAGGGATTAGTGTACTCGGCCAGTCCTAACACCAGTTTTGTAAATAGAGGCAAAAGGCTTATTTCGACACGAAGCTGCAGGAAAAGCAGAATAGACTTTGTTCGCCGTGCTGCCTGAGTGAGGGCAACACAAAATGGCGGCGAAGCACAAAAAGGCGGGTCGATTCGATCACGATCGAAAATCGAATTTTCTCAGGGCAAACAGGACAAACAGGGCCTCCACAGGTTACCAACGCAAAAGTAGACCATTATGCCTTTAATGACAGCCCAGAAGTAGACTTCCAGAAATCACTGATGACTGAAATAAACATTGACACCAATAAACCTCTATTGTGGTAGTCAACCAAAATGGAAGTCCAAAAAGAGCTTTTGCAACTGATTGCTGGCCGCCTAGTTAACATAAGCTCCAGAGTGGATCAGGAACACTCAAGGCCAGAGCACGAAACTCAAACCAGGATCAGTTATAAGCAACCAAGGAAGCCCAACCCTCAGACCAACCCTGGCGGCACACGATCGAGGAAGGGACAAAATGGCCCAATCCTTAGGCACACTAACCATTGTTCATGAGGTAGTCCTCACTCCGAGATTCTACAGCACTAACAACATGACATTCTGAACCGGCGTAACATTCTCCGCCTCTTTAAAAATCTTGCCACTCTCGACCAGCTACAAACTGGGGATATAGAATGGGTGAGATTCTTGAGCACGAAGGGGGACACACACGGCGATTCAACAGTACTGGGCTTGAAGAAAAAGGAAACAGTACAAGCCATCTTGAACAATTCCATACAACTCGCTGAGTGGGGCATTGATGCTCAGAATCTACTCCACCCAAAATACCCACACATCCTAGAACCAGACAAGGGGGACAAGGGCCCTTGGTCGGTCCTGCACGGCACAAATATCTCAGGATTCCCCGAGAACGGATGGAAGGGATATAAGGACTGCACAGGAATCAGGATTGCATGCCAAAATAACTAAAGGGTTACCAGTGCCATTCCCTCCCTCCCGGACCAATCCAGAACCGCAGGATGTACACAGAAGTATTCCTAATAGCTGCGAGATCAGGCCAGGCAGGTGTGAGGCCAGAGGGGGACCATATCCTAAGAAGAAACTAACTATAATCTCATGGAACATCGCTGGGAGCAGCAAGATCGGTGAAAATAAAAACCTGATTTGTTTCCTGGAAACAGGAGACATACTCTGCCTTCAAGAAACCTGGGCATTATCTGGCAGTCCATTGGCAGGGTTCTACGAACATTATATTCCAGCAATAAAAAAGAACCTCTGTGGTCACCTGCCTGGCAGTCTATCAGTTTATATAAAACACGCAAGCTCCCTCATAGTGACAGGGATCTATCTGAATTTACCCAGGCTGCAAGCCCTACAGATTGAAGGCCTGAAGCACATCTTACAGCCAATGCGCCTCCTAAAAATAAATTACTATATCAACCCGGCACAGACCACCATGAAAGATCAGATGGAGGCACAGACATATAAAATAGACGACCTCCTAAACAAATACAAAACTCACCAGGTTCTTTTAGCTAGGGACTTTAACCTGAAGGACCTTGATAAAGCTATACCTTCATCTCGAGGGTTTTACGATCTACTTGACAATCATATGCTATCCTCAACTCACGCTGTGAAAGAAGGATGCTCGAATGTTGGGCAACCACAACCGACCTTCCGGGACATCTCAAGGATCGATTACATCATGGTCGGTGAAGTAATGGCGGCCTGTTTGGAAGACTTAACAGTTGAGGAAAGATCGGAAAGCGACCATAGGCCACTAATAGCAGTGTTCATGCTGGAAGCTCCATCAGCCATTAAGCTCCAAGCCATCGGAGAGTCCAGACGGGATGAAAATCATAGCCTTCTCTGGAGAATCAGATGGACAGACGAGACAGGCACAAAGCTTCAAAACTGGCTGGATCTAAAACAGGAAGAGATCCTAGCATGCCGTCTTCACCGATAAAAGGCTGGGAGACCACTGTTGAGGAGATACAAGCAAGTCTGGGCCACCCCCAGCCACAACGCAACTGGTCCAAAACGCAATCAACTGCTGGAAGCATCCACCCAACTAAGGACATATGTGAAATCAAACGCCTCTTGCGCAAGACACTCGTAATAAAGAAAATAGGGGGCAGACAAACGGTGGGGACCTCGATTGCATCATTGAGGGCAGCCCTAAAAAGAAAATGGTGGGAACACAAAAAGCCCACATAGAGAGGGAATGGATCAAAGTTTTCTCCATGCTTAAACAGAAGAATTCATCAGGACAATGGAGACTCATAAACCGGCTCAGTAGTAGAGGAGTTCAAAGAGAAAACGGAGTGGCAGAGCAAGACTGGCTGGTCCACGTAAAGCACCTATATTCAATCGCCCATGTAAACACAGGTAACCCAGAAAAGCCCAACTGTGTGGTGGACCCTCCCCATCAATCCAGCACAAAAAACAGAGAAATGACCTCTAGCCCCCAAAACCCCCCCGAGGGTCAGGGAGACCAGGCCGAGATAAGTTGTACACCATCAGCCCAGATAAACCCTCAAATGGTCATCAAGATACTTAAGAACATGAAGAATGCTGGGGACCCTGGGCCAAACGGGATACCCTCACCAGTTTTCCAAAAGGCCCCTGATTTTTGGGCAACCGTCCTCACTCCTCTTTATAACCACTATTTTATGACAGCAAAAAACCCTGATTCTTGGAGGGGCTCCATACTAGTCCCAATTTTTTTAAAAAGGATATCGATTAAAGCCATCAAACTATAGGCTCCTCACTCTGCTCGACCTCGAAGCCAAGGCTTATGCCCGCCTCTTATTGAAGGACTTGAAGACATGGGCCGCAGAAAAAAGTAACATTCCCTTCTACCAGACCGGCTTCAGACCACAGTCATCGACAATAGACAACATACTGGTGTTAGCGCACCTAGCAACTCAAGCAGCAAAAAAGAAAGATCTACCACTCTTTTGCTGCTGTATGGACTACAGCACAGCCTTCGACAAAGTGGTATGAAACAGGTTATGGTGGAAATTAGAAAACTAGAGCATCCCGCCAAAGCTACTGAAGGCAATTAGATCACTATATGAAGGAACCTGGGTGCGGGTTAAAACCAGCTCTGGCACAGTGTCCCCTAAAATACAAACGAACAACGGGTTGAAGCAAGGATGCGTGCTGGCCCCCATCCTTTTTAACCTGTACACTGCGATTTGAGGGACGCCCTGCAAGGAGCCAGACTAGCAGCATCGAGATTAGGCAGTTGCCGGTGCTACAATATGCCGATGACACTGCCATAATGGACCATACGAGGGTGGGCCTACAAAGAGCCCTAAACACACTGAACCAATTCAACAACGATAACAATCTTACAGTCAACCAGGGAAAAACAAAGGTCATCATTTTTGGGAGCTACCACCTGAAAACGAAAGCGCAGTGGCTAATGGGAGATTTGCAAATCAGTACAGTGGCATCTTACAACTATCTAGGGGTTTGGCTCACGGAACTGTCCAAGGCAAATGTCCACTTGAAACAGCAGTCTTCTAAGGCCAATAAGATTATATTCCTGTTAAAGCAATTGAGCTTACATCTGATCAGCCACACTGCCGGACCAATACTGACTTCATTAAAGGCAAAATTGCTGCCAGCCATTAGTTATGGTCACCAGGCTTTCCCGGGGTCGCAGGATGCCCTTCTTATCGCAGCCCAAGCCAAAGCATATAAATCAGTCTTCTCCATCCCAAGGCCGGCAAGGAAGTCAAGGCTAAGACTGGAGCTAGGCCTGGTAAGGCCAGACCTGATGTACCAAGGGGAGATTATAAAACTATACTTAAGGATTTTAAGGCCCCCAACAAATTCCTTAAGACAACAACTGAGAGTCATCTTTGAGGGCCCAAGCTCAGTATGGCACTCCTGTCTCGGCAAGACGCTCAGTACATTAAAGAGCAAGGAAAAGAGTATTCCATTGTCGGAAATTCCACTAAACGCCTGGAAAAAAGCCATAAATAGACAAGTCTGCGGCATTTTATTTGATCTGTATCTTAAATCTCTTTGTTCTAGCCCCCACATAGTCCCCCTGAACAGCTCCTATACGGTAGGCAAGGCACAACCCTACCTAAGCGAGGCCCAGACACCACAAGCCCGAAACAAAATTCTCTTCATGAGACTATGTTTACTAGGAATCACCGACTTTAACCCTGCATGGTCCCGCAAAGGGGGAATCCACAAACTGCAGACTGTGCTCCTACATGAGGGAATCCTGGTTACATTTCCTATGCTGCTGCCCCGACCTTAGGAACGAACGCCAACTACTTCTTCGCCCAGTTTGTATCATCAAGGGAACCAAGACATGTAGCAAAGCGTCAGCCTTGTGCTTTTCTAAAACAACCACGATGAACCTTGGCGAGACTGGGGAAATTTACTCATCAGATTAGGATTGCTTTGAAGGCCGCAAACGAACACAATCAAACCATGGTGTCCAGCATGGCACAATAAGGGGGATAAAGAAGCTTTTCCCCAAACAAGTACAGAGCCCTGCACCTACTCACCCGTCCTACTGAGACTGCACCATATCTATGGCTCTCAATCGAAGGGCCAAGGAGATTGGCCTACAGATTGCTGAAGTAGAAATTACCAAGGTTTACGCAGGTGCCTCTGAAACTTTGTGCAAGGACTCATGTCAATGACCACCGGCACAGGCTAATCGAGCGAGCGCCGTGGGGAGGGTGGATGGTACATCAACCAAATTTTATCTAATGCGTCTGTACTTTTATTGTGACCATTCTTTTACCTGCTCGTTTTTAAGTTTTTTACTGTAATGATTTTAATTGATTGTACAGTTAATAAATAAATTCAAATACTGTTAATAATCTCCACAAAATGTTTTATGAAAAGCAAATGCAGTCGCTTAAACAAATCATCTATAGTACTACTAGTTTCGACTCGAGTCTATCTACTGTCGTTAAATACATATTCCAAATCTCCTTGACAAAAACGACTTTTGAAACGAATGTATTGCAGTGAATGATCTTTGATTCTATCTATTCCCGTCTCCCAACACCCTTGATGAGCCAATTCAGTCGCCCCTTTTTGCTATGCATAGATGTATACTGCACATCATCATGGTGAATTCAATTAAATAACCTGGAACTGTGCAAGCTACATAAACAAAGTCACTTAGAGAACGCGCTACTCAGTGATTAATTATAGTGACAGAATAGTCTGCAATGGCTCCTTAATTAATCAGCCAAAGCGAGCACCTGATGTGTGCGATTAGGTAGTGGCACTTGCCTAGCAGAAACTAGAAACTGGATCATGCAATAATATACCAGCATAAACTAAACATAACTTACCTGTGAGTGTGAGCAGCATGCTATTCAGATTGTTTTTTTAGCATCGTAGAACACAAACAAAACAAATTATTAATACTCATTGAGCCCCAGGAAACTCAACATCTAGCCGGTCGAGAAGGTCCTGTTCATGGTTGAAAATGTCTGCCCAACGGTGCTTCGTTTGCTGGGCGGTGCACCAGAAGCAGTGGCACACCATCCCCAACCACCGCCGAAGCTCCCGAAAGGTGCACCCACTACTGGGCCTGTGCCTGCTTCCTGCATAGAGGGTAGGTGGTGCTGCACAAAAAAACTAGGGCTGCCACCTCCTCCTCTCCAAAGACCCCCCCAGGGTTGCACACCTGGGTGGGGGCACGGCCTGCATGGAAGTCGCCCCTCTGCCATGGCGCTGGGTGGTGAAATAATGACTAAGAAGGAATAGGAAGGGAAATTAAAGAAGAAAGAAATGGGGAAAGAAGGGGAAATAAACTGAATCAAAAATTCACAAAAACACTACAAAATCTACATAAAAACGTAAAATACACAAACACAAAGATACACACTTTTATAAAAAATAAAAAATAGGGGTAGAATAATAATAAAAGAGGATGATTACAAAGATTATGTACAGATTAGAATTCAGGCTTATCACCATAACAGAGAGCAGATAACAAGATGGCTGCATCCTTGCAGACTGCGTGGTGCTGTGTGCATGCGATTTAGAACGGAAGCACACTTCAGGACTGAGTGGTGCAGTTCACGTGCAATTTTGGAGCACGTGGACATACTCCGCGTTCCCAACGCAACGCGTATGGGCATGCAAGCAAACTCCGCCTGAAAGTGAACCTCCACGTAGCGCGCGCGCAGTTTTTTTGCAGCTCCTCGGAATTCTGCCCTAGTAGGACCCCGCAAACTTCGACCACCACTACTCAAATGTATTAAAAAGGAAGGTTTGGGCATGGCAAAAGGTTTCTTTTTCCAGGCAAAATGACAGTTTAAAACTGCACACACAGGCTGCAGTGGCAGACATGAGACATGATTAAAGGGCTACTGAAGTGTGTGGCACAATCATTTCTGCAGGCCCACTGGCAGTATTTCATTTACAGGTCCTGGGCATAGGTAGTGCCATTGTACCAGGGATTTAGTTGAAAATTATATATGCCAATTGGGTGTAAGCCAATTCTACCATGTTTTAGGAACAGAGCGCACTCACTCTAGCACTGCTGAGCAGTAGTAAAGTGTGCAAAGTCCAAAGTCAAGCAAAAACAAGATCAGCAAAAAAGGAGGGGTGAAGGCAAAATGTTTGAGTGAAGACCACCCTAAGGCAGACAGGTCCAACAACTCCTTTCTGTCTGCTAAGGACCAGCAACAAGTGGCACCATCTGCTGTGGTATTACTTTTCTGTCCACAAAAACTTGTGGGTCCCTCACTGAGAATAGCTTGCTTGCTGGAAAAATCTGTTGCAAGATTCTTATGTGCTTTGCAGCCAAATAGAGTCTCCCTTGTGATGTAAACAGGTCTGTTGGAGGAAAAGCCGGATTTTGGTGGTGCTGAAAAGTGCCTAAAACCCAAAGGAGTTGCTGCAACACAAAAAGCAGAAGAAAGGGGCTAGGTGTAGTGAACTTAGAGAGATTTGTTTCAACCCAAGCTCTGTTGAGACCAGAGTTTTTGAGTAGCCTGCCTCAGAGGATCAAGCCATGTCAGATTTATTACTCTAACATAGAACTACAGTCCATTATCAACCATGCCTTTCTATCAAATGAATACCTTTGAATTGGTACCATCATTTCCGCCCTATTCCTACTTGCTGGCCTTGAATCCAAAAGCATGACAGCGATATGAAATTAGTCTTACAGAGCCAGTGGCATGATTACACCTATTTTAAAGGAATTTAACTATACATAATTTTGTATTTGTGCATGTTAATTGGAGTGACTGTAAAAAAAGGTTGGGTGAAAGCCACAGAAGGAGCTGCAAAGTCATTGCCATAGAGGCACAAGATATAACAGTAGACATAGTGGGTCCTGTGACTGGCACCACTGGCCACAAAGAGCATGATATTGAGGTAAATACCTCCTTCTTCCCTAATGGTTCAGATTCAGGATGAAGCTTCTAAACAGTGAGGATAATAAGGAGGAGATCATATGGTAAGCAGCGAAGCATAATTATTACAGCAGACATATAGTGATTTGACTTGCCTAGTGCAGAATACATGTAGACTGTGATTAGCCACAAGGCAAACCATGAATGCCACTGGGTGCAGGGATGAAGTAGATATTAGGCACTCTTGCAGCACTGGTAAATAGAAGTTCTCAAGGTGAGCAATAAGCAGTGAAGATACAACCAAAGTGTAAGACCAAAGAGGGATAGGGAACGAGAGAACAACATTAACATTTTGAAATAAAAAAAACACAGAAGTTCACAAATTATAGTTGGCAGAACTACCAATAACTCTTTCCCGCACCATGCACTGTTTATCACTTCACATAATACATCGCTCATAGTTTATGACATCACTGGTGACATCTCAAATGACATCATTGATTGCGTCAGTGCGGTCAGGGAAAACGGTCAAAAGCCTGCTCCCTGCCGGTGGGAGCATTATCAAAGCTCTCGCCCATTGGGAGCAGACTTTGTGTATGCTCCCAGACGGGAGCAGACACAAATTTCCCTGCCGGTGCGGTCAAGGAAAATGCTGTGTCACAGGTTGGGCTCCCAAGGACAAAGCAAGTGAGCCGGTCCTGGAGGATCAGTTCTCCGGGGCCATAGAAAGCTAAGGGATGGGGTCACACAGCTCCTCCCCTTTTTGTGGCATTGTGGCCAAAGGGGTGGGCTCCCCTGAGCCTTCAATGGCTCGGGTGGGGGCCACATGGCACCCCTCCTCTCAATTAAATATATCGGTCCTAGGGGATGGGGTCCTTGGGGCCTTTCAAGGCTTGCTGAGGGGGGCTGTGTGGCCCCTCACCCCTTTCTTTGGCATTTCAGGATGAGGAGTGGGCTCCCTAGGGCCAATAATGGGTTAGGGAGGGGGTACACACTCTCCTCCCCTTAATTTAAAAAACACAGTCCTGGAGCCCCCAGCAGGATCGCTGCAAAGATTTCCGATTCCTTTTAATTTTGGACCCGGGGTGGTCCCTGTAGGTCCTCCCCCATGGGGCCATTAGACTTCATAGTGGTTAATTTTAATATTCCCACTCAAATCTGTACAACAGTAGTGAAGTGTTGGACTTTGGGGCGATTACATTTACTATTCCCACTCTAGTCTGCACAACAGTAGGAAAAGCTTTGGACTTCAGGGGGTGTAAGGAAATGAACCATTACTTGTGCGGCCTGCACAAGTAATGGGTCCACATTTGCTCTCCACTGGGAACCAAACACCCCATTGTAGCGCTTGACTCTTTCAGGGTAGTAGAGCACAGCAGTCTAAGGCCCACTCAAGGGAGGTGGTGTGGGCTACTAATCACAATTCGGTTGCAAGCAATAATAACACTCAATAAATGATTGTCCAGTCTGTGCTTTTTCTTTTGAAAAAGGAAAAGTGCATTTATAACACACACTACTCAATACTATGCAGTAATTTACAAATATGCATAAGTCAGATGGAAATACCTTTTAGTGGCATTGCATAATCACTTCTGACCATCTAAAGGGATCAATTGAGTTCAACAAACCAAATGTCAAAAATCATAATTTTAGGGGCTGATTACAATGCCGTAGGAAATGGCTCCAACCCTCGGTCGGAGCCGTTCCTACGGCATCGTAATCTACTGTTTGAATTAACTTCCGACTAACCCATTTTGATGGAGTCGGTTGGAAATTAATGCAAACAGGAATTCTGAATGGCTTACGACGGGCTCGGAAAGCCCGTCTGCCATTCGTAAAGGGGCCTGTAATCCCAAGGACTGCTCTTTCCGCCCGAGGAATTGCAATGGCCTTTCTGTGCCAGCCTTTTTGGCACAGAAAGGCTGTGGGAATCCGAGTTGGGGGGCCCCCAGCAGGGCCCCCATGTGTGCAAGGCCTCCGGATAGCAGCCTAGGGGGCACCTATGGTGCCCTCCTGTTGATCCCTGCACCTGGTGGCAGGCACCCTGAGGATCCTGCCACGGGGTGCAGAGATGAAGTGCACCTCAACTCTTTACAATAAACTGCACCTCAGCTCGTCACAATGAGAGCATGCATTCCGGTCGGAATGCAGCTCCCACTGTAAAGAATAGGATTATGACCGAACAGTGTTAAGTCACATCCTAATTGCTGGTTTGGGACCGTCGACAGGAGGTTGGTCGGTCCCAGTTCCAGATCGATGTCGGACAGACTCAGGTCCGTCCGACATCGAATTCGGCCCCTTAGTAGTAAATGAAGTTATCAAAAATAACCATGTTTGAATACACATTTTATTGACAATAACGCATATGAACTTTGATCACTAGTTACTGTAAACATTATTTCAATAAAGCATTGCCCAAAACATGAATTCCTCATGGGTCTTTGGTCTTTTTACATACTTGCTTCATTGAAAACGCAATTGTAAACATAGCCCCCAGAGAACACCACACTATGATCACACAACACTGCAACCATAGACTTTGTACACTATTTTAGACAATGTAAGGACACAGTAACTGTGATCATAAAACTTCGACCCCTAGAGGATGATGCATTCCCAGCAGAAGAGCACATGCTCAAGTCTAGAGAGTCCTTGGAATCCTATAGTCGTCATCTCTTGATGGACCCTGTAAACCTAGGGTCAGTGCTTTAAAAAATATCTTTGGTCCTCCTCTATGCTCTTTGATAGGTTATTGTTGGTGGCCCTGATGCCCTGGCGCCACTACATGCAGCAGAAATGATTTTGGTCAGAGTCAGCCCTGCAGGGCATTATGGGGCACTCCTCCGGAGCAGTGAACATTAATGAGCAGCTTCAGCTGCTTGTTCCAGCTGTGCCACACATCTTCGTGCTGTGGGATGTTTTCTACTTTTTTTTTTTTTACTTTCATGGGTGCCCTGTCCCACGCTGGCACCCCTACGTGCACAGGTGGCAGCTGAGGGACCCTACCCCTCGCTGTCCTGTTGGATCCCCACGTGAGCTGCACTCCTCTGTGCTGTTGATGGAGCCAGCAGGTCTCTTCTTCCCCACCCGCTCCTGCGAGTAGGGTGCAGTTTGTCATGGTAGCCTCCCACTCCCTCCGGACATGGGCATAGGTAGCCGGGCTGGCTTGCCACTACTGCGAGGAGCACAGCTCCACTCCCCCTGCACCTCCTTGGTCACGGGGCCCAGGGATGGGACCCTGGGCCCCTTCTCCTCCAATCTTGGGGGGGGCGTGCAATGGCACTTCCCCAATTTCCTACAATGGATGAGGTCTGGGCATGGGTTCCTGAACACCTACCTGCAGCGCGGCCTGGGGTTTGGGGTCCCTATGCCTCCAGAACTCTGAGGAGAGGGCACAACCCCTCCAAGAGCTAAAAATAAAAAATATTCTATGCAGTAACTCCCCAGCCCTGACCCACCCCAGGGGGTTTGCATCGGCCAGCAGTGGAGCTCCAAGAGCTCTGATTTCTGGAAGGGTAAAGGCCAGATCATTCTATGACAGATAGCACAAGCCCTCTTAGGCATTTTAGTCCATCTTGGACTAATTTATCTCCTGGTGGTGAGCCCTAGCCACCTGGAGCACTTTCCTCAGACCTCCGGGCCTTTAAGGTGGCGAACCTTGAAGAGGGCCAGTTCCACTGGCTCCCTGCACCAGCCTTTGCCTTCTCTGGATCTTCTCTACTTCTAGGGCAGAAGCTGTCTTTCCCCCAACTAGTCCTTAAAATTTGTAAGGGAACCAGCTAACCTGGTCCTGCAGAAAGACCCACTCGTCCTGGGGTACATTAATGTTAGAGCCCTTAGGCTAGGTGGCATCAGGGGTCTTCCTTCCAATTGTCCATGGCTCCTGCCTCCAGTCACAGTATCCAGCAGAACGTGACAACCAGGAGAGACTTCTCCCCCTTGTGCAAGACCTTTTTAGTGGGGACAGAAGGAAACAGAAGTGAGGTACCTCTGGCCTATCCTAGGGTGCCATATCACCTCTCCACCCCGATCCTAACCGTTCTGGGTAGCCTGCCGGGACATTTCAAAATGGCTTCACTCAGAAGTTGCTAGTCACATCTGTTCTGGGGGACTAAGATCCACCCCTTCCTTCCATCACTTCCAGGGCCGTTCCCACCAGATCTTCAAAGGGTGCCCCCTCCTCTTTGGCTCCTTCCTTTGTTCAGTGGTCTTGGGCAGACTCATCCCTGGGACAGTGTGACAGCTGACTGTTTGATGCAAATTGTTCCGCCTCACCCCTTACCTCCTCAGGAGCTGAGTGAAGCACTATTAATTGCTCCCTTTATCTGTAGAAGCCTTTTTATCCTGATGCTTGAGAGATATGTAATTAATTTGGCTCTCCAGGGTGACAAAAGGCCTAAGCTTTAATCCTGCTTTGAGCTAGAGAAATAAGATAATCCTGGATGACCCATAAGCTGTACAGAGATCTTTTTGGAACTTGCTGAATTGGCTTTCCTGCACAGGTTATGCCCCAATTAGATATGTCACAGGTCTCAGTAGGCCAAAGGAAGCAAAGCTGCACTCTAAGGCAAACTTCCCCATAGGTGTATATTGGAGTGTCATTGCAGATAAGACAGTGAACCACACTGACTTTCCCTATGAGTGTACATTAAAATGATGTGGCCTACCCCAGGTCAATATCCAATTCTGCAGAGTACCCCTGTGCCAGGCTACCTGTGTGCAGTTACCAGGCTGCAGACATGTTCAGGTGTAACCAGCGAAGTTCCCCTTACACTTGCTGCATCGCTGTGGCCTTATCTAAAAAGGTGAACACTCTCAGTAAAAATGCACAATCCATTTACCATGAGTTTACCATGTGGGAGTCGCCAGTTATGAGGCTCCCCCACAGTAAAAGGTTGATCAGGAAGCGAAAAATCCTGGCGGGTTAGATGGACAGAACCCATCATCCCAGAGAGGGGTCAAAGTTACTATACCCACTTCATTCTCTGCAACAGTAGGGAAAGCGTTAGACTTTGGAGGGGTAAGATTTACTATTGGTTATTTACTTATTAGTTAATTAACTTTCCACCCTAAACCCCTACTAACCTATCAACCCACACCTAATATATAACTCCCAAAAAATAATCATAACTCAATTTACATAACTGATAATCAGTTACATAACTAATTGAAATTAATAATTAATGGTTAGCTAAGTATTACTTAATTAACTTCCCACCGTACAACCCTACAACTACAGCTCCCTACACTTGGAGTATAACTAAAATATATAATTATTGCACAATTTACATAATCATTAATCTATTAAATTATACACTAATAATAATAATTATTTTAACTATTTCTCAATTAACTTTCCACCCTATAGGTCTTCAAACCTAGCAACCAGCAACTAAAATATAGCTAAAATAAATCAACATTTTTTTTATTTCAATCCATATAAAGAATAAATAAGTACATACATCAAATCCATGACATCTAATACCACACCGCATATCAGAGTTAATAAAAGGAGAACATTCCCACTAAGGTTAAAAAAACAGATTGATTATATACTGTTAAATACATGAGAAATAGAAAAAGTGTTAATAATAATACTTCAATCTTTCATATGCTCAATCATTGGGCCCCATACATACATACCAAGTTTTTGCCTTCTTAACGCTTTAACTGAATAAAGGCTAAGCTCCAAATAAAATCTGGCCCTCCACATCTCAAAAGACGGGGCTTTCTGCTGTAGCCACATCGATGCTATGCAAAGCCAAGCCACTGCTGTGACTATAAAGACTAGATATTGGAATTTATAAGCAGGTAGCCCCTGCAGCAGGTCTTAGCCAATTCCTAAGAGCATTACAGAGGTCAAAATCTTTATTCCGGCCCCTGTTATTTCTGAAAGCAATTTCTCAATGTGTCCCACCAAATACGTAAATTTTTCACATGCATAAAAAATGTGTACTATATCAGCTATATCTGTTCCACAACAAAAACATTTCCTATAGTTTACTCCACCCCTTTTCAACATCTTTGCAGGGGTATGATACAAATTAAACACTGTCTTAAAGTACTGTGCTTTTAAATTGGCTGAGATCAAGATATTCCCTGCTAGATCTATTGATTGTTCCACACACAGACCTTGCTCCCCAAGACAATTCTCCCATTTAACGTTTTACATGTCAAGATCATTCCTCCTTCTCTCCAATAACAGATTGTATAATACCCCAATCTTAGCACAGCACCTGATAGCTTCTACTAATTGATGTGGTTCTATCGTGATTTGCCATTTGCCCAAAAAGTCGCGAATTTGTAGAAACGTAAAAAATTGTTTTTTAGGTACATGATATTTATCAGCCAATATTGAAAAGGAGGAGCACAGACCCCCTTCATCATAGGAATCCCCAATTTGCATAATGCCTTTATGAACGCATGCAATAAGGTTGTTGCAGATGTGGGTAAATAGTGCGACAGCCCCTCAATTTTGAGGCTTTTTTGCACTACCTTGCACACCTTGAAGGCCATAACTATTATTTTAAAAGTTATTTTTGTAATAACTGACTTCCAAAATTTCTTAGCTTCTGCACCCAAAACCATCTGGTATATAGATGGGGCCTCTGCGGTATTACCAGCTTCTTCTCCTGTTAGGAGTTTCCGCATGTTCTGTAATATGCAAGAATAATATTAAAATGTAAAGTCAGGGACTGACCATCCACCTTTACCCCGAGGGAGTGTCATAAAATGCATTGCTCTACATGGTTTCCCCGTGACCCATAGAAATCGAGCACACATTGATTGCAGTTCTTGTAGCTGATTTAGGGAGAGATCTAGTGGAACTGACCTAAAATATTATGAAACCTTAGGCAAAATATTAATTTTCAAAATATTACATTTTCCAACCAGTGAAAAATGTAAACATTTCCACCTCTCCAAAAGTTGCCTCACTTTAGCCAGAATGAGCCCCCAGTTGATCTGAACTAATTCCTTTAGACACGCCCTAATCTGGATTACTAGATATGTTGCCTCTTTAACTATTCTGTGATAACTATTACTGATTTGATTCGTGCAAATAATCTGAGTTTTGGCAACGTTCAGTTTATAGCCTGAGACGGAACCAAACGTGTGTGCTAATTTTTCTTTTTCTGGTATAGCTGCCACAGGGTCAGGTGTTACGGCCGCTATGTCTTCAGCATATGCCAAAACACAGAAGCGCTCTTGCCCAGAAATAACAGGTTTAATTCTAGAGCTTCCTTCCAACATATTTAGGAAAGGATTAATGTATAGAGCAAGCAGTGGAGAGCAGGGACATCCCTGTCTCCTCCCTCTGGAGATACACACTGGTTCTGATTCTAGCGCCATTGTACATACTCTAGCCATGGGGGATCGGTATAGGACCTGAATAGCTTTAGCAAAGCCAGGGCCAAACCCCATCTGTTGTAAAGACCCCCACAAAAAATCTCAAGCCACCTGATCAAAGGCCTTTTCAGCATCCAAAAGGATTAGCCCAAACTCACTGCCATGAACGTTTGCCATGTCCAGCAGGTTTACAACCCTATTGATATGACTAACAGTGCCCCTGGTAGGTATAAACCCATGTTGTCTTTTAGAGACTAACAGGGAGATAACTTTGGCCAACCGGGTTCCTAACATTTTTGCGAAAATTTTCCCCTCACAATTGAACAGGGATATTGGTCGATAAGACCCGGGAGATCTGCTGGTTTATCTTTATTTTTTAATACAATAATATTTGCTTGATCCCAGGATACCCGAGCCAACCCCACATTGTTTCCTTAAAAAACTGCCTGCAGATCCACTTTTAGCTCCTGAAAGAAGGTGTTGTAGACCTCCAAAGGTAAACTATCGGGCCCAGCCGCATTGCCGCTAGCCAATGTGTTTATGGCTTCTTTCAATTCTTCCATAGTGATAGGTCTATCTAGAATCTCTGCCTCCTCCTGCCCCAGTCGTTCATAGACAAGGTTTTGCAGCCCTATCTCATTAGCCTGTACCCCAGCCTTTTCTTCTGTGTATAGCTCTTTATAGATGGTGTGATTTTTAAAATCTCCTTGGGATTGTGTACCAGATTACTATGTGTGTTTTTGATACCATCGATTCTTTGCGCGGCCTCTTTTGAGCAGAGCCTTTGCACTAGACAGCACCACGTGGCCTCGCCATATTCATAGCATAAGCTGATATTTGAGAGCATTATCCTTGCTTCAATGCAGATTACCATTGGCTTTGCATCGGGCAACAAAGGTTTGTAATTCTGTGATGTCTCTATCTTCCAGTATCCCCTGCGCTAGATTTTCTTCAGCTATTTTAAGTTTCATGTATAGATCCTGAACCACTAGCTTTGCTTGCCTCTGTTTATATAATCCCTAAATCCAGCTCTAGGATGTTCCACACATACCGACATGAGGTAGAGTCACGATTATTCCCCAAAAAGTCCTTAATCCAATTTTTCATATGGTCAATGAACACAGTGTCCAACAAAAGCTTCCTATCAAATTTAAATATTCTCGAAACCATATAGCTGCCTAACGTGAAAACATCCATCACTAGTGGGCCAGGATCTGAGGTGATCCTAGGACAAACGTGTATCTTGGCTGCTGCTAATAATACTGGTGACACAAAAATGTAGTCTAATCTAACTAAATTTTTATGTGGATTGGAGCAGAACGTATATCCCGGGTCTGAGTCCTGCAACGTTACCCATACATCGACTTAACCGTGATCGATCAATAAGTGATGTAGTGCCTTAACAACTTAGGCTTCCTGCCCTTGTAATTTTATGTGCCCAACTGTAGGTCCCTACCATCCAAATGTATATAAAAATCCCCACACACAATAAGTGGGGTGGGCCATGATGCTAGTTTCACGTTCAACCCCTCCAGAACGGAGGCCTCATCAAAATTAGAGCCATACACTGTACATAACATAAACTTACCCCTCAGTAATACATTCCAAAATAGCCCAGCGACCTTGTTTGTCCACCAACACTTGACCTAATTGCTGAATTTCCCGTTTAGCCAACACTGCAACTCTCCGAGTCATTGGACTGTTGTGAACATACCAATACCGCATACCCTAATTCTGTTAAACTCTTCCACTTGCCCCAGGGTATGTATGTTTCCTGCAAACAAACCAGGTCAGTGTGAATCACCTGTATCTCTGCTGCTACTCTTTGTCTTTTCTTATTATTAGTTAGCCAGCAGACATTCAAAGAACAGATACGTAATCCTGATTTAACCATCCTATCCCCCATTAGATGAGGCTGCCTTCCATCTTTCATAGCTCCTGTTGTGTGGCCACATAGGTCTTTGCTCTTTCATCCTCATTACATTTATCATACTATGGATTGCTTTTTCTTTTTTTTTACCCCTGTCACCCACCCCACAACCCCCACCTGCCCCCCACCCCCTCTCCATGCCAACCCAGCCCTACAAGCCCCCCTCCTAACAGGCCACCCAATCCCCCCAACCACCCCCTCTCACCCATGTAGTGAGGCTTCAATGCCAATGGTCCCTGATATGAGAAGCTCCCGCCACCCGGATGCTCCTCCGGCCAACACTCCATCCTGTATTATCACATCAAGCACCCCCTACCTACATAATATATACAACCTGACCCAATACAGATGGGGTTATAGAAAAAAAGAAACAAAGGACCATAACAAAAAACACAAAAAAACCCGAACCAAAAAAGAGGGCAAAAACCCTGGAACCAACAAAACACCTGAGCAAACATATATAATTAGTCACATACGACGATATCAGCCACCTGCCCTTGCCTCAGATAGTTTGCAAATACTCCTTTACCTGTATACCTCAGATGTAAAAAAGCGAGTATGCTCTTTATATATTACCTTTAGCTTGGCTGGGTTAAGGAGAAAGGCTTGAGCACCTTTGCCCTGAAACGGTGCAATGAGCTGATGTAAGAGTCAACGTGTCTCCACTGTTTGATGGCAAACGTCTGGCCTGAAAAAAAACTCTGCCCCTTTACCTGCCCTCTTCCATTAGGGCGTGGAAGTTCAAATACAGCTTCATGGGCCAAAAAGTTGTTAAATGATATTAGTATCGCCCTTGGTCTACAGGCTGCCTGTCCTGGTCTTGCTCGAAGAGTAAACAGGAATTGATGCACTCTTTGCATCTCTTTCTGCTAGTCCCACTGCGTCAATTCAGGGAAAGCTTCTGAGAATAGCTCAATAATATATATGCGGTGATCCTGGCCTTCTGCACCTTCTGGGATTTGCAAAACTCTCAAGATATTTCTCAGGAGCCGGTTTTCCAAATCAGTCAAATTTCATTGTGTATCATCCTTCAGTGACCGCATGGACTCCGTTGCCGCCTTCTGAACTGCCAGCTCATCCTCCATGCACAGAATCCAAGCTTCCGCTTCTTTAAACCTCTCGGTAAATTCAGAGAATGACTTTGCAATACGTCAGACAGAATTCTGCAGTTTTTGACAAGCACTTTGCGTCCGCTGGCTCTCGGTACGCGTCTCTTTCCTGTGGGTCATTATAGTTTGATATATCAGAGCTAATGAGATCTCCTCAGATCTGCCTGCCATATTCTCCTTGTTAGGCTCTGGAATGCACTCGCTGTCAATCCCTAACTCTGCTGAGAAAGAGTAGTTCCATTGCAGAGCATTGTTACCCCCCCGCCCGCCTAGCCCCTTCTCTTAAGTCCTGTTTGTTACGGACTGTCCGAGGCCTGGCTTCCGGGGTATCCATACCTTTGTCACGGCGGTGTCTACTTCTTCGGTCACTGTATCCACTGAAATGCGAACCTCTCCTGGCATGAAATGTTATTACCTACTCTATCTCGTTGTCAGAGGAGTCCGAATTATCAGACAGGGAATAACAATTATCCCTGGAATATATTTCCTTGCTTATGGTCTGGATATCGCCATTACTGTTTGCACCCAAGGTCTCTGGGTTTGAGAGCGCCACTATCTCGGATCCAGCATTAATTTTAGCGGGGCTGGCTATGTCCGGTAGCGCAGTGCTGTGGTTTTTATCCCCTTCCTCTCCTTCTGCCCTTGCCACCGTCAGAGCTTCACCCTCTATAGCTTGCACTATATTGCCAAAATCAGATACATTAAAAGTTTTAGTAACCAAGTCCCTCTCCACAGATCCTTGTATTGCAGAAAGATCTGGCGATTTGCCTCTCTCTACCATCTGTCGAATACATTCACTCTCTGGTGTGTGTAACAGAACGTTCTGCGCTTTTTTCCAGCAGAAAACAAAGGGGGTATAATGCGCTTACCAAGTCATTCTCTTGGAACACCCTCACTTTTCCCCCCTAGGCATCTCCAACGTTACCATTCTTGCCTCTTTTACACATGTAGCCATAGTTGCCGGGTTCTTGACAACTCCAGCTCCAGCTGTATCAGTCAAGGGACGAGACCTCCCTCTCCTAGCCTTGGGAGGCATCGTCAGGTCAGCTCCGCCCTTTCCCCTCACGTTGCTGTCTGCCGTCACGGCAGCCATACACCACAGGCGCCGATACCACAGCGGCCTCAGAAATCAGCTAGACGAGCCGCAGTAGCCTATGCCTCAACGTCACCGACCCAACTCGGATCATGCCAGGCCGGGACAGCAGGCCTACGGGATCTGGTAAGTGCTCCTACGGCCATGTGGGCATTGACGTTTTTTTTTTCCTTCACTGGTTTACCCCTGTGCAGGCGGGGAGGACCGGGAGTGCCATCTCACAGGTCCGACTGCACAGACGCCATCTTAGCCTCTCAAAATAATAATAAATCAGCATTAATAAATATAATTAATAGAGGTTTAAAAATTAATAATAAATACATAAATAATTGTTAATCAATGATTACTTAATTAACTTTCTATCGTATCCCCATACAAACCAACTCCTAAATGTTAACTGAAATATATGTGATTATACAACTTACCTAATTATTTATTCAGTTAAATAGTTCATAATAAATCAAAATTAACTATTAATTAATTATTACGAAATCAACTACCCACCCTATACCCCCTAATAACTTAGCAACTCACACCTAAAATATAACTAAATTAAATTAGTATTACATAATATGCATAATTAATCTCAATCTCATCTTTACTTAAAAATTAATAATGAATTAATAATTTATGTTTACTTATTTTACAACCCAGCACATCCCCCTACAAACCCAACAACCTGTTATGTCACATAAATTACTATTAGAAAATAAATTAACAATTATGAATCACTTAAAATTACAAACTGTATTTTAAAAAATGATTTTTTTTTTAACAAAAAATAGTAACATAAATGTAATTTATTAATTAAAGCACATTAAAATAATTAAATAACAATATTGTTTACAACTATATTATTGAAAATAATATTAACAACTATAATAATCTTAACAGCAATATTACTTACCTGAAAAAAAATATATTCTTGACAACTATATGTTTGCATCACAATATTTTTGTAACACAATATTTTTCTCCGATATTTCTGTCTTGCGATTCTTGCAACTCAATTTTTAGTCCAAATACCAATAGTATCTGTGTATGCACCCCCTCATCTATGAGGAGGAAGTAAACCCACAAATAATTGGGGTCTAAATCTCATGAAGCATAGCAATAGTGACCTTGGGAAAGATATTACAGTTTTGTGAGTACATTTCTGGTTGGGGGATTTGGTCAGAAGTAGGCAGGCTCTCATTTTGTGTGACTGCAGAACCAGCATGGTTCCTCCAATCTCCTCTGACCACGTGACCACTATGCCCGTTTGAAATTTAAATTACGCAGGTGTATAATTTTGGGAATTTCCCATTAAGCTTTTTATGCGCCATTACTCCAACTCATGTAGTTACATGCCATTTACAATGACAATTTACTGTGAATGCACGGGAACAACAGACATGAGCAACCTTTGCTCACAGTTCTGTTTGTTTTCTTGGCACTTTTTATAGCGTGAAATTTGTCTGCGCATCAAAATTTTATGCGAGGAGGCATTTTACTCTAAACTACAGTGTAAAATGACACATTTGCATTTTATGCAATTAAGTATAATTTTGTGTAATATTACAGAAAATGTGCATCATTACGAAAAAGCAAATTATCAAAATTCTGCACACTCCCTAGTGAACACCATCAGGAAAATGAACATCTTGTGGTAGATCTGTAGAATCCGTTGGTAGAGGGTTGGGGAAAAACAATAGACTGATAATAATGTGTCAGTATTGCCCTGTGCCACCTATGTTGACAAAGTCAAGGGTGCAAGTTAACGACGTTGACAACATAGACATACAATAGCTTTGCTCACAAATGAGATCCCTGGCTTACAAATTCATGACATAGATCCTTCTACCTGACTTAGGGCCTGATTAAGATGTCGGTCAATCGGATCACAGACAGGCAGTCAGTGGCAGTCCAACCGCTGACATCCCTTCGGTCCGACCACTGCATTACAATGCTAGCGGATGGACCCACAGCTGTTGGATGCAAGACCACCACCTCCGCCAGGATCAGAGTTCAAGACTGGTCTGCGGTCTGAGCAGCATCCTAGCATGGCAGCCGTGCAGAGGCAGTCACTGCCGTCCAGATTACAATATCCCTATAGACACCCTTTTCATGTCAGGAATACGTCCATGAAAGGTTTGTTGGAAAGGAAAATATGGGCCCCAAACATGGCCCCTGTCCCTTGTGCCCCCAGTCACCTTCGTTCAACATGTGCCATTCACAACATGGTGCATGGCACATAGTGCACAGACGAGCAGAAGGCATTGCACCACAGCAGCATATGCTTCAGCCCTTCTTAATGGCTGAGCCATGCTGCCATGGTGGGACTGTCAACCATAGACTCCTTTATGATTGATGAATTGACACTAAAGGTTGAAATGCTTGTTGTCTTACCAGGCTCTGTCATCCATCGTTTGTAAGAAGTCTTTCCATAGCTACAGCATTGGAGGTGGCGGCAGGAGGCAAAGGGACTGCCAACATATGGTCTGCAAAGGGGACATAAACGTGGTGATAATGTATGGCTTTGAAAATGTACCTTTCCTCATCACCTGTCCTATATGGCTAGACCATTGTCTCGGTTGATGGAGACTAAACAATTAGGGGCATATTTATCAAATAGTCATGCAGTGCAGCACACCAAGCCACCTTACTGTGCTGTGTGACAGGAAAAGAGCAGGAATGCACTGCATTTAACATTATATGATTCATTGCTGCCTTTCCCCAGTGCTCACACACAATGTTCTACCTAGCGCCAACGCAGGCACCCTTGCACCATGTTGCAATAGTGCCTACATTGTACTCAGGATTGGATAAGTGCAGGAAGGGGCAACGCCTGCAAAAAGACAATCCTCTGAGGCATTTTCATCTTTCTACGTGTGGTGCAAAATGCAGCACACATAGAAAGAGGAACAAAACAAAATAAAGATATATTTCCTCGTTACACTTCTCCTGGGGAGGTGTAACATTTTGACACATTTCCAGGTCTACTAGTAGTGGTAAATCTGGAAATGTGTCAAATTCCAAGGGTGTTGTGTGGGAACACCCACGCACCACCCATGGAACGCTTCCCTGAGACAGAGTAACACAACGCAGCAATTTGTGCTGTGTTGCATTGCTCCAGATTTATCAAGCAACTCAGGGCCATGCAAGTTGGCATTTCATGGCTTTATAAATTGTACTTAGTCATTTTGTCGCGCTTGCACCTTGTTGCGTTGGGAAAGTGCAATGCAACTACTCGTTAAATATGGCCCTTAGGGCAATACCCAACAGGCTAGGACAATGAAAGATGCACAGATCCCGGGGGTGCTGTTATGATAGTCACAGTAGTGACACATATCTGGCTGTGTAACAGGTATGTTTGATGTTGCCATTCCTGGTTTTGACCTTGTCACAGCCTTTGGTGCTTCTGTCACTGCTGCTGATTGCACAGTTGCATGCATGCCGGCTACACAAAGGTAAGGTAGAACAAGTCAACAAATGTATATCTGGCCTCATCTCTCCAAGTGCAGAAGCTATGCTATTTAGCTCTGGCAAGTGTGTTAAGTATGTTTGTGTGAGAAGGTGGAGAAGTGTGCTCTTTGTGGAGAGGGTGACTGAGCAGGGTTTCAGGGCATAGGTGAAATGTAGAGGTTTGTTGATTTTACCTGGCATGATGTTGAAGTACTCCTAAACAGAAAGACCATACAGCAAATCATGGTGCGTAGTAGAGAGGATCTACTCATTGAGGGGGAGAGAAAGAATCTTGATCCAGGTCCACTGTCAGGTAGAAACATAGGGTCTGATTTAGAGTTTGATGGGCAGGGTTATCTGTCCGAAATCCTCAGTCCTCCCACCTCGTTTGGAGACAGGCTGACCCTAAGCTTTCTATTGATGGAGGCCCTATTGGCTTTGTCAATGAAAAGTTTCCTCTGAGGGCCTAACAGAGTAGTAGGCCATCAGAAAAAAAGTAAGGATCCCAACACCTTAGGAACTGCCGTAATTCGTTTTTTTCATTTTTTAGAAACAATCGCAAACTTTTTGGGACAATATTTCTGAAACAAAAACTCGGAAATGTTTTGTTTACTGCTATCAAAACCAACAGCGGCAAGGCATCAAACCTTTAGTACCTTGAGAGAACCTGCTGTGATGGTGGTTGCATCCAATAGTACAGACATTACCACCGGACCATCAATTATATCTATATTAGTCTGTCAGAATGGAAAAGGTAATGTCCTCTGCCACCCTAATGGACTGCACTAATCTCCCAAACCCTAAATCAAGATTGTCACATCTATCTTGGCAAACTGACCATTCACCTGTCTCCTCTCATGCTGCCCATTTTACTTGATTGATCCCTCTTTGGGGAGCCTACTCCTTCAATGCATTTAGACTGGCTATGACCTCTTGCTACATGACGGCCGTCTCTACTCCACTGGCGATATGTGACAGCAGATTAGACTGTCCCCTGTAGAGGTCCACTACAAAGTTTACTATATTGTCTTTCTTCTCTTTAATGTTATTCCTCTTCTTTTTGAGTGGGAGAGTTTTCATTCTGGAGGCTGCAGATGGCTCAGCGATGCCACGTAGCAAACGGTAGAGGTCACAACCTAGGGTATGGACAGTATGTATGTGCTTCTACTTGTAATGATTTACCAGTGCGTCTTACTTTTCTCTGGTAAAACCTGTTTCCTGATTCTTCTAAATTGAATTTATTTATGTATTTTATATGACTTGTAGTTCTTCCTTAGCATGTTCTAGACCCAGATGAGTACAAGCGTGTTTTACGAAGATGCATACATGTAATCTGTTACACAAAAGTTGGCAGGAAAAAATAAAATAGAGACAAAAAACTTGAATATGCAGTGATAGTAAATAGTAATAAAATTAATAAAACATAGCGCGTCATGATATACCCAGAGAGAAAGAAAGCCTTAAAAAGAGGACCCTTTTGGGGTCACGATGCCAGTTACTGTTGCTTCTAAGGTATGTGGATGGGCAAAAAATATTAATGGAAGTGTCAGTGAAAAACAGCATTCAAGTCCAGTGTGTCTTTGGAATACTGTGTCTTTTACTTGTTTTTTAAAGCTGCTTAATAGGAGTTGCTTCTGATTGCCTGAAGAGTAGAATTGCATATCCTGTGTATGCTTCCTGAGAATGCCTATTTGAGTGTTCTGTTTTTTCTTTGAAGACTGGAGTTGCTGGCAGAAAGTTTCACAGAGATAAGTTAGCCTGGAAATGGCCAGTTTAGATGACAGATATTGTTTGGGCTAGCAGGCATTAATGCACTATGCATACCATCTGGATATGCTTTTAAGTCAATGGGCCAAAATCTGAAAGAGATCAGGATCGGGAGAATGCTGTCATACTTTCTAGGTTCTGAAATTAACTTTATGGTTGCATGTAGGTCAGCCTTTAGATGGACTCTATTGGATGCCAGACAGAGGTACATTCTGATGGTCACTCGTTGACAGCACTAGGGATTGTACGACTTATTTAAATTAAGTTACTGGTATGAACCTTATGATCATATTGAGAGTTGTATGTCTCCACATCTTATTTGCATAGTATTCATACGGTAGAAACACACGTGCCTACTGCAAAAGTACAACTGTGTTCGCGATTTGTGAACTGAATCCAAACAAAAACGGTGTATAGTCATTTGTGCTACGCAGCATAGTACTACTCTGAGAAATTTACATTTCTGAATTGAGAATTGAATACTGCGTAAGGGCATTTAGAGTACAGGTTTGTTTTAATTGTTCTGTTCTTGTTCAGAATAAATATGCTTAACTTTTTCCACCAAATGCCTTCAGACCTATGAGGGAGATCCTCAAAAGATTTACATCAACTTGACTGCGCAAATTTGAGTAAAACATAATCCCCACGTACATATCGAGTGACCCACACCATTCATAATGTCATTGTGTGAAATGATTTTACATTGTGAACCTAGTAACAGCATCAGATTAGATTTCATTATAATTTCTGGCAGTGTGCTTAATTTGCCAGAAAGAAGATGTTTGGAGACAACGTTATGAGCCGCTGATTGAAAAATGATGAACGTTATGATAACATTACTCATAGTAATTATTCCACTGTCTTTATTGTAGATATTGGCAATAGCTGGGAAAGACGTTCTCTCCCTGCCAACATTATGGGTTGCCTGCCCAAATTTGATTCAGATTGACCCTAGTTTGATGACAGTGGAGACTACATCAACTTCGTTATGGTCAAACTGCTCCGATGCCCCGATGGAGTAAACACTGTCGGAGGTTTGGCTGTACATCCACCCACCTAATTTAGATGGGCGGACATTCAGTTGTTTTTTAATGCCTGCCACTGCCTGGAAAAACTTGGTGGTAAGGGACATCGAAAAGTGCTCAATGCTCCCCCAAGCTCCCATGGCAAAGGGGGGGGCAATGTTTTTTTTTTTTTCAAAAATAAAATCCTGCTTTGGGAATTCCCTTATGAAAATAAAAAAATATGTTTTAAGTTTACCGTACAGCTCCGTCAAGTTGATGAAGTCCTCTGTCAAACTTATGTTGCATTCACAGGAATCTCCATGATGGCATTTCCTGCCAATGCAAGAAATGTCTGCTGGGCAAGAGGACATTTCCAAATTTAGCAGGTAGGGACTTCATCAGGGCAATGGATTCATTTTCTCTGTCACCCTGATGGAGTTAACCTCGCCCACCAAAATATGAATAACACCCTTTGTATTTTGCCTAATTGCTATAAAATGAGAACTGAAGAAGCCGAGATGTACATTTTTAGGACAACAGTTGATCACTCTTTGTCTAAATTCAAATGCATTTTTCATAAAGCTTGATTATGTGATCAACAATGCACATTACATCAATGAACTACAGACTCATACACATACATACATAGAGGGGCTTTGGATCAGTCAACCTATGTCAATTGGTCTATTCAGCTGTCATTCACTATTTACTTCCACTCTCTACACCATTGCGCTTTTATGGAATTCTGGCCCAGGTGTACAAAGTTTGGATTCCCAACCAACAGGTGCAGCGACTGGATCTAGTACACCATCAATTGAGCACGAAATTCCAGGTTACTGAAGCCCCACGTCCGGAGCGGATTTTAATATCTTATTTTACCTTGTGTAATGCCTTGAATTGTTTAACTTACCATTCAGTTTTAACACTGTATTTTGCATTTTCAAGTTTAACATCATTTACTAAGTCTCTTTTCCCTCTACATAGGGTGTTATTTCTTTTGCTAATACTTTGTCATTTTTTCAGATAATTCATCTTGACTGCTTCATTTTCACGATATGTTGAAGACTTTTAAGTTATACCCTTCTCTCTTCCTGTCACTGTATTACCTTTATACAGTTTTAAGTATTACCTTTATACAGTTTTAAGTACATTTCATCCTTATTATATGGATTATCTATGCCAATACCACTAATACTATATTTGCGCTATTTTAAGACAGTCAATCTTACTGTATCTCAATCTTTTGTCACGCTATTTTCTGACCTTTCGCGCCTTCATTTCCAGTTTATATGTTAAAGTACCTCTGTCATCCTTTCATCAATCTACTTTCGTATTTCCAACATTATACTGTGCTTGTACCGTCATGACCCACGATCATTAATTCGTATCGCCCATTTAGCAATTAACTCTACAACATACCCCTCGCCGGTCCTCTCGTCGGCGCTTGGATTCAAACACGCTCTCCGTCTTCGGAGTGCTTTCCCCGTTTCACAACTTCGGCGCTCATGTCCCTTTCTCCACTACTGGCGCTCATGCCACTTCCTCTACTACGGTCCCATTAACCGTCTTCACTTGCTCACGGTACGGCGCGGCCGCCCCTACACAGTACCAATGCTCGGACTGCTGGCCGCGCCGCACCTCCTCTTCGTCTCATCGTTAATTCAATTTAAAAAAAAAAAAAAGGAAATCAGGAAGTGAAGTCTACAGGGCTCTCTGGTTAGAGGAGAGACCCTTAGCAACGACATTTTCCACGCTTAACGCAGGCTAAGCTTCTTCTGTTACTTAGCAACACACACAACAGCTGTTTTTGCTTCGTTGATTAACTCGGACATCGTTTTCCTCAGTTTTTTTGCTTCAAATTCGACGCCTTGACCACATACAACAATTCTTTTGACAGAAATCATTATTAATTATGATCTATTACCAGAAACTAATTTTTCCACTAGATTTAATACTCCCCCCAAAAAACCCTACCTAACATTTTAACATGTCTGACGGCGATTCAGATGATTCTCAAATCCAAATACCCCCTTCCTTTTCTAATGAGGAAACTATTAAGAAAATAATTCATAAGGAGTTACACTCCTGTATGAGAGAAACTATAAACAAAATTGTTGCAGGGAAGAGGTCGCTTTCAGACCCCACGATCTACCCTTCTCATCACCTACTAAACAAACCTGAAGGTAAAAGGATTAAAAAATGCAACAATTTAGAAAAACTAAGCACTACAGGAAGTCCAAGCACCTCAAACATATTGGGAGGTCTACGCGCCTCAACTAACGAAGGAGGACTAAGCTCCTCAAGTAATACGGGAGGCCTACGCGCCCCAACTAGACTACCTGCCAACAATGGCATACCTCATTCGGATGCCCCAAGCGGCTCACATCGTTTAAGTGCTTCAGATCCCCTCTTATCCAACGAACTAGATACTTCTAATGAATCCCTGGATGAATATATTTTGGACCTAGACCAAATTGACGATGATATTAACCTTGACTTATCCAATGAAGAACTTCCCTCCTCCTTTAAAGAAATTATTTTTGACCCACTCGGTGGGGAAATGTTTTCTCCTGAGAATTTACAACACCCAAGAAGCTCACAGTGGTGGCCACAAAAACATGTCTCTAAGTTTATCAAGAGGTGGATCAAGAACCCCTTGGAAAATGAGACGAGAAACATCCTGAGAGCAGAATGCCCTCGCCCCATCATCGAAGACAAATTTTGCCTAACTCCTAACTTAGACCCTGAACTCATCAAGTTCTTATTCAAATTGGGCAGGGATCCTCGGAAAGGTATGGAACGCTCTCTAAAAACCTGCCAAGACCGCATGCTCGATATGCTTGGACCATTGTGTCGTTTGATCGATCTAATCGAGGAGAGCTACACCAATGCCTCACATCCTAATATTGACCTCCTTCGAGGATGGAACTAAAGAACTCTAATCCTCCTCGGAAATGCTAACGCAGCCTTAAATACCGAGAGAAGGAAGATAGTCTTATCAAGAATCTTCTTCCAATCCTAATGGTCTCCTCTTTGGGGAAGATATGATCAAAAGCCTGGGAAAATATGTCTCCACTTTTACTGCCCTGGACAGAGCAGAATCAAACATCCGAAGAGTTTTTAACCCTAGTGTTTTTGCAAGGGCCGGCAGAAGGGGTCGCTCTGGCGGCCGATTCTTCCAAAGACCCTTCTCCAGACAAAGAAGTTCCGGTCGTCAGTTCCAAAACAACAATTCCTTCTTTCCTCAACGAGGACGATCTTCCCGTTTCAGAGGTTTCAGGACCAGAGGAGCCAATCCATCTAACACCTCAAGTAAGTACACTTCCTCCTCCTCCTTCCTCTTCTACTCAGAGAGTAGGGGGTCACCTAAAACACTTCCTACATGTATGGAAACAAATCACTCACGATCCTTGGGTTTCTAGAAACCGTCCAAGGATTCAAAATAGATTTCTCGGAATTACCCATTCAAGTTTTAACTCCACAAGTTTTAAACCTGTCTCTAGAACAACACTCCATAGTCGCGGAGGAGATAAATTCTATGCTAACCAAGGGCGCAATCATAGAAGTTCCTTGGGAACACAAGAACTTTGTGGAGACCGGTAATAAATCTAATAGAATTAAACAAATATCTCACTTACAACCATTTCAAGATGGAAGGTATCCATCTCCTCAGGGACATGCTCCTAGAAAAAGACTGGCTAGTGAAACTAGACCTAAAAGACGCATACTTCACCATTCCCATGGCAGAAGAGTCCCAATCCTTCCTTCAATTTGCATGGAACAACCAACTCTATCAGTTCCAGGCCTTACCCTTCGGTCTATCTTCAGCCCCTTGGTGTTTCACCAAAGTAATGAAGGCGATTACCACGGCCCTTCGAGAAAGGGGTGTCCGTCTCATAATCTATTTAGACGACATCCTTATCATGTCCCAGGACCATTCTCAAATCCTGAAAGACCTGATCACCACGGTGAATTTAATAGAGAGTACAGGTTTTATTATAAACAAAGAAAAATCCATCATGATCCCATCGAGATCTCTAGAATTCCTAGGTTTCACGGTCGACACATTACAATCAATGCTTTTACTTCCCCGAAAGAAGATTTCAAAAATCAGGAAGGAAATCCGTCACGTTCTAAAATTAGATCTCATAACCTTAAGGGAACTAGCCAGACCTCTGGGCCTCCTTTCTTCTTCTATTCAAGCCATCTTTCCCGGTCCTTTATACTACCGAGCCCTTCAAAGAATCAAGGGCACAGCCCTCCGCTCCGGGCTTTGGTACGGAGACAGGATTCACCTAGACGTGGAAGCCAGAGAGGAACTGACTTGGTGGCTAGAGAATCTAGATGTATGGAACGGGAAAACCATTTTTGGCACTTCCCCAGATTATGTACTGGAATCAGATGCGAGCCTTCATGGCTGGGGTGCCTGTTTTCAAAATCAGAACACGGGAGGTTTATGGTCTTATTCGGAGAGCTTACACCACATGAACTTTCTAGAGCTAACCGCGGGCCTTTACGCATTAATGAGCTTCAAGCATTCCCTCCAAGGGAGATCAGTCCTACTCAAGATGGACAACATGTCAGCCATCGCCTATATCAATCGCCTAGGCAGTACCAGATCCCCAGACCTCTCCAAACTTGCCAAGAAAGTGTGGATGTTCTGCCTGGAACATCAAATTTCCTTAAGAGCAGAATATCTTCCCGGTCTAAAAAATGTCTATGCGGACTGGAATTCAAGGTTCCTGGTAGATCACACCGACTGGAAGTTAGACCCAAACGTATTCAACAGTCTGGACTATCTTTTGGGTCCCCTTGAAATAGATCTCTTTGCCAGCAGACTCACTTCCCAACTCCCCAGTTACTTCAGCTGGATGCCCGACCCGGGTGCTCTGGCAGTGAACTCCTTTCTCCAAGACTGGCAAAACATTCGGGGATACGCCTTTCCCCCCTTTGCGATGATTCAACGCGTCCTTCAGAAGTTGAGATCAGAACATTCCTCAATAGTTCTAGTGACCCCATTTTGGTCGTCCCAAGCGTGGTTCCCGACGACCTTGGAATTATCTTACGAAATTCCCTTTCTACTTCCAGCTTCACCAGGCCTCCTAAAAGACATAACCGGTTCGGATCACCCACTTCTTCTGAACGGGACTTTGAACCTTCTTGCATGGAAGGTGTCAGGCGATCCAACGAAGTCTCTGGACTTTCGTCACAAGCTTCTTCTCTCCTCCAAGAATCTTGGGCCCCCGGCACACACTATAGATTCAACGGCATCTGGAAAAGATGGGTTTGTTGGTGCCTGGAAAGGAACCTGGATTCCGTGGAGGCTCCTATCGTCCATATAGCCAATTTTCTCGCCGAACAGTTTGAAAGAGGTCTTTCATATAGATCAATTAACTGTTATAGGTCTCCCATTTCTGCGGGTCACTCACTCTTTAATGGTAGAACTATCGGTAAAAATCCAATAATTTGCAGAATTATGAAGAGTATCAGACTTAAAAGACCCCCCAAACCTAAATACGACACCCTTTGGGACGTTAAGTTACTTCTTGATCTATTTTGTAAGTGGCCAAATAATAACTTGTTAGATAATAAGTCACTCACCATCAAATTAGCTTCTCTCCTTTGCCTAATATCCTGCCGTAGAGTTTCGGACGTTAAAGCACTGGAGATTTCCAACAGGTACTATGATGCATTCGGCGTCACGTTCGAAATCATCAAGAGAACTAAAACTATGTCTGACATGATTTTTTACCCTAGGTTTGATGCTTGTAAAAATTGTGTGTAGTGGACTGCATGAAGAAATATGATTCCAGGATGGACCCCCGTCGCACCACTGGTATTAACCAACTCCTTATATCTTTTGTTAAACCCTTCAAACCTGTTTCTTCTTCTACTATAGCTAGATGGGTTAAAATTTCGATGCAATTGGCTGGCATTGACCTCCATAGATTCCAAGCTCACTCTTTAAGAGGGGCTATGGCCAGTCAATCCTTTTGGAAAGGAGGTGAGTTAAATGACATCCTCAAAGCAGCAGACTGGTCAAATTCCTATACCTTTACAAAACATTACTGCAAACCTGTTGAACACATGTCTGATGTAGTTCTTCTTGACTACCAACATGCATAATGGCAGCCTCCGGTCTTGTAATGAAATTGCGATTCTCCTATTACCATGACCAGAGAATCTGGATTTCATTAAAGACATGGAGGCTGACATTATCCCATCCCTCCCTCCCGGAGCGGATTTTAATATCTTATTTTACCTTGTGTAATGCCTTGAATTGCTTAACTTACCATTCAGTTTTAACACTGTATTTTGCATTTTCAAGCCTAACATCATTTACTAAGTCTCTTTTCCCTCTACATAGGATGTTATTTCTTTTGCTAATACTTTGTCATTTTTTCAGATAATTCATCTTGACTGCTTCATTTTCACGATATGTTGAAGACTTTTCCAGACTCTTCGTCTTCCTTCTCAAGACTGATCTTCACCTCATGACTCCAGAGTTTTGGGAATTCGTTACCTTCAGAATTTTTTTTATTTACTTTCATTGCATTTAAAGAGGCTGATCTCTGTATCTTTGTTGCCTAGTTACTCTTCTTTATTCTAGAACCTTACTTTATGATGTAACTTTTAAGTGGCTGTAGTTGAAGTTGCATTAAAAGATAATGCATAATGTCAGCCTCCGTGTCTTTAATGAAATCCAGATTCTCTGGTCATGGTAATAGGAGAATCGCAATTCCAGGTTACTGAAGCCCCACACAACTGACTGAGCATTCCTGCAGGTGTGGTGTTTGTGATTTCTGGGATAATAATAGTCCCTTGAAGGGTTTAGGGAAGCAGTGAGTTCCACAGTCACACACTCAAGGATCACTTGAAACAGGATATGAATTTTGTAATATTTTTTTTCAAAATAATTAATTTAAAACTCCTAAATCTAGTGTACACAATATTGTATGGTAACACCGCAGACAATAAGAATTTGAAGCAGCTAAGCTTTTTATAAACAGAGAAAACAATAGGGAAAAACTGCAACATCGTTATCACAATTTGTAGCCCAACACCCTCACTGTGCTATCTCTATGCGCTATGCTAGATCTAGCAGATCAATAAATAATATAACTATATCTGGGCAGTGTGCAGATCTGGGACTACAAGGATTGTTATCTCTCTGAAATAGCTTGGCAGTTATTTCAAGCTATTTCGAGCCATGCCCATCTGGATCTGTGTCTGAAAATGTGCCCCGGGTGAAGTTACTCTCTCCTTAGTGGTCTGTTCTGGAGGCTTATATAGAATGACTACTGAATTTTAGCCTGCTTTGCAGAATCAAATGCGGATTTTAAGATACTAGATCATAGCAGACTAAACTAGTAGGATGCTAAATATCCCTCAAAGCATTTGCATCACCGGCAGCTTATTTTTACTTTGTGTTTACTTCTAAAACCTTGATATGTAGTTTGCGAGAGGATGTACTAGACTTGTGGTGCCTTATAGTGGAACAATTTAGGCTAAATGTGAATACCAATTTAATGAGTTCTGCGAAAGATGACAAAAATGCTCATTGTGAACTAAAGTGCAGACAGGCTAACTATATGGAAACTAGCTAAAATGGAACCTGTCCTGCATGTGTTTAGGAAACTCACAGTTTCTACTAAAACTAAAATAAAAAAGCCTAGAAGCAAGTGATTCAAATAAATACATAAATAAATAGAATTCTTAAGGGGAATGGTCATTGTATTTTTGTCATCCCTCAAATAACTTCTAAACTAAACAATCACTGAATGCGTAATTGCATAATCTTGAGAATCATACTTTCATGACACATTTACACAACAGAAGAGTATGCTTGAAATGTGCATATGATAGAATCACAGTTAATCACTTGTTGCATGTTCAATAACACATTTTTGTTCTAAAAAGAAAGGGGCCTCTATGTTGGAAAACATGAGATTAAAACGATGGGGCAAGCCCGGTAGACCCACTGACTCTCTTTAACGTGAGTAATGTAATTTTTTGTGATCAAATGTGCACTTCCACCTAAAACTAAGTGCACTTAAGTGCCAGGACTAGTGGGGCTATACATTGCTTTGCCAATCTTTTTATTTTTCATCTTCTGTGTTTAACCCATGCTTTCAGGTATTACTAATTATAAAGTGCTTTTTCTTTGTGCCAATAAGAATCATATTTTTGAGTGATGTGCATTAAAAATGAAAAGGATTTCATTATCTAGGTGTACCTGTGCTGGGCCGGCTTTAGAGTGGTGAGATTGGTGCGGGCGCCCTGGGGGCTGGCTTTGGGGGGGAGGGGGCATTGACCTGGGAGGGGGGGGGGCGCTGTGTTTAGCAATAACCTAGATTGAAAGGCACCTGCTGCTGAGTTCCTTGTGTGTCCCTCTTTTAGGCAGCAATAACTGCCGAGATAACTCTTGTGATTAATGTTCCTGCTTGAGAGAGAGAGAGAGACCGGAGTTTTGTCAAGTGACAGTTTTGACTCGCCATAAAGTAGCACAGAGGGTTAATTTGCCTGCTGCAAAGAACAGATCTGTATTTTATGTGGATAGCTGAGTGGAGTAGTAAAGTCAGCCTTTATCATCGCTTTAATAAATGTATGTGAGAGAGGGCCTATGGAGAGATGAGGGGCACTTTTGCCGGGTGGTAGTAAGGGACTCAGAAGAGGATGTCGTGGGGGGGGGGAGCGCTAATAAAGATTGTCGCACCAGGTGCCACCAGTGCTAAAGCCAGTCCTGTACCTGTGTGTTAGAAAGTACTCCTACAGTCCTATTCAAATGATATATAATGGTTACGCCTCTGACATTTAACTAGCATGTGTTCTTCCCTCCCCCCCTTTTTTTTTTTTTTTTTTCAATTTCCGGCGTTATGCTTGCAATTACAAAAAATGCCAACGATTACACCACCTTGCCACTGCCACACCTGCTGGCTGTACCAATGTTTGGAATATTGGATGATTAGTTTTATGGTGCTGCGTAAACCTCAATGAATATATTGTTTCAAATTCATATTTCTCGAGCCATAGTACAACTGCGCATGAAAGGGAAGAAAAACACGAATGATGACTCAAAGTAATGTGTATAGTCTGCTAGAAATAATGGAATTGCCCTTAAAATGCAGTTATTTTCTCAAACCAAAATGTTCTTTTAAATGCATTGTTCCTTGTTCTTTTTTACCTGTTGCTGAAGTAACAACATCAAAAGAAAATTTAAGCACTGAAATATGGCGCCTGAAACAACAACTGCAAAAGTAACTTGCAGTCAAATCGACAGAAAACCTGGAAAATGCCCAAACCTCAAAGTTATCGCAGGCAGGGCAGCAAGGGAGACAGATGGAAAGGCAAAGGCATCCGCCGACGCTGGTGCTAGAAGTTAGATGAGAAAATACGTTATACGAATAATAGATAGCAGACATGCCCAGGAGCTGCTGGGACAGATGGAAAGAGAAAGGCACCAGGGACCTTGTTGGGCAGCAAAGAGTTCCTTTGTGCTAAATAGAAAGCGGCACAGTGCAACGACAACCCATGTCAGGCACCAGCAGGATTAAAACAATAATCACATTTCTGCTTCTCTTGCTTGTAGCGTTCTAATTAAATAAAGATTTGCTTTGTAAACTGTGTTATCTTTCTTATCATGATGTGAATGAACTTGGTGCTAGACTGCTGTAACCGAGAATACATTAAAGAGCATGGCGGGTGCATTTGATGGAATACATTACTTAGTTCAAACCAGTCTGTAGCTTAGCATGAATAAATAAGCACATGCCATGTCATACTTACTTATTTACCAACCCACTGCTATTTCCTGCAGCAGCACAGCCAGCCACAGGATGAAAAAAAAGGGCTTACTTATTTCAAAACTGATGAAATCATGAAGCGAAATTAAATGTGGGAGTGATGACAGTAGTAGTTTTCCAGGCAGACTACTGATCTAAATTATTCAGACAGGTTACTTGTAAGGTCCTTTCACTAACAAATCGATGGTCTAAGTCCTATGAGCTATGAGCGTGATGTAAGGCATCCTGCAAACACAGTAATGTTGGGGCACATTTATTAAGAATTCACGCACCGCAGGGCAGCAAGGCAAGTTGCTGAGCCTGAGCTGCATTGTGTGAATTGGAGAGGGCTGAGAAGCACCACATCTACTGAGATATGGCACTGTCTTCAGCTTTCGCTGTGCTGGCCCACTGGAGGCTGGCTAGGGTCTTGGGAGAGCATATCGTCTCACGGCTAGACTGCCAACCTTGGAGCTGGGAAACCAAGGTTTGAGCCTCGGGGTCGACTCCACATCCTGCGATTCTGGGCAAATCACTTAATCTCCCCGTGCCTACCAAAAAAAATGAATGTAACTGGTGCTCATGTAAAGTGCTCCAATACCTCCAGGTTGAGTTTGCGGTATATAAATATGCACACAAAAAAAAAAAACACAGGCATCCGTGCACCATGGTGTAAGGCTGCCTGCGTTATGGGCAGGATTGTTTTTGTGAAGGAAGGGATGCCATCCAGCACAAAAACAATCCAAAGAGGAAATAATGAGAAGCAAACAAGATTTTTTCCCCTCATTATGCCTCTTTGTGGAAGGAGTACAACGTTCACGCAATTGCAGCTTTACAAATCTTAGCAAAATTGGAATAATGTGAAATCTATGGGCGGATACAAGGGTACACCCATGCTCCACCCATAGAATACCCTACCACTAAGAAATGTAATGCAACGCGGCGCAAGCTGCTGCATTGCGATACATTTCTTCACAAATCCACTCAATGACAAGCAAATCAGGCCTTTGCGTGGCTTTTTGAATCCCAAATAAGCCTTTGTGTTGCCATGCGTTGCCTTGTGCAACAGAAGGGCGATGCAAAGGCTAAGTATAGGTGCTAGGTATGCTTACCAGCATAATAAGGCAATAGATGCTCACACAAGCAGAATGTACAGCTGGAATAAAAGGGGCCAAGGATAGAAAACGTGTGGAATAATGCATCAGAAATACAAAGCATGCTACTGTACACCAGGACATAAGGATTGAAAGCAAAAGTACTAAAAAGGGCAACCTAAAGTACTCAATAGGAACATGAGTAATGCAGCTATATCAACGTACAGTCATTTCCTTATAATGTGGTAGACCAGGTTTGATTTTAAACAATATATTAACATGTGGAAACATCAGTTAAAGTAAGGAAATTCATTGTCAATGTTAACGCGAGTACACTGAATAGTAAATGTATACAAAAAGATACAACTGACCGAGGGTCAAATTTATCATTGAAAGCCACATTTGACAATCACAAACACTCCAAAATTTAGTTTTTTTTCTTTAGTCTAATTGCATTAGTCGTGGATGTTTCATTGCAGCAATTAGTTAGTGGTCATCATCACTACATGGTGAATGGTGAAATACACTACAAAGGTCAAGAACTGAAAAACACATACCATCTGGCAACATCTGCATGGAGGTTAAATGTACTCAAATAAAACAGGGAAGTTATTGTCAACTAATGCAGTTAGACTTCTGTTGATTATGTTGAGCAGTGAACACTTTATATCAGTCATTTAATTGATCATTAATTGAATTGTTATGAGTTCATTCATTACTGCTTCCACATAATAACATGGATTATTTACTGACAAATCTGGCCTACTAATTTATGAGTTTGCCTGAATGATTCATAAGGGAACCACTGTCTTATTATAGAGAAGTCTGATAATGTCATAAAGTAAAATGGTGTTGTGAACCTGTAAGGCAGTTAAATAAGACAACATGTAATGCACAAATTAAGGAAAGTAGCAACCTCAACTATTGCTTTCAAGATATTTAGGACTGAGTGAGAATTAGGTGGTAAATGGGAAATTCTCCGATTTATACTATGCCAATAGTAGAGTTGCTTCTCTGAAGTATTCTCTACCACTAGGGACTGCTCTACTGCACAATTTACCTCTTGGTTCACCACACCCATGATGTCTGTACTAAGAGTAACTTTCAATGAAACATTCAGGAAGGTAGGAAATTTGGGGGGCACATTTACTAAATTGTCATGTAATGCAAGCAAAGTTGCTGCCCTGTGTTGCCTGAAAGGGAACAGAAATGCTCCATATTTACAAAGATATAGAGCCTTTCTGATCTCTCTTTTCACTGGTGCACTATGTGCAGTCTAGTGCAAATGCAGGCACTCTTGCACCATACTGCAAGGATGCCTGAGTAATGATCATGGTTTTTGTTGTGCAGGAAAGGACACCTTCCTGCACAAAAATAATCCATTGAGGTATTTTCCACTTTCTAAGTGTGCTGCACACATGGAAAGATGAAATAACGAGGTGAAATAAAGATATTTCTCGTGTTATGCTTCACTTGGGAAGGTCTATCATTTTTATGCATTCCCAGGTTTATAAGTCTTTGTATATGTGGGAATGCGCCAAAATCCATGGGTTAATGCATAGGAATGTCCATGCTCCACCCATGGAATGCCACCCAAGTTGAAAGGGAATGTAAAGCAGCATAAGCAGCTGGCTTGTGTTACATTTCTTTACAATGCCACGCCACGCCAAACAAATTGGGCCTTGCATGGCTTTGCAAGTATTAGTGAAACCTTTGCATTGTCTTTGCAAAAGGACAACACTGAAGCTTCATAAATATGGGCCTGGATGCAGGGCCGTTTCTACCATTAGGCAAGACTAGGCGGCTGCCTAGGGCGGCTAAAGGGCTAGGGCAGCAAAAGGGCGAAACATTTTTTAATTTGAAGGCAGCAACACCTAATTGTGAGTGCAAGCGCACCTGCTTGTACATGCTGCGCAGCGCTGAGCGCACCCTAGCATAGTGGTGTGTGGAGAGGGCCAGCGGTACCAGTGTGTGGGTCACCAGGGCCATCAATCTTGTAGCACGGGAAAGCGCTACCAATGACGGCCCTGGATCATTTATCCCGTAAAGGTGATTCACATGTCGCACCACCCTCTCTCTCGGCATGCGGGGGACGGACTGTGTGTGTCGGCTCAGGTGAGGTGATTGCGCAGTTTCTTACTCTTGCTGATTTTTGCTGACGGGGAGAAGTTGAGCGTGGCCCTCTGGGAAAGGGCTGGCAGGCCGCACGCCAGAAACAGAGTTTTCAAAAACACCACCATTCCCTCCCCGTCCCACGCTCCGTTGCATGCAGGTACTACAAACGTGTACTGCAAAACCCCATACCCACCATGTGGAACTGGGTCAGAGCACTGCTGGGCGAAACCCCTCTCAGGAAAGTGGCAGAGGGGCTGCAGAAGGGATTTAGCTAGATCTATTGATGCAAGTGCAGCAAGCCTGCCCTTGGAGGGAAGCTCGCTGCTGGAGGCGGGCAGTGTAGGCTGTCGCGGTTGAGTGTCTCTGAGTTGGCCACATGCCTGCCTGCAGTAAGCTCCCAAGATGGCACTTTGGGAAGGCGGTAACTCTGTTCTAGCCACAGTAGGATCAGAGTCCTCCAAAAACCAGCAAAACAGGTGCTCAGGTGCTTGCGTCTGATCTTCCGACTCCGCCAATGCTGGGAGACGACGCACTGCCCTGCCATGGGCACCTGGCATCAGACCCGTTTGGTCCTCCAAGATGCAGGGTGATGGTCCAAGGCCAGTGTGCAGGGACTGTTTCCTGTAGCGCTGCGGTGATGCAGGTCTGCCATTTGCGCGTCTTATTCCTGCGAAAGAAACTATCGTTCTGGCAAGTAAGTTGTTGGCCTCTTGCATGTGTTCCGCCAAGATGAGTGTTTGTCTGCGTGCATGTGTTTACTTATGATGGCGGTTCCGGGCGTGCACACAGTGGCATGATTTGAGAGGGTTTCTTGCATTGAGTGTAGATGGGCATTTGAGTATGTTTCACACACTCTTCTTTTTAGTAGCTCTTTGAAGTTATTGATAGTGACCTTCTGAGTGCCCCAAACTGTAAGGTGTCCATGGCAGAAGTGGAGTGTTCCAGGTCACACCTTCTGGCCTACACCTCAGTGAGTATTGTTTATACCTACAACTAACAAGTAGAGTACACAGAATATTTATAAGCTGATTTTAATATGTACCAAACTCATTTCAGATATTAGTGTGACAATAGCCATTGTATTTGAAGTTATCACGTTAGTCATGTTTTAGGGGTCTGCTTACCTAAGTTTCATGGAAAGAGTGCAACCCTTACACCCAAATGAGTGTCAGCGGGATATCACCGCAGACTCTAAGTGAAACACAGTTGTCTTCTGTCCGCCAACCGAGACTTGGAAACATGATTGGAAACGTAGAGGGAAATGCAGAAGAAGGTTGTAAAGTCACTAAAAAGGGATGAAATTTTGAATGGGTAAAAAGGAAAATTTTAGGGTCCGTGAATGTGATCTGATCTAGATAGAAATAAAAAATGTTTGTAAAAGGGACAGTTCTTTAGCAGTAATAATTCTGAGCGTGGAGCTTGGAGTCTTGTTTAAAAAAAAAAAAGCATTCCTTGCCACTTTCAGACGATGTTATTTCCTTCACATATTTTCTTGCTTGGTAGTAAAAGGGAGGGGGCGGCATTTTTCAATTCTCGCCTAGGGCAGCAAAACACCTAGAAATGGCCCTGCCTGGATGACTAGAGGATACATCTATACACACACTGAGAGAATGAGAATTGACATTGCTAATAGATTTGGGTTTGAAAAAAGACTTAAGATTTGGGAAGTAAATGTGAGAAAGGTGTAGTATGTGTATATTTTATTTTGGCACATCATAAACATAAATATGAAGCCAATAGGTGTGACTTTGATAAAAGATTTATCAAGATGTGCAAAGTTAATATGTAAAAGGGATAAGGATGTGCATATTTTATTTTATGAGCATATACACATATGTTTTCAGTATGGAATACAACAAAGAATAGCAATGGCAAAACCAATAGGTCTGACTTTCGCAAGCTGGTAGATGGTAATTTTTTGATTTTCATTACAAGCGTATGCCTAAAAAATAAAAGGTAGTAAAAAAAGAAAATCTGCTGCTGCCTAAACATGGTTCTTATATGCTTCCAATAAAATCTCAATGATAATCATTGGATATAATTTTATTAGAACAGTACATGTGCTTTCTAGCAGACATATGTACTCAGAAAATTGAAAGAAACCCTTTTTAGTTATAATGAACATCACAGTAAAATATGAATCTTGTTGGCACAAAGAAAATCTACTATTCTTTAAATAAATAAGATCAGAAGACATGGTTTAAAGACACAGACATGGTCTAAATAAACAAGGAGGACCAAAAAGAAAATGTATGAAGCAACAAAAAAATATTGACCTGGTAAAGTATTGGCCCACTATCTCTGGCACTGAAGTGCACCTTCTTATAGGTGTCTGTGCTCACTTGACCTGGCTAAATGTTGTCATTCTTAAGGCAAGAGTTTCAATGGTGGTGGTGAGCTGGCCCAACTGCTCCTAGGGATGTGTGATTGATGGAGTGCTCCTGAACTGGAGGATGACAGGGGCAGAAAAGGAAGAGTGGAAAGGTTTCTAAGGTGAGAATAAAAGATGGAGAACACTGAGACTTTCAAAGGATCCAAAGAAGGAAAACAAGGGGATCCCCCCCCTCCTGCAAAGCTCATGGAATTAGGATAAATAGTGTCTGAAGAGGAAAGAAAGGGCACTGCAACAAATCCACCAAGAAACTCTGACTGACCCAGATGACATAAGGTGACCGGTTCTTTGCTGTAAGAAATTGCGGTATTAGTTGGGAAGGATTTGAGTCCTGCGTAAGTAATACATCCACAATTGTCTCCTTACTGGGAAGCAGGTGCCCCATTGGAGCACTTGAGTCTCTCATGGTAGTTAAGCAGAACAGTCCAAAGCCTGCTCAGGAGAGCTGGTGTGGGCCAGTAATCACTGTTCGCTGGCAGGCAATAATAATTCCCAATAAATGTTAGTCCAGTCAAAGTTTTTTCTTAGAAAAAGGCAATGTACCTTTGTTACATACTAACTACTTATTACTACACAATACTTTACAAATATATGCATCAGGCATATGGAATTTACTTTGGAGAAATTCTGAAATCACATTTGACCCCTAACGGGACATAAAACCCAACATCACAGTAGCCACCCCCGACCAATACCACAGAATAATAACACTCAATAAATGATTCTCCAGTCAATGCTTTTTCTTTTAAAAAGGCAAAGCACATTTATTACAAGGACACTACTAAATACTACACATTTATTTACAAATGTATACATCAGGCAGATGGAATTAAACTTGGTGATGATCTGAGTTAAAGAGTGAAAGGAGCTCCCACCTACCAATACAGGCCAGGTCAGAGAGAAAGGGGTGCTTGAAACCTCACAGGGGTGGAAAACTCTATAATGGTCCTCTACTAAAGTGGACACAAGGTAGAAAACCTAGACCCTTAGACCCAACCCTTCAGTACAATTCTGGACCTGTGGAAGACTCTGGCAGGAAGAAGCACAGTTGTGCTGCCACTCTGCTGGACTGCTGCCCTGCTGTTCTGATCTGCTGCCCTGCTTACCTCTTTGCCTGGGTGAGAAGGACTGGGCCTGCATCTCTACACTCAGGAGCTCAGAATGACTCCAAGGGGTAGTGATGCCACCCCAGTCCTGGAGCCTTGGAAGTGGGCCTGAAGGTACTGTGGATTCAGCAGAACTGAGACATCTCCTCTGCAGCGTGGTGCATTTTCTCTATAACTGGCACATGGCCTCTGCTGCATGGACTTATTGGCGAAAGGACTTTGCATAGCACTTTTCAGTTCATCGGTGATGGCGCATCGCCACGCAGGTACATCGCCTCACCCGAAGCAGCCCAACCTAACTGCCACTGCATGACACATCAACATGCAAAGACATAGCATCACACTTTGCAGCCCCCTGGATCTTTCGCTGTAAAATGCATCTCATCAGCCGGACCTCGCATCGTCTGTTGCACAATGCATCCTCGACATGGGACTCCACATATCTTTGCAACCAGGAATTAAGGTACTCTTTCTCAGTGGGCCTAAATGGACCCTATAGCCAGCTCGCACTCCATTACAGTTGATCTGAACTTGTGACTTCGTCCGGGTCTAGTCTGATGAAATAACCACAGATGGCACTTTGTGCTTTTGCTGCTATTTTCACTGAAATCTTTAAAATTGCATAGCTCCAGGTCTATTGATTGGATTTGTGTTTACTTGGTCTTGATTTATTTATTAAAATGTACTTTATTTTTTTTAATTGGTGTGAGTTTTTTCTTGTGTTGTGTTTTCATTTTATTACAGTTTGCACATTGCCTTTACGTTAAGCATGACTGATCTGTGCCAATCTACCAGAGGGTTCAGCACAGGTTAATTTAGGGGTGCTTGTGATATCACCATGACAAAGATTGTGGTTTCTCTTGAGTAGGGTTTTAACCCCCTCAAAGAGTTACCCAATGTCTTACAACATGTAATCATGGCAGAGCCTAACTCCTCCAAGCCATCCTGTCTGGAAGATCCACTCCCCTCTACACCCATGCCCTTTTGTGCACTGTCTGGCTCTTATATGCATTTCCCAGTGGGAGAGCATCACCAGCTCAGGCAGCTGGTAACTCCCGGAAACATTATGCAGAAAAATTTCAACTTTCTAAATGTGGCATTTCTAAAATAATAACTTACAATGCAGCCTTGCCATTAAAGAGGACTTCAAATTAACATTTAAAAAAGTGTAAGAAGTATTTTCTATCTGTTACCAATTTTCTGGAACCCATTTATCGGTAAGCCTGCTCACCACATTTTGCATTAGTCTTCCAGCCCTTCGCAGCCAACCCCCATAACCAGAACCCTTTCTCTTTAGTATTGGCCCAGAGATCTTAAACGCTATTGCCATCGGCGCCACACTTTAGACTGGATCTTCGCAATTGCTATCTGGTAAGCACGTTCTCTAATTCACGTAGCGGCCAGCTCACACGCTGAGATTTTGTCCCAATTGGAACCTCCCCTGGCTTACGCCCAATCCTAACATTTCTAGGTCTCAGCCCCATGACCCCTGACACGTTGTCAATCGCAACTCCCTGATTGACCCCACGATGTTCCAGTTCAAGGTTGCCTCTCACACAACCTGGCCAATTTCTCAGGGTAAGCGACTCTCCCCTTATCTCCAGTATCCCCTTCCAGCAACGCACATGCTTTTACTCACAATTCCTTCCTGCCAATTCCGTGTAACAGTCACACTCTACACAGCTATGACTTTAGGTTATTTTCACTTCTTTGTACACCTTTGCCAGATCTTGCTTTGACTTTGATCACCGCCATTCCTTTCCTTCTTCTTATCATCACCTTTTAGTATATTAACACAGCGCGGTTAATCTTCACGAAGCTCACCTCATGAGCACCCTGACGTATGTTGAATCTCTCTTGTCCAATTTTAATCCTGATTCCTTTTTTCTTTTCCCCCCTTTATTTTTCCTATGGTTCTAGCACTTCAGAAATATGTATAACAGAATTGCTTATTAAATGTCCTGAAGATGATCCCGGCATCCATTTAAGGGATCGAAACGCCGTCGACACCCTGTACACCATATACACCTGGTTAAAATGCACTAATATCTGTGTAATGGTGTTTACTTTATATTATATTTGTTCTATGAGAAATGTAAATAAAAAACAAAAACATTTCTTGCCTGAACCTTTTGACTTTATGTTGTACGTCCTCCTTTTACTTGAGTTGGATGCAGCCTTGTGTCCCATTTAAAATTGTTTTTTGTTTATTTTCGTTGATAATGAATTAATTTCATATTAAAATATCTGCCCGACTGGACAGATGTCTACTACAATATAGTGCTGTTTGGGTCTATATTAATTGCTGCTTGCCTACTGTTTGTCTAGGGACCACTGTCTTCAGAAAAAAGTCTGATTACCCAAGGTCCCTGACCAACTACGAATTGGGTTTCCTTGTCCTTCTATAATATAATATACCAATCCGAATTTAGCATTTAAGAAATGTAAAAATGGAGCCCAATGATTCCCTATGGCCGTAGCCGCCTTGATACAGTGAAAATCATTTGTGAGGATATTTCTTGTAAGGGAATGTTCAACATTAATTTCTGCTTGCCCTACGTTTAAATATCATGCACCATGCCTTTATGGGCAGCAAGACCCACTTTAGGGTGACTAAATATTAAAAAGGATGGTTTAGACCTCTCATAGGGGTATTTTGACGGGTCAAATTTGCAGTCTAAATACCTGGGTGCAGCAACCAGGCTGCACAAAACTATAGTCTCTCACGTGCAGCTTGTAGCCGTGAATATATATATTCATGTGTAACCAGTCCAGTGCCCCTAATCCTAGCTATATTGCAGCAACCTTATGTTAAAAGACAGACACTGGCAGTAACTATGCATAGTCGAATTTACCATGATATTACTGGGAGCGAGATTCAGGTAGGGGGACTCATCCACAATAAATGTCCAAAACTGGGTGAATGGGAAAGGATCACAGTGTGAGGCAAGAACTGATAGGGTGGTGTAGAAAAATACAAGTGCATAGAGGGGGAAGCTATTGTATAATCACAAAAAGAACATTGTTCTTAGCTCCCACTTTAAGATACCCCCACAATTAGGGCATTCAATAATTCAATATGAACTACTACTAACCTGACACCGGTGGTGGTATTTTGTATTTAATGTCATTTTCTGACTTTAGGTGCTGTTCTGTTTACTTACTCTCCATGGAAATGGAAGGATAGCTATAGAAAGGCCACTGGGACATGTCTGGTGGGAAGGCCAAGATAGGACTTTGTGTCCCTACATCAGCTGTATAATTTGCTTAAGAATTAAAGTTTGAAAAAGTGGAAATAGAATATGTGCACATTTGTGTGCTACTGGAATTGGAAGACAACAATATGGACTGTTGGTTATTCTAGTCCACATTTTAATAAACGCAGACCCAAGTACATAAGATACAAAGGCTGTCTAAGAAGGACATGCAAGTAGATGGCACAGCGATGGATTGTTTTAAATAAAAGTTAACTGAAGTTGAACATGAATTACTGTAATAAGTACTGTAATAAGTATAGGTAGGGTGCCTTGTGGCACTGCTACCTGTTTAATTTTAAAAAGGTATGAATGGAATTCTGTTGTGGGGAGCCGGGCATTTTAATTCTTTTTCTATTTTGGAATTCTTGCACAGTGCACGTGTTTAAGTGCCCTGCTTTACGTACATCAGACAAAGCGGCTATTTTCGCAGGCACGCTTTGCCGCACAGTTAGAGGTTTAGGTTCTAGGAATGGCCTCTACTTAAGAGTGGCTGTGGGGTGGACAGACCAGCTCAGGTAGGGTGTCTTGTGCATCGCTGTGCTCTTCATTTTAAAAATCATTTGTTTTGTGCTGTATGATTGGAATTCTGTTGGGGGGGACCGGAACGTTTTGCATTTTTTTTTATTTTGGCTTTTTTGCATGGTGCACATGTTTAAGTACTCCACTTGAGAGAAGCCGTGGAGTAGACAAGCCACTGGCGCGCCAAAGACTTCCATGCCTGAATGGGCCCAGGTAACAGGAATCCTGCATCTATCCAACCAAATAGAATGGTATTTTCTGCAGTCCAGTCTAAGGATCTCTGCCCCGCCTGCCCAGAGGTCTGCCTGGCCTCCTTAGACCCTCCCTGTGAGTCCTAAAAGCTGTATCCATTGCAATTTCTTGCTCAGCCTAGATTATAATTCCTCCAACTCTCCTAGCAAAATTGATATTTACTCTCCAGGACCATATAGGAACAAGGCCACGGGCTCTAGTAATGCATTAGTTAGCAAATTCTCCCTCTACAGCAAGTCTCTCGGACAAGGCATCAACAGCACCTATACAATTTGTTGATGGACAATGCCTCTGATGACCCATTTCTTACTGAAAAATGGCTCCATGAGGCCTTACTGCCTGATGTTATAACTCATGCATTGTTAGAAGGCATTGCAATGAAAAGACAGGACGTGGGATAGCCATCATTTTTAAAGAGAAATATCGATGCAAAATGCAGGAGCTACCTATGCAAGTGAAGCCATGTCTTTCTCTTTTTGCATTTCCCTTAATCTCACTATATCCGGTATTCTGATTTACCTTACTCTTGGTTAGGTTGACAATTGGTGCTCTATGGTTACTGACCTGCTATCTCCATACATTCTTAAATGCGCCAATTTTATGCTGCTTGGGGATTTAAATATTCATCTGGAGGATCTCACCTGCAGCTCTGGTGTGGCCCTTATACAGGACCTTAGTGCCTTGAACCTCAGCTTAATGAACTCTGTACCCACACATAAGGCTGAACATCTATTGGATCCTACTTTTTCAAACATTATGGGCCTTACTACTGATATCTCCCTGCCACTGCTTTGGTCTGACCACTATGCAGTGCCTTTCTCCCTTCAGACTTGTTTACTGCTCTCTATGGTTGCAGCTGGACCTCTGGCTATGCCAATAAATTGATCCAAATTATATATCCCCTCTCTCAACTTCTGACTCCTTGACACCATATCGAGCCTAGTGCAGTCTGTTGACCTCGACCAAACTATGGTTGATGAGTGGATCTGTGATTTCCTGGATGCAATCTTGCCAGCTAAACCAAGCTCCTCGGCCAGACTCCACCCTCCTTCCCCTTGGTTTAATGAGACTTTGCATGGGGAAAAAAAGCAGTGCAAGGTCCCGGAAAGGTCTTCTATATCCTATGATGAGGATAAAAAACTTAAGTACAAAGCGGCACTTAAAGATTATCACATACTATGTAGAACTTCCTGGGTGATGTTTTACTTGAATAGAATCACTGCTGCTCAGAACTGTTTCAAAAATCTTCTTAAAGTAGTTAAAGAACTGTCAGAGCCCAGTAATGTATCTCCTTCCCCTTCACTGTCACAGTCTCAGTGTAAAAAAGGTGACAGATAACCAACACTCCCTGCCACGAATGCTCTGACGAGTGAACCCCAGAAAGATGGTAATATCTTCAGGACTAGCTCGTGGATGAAGCCACTCCAAGAACTTACTCATTTGTCCCTCTGGACACATCTCTCTTTCAAACCCTCTTACCATAATGTATAGCTCGCCTCGAGACCCTCTTCCTCTAACCAAACTTAGTACACTGGTGCCAGACTTAATACAACCACTGACAGTTCTCCTCAATTTCTTCTTACAAGAGGGACTCAACCCTCAGGCATGGTAGCATGCCATGACCCTGACCCTCTTAAAAAAGCCAACTCTAGATCCCTCCAATTTGTCTAACTTCAGACTGATCTTGATGTTTCCCATTTTCACCAAGATCTTGGAGAAACATGTTAAACAACGTACTGCCTTTGCCTCTAGCTGGGTGCACTATACCAGTGCACCCAGCTAGAGGAGTGGCTGATCTATGCCAGAGCAGTGACTTGTAGGCTTGCCACCCAGGGATCTGTGCCATATAGACTCTTCACTTTGTTGTGCACCACAACATGCAGCCTGCAAAGGCAGTGTGTGAGTGTAAAGGTACAGGGCCTCTAAGAGTGGCACACTAAGTGCTGCATCCCTTAGAGGCCTTCCCTGGTCACAGGGCCCTGGGTACCTGTTGTACCATTTACCAGGGACTGACTTGTGGCCAGAGAGTGCCAATTGGGTTTGGTCTCCAATGCAGTTTTAGGGAAAGAACATAGGCCCTGAGTACCTGATTGGCAGGAGCCCAGGGCGCACTCAGTCAAAGTACATCAACAGTTCAGCAAAAAGTGGAGGCAGCCATGCAGAAAGAGGGCACTTTCTCACAGCGCTGCCGTGCCTTACTCCATATCTATGAGGCCTTATAGATAGGATTTCAAGATTTGCGGTGCCGGAGCATCACAAAAGGTAATGCTCCTGTGGCGCAAGGAGCTCATAAACATGCCCCTAAATGTACTCATTACTTTATTTGTTCATGACTGTGCTGTAACAAGCCCTTTCATTCATTGATCCTTGACTCACTGTGTCTCTAGATAGAAAATAAACTGTGTTACCAGTCATTACAAGGGCAACAGTCAGGATACCCTTACATACCTGGCCAAGAAACTAACTGTCTCAGGTGGAATCAAAGACGTTTTAAGGCATGGGCGAAGTGGGCTCTGGCCCAGGGCCCAAGCCTTTCAGGGGCCCCCTGATTGAGCCAGCTATGTTCTGCAGAGAGTCTTACTTTGATGACCTTGAATAATTTTTAAACAGATTGTCGTAAATAGCGTTTTACTATCATCTATTTTTAATGCCTGAGAGTCTGTAACAGACATTTTGCCAACAAATTGTGTTTATGTTCCATACAACATCCATATAAAAAGTTTCTTTTGGATCATTACAGGACCTCACATATGAGAAATGGGAGGGTGGGACAGACATTTTTTGCAGTAATATTAGTGAGCTGCTGCTGGGTTACAATACTGAAAACACACATCACTATCCCTGAATATCAGATGTACACACACATTTAGAATTTGACCAAAGAGGGCATGACAGAGCTGAAACTGGATGATAAAATCAAAGATGTTCCGAACAGGGGCCCTCAAAATACATTTGGCTCAGTGCCCCCAAAATCCTTAAACTGTCCCTGGGTGGAATGCATAATACAAGGAGTAAGGACAGCAGGTGCAGCTAAACATCTGCAACAATGGAAATAAGAGATGGCAGGCCTTCTCTAACTAAGCACCCAGAATAAGTAAAAACATCCCCAGCAATAACAGCACTAAATTTAAGATCATGACAAACAAAACTACATTTTCTTCAAGGACCATTTCGTCCCGACTAGCCCCCCAGACCCAAACACAGTAGAACAGGTTTGGTATCGGCCACACTGTAAACAAACTGAAACATATAAATGGGCTTGCATCCTCTTTTCAACACTAAATTCCTTTATTTATGTTTAGGCTATGCTACTATAGCTTCAGATATAAATATCTTAGGATGACAATTGTTTAGCATTTAATAAATGGTTTTCTGAACATGTCGGGTTTTTCATATTTTTTTGGGGACTCATTTCTCCTAAATTACAAATAATTCAGATTGTTTTGGTCTCCTCTGTTCATCTCTGTGTTGTACTCAAAGGCTTGGAAAACTTGACCTGATATCAAAGAAAATTCACAGGCCTTATCCAAACGAAAAGGGCAGCTTTACTCACGCAGGAAGGGCCTCATCTCAGAGAGTTAATCTTCTACCTTGGCTTCAAATACGTTCCACACCTTCTGGGATTGCATCGGGCAGTAAACCTCCATTAATTTACGGACTTAATGTGTCTCATGATCTCACCAGATGACAAATTTACAAGTGTCAGTGATCATTTTGCCCCAAACTCTATTACCATGGGAGAACCTTGAATGTGTGCTCCCTGTAGCTACTTGGTGTAGGATTTCTATATTAGTCAGAAATACCCTAATGCTCAAAGAAGAAATCATCTGCATTCAGTCTTGTAGTTAATCTTAAATCAGTCACTTGCTTAATAAAAGTATTCACCTTCGCTGTTTTATAGCTTTGGTTCTGAAAGTCGTAAACCAACACTAAGGAGTTGCGGAAAAAAACATTGCGCTAACAAATCTTTCCTTATATGGATTTTATAGTGTCATTTTCTTGAAAAGGAAAGTGCAGTCAAAAAAATCATAAAATCGTGAATCACATGTGAAGAGATAGTGGAGTGCGACATACGACGGACAGGAGTAAGGTAAGTAAGTAAATAAATAAAACAATTTACCTTGCGTGCGCTGCATCTTGGAGTTGGTGATGCAGCGCGTGCAAGGTAAATTGTTTTATTTTATTTACTTACTTACCTTACTCCTGTCCGTAGTATGTCTGACTCTACTAACCCCCCACCCTGCCCCCCTCTGCCTCACCGCCCCGCAGCACTTCCTCGGCGAGCCACCACTGTTCAGCTGTTTTTTCTCTATCAGACAGCCAAGTTATCTATGGGAATCAACATGAGGAATCAATGATTTGGTCTGCACACAAAGTAGCTCCCTTCAGTACCAGAGACAACTATAGAAATAAATGCTTTGTGAAATCCGATAAAATATTTTAGCCTACAACCACTGCTTATTTTTTATATCATTTTATATATATAAGAAACGAAACAAAAATTGACAAAGCCAAAAATCTGGCACTTAAAAGCCCATCTTTTGACTTTGCCAATGCTTGCTTCTTTGGCTGTTGTTGTGAGTATTCATATAGGATAATCCTACCTCTGAAGCTCAGTGGAATCCTGTGGAGAGCACTGGGATATGTGTCTCAGGTGCATGGTTACAGAAGCATGAGGGCAAGTTTAGAAAGCAGAGTCATGTAAATTGCATTAATGAGAAGACAGGGATGTGAAGACTATGAAGGAAACAGGGCAGATGAGTACATGAGTGATTGGAATATGGTAAAGTGGTGATTATTAGGTCTTCTATGAATCACTGTAAGGAGGGGCAAGTCTTGGATCTGTATGCTTGCTTTGTAAGGGGAAACCTTTTACATATGATGTATTCATTGTCACCACACAATGTGGGGGCATATCATCAAAGTCCCGCCATAAAATTATCGCTGCTTAAGCGTCCGTTTTCGGGCGAAAAGCGGCGATAATTTTATCGCACTATCAGCAAAGACACGCTAGCGCGTGTTCCCATGCCTCTGCGCCCTTTCCCTTAACGCCCAGCCTTGCATCTCTAATGATATCCAAAGTGGGCGTTCCTCACCAAAATAACGTGGGAAGTGTCACTAACAGACATTTCTCCTATCAATCAATCTGCACGCTAACCTGCACAGCGATAAGAAAAGTAGCGCTAACCGCGCTTATCGCTCCTTTCCTTACGCCTGCTTTCCTTCTGACTTTGCCATGATAGCCTATGTGAGGTGGATTGTGTTGATGAATCCACCCTGCCCTATCATCAACATATCGCCTATCGATGTGCGATTATCGCTGGATTTCCTGTGATAATCTCACTTTTTGCAACTATCGCTGGATTACTTTTCACATTGGAGATAAGCGTTTCTGATAGCATGCTATCTCTGTGATATAATCCAGCGATAGCCGGCGATAATTATCCTTGCGCTAAGCGCGCTTAGCGATAATTATCGCCGGCCGTTGCTGATATGCCCCGTGGTCTGTACACTCTTTCACTACTTATGATGAAAGGCCGTTGCTTTGATGGACTTCTATTTGCGAATGAGCAGTCTTGAGCTCCCCATGCTTGTGAGAGTTGAGCACTGTTAACAATGAAAGGCAGCTATTGTCAGAGCCCTCCAAGCTTGCTCATTTGGTAATATGTCAATACACTAACGGCCATATTTATCCAAGGCATTGTGTTGCTTTTGCAGCACTTAGTTTGGTGCAAAAGCGACGCAACCCTAAAGATCCGATTTCTCAAGCCAAGCAAGGCCACCTTGCATGCCCCTGAGTGGCTTAATAAATCCATAGCAATGCAACGCAGCACAAATTACTCTACCTCCGGGTGGCGTTCCATGGGTGGTGTGTGGGCGCTCTCACACAAAACTGATGGATTGTGATTCATTCCCAGATTTACCATTACCGGTAGACCTGGACCTGCACCAAAATGCTATGCCTTCCCAAGGAAGGTATAATGAGGAGAAGTATCTTTATTTCTCCTCGTTTTGACCTCTTTCTATGTGTGCTGCCTTAAACAGAACACATAAAAAGAGGAAAATACCTCAGCGGACTGTTTTTGTGCAGGAAGGTTCCCCTTCTTGCACAAAAACAATCCTTCTTACAGCGCAGGCACCCTTGCACCATGGTGCAAGTGTGCCTGTGTTGGCGCTAGTCAGCACATTGTGTGCCAGCAATGGGGATAGGCAGGAATGCACTGTATTGTGTTAAATATGTCGCATTCCTGCCCTTTCCCTGTCATGCTGCACAGTGCAGCAAGGTGACAGGCTGTACTGTGTCACTTCTTGATAAATATATCCCATAGGTATTACAGTCACTCCACTAGAGGTAATGTCACCTGTATGCCATAGGTTTTTCCAATGCGAGTTTTCACTGGCAGAGGTCTATTCCCTCAACACCTTCAGTTCCCACTATGTTGTAATTAAAAGTACACTCTCTGTAGGAAGGAGTCAGGTAGCCAGTTCATATAGAATAACAGGTTGTAGGTTTATTAAAGAGGTTACAGGTTACATAGTAAAGCACCCCACTAGGAGCAGCATCCTCTCCGCTCAGCCAATTCTATCTAACTGCCAAGCAACTCCCAGTCACTCACCAAGATTCCATGACATCTCATACTGCTGAGGAGAGCTGGGAATAATGGAGGTGTGCACAGAATATATCACAAGCATATCAGATTTTAACACATCTCCTTCCTTTAGAAAATAACACAAGAGCTTTGAACAGCCCTATAAATTATACAAACAGAAGACGTAAGAGACTCTAGCTATGATGAGGGATGTATGATGGAGCCCCGCATGCATTTACCATGCATGCCTTTACAATTGAATCCCTACCCCGACAGTGATGTTACCACACGTTCCTTTAACATGCTAGTCATTACAACAACTTGCCTTATGGGGATGCTGGACTTTGGAATAGTGTAACTTACTATTCCTACTCCACTCTACGCAACAATAGGGAGGGTGTTAGAATTAAAATACAACACCAGTCCAACAATGCGCCCCCTAAAGCAAGTTTTTGTAACAACATGCGTGGTAAAGGAATGCGCCGTCACATCACAGATGGGGTAGTGACTGTGCTGTAAATGCTGATCATGGTAATGACTGTGTGGTAAAGGATGTTTCCCATTATAAGTTCTATTAGTTATTCAGACAGTGGTTGAATGAGACCCCATCCAAACGAATCAAATGCACACCCTATGCAGGTCACACAGAACATATTCAACACAAACCATAACCACTTGCTCTCTGTCGTGCACACTTGCCGGACCAGGGACATAGAGTTAAAACACTCACCTCCTACTGCATACTCTTGCAGCACCAGGGATATAAAACAACACTCACCCTCTACTGCATGCTCTTGCAGGTCCAGGGACCTAAATGGCACACCCCCTACCGCATACTCTTGCAGGACCAGGGGAGCTAAAATACTCACCCTATACTGAATACTCTTGCAGGACCAGGGAACTAAATGACACTATACATAAATCATACACATGCAAAAAATGGACACCCTCCACTGTGCACACTCGCAGGACCAGGGACCTAAAACATGGACTCAGCCATAGCCACGACTCCTTGAGACGCAAGGACGCAAACAAGGAGCACTAACTTCTCATGAGACTCTAGCATACAGCAATCATAGCAAGGATTTTATTTTAATTAGCATGGCATTTAAGAATATCCTCTGGCAGCAAATTCAGCATGGCTTTGAAAGATATTCTCTGGCAGCACCCAAAGTCCATAGAACTCACTACACAAGAAGGACAAATAACCAGCCACTCTAGTAAAGGAATGGGAATGGGGAAACATAAACACAGTAGAGTCAGATACAAATCTACTGGAAAACCCTAGGGTTGTTAAAATTGGCCTCACACACTTAGTAGTGGCATCCTTCATTACAGGGCCGCTGACACACCCCGGGGCAGACCAACACTCAGGGTGGAGCGCATATTTTTATGGAAAAGAAATTTTCATGAGAGGGATCCCTATTCCAGAAAGATTTTTTTTTAAAACTGTCTGAGTGGGTGCCCCTATATTTATTTATGATCGGCCTGCTTAACAGGGTTAAAAATATAATGAACTGGTATAAGGAGGAGCTACATCTCCATTACCCTGTCTGCATGTACCAACATGTTTCAGATAATTTCAAACGCCCTTCTTGGTCACTGGCCTTCTTCAGGATCAGATCCCTTGTTCCAGTCATAATCCCTCCTAGTTTAATTAACCAGATGGTAGGGATAAATATAAGGCAATACTTGCTTGTCTTTACTAGACATACTCAGGATGCGTACTTACAAAGATAATATATATTCCCTTATTATTGAATACACTTCCCTCAGTGAGGATCACACCCTTCATAGTAAACAATCATGACGTAATAACCTGTCCCATGATGCTCTCACTGTTATGTGACACCCAACACTCTGTGAAATGTGAGACACTCACTTTAATTCTCCAAACTCTGGGCTAGAGTGGGAACGTCTCCCAATAGTCACACTCTACAAACAAAAGCAATGCAAAGGGAAGAACTTAATTTTTTATTATAAAAAAAACCCTGCTCAGTATATTCTTGAGGTCAAACTCTGTCCATTTACTTAGTTAATCATGCTTGATTACATAAATCTTTTCTAATTCATTTTCTTTATTCTAAGCATTAACGCAGGTAGCCTAATGTGCTCTCATCTTTGCTGCTGCTGTGCCCTTGAGTCAGGTATAAACCCTCTTTCAGATGTCAACCACAGACTGGTAATTCAAAATTCGAATAGCCGTGGTACTGTGTTGCTATCCATATGCTCCCACCCCACTTACTTCATGAAGGTGTGGCATCTCCTTTCTTTCCACTCTACACCCTCCAACTCTGCTGTTTCGTGATCAGCAACTCCATTAAAAGTATCCAGGCGCTGTAACTAGGTGTCATGTGACTTCCTGTTGCTGTTCCATTCTGCAGCTCAAACGGGACCCATAATTACCGATTGGAACCTCCTGCGGCCATATTGGAGTTGTCAGAGATTCACGTATTTATGTATGATGGTGGATCCTATAGTGCAAAGACCCTGTCACTGTTCATATAACAAAGCTAAGTATGCTTTGAATATGCGATAGGCCTGGGCTAAATTTCCGTTCCGCTCGCGGAAATTGCGATAATTTGACATTTTCGCATTCCGCGGAGAGCGCGAAAATGTCAAAATTTCCGCATCCCGCAGCTTAGCGATAATTTGTTTCTTGCTCGCACTGTAAAATAATACATTCTCGCGCGCGTGCGATAGCCTCACCTGAATCCCCGCGTTCGCCGACAAGTTTTCCCGATCCGGTCGCGTTCTCCACGAGATGTTGGATTGTTGGTAGCCATTTGCGCTGTCTCGCGACACTTCACGCCCGCAGTAATGTCATTGGTCGCGCGAACACGTCTTTCTACTCGCGATCATGCACCACGAGAAGAGTGAAAACAAGATGGCCGCGCCCGCGAGCAACCGCATGGGTAAGTTGGCGAGCCGCGACCACGCAGAAAATACCGCGAACGGGCGGGAAAAAAACTTCCGCATCTTCGCGATATTTCCGCGTGTTTGCGGAGATTTTTTAACATTTTTGCGATAATTTGCGAAAGTCACTTTCGCAAATTCCGCCCACCCCTAATATGCGATCCCTAGAACATTAGGGTCTTATGTGTCACATTTTTCTGCTAATCTTCTGTTTTGCCTTGGTACTGGTTGACACATTATATCCCTTACAGGGATACCTGCTGTTTCTTTTAACATGATATTCCAAAGTTTAATGTGATATGTAGGTCTTCTAATGGACTCGTAGGATATATCCATTCCTATGCATTCATGTTATTAGTAGACTCCTTCTCTCCTAGTCTAGTAAATATCATTATGATCCACTCAAACTAGTAGGGGGAAACATTCCTCTCTCACTATAGTAGTGTTCTTGTATTCGGTTAAAGGGACCCGTCTGAGGCTCCAAAAAGTAACCCGTATTTCTTTTTTCTCGAGTGCTTTTTAAATGGTGCCACGGAATTAAATCACTGAGTCCCTTTACACTGTACTGGAGCCTTTGCACCTATCTTTGTTCTCGCTGGAGCAAAAAATTTATGACGTCTTTTATTGTTGTAGGGAGATATGGTTTGACGATTACCATCCATATCAGAGTGTTGCATTTTAAAGGAAGTATGGGGTCAATTTTGTTGTCATCTTTTTGCAACTTATATTGCTCATATGCTCAAGAATCCTGACCTTTATTTGTCTTGTCATCATTCCTACATATTGATAACCACAAGGGCATTGAATGAGATAGATCCGAATTGCAAGTTGTAAGGTTCCTCAATTCCCAGGAGTATTTAAGAATAAAGTCTACTGTTTTGCTGTTTGTAGTCAGTGAGCAGGCCTTGCATGTTCCACCAGCATAGTGTACTGTGATAGGGGGGGAAGCCCAAGGTGTCAGGTAAACTCTGCCTCTAGGTTTTTATGTTTAAGTTTTGGTGTGTACCAAAATGTTCCTAATGCTAGCACTCTTCTTGAAAGAAAAAAGTTGACTCTTTAGGGTCAATCCATTCGAGTTTAAGATGCACCAGTTTTTCATGATGATTTTTCTAACACAATTAGAGGCTGTACTAAATGTGACACAGATATTTCTGTCCTCTCTCTTTCTTTCATATATCTCTAATAGTGAATCTCTGTTGTTATTTTTTACTAGTTTCCAGGCCCTTCTAACCACATGTTGAGGATATTGCTGTTCCTTGAGTTTATCACTGAGGTTTCTAGCTTCATTCTTGAAGTCACTCATCTCTGAACAGTTCCTCTGCAGGTGCAAAAATTACCCATAGGGGTGTCTTTTCTGAGGGATTTGAGATAGAAACTGTGGAAGGATAGTAGATTATTTCTATCCAAGAGTTTGTGGTACACCTCGCTCACCAGTTTCCCATTTTTAGGTGTTATTGTCAAGTCCAAAAAGGAAAGCAACTCTGTGGTAATAGTTGATCTGAAGAACAGAAAGGGGTTCCTGCTATTCAGCCATGTAAGAAATTCTTCCACCGAGGTCCTGATGCCCTGCCAAATTACGAGCACATCATCAATGTACCATCTCCAAACTCTAATACAGTCCGAAAATGGGTTACCAGAAGAATATATATTCTCGTTCTCAAAGTGAGAGACATACACGCGTGCCAAACACGGTGCAAAAGAGCTTCCCATGGAAGTGCCAAAGTCTTCTACACCCGTGAGTGACATCTCACCCAAACGTACACACAGTACTCTGAGTGCAGATCCAATTCTTAGAGGCACATTAGATTTCTCTAGGTGTTCCAGAAACAATTTTGGGACTCCAATGCAATTAATAGTTAAACTTGTTTTGATACAGGCGTCAGGTCCCCATTTTGGTCCACCATTACGGGTTTGGCCTCTCTTTATAATGTTGCATGCACTTTGACGTGTTTCTAAAAACAATGATGCTGACACCACTTAAGATGCTGATTCCCGCATTGACTGTCAGCCGATATGCGGTCTAGTCTTTTGTGACTATGTCACAATTAGGCCGTGCCCAGGCAATGATGATCAGGCTGTCATTAGGGCAGCACCAGTTACACTCAGGATTCTATTCACTCACACTTAGAAGCCCGTGCTTCAGATCGAGGTCACACAGATAACACAGATGACGGAACGTGCTGCAAAGATTAGCATAAACATGCGCTGCATGCCACATTTGAACCACCTCCCACAGCACAAGCATAGCAGATTATAATACACAACAAGCATCATATAAATGTCCAGGTTCTGCAGGTGGAAATTTGGCTGTAATGATGCTTACATTTTGATACATTATAATAGAATGGGTACAGCATCATGCAGGAACTGTAGTATTGGGGTTTTATTGTATTTCTCTTTCTAGAATTGTCCTGGTTCTGTGGAATTAAGAATCAGAACAATTAGAGCGTTCTCAGTATTTATTAATGTGTGCTAGAATGTTAAGGCAGATGCATTGGAGCTGGTGACATTGCTGGTTGCCTGGGCCTTGCTCGGTGTAACCAAATAAAGAAGAAATCTACAACTTTATGAAGTCTCCCGGTCATTACTTCAGGAATTTGGCAAAAAGCTTGGCAACCTCGTGGACCCACAGAGTGTTTATTTGGACCTTCCTGCACTTTGCTGTTTGTGCATGCTTCGTTGCTTTGTACACCTGTCCACTGCATTCACAATTGAAACCGGATGAGCTGCGACGCTGTTACAGGCTATTCTGGGATTCTTGTGACACCCTGACATATTTCTACCTATTTCCTGCACTTTTGGGGATCCAACGAAAGCACGGCTAAGCCAAGTTTTGGTTCAAACTTGCATGCTCGTGCTCCATTTCCAACGTTCACCCGCGAGGACTCCCCTTCATCATCTTCCTGGAGCTGCAATCCAATGCTTGAACACTTGTGTAGAGCTTCTCCATGCATCTATGGAATCCTCTGAACTCCTCTTCATTCCGGATCGACATCAGCATGTCAGCGTAGACACGCAAGGTCGTGTCCTCGACGTGCCGCCATTTTGGATCTTCACATTCATCAGTAAATCAATTTCTACATCGCATTTGGCAAGTTTGTTTTCCTTGTACTTCTCTTTCATGATAATTCTTCAATATTTCATCTACTACGATCGCTTCTTGTAACGATCCCATTGTGCCTCAAGAAATTGAGTGAGTACTCTGTTTTTTTCTTTTCTTGCTCTGTATTTAATTTAATTAGAATAATATCATGTCTACACCGGAGGAACCACCCAGAAACAACACAATCTTCAATCCTAATTCACTCAAAGAGTTTTTATCTTCGCCGGGTAATCCCAACATACAATGAGCAGAAAGACAATGGAGAATGGCTTATGATGATCGGATGAAGGAGGCTTACCTCACAAAGAGACGATTCTATCATAATAAAATCCGGATAGAAAAAGCCACCTACTATGCAGATAAAATTCACGGGGCAGAAAACTCGGCTAGGGAATTGTTTAGCATATATAAATCCTTATCCACCCCAAAAACCGTTACTCGAGATGAAGATTACTCAGTAACAGCATGTAATCGTATTGCCAACTACTTCGGAGACAAAGTGTGTAAGATTTACTCTGCTTTTCCCGACACGCCACCCCTAGCGGAAGAACCTGCAGACTTAGCAGGAGCTGAAGCCGATTTAGATCTGCTACTTCACTTCACCACTCCTCCATCGGAGGATCTTGTCAAAATCTGCAGATCCGTCAGATCTGGCTCCCCACGCGATCCTGCTTCCCCAAAAAGATTGAGTGACAGCCTAGAGACACTAGAACCCTACATCAGGCATTTGCTAGATGTCTCCTTCTGTTCCAGTTCTATACCTGAGGACTGGAAACAGGCTGTGGTGCTTCCCCTCCGTAAGAAGCCTAATATTGGCTTCGACAAGCTGGATAACTTACGCCCCATCTCTCTCCTGCCTTATTTTTCGAAGGTAGCAGAGAAGGTGGTAAATAGGCAGCTAATGAAATATGTGGAGGACAGTAACCTCCTTCATTCGACTCAATTCGGGTTTCGGCCACGCCATTCCACGGAGTCCGCCCTTCTTAGGGCTTCCGAAACCCTCAGGCAGGGCGCCGACGAGGGTCAAACCATGGCTCTCATCATTTTAGATCTTAGCGCGGCGTTCGACACTGTGGCACATTCCATCTTGCTACAGTGTCTGAGCAAAGGTGGGGTGAGAGGGGCAGCGTTGAAATGGATTTATTCATTTCTTGTAGGCCGAGGCTTCCAAGTGAGGCAGGGTGACTATTACTCTGAGCGAATCGCTCTGGACCAGGGGGTGCCACAGGGCTCGTCCCTGAGCCCAACACTTTTTAATCTCTATGTAGCCCCGATTGCCTCCTTGGTAGAGAGCTACGGCCTCCGAATGGTATCCTATGCCGACGACACGCAGCTGGTGATCTCCCTGTCGCGCGCACCCGTTCTTTCGGCGGACACCTTCAGAGCTTGTATGCAAGATCTAGCTGCCTGGATGTCCGCAAATTGCCTTAAGCTTAACGGAAATAAGACCGAGGTGCTTGTCGTAGGCGGAGACCGATCGGCGTGGACGTCGGCATGGTGGCCTCCATGCCTAGGTTCAACACCAATCCCGTGCCTGAAAGCGAAGAACTTGGGCATCTGGTTCGATTCCGACCTGACCTTCGGCCCTCAGATCAACCGGGTGGTCGGATCATGCTTTGGGACCCTCAAAAGTCTCAGGAAGTCACTGAAGTTTCTACCGGTAAAGGCCCGTCAAACCCTTGTGCATGCATTAGTCACCTCAAAGATGGATTATGGCAACCTCCTCTATCTAGGGACTCTGAAGAAGAATTTGAGCTGTTTACAGGTCCTACAGAATGCCGCTGCCAGGCTAGTACTTAGACTACCCAGAAGAGCCGCATCTTCGGTGGCCCTTCGGTCCTTGCACTGGCTCCCGATCAGAAGTAGGGTTGATTTCAAAGCACTCTGCATGTGCCATCGGATCATCAACGGGAGGTCTCCTCTCCCTTTGAAAGGACTGCTGACGCCTTATGAACCGTCCCGCTCCCTCAGATCTTCTGGCTCAGGACGCCTTGTTGTCCCCAAGGTATCTAGAGCACGGATGGGCGGAAGATCCTTTAGGTACCTTGCAGCCGTCAGATGGAACACATTACCCTTAATACTACGTCTTGAACCATCTGAACTAATCTTTAGAGCCAAGCTTAAAACTGCACTATTCGAACAGTAAAGTATCCACTTCTGTAGGTTCCAGTTAGCAGTCGCTCCTTAGCGCGGGGACACGCCGCTGTGCGTCACCAAGCGCTTTACAAAACTCCCTAAATAGAAATAGAAATGAATGGAAACAATATTTTTTAAATTATTTTGCTAACTTGGAGGATTGTAGTGTTTCTTTTTCTCCACAAAGGAAAAAAGGATTTTAATGTTCTGCTTGGGCCCAGAAGGATTAAGGATTTACAATCAGCTTAAAAACGTGATAGACCTGGTGACTTGGATGTATTTAAGTTAGCTTTAATGGACTTGGATGAACATTTTTCTCCCACTGTTTGTGAAGCAGTTATGAGACATGCTTTTTTTGCAAAGGAATCAAGAAAAACACAAATCTATTGTAGATTAAGTCCCCGCACCTCAAAAATTAGCCATTACCTGTACATTTGGTAACCTTCATGATGATCTTGTAAGGGGCCAAATTATAATGTATACCAAGAACAAGTCTATCCAAGTCAGGTTATGGGTAAATGGTGATCATAGTCTCAAAGACATTATGGCTATTGTTAAAAAAGCTAAATTGTCAGAACGTTGTGCCGAAGTAACGTTAGGACAAGGAAAAACGGATGTGGCAGATTCTGTCAATAAGATTTCTGAAGGAAAAATAAGAATTCCTTGAACCCTACACAACATAACAGCAAGAAGGAATTTAAAAAGTTTGACTGTATCCTAATTATGCATGTTACAGATGTGGGAGCTCCGCTCATTGTGCGTGTTTCGACAAATGCCCTGCTAAGTTTGGCAAATGTATTGAGTGTGGTCTCATTGGGCATTTTGCTAGAGCATGCGTGTGCAAAGGGAAAAAGAAACGGAAAGGCAAAGTTGCATGATTTAAAAGAAGTGTAACGAGAAAAAAAATATTTAAAATATTTCTAGTCAAAGCGGAAGCAAACCCCTTTGTTTGAAGTCCTTTGGTGGTGTTTCTTTACAAGTGGCTGCAAATTCAGGCTCTCCCTACACCATAGTTGCAGAGAGTATTTGGGATAAACACTTTGTTGGTGTGGTGGGGGATCAGTTAGAATCTCCTGATATTTGCCCTGAGATCTACACTGGGGAGAAGATTGATGTCATGGGTTTTAGGCAACTTGTTTTCAGATTCAAGGTTAGACATGCCTTATGTAAGTTGTACGTGGCTGAAGAGGGACCCTTAGTTTTGGGCTGGAAGGATCAGAAAAAACTTAAGATTATCCTAGATCCCAAGAGTCCAGAGCAAGTATTAGTAACTTTTGAAGGAGAAAACACTAAGAACTAGGTCTTACAAGAATGTCCAGCTGTCTTCAATGGCAAAATCAGTAAATTGAAGGGTTTCGCTCATGTTATTAGGTTAAAACAGGATGCCACACCTAAAATTCACAAAGCACACAACATTCTCTTCATTGTTAGAGATTAAGTTAAGTCAGAATTAAATAAATTGCTGGATGCTGGTATTATAGAGCCCATAGAAGCCTCTTAATAGGTATCTCCATTAGTTGTAGCCAGACGTGCCAATGGCAAGGTGCATCTATGTGTGGATTTGAAAAGGTCTCAATGATAACATCATTGTGGATCAGTTTCCTCTCCCATGCATCGATGAAATGATAACTTTAACTAGAAATGCCAAATGGTTCTCCACTTTAGACATGTCTGCTGCTTATCACCAGGTTGTATTGGATAAAAAAAGTAAACATCTTACAGAATTTTGCACACCTTTTGGATGCTTCCAATTAGGCCTGGGCCAAAATTCCGTTCCGTTCGCGGAAATTGCGATATTTTGGCATTTTCGCGTTCCGCGGAAAGCGCGAAAATGTCAAAATTTCCGCATTCCGCAGCTTAGCGATAATTTTTTTCTTGCTCGCGCTGTAAAACAATACATTCTCGCGCGCGCGCGATCGCCTTACCTGAATCCCTGCGTTCTCCGACAAGTTTTCTTGACCCGGTCGCGTTCTCCACGAGATGTTGGATTTTGGTAGCCATTTTGCGCTGTCTCGCGAGAGTTCGCGGCCGCATTCAAGTCATTTTTCACGCGATCACGTCATTTGTCGCGCGATCACGTCTTTCTTCTCGCGATCATGCACCGCGCGAGTATGAGAAGATTGAGATCTCGAACATGTCATTCTACATCGCGAGCCAGAGAATGAGGACGCGGGCACATGAAATCAAACGCGAACAGGAGAAAGAGACCGCGAACACGTCATATCCAACGCGACAGGGACAAAGAAGAGAACGCGATCATATCGTTTTCGACACGCCGGCGGAAGTAATGTGAAGCTCGAGAACTCAACAACGTAAAATTTACAATTTGGAGAGGAATATCGGCTCTAGCAGCATGAAACCATCTGCAAATACTGATTTTGGATGAAAAGAACTCCTTACATTCACATTTGGCTTTCCTTTTTTGTGCAAGGAGTCATTTTTTTACAAGGTGGAGAGGGGGAGGAAGTGACACAGATTCTCCAACTTCCTGTTCCTGTCCAGCAGGCTCCTCCCAGTGCTTTGTCCATCTCCTGCTCATTCTGCCTTTGGATTTGGAGCTGGAAAGATCACTCTTTTTGTCTGCTGCATCATTGCAATTGGATTTCAGGATTTTTGGAATAGGATATTTTACAAGTAAGTGGTTGTTGTGTTTGGTTGTGGGCATTGCAGTTGTTGTGTAACTACAATTTATTTTTGATAATTAATTATCATCATTCCTTTTTTTTTTTTTAATTTTTTTTAATTTTGTGGGTTGTAGTAGTAGGCCCGAGCTAGCCATGGGCATGGCCTCATGGCTGTGTGTGTGCATGATGAAGCAACTGTTCCTTTTGTTTTTTGAATATATTTCATTTTCAATCACATTTAGGGCATGGATGGCATTGGATTGAGTTGGGGAAGTGTGTTTTTTGGGGTGGCCTTGCTGATGTTGTTGGGCCTGGCCATGTGGCTGGTGGCCATTTTGAGGCCTAGGCCTGCAAGCTTGCCTGGCCTTGTCTGCCAACAGGCCTGCTTTCATCCACTGCTACCAGAGCAGGTAGCCACAGCTTTAGTAATCTACTGTTTTCTGTTTGCTCTGTTGAATTTAGACATCATTTAGGGCATGGATGGCATTGGATTGAGTTGGGGAAGTGTGTTTTTTGGGGTGGCCTTGCTGATGTTGTTGGGCCTGGACATGTGGCTGGTGGCCATTTTGAGGTCTAGGCCTGCAAGCTTGCCTGGCCTTGTCTGCCAACAGGCCTGCTTTCATCCACTGCTACCAGAGCAGGTAGCCACAGCTTTAGTAATCTACTGTTTTCTGTTTGCTCTGTTGAATTTAGACATCATTTAGGGCATGGATGGCATTGGATTGAGTTGGGGAAGTGTCTTTTTTGGGGTGGCCTTGCTGATGTTGTTGGGCCTGGACATGTGGCTGGTGGCCATTTTGAGGCCTAGGCCTGCAAGCTTGCCTGGCCTTGTCTGCCAACAGGCCTGCTTTCATCCACTGCTACCAGAGCAGGTAGCCACAGCTTTAGTAATCTACTGTTTTCTGTGTGCTCTGCTGAATTTAGACATCATTTTGGGCATGGATGGCATTGGATTGAGTTGGGGAAGTGTGTTTTTTGGGGTGGCCTTGCTGATGTTGTTGGGCCTGGACATGTGGCTGGTGGCCATTTTGAGGCCTAGGCCTGCAAGCTTGCCTGGCCTTGTCTGCCAACAGGCCTGCTTTCATCCACTGCTACCAGAGCAGGTAGCCACAGCTTTAGTAATCTACTGTTTTCTGTGTGCTCTGTTGAATTTAGACATCATTTTGGGCATGGATGGCATTGGATTGAGTTGGGGAAGTGTGTTTTTTGGGGTGGCCTTGCTGATGTTGTTGGGCCTGGCCATGTGGCTGGTGGCCATTTTGAGGCCTAGGCCTGCAAGCTTGCCTGGCCTTGTCTGCCAACAGGCCTGCTTTCATCCACTGCTACCAGAGCAGGTAGCCACAGCTTTAGTAATCTACTGTTTTCTGTTTGCTCTGTTGAATTTAGACATCATTTAGGGCATGGATGGCATTGGATTGAGTTGGGGAAGTGTGTTTTTTGGGGTGGCCTTGCTGATGTTGTTGGGCCTGGACATGTGGCTGGTGGCCATTTTGAGGCCTAGGCCTGCAAGCTTGCCTGGCCTTGTCTGCCAACAGGCCTGCTTTCATCCACTGCTACCAGAGCAGGTATCCACAGCTTTAGTAATCTACTGTTTTCTGTGTGCTCTGTTGAATTTAGACATCATTTTGGGCATGGATGGCATTGGATTGAGTTGGGGAAGTGTGTTTTTTGGGGTGGCTTTGCTGACGTTGTTGGGCCTGGCCATGTGGCTGGTGGCCATTTTGAGGCCTAGGCCTGCAAGCTTGCCTGGCCTTGTCTGCCAACAGGCCTGCTTTCATCCACTGCTACCAGAGCAGGTAGCCACAGCTTTAGTAATCTACTGTTTTCTGTGTGCTCTGTTGAATTTAGACATCATTTTGGGCATGGATGGCATTGGATTGAGTTGGGGAAGTGTGTTTTTTGGGGTGGCCTTGCTGATGTTGTTGGGCCTGGACATGTGGCTGGTGGCCATTTTGAGGCCTAGGCCTGCAAGCTTGCCTGGCCTTGTCTGCCAACAGGCCTGCTTTCATCCACTGCTACCAGAGCAGGTAGCCACAGCTTTAGTAATCTACTGTTTTCTGTGTGCTCTGTTGAATTTAGACATCATTTTGGGCATGGATGGCATTGGATTGAGTTGGGGAAGTGTGTTTTTTGGGGTGGCCTTGCTGATGTTGTTGGGCCTGGCCATGTGGCTGGTGGCCATTTTGAGGCCTAGGCCTGCAAGCTTGCCTGGCCTTGTCTGCCAACAGGCCTGCTTTCATCCACTGCTACCAGAGCAGGTAGCCACAGCTTTAGTAATCTACTGTTTTCTGTTTGCTCTGTTGAATTTAGACATCATTTAGGGCATGGATGGCATTGGATTGAGTTGGGGAAGTGTGTTTTTTGGGGTGGCCTTGCTGATGTTGTTGGGCCTGGACATGTGGCTGGTGGCCATTTTGAGGCCTAGGCCTGCAAGCTTGCCTGGCCTTGTCTGCCAACAGGCCTGCTTTTTCATCCACTAGGATCAGAGCAGGTAGCCACAGCTTTATTGATCAAGTGTTTTCTATGTGATCTGTTGAATTTTTAGACATCACCTTCCTGAGAGTGTAGTGTGGCTGTACACAGTACTAGTAGTATAACATAGCTCTAGTTAAAAAAAATTCATAAATGGCTAGACTATCTTTTGTTTGCACTAGTACAGTACTAAGTAACTGAACCACAAAAACAAATGCAACATTTCACTGATGTTCTTCTCCTGTCTTCTTTGCTTTTAGGTGCACAAAAGACAGAGTAGGAGGTGTCATCGGCATCACCTGGCTACCCGTTGTACTGCCAGCCAGACAGAAGTCCTGCTGCGCATCACGCCCACGTGTGACCAGAACTTGTTGTGCATCTGCCTCCTGCCTGACGTCGGAATAAGATGGCCCCAAAGAAAGGTACCAGGTCCAGTACCAAGAAAGTTGCTGGTGAGAAGAAGGAACAGAAAAAGGAAGTGCCATTAACCACGACTGGTGGTGTGCCGGACAAGGTTTTTTTTGGCACCAAAGCGTTGTCCGGGAACCAAGCTGGGAGCAGCACAGCGGTCCAGCAACCCCACCAACCTAGGCCCAAGGGCTTTACTGTCGCAGAGGTAGCCAGTCTACTAACGGGCAGCGATGTTGAAGAAATGTCATTACCGCAAAGTAGTACACAATCAAGTTCAACGCAGGCGCAAACTCAGCAGATCAGTGTGCAGCCGCAACAAGAACAGCAGCAGCAGCCGCCGCAACAAGAACAGCAGCAGCAGCCGCCGCAACAAGAACAGCAGCAGCAGCCGCCGCAACAAGAACAGCAGCAGCAGCCGCCGCAACAAGAACAGCAGCAGTAGCCGCCGCAACAAGAACAGCAGCAGCAGCAGCCGCAACCAGAACAGCAGCAGCAGCCGCAACCAGAACAGCAGCAGCCGCCGCAACCAGAACAGCAGCAGCCGCCGCAACCAGAACAGCAGCAGCCGCCGCAACAGCCCACCATAGTAGTTGTTGCTCCTGACGTAGGGGCATTTCAGGAAATCGAGCTTCCTGCAGACAAAGCGGAGCAAAGTCAAACCACTGTTTCAGAACATCTATTGTCTTCCAGACCACCAGCAAGGAAAAGGAGGCTTAGTCCATCATCTTCTTCTTCAAGCCCCGCTTCTGATGATCGTGATGACACTTGGGTCCCACCAGCTCGGTCTGAGAGTGAAGTACGCCACAAGACATTGCTTCTGAAAAGGAAGGTCCCAGAAAAACTTAGAGTTATGGAGGTAGATGTAGAAGAGGGGGGTGATGATGTTGATGAAGACGAGCCAGTCATCACGCACATTACTCCCGCCCCAAAGGGATTGGAGACCGACATTCTAACCCTATCCAGAAAGGCTGCTACTGAGCGGGATGTAGCACGGATCTCACCAACACAGGTTACACCACCACTACCTCCAGCTGCCATATTTTCCAAGGCCCGGCAGGGACCTACATCCAGCTCAACCACCTCAGTAGGAAGTGGTAGTAAAAGTCACAGTGTAGGTGGACAGGGTCACATATTTTCAAGCACCCCCTCAAGTTCATCTGGTGTTGAAAGTGGCACATCCAGCAGTGCCAGAAAGTTCTCCTCCCCAGTTTGGGACTTCTTTTCTGTTAGCGCCAAGGAGGAGAACGTTGCTATATGCGCAATTTGTCGGCAAGGTGTTCGGCGTGGTAAGCTTGGTACAAACTATGGTACCGGAGGACAAGCAAGTCATCTCAGAATACACCACACTATTGTGTGGGAGGATCACCTACTTAAGTTAAAAGAAAGTAGGAAAACTAAACCCTTTGAAGTTGGTCAGGAATCAGGGAGCGATATTATTGTGGTGGCAGGTGAAGAACAGGGAGGCATTTCTAGCCCTGTCTCCAGTAGTGCAGTCACTGCAGTGGTAACGCCCACATCCTCCTCAGTAACATCAGAGTGGCACCGCAGTAAGAGCCATACTCAGAGTGTGGGTGAGACACCAAGGCGACCGGCGAGTACCTCAATGAGACAATCTGTGTCGTTGAGCCTTAGTGGGTTAATGGCACCACTAAGGAAAGTAAGCCAGCCTACCATTGACAGCATGTTTAGGTTGGAGGGGCAGTTCCAACGCAACCACCCAACGGCACGATTGTACAATGCGAAGCTGGCTAAAATGTTAGCGCTGGACCTTCTTCCTTTTTCATTTGTGGAAGGGGTGGGTTTCCTTGAATTTGTGTCTGCCATCTGCCCGAAATGGAAAGTTCCAAGCCGGTCCTATTTCGCAAGAATTGCTGTTCCGGCACTACATCATGATGTGCTGGAATTGGTTGGACAAGCTTTGCAGAAGAGTGCTGTGCACAATATCCACCTGACAACAGACATGTGGACCAGTTGCCAAGCCACAGATTACATGTGTATCACTGCACACTGGATCTCTTTAGTGGGGGTTAAAGATCAACTATCTGCACGAGGTGTTGTTGACACAGCTGCGATTTTTGAAGGTACTCGGAAACATGCAACTGTAGCCATGTTCGCCATGGAGAAATCTCATACGGCTGAAAACATTTTAGAAGAGTTTCGCACCAAGGTTTTGGAATGGCTGCAGCCCAGAGGGCTTGGTATTGGTTTTGTTGCCACAGACAATGGCAGTAATGTACTTAAGGCCATGGAACTTGGTTACTATTTCAGGGTTCCGTGTTTGGCACACTGCATAAACATTATAGTGCAAGACTTTCTGAAAAAAGAACCCATAGTAAGCAATTTACTGTCCATCTGCCGAAGAATATGCACTCATTTCAGCCATTCTTTTAAAGCTCGGAAGCAGCTGAGGATCCTCCAACGTGAGCGTAGGGTGCCAGTCAAGGCACTCATCCAGGAGGTGGCAACACGTTGGAACTCAACGTATTACATGCTTGATCGTCTGTACGAACAGCACAGGTCACTCAATGATTATGTCTGGTACAGAAGCAGTGATGCTAGTGTTAAAGGCATGACCCTTCAGAGGGAGCAATGGACCCTAATTCAATGCCTGACTGAGATGCTGTCTCCTTTTGAGGTCTTCACACGTGAAGTCAGCAAGGAGGACTGTACAATGGGCCAAGCTATCCCATTGTTGCAAATGCTAGAGCATGAGCTGAATAATGTGTCTGAATCCTACAAAGGTGTAGAGGACAGAAGGCAAGCCCATGACTTGGTGGAGAGCTTATCCAGGCGCTTATCAGAAAATGTAAGGATACAAAATAAAATTTTGTCACAAGAACATTACATTTGTGCCACAATTCTGGATCCACGTGCAAAATTAGGACTATTCCTTTCTTTTTCCGACACTGATGTTGCCCGCTACAAAAGTTGTATAGCTGAAGCAGCCATCAAGTTTGAAAACGAAGGGCTGCTAATTAAAAGCCCGCCACATCAACCCACAACAAGTACTGATACTGAAGCAGGCCATGCAGAATCAAGTGCAACTTCGTCGGCTGAGGGCAGTGCGGTTGGCTCACAATCGCAACACTCACCATCACCATCGACTACAAAAACAATAACTGGATCATTCGGCCGAGTACAATCATTATCAGATTGGTATGTAAAGATGGGCCTTAAGCACAGTGCTGATGCACAGAAAAAACAGCACAAAAGCTTACCAGCAGCAACCCTGAACATTGAGCGGATGGTCCAGGCCTATCTGGACGACCCAGCAGAGGTGTACGTTGATCAAAACCCAGTGCAGTATTGGTATAGGAAAAGGAATGAATGGCCACAGCTCAGCAGGCTGGCGATAAGCTATCTGGCTTGCCCTGTCGCAAGTGTCTCTTCCGAACGTGTTTTCAGTGCTTCTGGTTCCATTGTAACCTTGAGAAGGACCAGTCTATCTCCCAAAAACGTGGAGAGGTTAACAATGATCAAAATGAATCAGCACTTCATACCACCGAATTACACAATGCATGAATCAAAAGAGGAAGGTGAGGAGAGGGGCTCAGGTGACGGAAGTATTGTGTCAGATGATTACCTACTACTGGAAGATCCCCCAGAGTTTGAGGACGAGCTATACTTCCCTGACAATTAGGCTCGCACTTACTGTCTTCCTCCCTTTTTTCCCCCTTTGTTTGTGTCTGTTGTTCCGGTTATAAACTTGTGAATCGCAACCAATGCATTATCACCGTCTTCTAATCTTCTAATTTAAGATACAAGTTTCAGGTGTCTGCCATTTGACACTACAGTCCTCAGAATCCAGCTCCTACGCTCGATCATACTGCATCTCCTGGTCAATTCCATTTCCCTCATGAATGATGATTGGATGATGGTAACAACAAATTCAAACTTTCCTCGTCCTTCCAAAACAAGTGGACCATGAATCTGATGACTTCTATAGCTATCCTCCTTCAGAGCCGAGAGAGACTGGCCATTAACTGAAAATAAGATGCAACAGGTAATGATTGATGCCATGCATTGGCCGCAGAATAGCAGACTGAATGATGTAGATTTTGTGGTGTGTGTTGCGCATGAATTGATGTAATTGTGCACTGCCACTACTCAACTTTCTACAGAACACACTAGTAATTACTAATTTTCCCCTTCTGGCAAACAAGAAATGTGTACTTCTCCTGCATCTTGGTGATACATTGCTTTTAATTTAAATACAGGAAGGGGACTCACTCAATCTGCGCAATGCAAATGACTGTGACTTAACAGCACCGTCCGTCATGATGATGGCGAAAGAGACGGCCCGTTAACTTAAGATGAGAAGGAACAAGTAATGAATGATGACAATTAAAGGCATGCATTGGACACCTGACTCTGAGCTATTGGTCTTTGTGTTTGCGTTGTTTGTTGTGCACAAAGTGATGTCAAAGTGTACTAGTGGTAATCTATCTTTCTGTACACAATAAAGAATGACTCAAGTCAGTAATATTTATATTTCTACTCTTGTTGTGTTATAAAAATTACACTTGTACTGCAGGCCGATCTTCAGTCAGTAGAAGTATCAGAGCTGATGATGAAGTCAGGAGGATGTTTCATGAGTGGCATAAAACGGAAAAGCCTAAAGGTAAACACGTGAACAACAACCACAGCACACCCAAATGTCTGTGTAGAAGTTGAATAGAGTGTAGCGGTGGGATGACTGCAGTGCATTGATTTTACTAACTTTAACTGTAAAATGCTATGTCTGGAACGGATAATGTGCTTTGCATTTGTCCAACTCTTTGAGAGAAAAAAAAAGGACTCTAAAGTGTTAACGTAGGATGTGCTAATGGTAAGCACTGTGGGCCTGATCTCTCCTGTTACTGTTGAAGGTCTATGCTGGAAACAGACTACAGTAGAGATGATGCATATGCATACATGCCACCTCGGAAAGTGTTCTTGTTGCACTACACCATCACTTGTGCATTTGTTTTCACTTTCTTTCTGAATATCCCCTTTGGTTTTCAATCTAAAATTACAGGCCGGGCCTTGTCCAAAACTTTGTAAAACATTACAATGCATATTAATTACCTTACCACTCAATCACCTTTTTATTCCAGCCGGGCAGTGGCGAGTGGTGAGGCGACACACCCAAGATTGATGGACGAGAGGAGCAAGAGGAATGCCGAGATGCAAAAAACCAGTCCACATTTTTGACCAGGATAAGACAGTAACAGTATCCACTTTTCACTTCTTTTAAATAATTTGATTAATATCTTGTATACATTCTTTACAACAGTGTGTTCTTGGAGTTGTTATTATCAATCATCATTACGTTTGCTCTGTGTTTACGATTCTTCACTACCAATATTTAAAATTTCTATTTGCTATCTGTTAAAGTATTAAGGCCGGAACAGAACAAGAAATAGAAGTGTATGTAATCCGGGTCTCATCATGCATGCATTTCCTTTTTATACCTTAACATATGGAATGGATATGGTATGGTAGTCTTCAATGATTGTCGTTTGTTTGTCTATGTATGCATACTGTTTTTCTATGTCAAACCTTTCCCAAAATCCCCCTTCCCATCCAATCAACGGACCCTAACCCTCTTCCCCCGGGCTGTGTGACTTATTGTCGAGGTGTAACTAAATTAAATGTACACCAATACTTAATCACACACTTGCTGGGGCGGATGTGGTGAAAGCAACACTACTTCAATTTCAATGCAGAGCGATGATCTTCTTCTGCTTGCCCACCCATGAGTAGGATATTTCACAGGTTATTTTATTTAACAAAGGAACATATACCTCAGCATGAATTGCCGGCATTGATTGGATTTGTTTGTTGTCATTCCTCATATACAGCACTAACTGTTAGACTGTAGGCATAGTCAAGTCGACAAAACTATAGTTTGTAACTCTGTCTAGTAGGCTATCCTCATAATAACCAGCATTCAGTTTTTTTGTCAAATATTTGAGCATATAATTGTTGCTCGGTAAATTCTGTGATGTACTTCATTCAACTACTCCTCTAACAGTCTCTCAAAGGCGATTGACTATCTCCTTTTCTTTTTTTGGAAATGCTGCCACCCTGCCAGTGTATACTACTACTACTATACTACCACCACCACCCCAATCATGGCATGTATGAAAAAGGAAACCATCTTCACCATGCAGCCAGTGCTGTGCCACAGTTGGACATAAACATCAAGCACCGGTAAGAGAGAAGTTTGGGGGAGGCAGAATCAATAATGGACATGTTGTCAATGATGTCAGTTTCAAACACCACTCCAAAGAATGCATAGTAGGACCAGTCAATGAGTGAGGTGTGTCGCATCTATCTGTTTGTGTCTTATACAGTCAGCAAATTATTGAAATCAAACACACGCTATGGGCGGCCATGCACCAGCAAAGAAACAGTGTGATGTAAAACAGTTACCCCACCTACAAAACATTAACAACATTGCATGTAACATAGAAAAATATATTTAATTGACCCTAACAAATAAACTAAACCCACAAAAGCTAACCCACCCACCTCCCTAACCCGAACGACTGTCCATAGAAGTAGAGAACGCCCAAACGAGTGAAGAACGAACAGGAATTAAAAAAGGGGCAGTGACAGGGACTAACTGGTGGGGCGGGACTGGAGGAGGACACGAATCTGGTCCTCTAAATGGGCGACGCGGCGTCTAAGGCCGCGGCAGTTGCAGCCACAGTGGGGGGGGCACCGGAGATGACACAGTGGCGGCAGGCAGCCGCCCGGCGGTGGCGCCGTACCGCTGGAGGGCGGTGGCTGGGGCCCGGGGCAATGGAGGAGCCTTCAGTAGCTGCAGCAGCCTCCTCCTCCTCCTCGGCTAGGACCACCAGCCGCCGGTATTCCTGCTGGATTGCCTCCAGCTTCCGGCGCCGTGCCTTGGCGGCCAACTCCTTACGGTTGACTTTCGGAGTTGCTGTGTATCAAAAAGAAAAAAACAAGACAATTGTAAAATATAGTCTTAATAAAACAGTAGGACAATGTAATTATTTATACACATAGTGGCATGGTAGAGTAGCACTATAAAATAAAGCACAGTAGTACATAACATTTTAAATGTCGCCCGTCCTTCTTCCTTCCACCTGTCTTACACTTTTTAGTTGAACAGTGCACCAGGTGCTCTTCTCCATAAAACTTTCAAAGCGGAGTTGAAATCAGATAGATGAGGACATTGGTTACTCAACACTCCGGCTCCTAGTCCTATACCAATTAAAGGGAATTCTAGTCTTCTAGTTCACTCTTCAAACGTCCCCAAGAACTCATACTTACTTACGACATCGGATAGCGGGCGGACTTTGTCCGCCCGCCATCCGACTGCTAAAAAGGGTGGGGGTCCCGTGGGGACAATTAATTAGGATGATGCGCCCGGCACAGTGGCGGGCGCACCCTGTTATTTTAAATTTAAATTCTGGTTGGCTTTGCTGAAAGCAATGCTAAAATGTTGTGCTGCTTTTCCAAGCACAACATGACGGGCCTCGCACGGAGCCTGTCACGTTTTGCTTTGAAAGTCGGGGGGGTACCATAGCATCGGTAGGTACCCTCCATGGGGGCCCCCAAGCATACTCTGCAATGTGTGCATGCCTTTCCGTGGCGGACGGCAATGCCGCCACGCAAAGGCATTCCAAAATGCAGATTATATGGCTGCCGGTGTGGTGAGAGAGACACCACCGCCATATTGAACCCTTTTCCGCCTGGACATGTCTGAATATTTTCTACAGGGATGGCGGGAGGTTTGCCCCTGCTGTGACGGCAGTGAATTCCAGCCAGCCCGGCGGGGGCAATACGCCCACCATCCTAATGGGGCCCTAATTCACAACTGTACAGTATACATATACATACAGTACACCTTTGCAGTGAGTGTGCTGTCAAGTTCAACAATAGTTAAAGATTATGAATCTAACTTACCACCGCCTGCCACTGGTGCTGCCACTCCCCCTCCGTTGCTATCTGCAACTGCCGCATCCTCGCCCTCGGCGTCGCCTTCGCTGGCCCCAGCAATGGTGGTCGGTAGTGCGCCTAGAAAACATTACACATTTATTAGGCGACATATACACCTCCCCCCTATTGATCAGTAGCAAGGTTGAAAAATGAGTTAATACTAACATAAATCACTAGTACAAATCAGGTAGTAGTAGAGTAGACACTAAGTTATATGATCATTGAAGCATTTGCTTGATTAGCCCTAGCCATGCACATGTGACGTTACCTTTACCTTGCAGCTTCTTAAGACACCTTTGAGCCCACATGACCTGCCTCACACTGCTACTGTCTAGTCTACGCGCTGCGTACAAGCGGTCAACAAACATTAACAAGCCACTTTTTTAGGAAGAACTGGTGTACTACTGTTACTGTTAGTCCATATTGCTTATCCATAGATGCTACACTTTTTGGCACGGCTGAGAAATGCTTGCAAGTTGCAATATACTAACGCACACCATTTCTTTTTTCGCATTACAGACGCAAGATTCCCTTCTACGAACCAGAGCTTCTGAACGATGCACCAACTACCAGTACTAGGTTCTTCTGAGGTGAGGGGCCCCTTCACTCACATCTTCATTTATAAATGTATATAAACTAAATTGCTATGGGATGGTGGTGCTGCCTTCCACCACTTCAGTTATCATGATTTAATTCCCAACTGTATAAGTGTAACAATGTATATTGTTTTAATGTTATTGATTTGCCGGTTGGTGCTGCTAAGAAAACAGTGTACAGACCTTCTCAAATTGAAATAAAAATTTTAAACTTACATAGACTTTGTGGTATTTGGTGTGGAGTGGACTAACTTACACGAGTGAGCAAATTAAAGTAAGGGTGTGCATGTGAATTGCTTCCACGACAGAGGTTGGGTGTGTTATGTTCTGGGTTGTCTACTTGTTGGTTATCGTGGGGGGAGGGTTCTGAGACCTAATAGGTATGACAAGACAGTACTATAGTCAAGCAGTGGAATTGTGGTGGGTGCGGAATTTCTGATTGAGGTGTGCAAGGAAGGTCCAACCTACCATCACCAACATCCTATTTTCTGGTGCAAATGTATGTGCAAGATCCCTACAACAGTGGTATGTCCTATAGGGTATCATATCAAAATATTAAGAAATCTGGTAGGGCTGTTGTTGCTGTGAATTTTCAAAGCCTAAACATCAACAAGAGTAAAAAGTAGTACAAGACAACGACCCAACGGATTGTACGAGCTACTGGTGAATATGAGTTTTATATTACAACCTTTCACAAAGAGTGGCACTGGCCAACTGGGCAAGACTAGCTACTACAGTACAGACAGACAGACTGATAGTATGTAGTAGTACTCAGTCATCATAGCGGAGGCAGGGATAAGCTTTTTGAAACCGTACAGATCGAAGGATAATTGGTGGTAAAAAAATAGCATTTGGAAACACACTATAGTTCGGGAGAAATGGGGCAGTAAAAGTTATGGAATAAGAAATATTATTAAAAACAAGAAGACTTACTGGGGCCAGCAGAGGAGCCCTCAGCGGTGTCCTCCTGGTGGTGTTCCTGTCCCGCCGACTGCCCAGTCCCTGCCCGTCTGCCCCTGGGTGCTGATGAACAGGAAAGATATAAGAAAGAGACAAACATTGATGGATGGTGTCAACTTAAGCAAATAAAATATTTTTCAACAACGGTCAAAAAACACTTATGTAAACAATTGCAATAACTACATTGACCGTTCTCATCTGGTCAACATGTAATATCGGGGGATTCGCAGTTCGACTACTTAAGTTACTATTTATCAACAGTAATCCATTCTTCCATTCTGATTCCAGAAAACTAAGTTACAAGTAAGCCTAAGTATTAGTACAACGTACCACCCAACCTAGCCCACCTATTCCAGGCATGCCAATTGTACATTAAGTATGCATTTCGACTGTATTCCTCAACAATGTGTATGATCCAATCATGGACACATGAACATGACTACATTTTTTGTATACACCAAATTTTGGTTTGATTGATGCTGATCTGCTACTGCTAAGTAACTGCAAAGCCTACCTCCACTCATTGAACAAACTAGAAAGGTTCTAAAGACTGCCGTACTAGCAGCACGTCACGTAACTGAGTGAGGGGGGCATCACGCATACCACTAACCAATTAGAAGCTCATACAAAGTACCTAAACCTATGTATCAATCTGCCCCTATCTATTAGTGACAGGACAAAGTAAGGAGTGGACGTGAGTCACTGTAGCATTACGTAACTTAATTTCTCTAAAATAAACTCGTAAAGAATCACGCTAAGCAAGCGCAAACGTAAAGCTGCAAACAAGTAAGATTAGTAGTAGCGCAGAAGAGCACCTGTGTCATAATCACAGAAGACTTTTAAACGTTATTAACCCGGAATGTATTGCAAGCAGCAACATTCTAGCTTGTTGGAAGGAAAAAAAGATATTCGCAATATATAACATAGAGCAGAAGAACAGACACAAAGTTGTAATAATTAAATAGGTACTCACCAAGCCCCGGGACCTCCACTCCTAGCAGGTCCAGCAGGTCCTGCTCACGGTCCAGGATGTCGGACCACCGGTGCGTCAGCTGTGCCTGGGTGCGCCGGACCCCAGAGATGCGCGACACTGCCCGGCGCACCTTCCCCCACCGCTGCCGACGCTCCCGGAGGCCGTACCTGGACCCAGGCCTGCCACCTGCTGCCAGGGTTGAGGGGAGGTGGCGCTGCACAAAGAAAATTAGTGCAGCCAACTCCGCCTCCCCAAATAAGGCCCGTGCATGCACCCCTTGTGGGCGCCGCCTTCCGCAAGGAAGGCGGTCGCGGCTCTGGCTGCGCCGGCGAACAGCCCTGCCCTTGGACATGGTTCTGGGGACGGGGCGGGAAAGAAAAGGTAAAATAAATAAAGGAGTAAAGGAAATAAATAGCGGGCAATACAAAGAGAAAAAGTAGCTAAAAAACAAAAAAAAAGTACACAAAAACAAAAAATATAGAGCCAGGAAAATAGTTAGAGAAATAATAAGTAATAAAGATCCCAAAAAAGTGGCTATAAACAAAGGATTGAAAAGATTTAGGGAGGATTGAAAATCAGGCCCCAGAACCATGCAATAGAGTGGAAAACAAGATGGCCGCGCCCATTGCGACCACGTGCGCAAGTTCGCGCGATATTTTCTCCCTGAGCAAGCAAAAAGCAACGTGATCAAGTAAAAGCGATCGCGAACAGGAAATATCGACCGCGAACATGCATTGCGCGACCCGGAACAGGAAGTAAACAACGCCAGAGGGCGGGACAAGTGAAAACAAGATGGCCGCGCCCGTGAGCAACCGCATGGGTAAGTTGGCGACCCGCGAACACGCAAAAAATACCGCGAACAGGCGGCAAAAAAACTTCCGCGTCTTCGCGATATTTCCGGCGTGTTTGCGGAGATTTTCTACATTCTCGCGATAATTTGCGGAAGTTAATTCCGCAAATTCCGCCCACCCCTACTTCCAATTCAAACGTATGTAATTTGATTTAGTGTCTGCAGCAGCCGTCTTCCGAAGGCTTATGTTCGAACTGTTCGGTAACTTAAAAGAGGTGAAATTTTTTTAAGATGACATCTTGATTATGGGTAAAACCAAACAGCATCACAATGAAATTTTAAGGAAAGTGTAAGGTTTAACTACTGAAATGAGTAAATGTAAGTTTGCTGAAAAAAAAGTAACTTACCTGGGACATGAAATTAGTGAGAAAGTTATCAAACCCAAGGAGAAACTTGTAGAATCAATCAACAAAGCTCCTTCTCCCAAGAAAAAAGATTAACCACGCTCATTTCTGGGATTTTGCAGAATTTCACTCCAAATTTGTTGAGATTTTTTGCAGAACAAATCCATGAAATGCGTTCTTTGTTAAAGAACAAATTCAAATTTGAGTGGACTAACTTATGTCAAAATGCTTTTCTTGATATTAAGGGTGCCATCAGTGAAGCTCCTAAATTACAAGCTTTTAATCCCTCTGCCACAACCTTTGTCACCACAGATGCGAGTGCTAAGGGTTTGGGCAGCGTACTCACTCAAATTGATGATCGTGGAGCAGAAATTGTCATAGCGTTTGCCTCCAGGTCACTTTCCTCCAGGGAACAAAAGTACTCTGTTATTGAAAGAGAGACACTAGCCTGTGAATGGGCTTTAGAATATTTTCGGAGGTTCGTGAGGGGAAGGAGGTTTACTGTTCGAACTGATCATAAGCCTTTAACTAAATTGCTTACTACTAATGGTTTACCAGACTTCCCATGCACCTACAAGATTTTATTTATGATGTAGAATATATTCTGGGGAAAAATAACGTCACTGCGGATTTTTTTGGTAGAATGCGCTCCCTCTTAGGGAAGTGGATGCCTGTCCTTGGAATGATGTGTGTGTTGCGAGTATTTTTTTGAAAGAAGATGAAAAAGGCCTAGAAAAAGAGGAATGGGAAAGAGCTCAAGAGGAGGATGAAACTCTTAACCATGTCAGGACCAAAATTCAATGTGGTTGGGGTTGTATTAAATCCAAACTGCTCATTGAGTTAAAAGCGTTTTGGGAAGTTAGAAATGAGCTAGGAGTTGATGGTTTGTTTGTTGTGAGAGGGGACAAGATTATTCCTCCACACAATTTAAGGAGTAAAATTATTTCTCTTTGTCATGAAGGTCTATGTACTAAGAAAAACATCAAATCATTGTATTGGTGGCCTAAAATTGATATTGAAACAGAGAAGTCTGATATATCTCAGAAAACCCTCAACCCTCCTTTAAGCTATTTAGGTTCTTCCCTGGGATGATGTAGTATTGGACATTATGGGTCCCATTGTGTGGTCTGATAAGTCTCAGAGGTATATTTTCGTGTTAGTGGACTTATTTTCAAGGTGGATTGAACTTAAAGTTGTCAGTAAACTTGACACTAGTTTTGTCATCAAATTTCTGGACAGTGTATTTCTGAGTGAAGCTTTCCCTAAAACCATACTTACAGATAATGGTGTCCAATTTAAGTCTGTTGAAATGAAGGAATTTCTTGAGGTGGCAGGGATTTCACTGCACTCTATCATCCTAGGGGAAATGGTGCAGTGGTAAAGAAGCTTGCTCTGAGCCGTGCCCTGGTTCTGGTCACAGTGAGTTTAGTGGAAAAAAATTAGCACTTTCGGAATAACCATTGTGAAACCCAAGCGACTTGAAGACTATGTATTTGAATCATAAATTCCATTTTATCTTGTGTAGTCTCACCAGTTTTTTAGTTTTTTTTGTTTCCAATTTTCTTCTCTTGGTTCTGTAAGTAGTATTGGGGTTTTACTGTATTTCTCTTTGTAGAATTGTCCTGGTTCTGTGGAATAAAGAATCAGAACAATTAGAGGGTTCTCAGTTTTTTTTGGTTTTTTTTATTTGAGTTTTTATAGAGCGCAAACTTGACCCATTAGGGTATCACAGCGCTTTACAGGAATCAGCAGTAGTAGACAAAAGACTTGGAGTGGGGGTGGGGAGGCTGGATACATAAAGGATAAAGGATAAGTAAATACATTTTACATTTACATTATACAAGAAACAAGGTCCCAGGCTCCATGGTGGGATGCCCGGAGGTGCCGGGTGGATACTGTCTGGGAACACCAAGAGGATGTAATAGAGGGAAGTAGAGCAAGGTTTCTGGATGATTAGAAGGCAAATTTAGGCGAGAAATTTGCCCATTAGGAAGGTTTTGGCATCTTTTTGTAAGCAAGCCAGAGAAGGGATTTTTCTGATGGCGGGCGGGAGTGAGTTCCAAATTTTTGGTGCGGCCCCAGAGAAGGCCCGATTGTAGGTTTTCTTTTTCCAAAAACGTGCAGGTTGGAGCAAGAGGTCTCTGGTGGACTAGGAGTTTCTGGTTCCTCCGGATATAACGAGCTTCTGGGCAAGATATGCAGGGGAGTTTGAGTATAATGCCTTGTGCATAATACATGCTAATTTGACTTGGATTCTGGCCTGTAGAGGAAGCCAGTTCAGAGCTTTCAGATGTGGTGATATGTGGTCGAATTTCCTTGAGCCTGTTAGTAGTCTGGCGGCCACATTGAGGCAGGCTTTTAAAGGTGCCAGGGAGATCTTGGTTAGACCTGAGAGGGTAGAGCAGCCATATTTGAGTCTAGAGATGACTAGTGACTGGACTGCCATTTTTAGGTCACGGGTGTCAAGGAAAGGTTTCAGTTTCCTTAGGTAGCTCAGGTGGAATCTGGCTGATTTGGCCATTGAGTTGATGTGGTCCTGCATGCTCAAGTTACAGTCAAGGGTTATTCCAAGGGATTTGGCCGAGTCCACGATGGTCGGGGGACAGTTTAAGGCTGTGATGGCCTCAGTATTTATTAATGTGTGTTAGAATGTAAAGGCAGATTCATTGGAGCTGGTGACATTGCTGGTTGCATGGGCCTTGCTCGGGGTTGCTAAATAAAGAGGAAATCTACAACTTTATTAGGTCTCCTGGTCATTACTTCAGGAACATGCTTGTTTAATGATGAAAGACTAGTTTAGATTTTGCTATGTTGATGCAATAATGTCTTCAAAGAGAACGAGGTACAAAGTTGTAATGTACTTAGTATTGTGCATATTTTTCATTCAATTCCACTCTTCCTCATAGCAATCATATCTCCACACCCACACCATTCAACTGCAGTCAAGTTATAATTTATCATTTGAGATACAGCTTGGTAATTAACAATGGATGTGCAATTGGAGAGTGCCCTATCTGTGACAACCACTGCTGCACAGAGAGGAGTTAAAATGTGAAGAAACAATAAAACAAATAATAAGTGTGGACATTTTCCTTCTAAATTGTATTTATAGCCGGACACAAAGGCCTTTCGCTTTCCTGGGTCACCCTCATGTCATATAGACTGTGATGAGAAAAACTAGGATTCAGTAAAATGAAAATTGGCATTAATTAGGCAAGGCATTATATTGATATAGGGTCATAATCATAGCGTGTGTCTTGTGTTGACCCATTTGCTAGCCCATTTGATTTGCAATATATGTGTAACAGTACACAGCTTAATTTACATATAAGTCCTCTATCCCCTCACCTGGATATTTGCTAGCCATCTCCTCCTAATCTATTGTCTATGTCCATGCAGACACAACCACCATCACTGTCTCCTTCTGGTCATATGTTTACTGACTGCCATGGGATCTTCTTTCCAATGGCTATGGTATGATACCTCCATCAAAGCACAATGGTTTGGCATGATTGCCTTATGGAACAAACGTCACTTTTCGGTGAGCTAAGGAGCTGGTTTGGCATGAAGCAATAGATCGAACAACCCTGAATTGACATAATTACCTTATTCACTGCCGCATAACTGGTTTGTGCACAAGAAACAAGTCCCACTCCAAATCAGACTTCGCTCTTCATGTCTGTCCTTCAAAATAGTACTACAACTGATATTTTCCTCTTCTCCATATCAATGACAATTATTCTCACAGTGTGGAAGAACTTGCTGTGCCCCTAAAGAAAATGGCATTTTAACATGTCTACAGAAATTACATTGAATGGTGAAGGCAAAATACTGTTATTTCAGTGAAGTCCTGTCTATACCTGCAATATTGGCTTTAACATGCGGCCTGACCTGTCTACTTACCAACTTTCTGGGGTTTCTTCGCTTATGATTTTTATCATCCCACTGCGTACATCTATTGCATAGGAAATGTGTAAGCAAGGGATTTACACATTATATATAGATGCACTGTACGTTTATGAAATATACCGTTATCTCTTTATTTCCGTTTTTGCTGCACTCTGGTTGTACAATTTTTTCTACCCTACTCCTTATTGTATAGTTTTTGTTACTGTATGTGATTTGTATACTTCTTTAATATATGGTATATTTGTTATTGCTTGTACCTTGGAGATAGGCTGCCAGGAATGCTGCACATAACAAGCAATCAACAAGCATTTTAGTTTCTCGTATTTTATGTCATGACCACCATTTCTATTCACAGTGTGGTATTATACACTTACATCATGTGACCAGAAATTTGGCACAGCGAGCTGCTATGTGCAAGCAAGAGCATTTAGAAATATGTTGCATCTCCTTAGTCCTAAAAACGTGCTTTAACCTTATGCAGATATAGTAGTTCCAAAAACCACATACTCGCCTCTCTAGAAAAGTGTAGGCGACTAAGGGCCAGTCACAGAAGAAGACTTGAACGTACAACATTATTATGCATCTATTAATTATTGTGATACTTTTATAGTGTTTGTATGAAAATTATGAGCATGCCAATAGCAGGGTGTTAGACTTGCCCTCCTTGGCATAGTTTCCCCTGACTTTTTGCCTTCTACCTCCTATGTTTTTGATGCTGTGCTGGATTTCGTTTTTGCTGTTTTAGATGCTTTGGGCACTTTGCCACTGTTGATCAGTGTCAAAGTGCAGGTGCTCCCTGTGGACAATTTGATTATCATTGGTTATCCTTGATTGGCATATTTTATTTACTGGTAAGTCCGTAGTAAAGTGTACCGGGTGTGCCAGGGCCTGTAAATCAAATACTACGAGTGAACTTGCACACAAACCTTATTCACAAGACTGCCTCGTTGAAAGAACGCGCTGCCTTCTGCACCAGGAGGCTCATGCGTGTCTCTGTGTGCTGGGTCATTTTCTTAATTAACCGTATAGTCAGGTCCTAGCTTGCATCTATGATATAGATCTGCAATCACATATTTTAAACTTCAATGTGCCATCCGTAAAATATACGTTAAATATCCCATTGAGGCTACCTATCCACTTACCAAGTGGAGAGGAATGTGACGTGCATCTATCCATCTGCATTGACCGTCAGTGACGAGTGCTATGTCCAGAATGGGCAGGAAGTAGATACGTATCCATCTGTCTCGTGTCCTCCCCGGCTAGAATGCTAACCTCGGTCATCATATTGGGGCAGTCTAGGACTGCCGTCCACTGGCGTAACGGAAAGTGAGGGGGCCTCCCTGCACGGTACGTAGAGGGGCCCCCTCTGGCCTCAATCAGGAGCTCTCCGGGCAGAGTGCAGTGCCAAGGGGGCCCATTGGAGCTTGGGGCCCGTGTTACACCTCCTGCTGCCGTCTAAGGGGCAGATTTATGAGGGACTTGCACCCCTTTTACGCCGCCGCTGCGTCACTTTTATGACGCAGCGGCGGCGTAAACCCTGCGCCATGTTGCGCCCCATTTACACCGTGGCGCATCTATGGAGATGCGTCACGGTGTAAAGCCCTGCACCACATGAAACCTGCGTCAGGTTTCATGTGGGCGTTGCTACTCAGGGGGGGCGTTCGGGCGCAGGAACGCCCCTGAAAAGTGACTCAGTGAAATCTATAAGATTTCACTGAGTCACTTTCCCAACGCTAATGCGTCAAACCCCTGCGCCTGCTTGAAGCAGGCGTAAGGCTTGACGCACCATGTTAGGGATAGGGTAGGTTGGAACAGTGCTGGAGTTGCGTCGCGCTTGCGACGCAACTTCAGCACTGTGCCATCCTTACGCCGGCAGATGCGTCACGTATCTGCTTGTCCTTGCGCCAGGATGCGCCGCATTGTAAATGCGGCGCATCTGCGGTGGCGCAAGGGCAAACTTGCGCGACGCATCTTCCCTGGCGCATCCATGCTGATTTGCAGGGATGCGCCAGGGAACATAAATCTGCCCCTAAGTTTGTATAAGTATTCTAAAGCTCAGTAACAAAGCCTTTCAGCTCATGATTACATGATACTGAAAGAGGGGTGATGGAACACATATGTCCCCAATCCTAATGTGAATTGTCACCAAAATGTCAACGATCTGGTGAGCTTAACCCCCTAAGCCAAGTGGGTGTATTAGTGTTACAAACATCAACCATAAGATCGTTTTGTGACTGGTTCTGTGTATCATTTGTATTCCTAAAATATAGAGATTGCAAAAGCAATTGCATTCTTTAGTCTAAATTATCATCTCAAAGCGATAAGGTACGTCTTTTCAGTGATGACACACAAGGCACTTATACTGATCCGAATGCAGTCTTTAAATTGGCTCATGTTATTGTACAGGAAGAATGGAAAGTCGTCTCAGTTCATCTACATCGTTTAGCCCAGTAAGTGTACTCTTGAGTAAATCCATCCATTTACATTCTCTGTGGTTCAGTATATCACTGATGTTTCCTCCTCTTTCTTCCATCGTCACTACTTCCACCACCTGCCAATACAAGTCATTCTCCGTGTGTTTAATGTCGAGCAAGGGGTGCCCTTTCTACGTTGCATCTTATTCTGCTGCGATGTTGAGCTATGCATTGCTTAACCATATGTGATGTCTGTCCCACATACAACTTCATACAAGGACATTTTATCACAAAAATTAAATTTTTAGTATTGCAGTTTGGAAATGATTTCAAAATAAACTTTTTGTCATTGGTGTCCAAAGTTTTGGTTTTATTGGTGAATGCACAAGCTACACAGCCACTACGTCTGTGATGACCGATCAGTGGTGGTAGACCCCATTGTGCTCTAATATTGTCATTTTTTGGAGGGTCTGTGGGTGCTCTGACCACATGATCCCTAATACTTCTGTTGCATTTGAATGCCAACAATGGTAGTTCTTTGCATGTCTGATTTACTAATGGCCAATTCTTGCAAATGGTTCTTTGCATATCATTGCTGGTGGGTGAAACTGTGTTGACCGTTTCTATTTTCTCATTGGCTGATCTCCCTTTAGGGGTAAGGGTTGCTTCTCTGGACAGAACCAAGCTCTTTTCATCGCTATTTCAACTATTTTCTTGGGATAACCTTTCTCTAATAGTTTACTCATAAGTAACTCAGTCCCTCTAAAGAAATCTTCTTTCAATTTACATGATCTCCTTAGACACAAAAATTGACCATATGGAAGATTATCTCTAAATGCTTTGGGGTGATGGCTGACAAATCACAGTAATGCATTGGTGTCTGTAGGTTTTTTATATAGGGTCGTATATAAAAGTCCCCCATTGTGTCTGACAAGAAGGTCTAAATAACTCACTTCTGTATGACTGTATTCAGCTGTGAATTTCAGTCCCTCACCTTGTGAGTTGATCCAATCTATAAATCTGTTCAGGTCATTTTCATTACCGTGCCAAATCATAAAGATGTCATCAATATATCTCTTCTATACCCTGATGTTTTCTTTGAATTGATTATTCAGGTGATGTATAATGGCGGGTGGCGTACTTCGCTCCCCCAGCGGAGTTTGCGGAGTGTTACCAACTCCGCGCTCCGCTGGGAACGCGGATTTGATGCAAAACTCCGACTCCGTGGCGGAGCGGAGTACGCCGCTCAGCCCCTCTGCCAAAAAAAAGATAAAACCCAATTACCTTCTCTATGGTGGTGTCTGCGGGCCGTCCTCCACCTCGCCGTGGTGTCTCTCCTCCTCACCGCTGCATCCTCATTGCCGCCACTGCAAACCCCAAAATTTACATAATTTTACGTCTTGCGTGGCCTGTGCATGCGCAGTCCATGCAAGATGTAAACGTAGGGTGTTGCGACCAGCAATGATGAGGACGGCGGAGGCAAGGGGGAGAGACACCACGGCGAGGTGGAGGACGGCCCGCAGACACCACCAGAGAGCAGGTAAGTGAGTTTTTGATCCTTTTTTTATTGTAGGTGGGTCTGGTGCAGAGCGTAGCAGAGTTCCACAGAGTTTTTTTAAAACTCTGTGGAGTGCCACTCCGCATACTCTGCCCAGGGTTAGTGATAGATGGTATCCTCCTTAAATTTGCCCACAAAGAGATTTGATACATTGGGCACGAAGCAAGAGCCCATGGCTACTCCCTTATTCTGAAGAAAGAATTCATTCCTGAATATGAAATAGTTCTGTTTGAGTGCTATGTCCATGAGATTGGTAACAAATATACATGTGCCAACATCTTTGTCTGTGGATGCAAGTACCTGGTGTAACACCTCAATTCCTTCATTCTGTGATATATTAGTGTAAAGCGACTCCACATCTAGAGACACTAAAATTCCTGATTATTCTCAAATGGTGTGTCCTCAATATCATTAATAAATTGCATACTGTCCCTCACGTATGATCTAAGTTTAGGAACTTTGTCTCTGATATATGTGTCAATGTACCTGCACACAGGTTCAAGAAAAGGATACACACCCCGAGACTATGGGTCTGTCTGGAGGTATTTCCAGTTTCTTGTGTACCTTGGGTGGGGTATAAATCATAGTATTACATGGGTGTGCCTTGTTTAGATATTGTTGCTCTTAACATTCAAAATCCCCTCCTCTAGCGCTGTTTGTGTAATCTGCTGTATCTTTTTCTGAATTCTTTTGAGAGGATCCCCTTTTATTTTTTTATAGTGGCTGTGGTCTATTCATTGTCTCTTGATTTCCCCATTGTAATCAGAAGTGTTTTGGATTACAATGGCGCTGCCTTTATCGGCGGGTTTAATCGTAATGTCCCTGTTCATGTCTAATGAATGCAGGGCCTGCCAATTGCTGTCCGAAATGTTATAGGGTATGAACTATTTATGTGACTCCAGAGCAGTGATCTGTTTCTTGACTATATTTTCAAAAGCTAAAATCTCTGGACTCATGTAACTTGGAGGATCAAACTGATAGGGAGTTATGTTATGTTATTTTAATTTATTCAGCGCACAGCTACTCGGAAGTGTCCCGGCGCTATAGACCGCTGGGGAACCCGTCCTGGCTATCCCTGTGAGATGGCCCCTTTCTGGGTATCACCAAGGTGAAACCAGGCATCCCCGGCGTCTGTGGGGGGCCGTTGTAGAGATGAGGCAAGCTTAATGCCCAGAGTTGCCGAGTGTGTTCCTGGTTAGAGTAGGTACCGAGGCGAGAATTATCGAGTCCATTTTGACCCTGGTCCACGACCCTGCCGCGTCGGGAATTGAACCGTGGTCCCTGGCCGATTCTCTGCTTACGGGTCTGCCGCCTCTAACCAGTGAGCCACACCTCTCCACTGTCCCTGTCCCTTCACACTCCGGCACTCGAGGTTTATCCTTTAAAAAGTGTTTCAATCTGATTGTACGGAAAATATCTATACAATTCACTTTTAATCTTGAAAAAATCAGTTGTCTCAGTGATCAAAAAACCAAGGCCTTCACTTAACACACTGTTCACATCGTGTGAAAGAACATATTTGGATTAAAAAAATAGGGGATTTCATGGTAGCAATGTTAAATACAGAGTATATAACCATCTCCGTATACTGATTCTATGCTGAATCTGTATTTATCTTTGTGAATCTTCTCTATTATCTTGCCCAACTGGGTAGAATGGAATTCCTCTGTTGTTTTTTGGCGTGCGTCTAGTGTTGGCCGAGCAATTTTCAACTGTTTCACTGGTCCTTATTTTCTCTTCTTGTTCCCCCAATAGTCGTTTAAGTGTGTTCATCTCCTCAAGTGCAGTGTCAATCCCCAGGACCATCCAGTGGCGAGACCAATTATTACCCACAGAACTAAAGTTCTTTTTAAAAGTCTTGTTGTGTGTGAAGATCACTGGTATATTTCTAACCTGTAGGCCTACCGGTATAATACCTGCTTTGAGATATTCCGTCAATAATTTACAATGTAGTTCTGTGTGTACAGCTTTTTTCTTTAGTTTCTCTAGCTCCTCTAAATCAGCATGATTCCCTGGAGTTGTATTCATGCCAGTTGGTAACAGTGAGGCACCACCTATAATTCTTGCTATGTAGTCATCACTATAGGACAGTGTCTCTCCTGCCATAACACCTACTCAAATAGTAGGTGGTTCCAATTAAAAAAATAGTCCCTACAGGCCACCGCCTGCACTAAATATGTATATTCTCACAAGGACAACCCCTTATCTGTCCACGTGGACCAGGGTTACTAATACTTATATGCAAACAGCGTTCAAAATAATGCGCAACCCTCTACCCTCCGATTAGGGAAACTCTCATTCAATGCATTTACTCATAAATTCCAAGTGGTACCTATACGCTTCGGGGTTCTTTAATCCAAAAGCAGGTGAAATAATTTGGTTAAAAATGGTGACAATGGTATCTGTGGTTATTTTTCTGTATTATTTATCAAAACATATTTCAGTTTCATATGCAGGTGATAATATAGTTAATAACATAAGTGCAGGTGACACCGTGCTCTAGTGTGAACAACATATACAATATATACACACGAGACACAAAAAACAAAAAGTTTACTGGTTCTCTGTACAGCTGCCAAAACACATGCACGTATCACATCACAGCATGTCAACTGATTAATAATTGAAGCAACCAAGTGAAACAAATGTCGACGTTTCGACCTGTGTTGAGTCTCGAGGTCTCCTCAGGACAATTGTGGTCTGACTTATTCCCTGCAAAAAGTGGGAACCAGTCATCAATATGTATCCACTAAATGCTTAAGGTGTTCAATTATAAGTTAGGGCCTCACGCTACTCTGACTTACCAAAACTGAGCGGCCACCATCCACAGTCTGATATGTGTGGTTTAAAGTCATCCGAGTCAACCACCAATCATAAGTAGTGATTACAATCTCACCAACCAAAACGGTGTGAAGCAATCTGCCTGTACGTATGTTATGCAAAAGTCAAGCATATAGTGTATCAATGTACCAAGAGGAGCTCAGTGGAGCAGCCACTTGAGTTGTGGAGCTTCCGTGAATGGCCCAGATATCACCTGGCAACCTTTGGCAATGAGTAACCCCGTGCTCCCTCTCCTAAGGGCACATCCCTGCCAATGTTTAGCATGCCCACTCTTGGGCAATCAACATTCTTTCTGTTGATATTATGTATACTGGATTTTTGTCATTTACTATTGTCACCCATTTCCTGTCTCCAAACAAAATATAGGTTAGCTAAAAATGTCAGTCCTAGCACCAATTTTACCATAATTGATCTTGTGGGGTGGCCACCATCCACAGTCTTATATGTGTGGTTTAAACTCATCCGAGTCAACCACCAATCTTAAATCGTGATTACAATCTCACCAACCAAAACGGCGTGAAGCAATCTGCCTGTACGTATGTTATGCAAAAGTCAAGCATATAGTGTATCAATGGACCGAGAGGAGCTCAGTGGAGCAGCCACTTGAGTTGTGGAGCTGCCGTGAATGGCCCAGATATCACCTGGCAACCTTTGGCAATGAGTAACCCCGTGCTCCCTCTCCTAAGGGCACATCCCTGCCAATGTTTAGCATGCCCACTCTTGGGCAATCAACATTCTTTCTGTTGATATTATGTATGCTGGATTTTTGTCATTTACTATTGTCACCCATTTCCTGTCTCCAAACAAAATATAGGTTAGCTAAAAATGTCCGTCCTAGCACCAATTTTACCATCATTGATCTTGTAGGGTGGCCACCATCCACAGTCTTATATGTGTGGTTTAAACTCATCCGAGTCAACCACCAATCTTAAATCGTGATTACAATCTCACCAACCAAAACGGCGTGAAGCAATCTGCCTGTACGTATGTTATGCAAAAGTCAAGCATATAGTGTATCAATGGACCGAGAGGAGCTCAGTGGAGCAGCCACGTGAGTTGTGGGGCTGCCGTAAATGGCCCAGAGATCACCTGGCAATCTTTGGCAATGAGTAACCCCGTGCTCCCTCTCCTAAGGTCACATCCCTGCCAATGTTTAGCATGCCCACTCTTGGGCAATCAACATTCTTTCTGTTGATATTATGTATGCTGGATTTTTGTCATTTACTATTGTCACCCTTTTCCTGTCTCCAAACAAAATATAGGTTAGCTAAAAATGTCCCTCCTTGCACCAATTTTACCATAATTGATCTTGTGGGGTGGCCTTTGATGCACCAGGCAATGTTTTCCAAATCCCCCTTGCTATCTCCATCAGACGCAGAGTTATCACATGCTTGGATACATTTCAGAATTATTCTGTCAAAATTTCAAGTGCTTTGTGAAATACAAAGACAACTTACCTCTTGTATTCACTTGGCTCAACCTCTGTGGAAAGACAATGTAAACTTGCCTCTACACATTTTTGACAAATGCTTATGCACCTTCAAAGATTAAAACTGTATTTTCTGCTGTGGTCCGTATGTTATTTAGCTAATGTTAATTCGCCAGATCTTTCATGATATTCTACATACTGTATACAGGGCATAGCAAACGCTATGGACTGACACGTTGATAATTATAGATGCACAATATTTTCAACTCTATTGTGATGACAGGTTTTCTTCTCATCAGTTGTATTTGAAATGGCCAATACAACGTTTAAGTCAAGCAACAGTATGCCCTATTTTGGATGCTATTTAGTTGCAAAGCCTTTGCAGGTACAACCCTGCAATATAAAGGATTGTTTACACCGCAATGTTTTTAACGCTCCTCTTCAAGGTCTCCCCTAATTAACTTCCCCACTCTCTTTGTCAGATGTTTATTTTTATAATTGGGGTCGGCTTCCCCCACTCTTGCTTTGCTGTCAAGATTGGAAAAAGCAAGAAAAGATAATTTTGTCAATAACAGTTCCTGACTACTAACTTTAGTTTTTTGTCATGGAAGCCATTTACTCCCACAACACATCAATGGAGTTGTTTTAATAGAACAAAACAGTTGAATGGCTTAAAAAACTGGAGGTTTGGAATATTTAACAACTTACATTCCTGAGGAATTTACTGGTGATCTTGATTAATGGTATTCCATTGTCAGGAAGCAGGGCTGGAGGTAATGCTTACCATTTAGAACTTTGCGAGCTTGAGGAAGCAATACTCTAAAACCACTCGTACAGTTTTTCCCCAGGTAGTAAATGCTGGCAGTTTCTACAGAGTGTTAACACTGCCTGGACTGAGGCTTTGTCTGTATGGAGAATGCAGTATGCAGCAGAGTACCAACATGAACTAAATTTTTCTAAAAGTTCATGAGGTGTCACTTAGTCTTGAGATCTGACAGCCATCTTGGAGGTTTAGGTATAACCGCCCTTATGGGCCAAAACATCGTTTTTCTAAGCAATATTAATACAATGTTGGTGCAGCCAGGGCCTTGCTACTGAGTTCTAGGTGTCCCTTTGCTAAAGACCAGTTGCTTCCCTTGATTTTACTGAAGGCAATGGGAGCATAAAGAAGTATTTTCAGAAGTTGTGTTGTTAAGTGAAAATGTACTTAGTACTTTTTTGAACATTAATATGAACTCTTCTGAGACTTGAGTTTGTAACATTCTCCTTGTAGATTTACTGGGATTGAACAAGAATGACTAGGAAGTGAGGACTATATGCACATGGTATGTATGTGTCAGCATATGAGGTATTAGAGTTCTAGTATGTTTATATGAATTGCTGTAGCAGGAGTAGCAAAATATTTATTGTTTGTACATTATATTGCACTGCTACACATGTGAAGTAGAACATATTCTGCAAAGTGTGCTTGATGTAGTTATTCTACTCACAGAGAGAATTATGCAATGAAATCATATTTAACATATTAATTATCTGTTTGTTTCATTTCATGAATTTCAAGTTTCACACTAAAGTACAAAGAGATGGTTACTCAGATATATTGTTAAGATATATCCGTCACTATTACAGTTACGCAACAAACTTTCATGGCAAGTTACTAATGATATTTCTTCAATGAAAAGAATGAATGTCCTTTTATGCAGCACAAGACTATTCTGATAGTTTGTACTGGAGCTGACAGCACTACAGCTTATTGACATCAACAAACAGCATCAGAAGTGCTGTCAGAGTGGTCAAATCCAGTATCTCTTTTTCCTCTCTCATCCGATTCCCCGATTCAGATTTCTACCACTGGCCCTCATATTCCCGTATATATAGTCATTGGCAGAGACAGCGTGAAACAAAGAGTGCATCACTCCAATTGGTTTTGATCACAAAGTTAGCGTACCCTGACATATAATTTTTGCTTTTTGAAGTACTGGCTAGATCAGCATTCCAATATCGATCTGGCTGCAGATGTTATAATAATAATATAGTTTTCTATTTTGATACAAACTCTTTTTTGTCTATTTGTATATTAGTGTTCGGGTACGAGTACTTGGCATACAGAAAGCAGGTGTGAGACTGTCTCCTCACTCCAAAACTTGAACTTCTCTGTTTTATCTTTCATTCAATGTAATGAAGAGATTTGTGCATAAGCTGATATACAGGTGTTACACTATTAGTGTTTCACCTTTGATAATAGCCAAGGAAAACATTGTTTGTGAAATGTGGTAATCAATTCAACCACAGCTCCTATAATGAATAATGCAGTAGCCACTTTATGCTGATAAAGAAGCCATCTTAAATTATTAAAATGATCCCACATAGGTCTAGCAGACTACTGAAAATTGTTCACAGTATCTTTATTCATTATTGTAGAGAATTGGCAGTAGGAAGAAATAATAGAATTGGGTCCTGTAGTGTCTTGTATATTAAAGAGCGCATGACCTCTATGGTCCCTAACAGACTATGTAGTCTAGTGACGTAAGTGATTGGGTGTGGTTAATGAAATTCATGACACAGTATGAGTCAGTTAACAGTTACACTCTAGAGGATAAAGACGTGTAATACCGAGCTCTGTGTATGGTGGAATTCATTTACATGCTATTGGGCTCAGGAGGATGCTACAACTGGTGACAATATAGGGAATCCATAAACCCCACAACTTGAAGAGTTGATAGTTCTCTCCCAGAGAGTTTGCTGATATCCAGCAAACTGCTCGTGCATGCCACATAAGCCTCAGTCGAAGTGAAGAATTGACGGGTGATGTATGTGGAGTCAAAGTGCAACCCAGCCAGTATTAGACTTTCGAAGAAAGTGAAAAGAAACCGGAAAGTTTCATTTATTGTTAGTCAGAATATTGTTACTATGGCTTAGATAAGTACTGCAACACCACAACTTAACACAGAGCCATCATTATTTCGGTACGATAACGATAAAGGCAGTGACAACCAGGTACAGAAAGCTCAACAAACGGCAACAGCAAAGCGCAAAATAACGCTGTGTTCAGAAGTAAAAAAGAGGCGAAGAGGCACTAAGAGACAGAGGTCAGCCAGGCGAAAGAAAATCTGAAGAAACTCTAAGTAGGGCATGCCTCAGAAACAAGAATTAATCATCTATTTACCAAACATCTAAAGTAAAGAGAATCATCCGACCTCAGTGCCAGGTGAAGTGACCCAGATGCAAGCACGGGGTCTGTGCTTGTGAGGCTGTCGAATTCTGCTGAACTCACAAAAGAGCGAATGAACGTCAGTTGGAATAGTTCAATCTTTCATCTCATCCATGGCTGTCAAAGTGAGCACCCGCTACGGTGCTACTGCCTTTCTAAAACCACCATCCAATTTTGGATGTTGCCAAGAAGCAGAATAGTGGCGCAAGATCGGCTGTCTGGATCGAAGCTTTTGATGACTTCATTGATGAGTTCGAAGAAGCAGATGACAAAAAGATAATCTAATATATCCAAAACATAGCAGGCGATGGAGTAAAAGAAGTGATAAAGAAAATACTCAGAGGTGGAGAAACTCTGCATCATCAAACTAAAGAAATGCTGAGCACCAAATTCAATTTGATGTAAAATGCTGACTATAAAAGGTACATCTTAACCCCTTGCATGCGTCGGACGGCTCCCGGCCATCCGACTTCATGGTGGGCATGTGTGGAGGACGGCTGGGGGCTGTCTGAACCCCGTCCACTCATTAATTTGCCCGCACAGCGGGGGAATTTACGCAGCGCGCAAGGGGTTAAGTCAGGAGAGTCAGAGAGATGGTGAAACGATGGATGAAATTGTTGAAAGACTTGAAATGCTCATCAAACACTGTAAGTTCAACACATTTAATGAGGAAAAAGCCATTCATCTCAGAGTGATAGATGGTTTCCTTGTCTGATTCCTTCAGGAGCAGAATGCTGAGAGAAATGCAAAGAACATGCTGACAAGCGGACCGTTGACAATGAGGCTGAAGGACCCCAGAGTGAATCAGCATTGAGTATGAAAAGCAAGGAAAAGCATGAGGTATAAGGCTGCAAGAAGACTTCTACGAAGAAGAAGTTGAGTTTTCGATGTAGATTTTCCTTTCCACATGAAGGTAGATGTCCCACCATTGGGCAGATATGTAAAGACTGCGGTGAAGGGAATCATTTTGTAACAGTTTGCAAAGAGAGAGAAAAAGTGAATGTGTCACGTCGTGAAGACATAATGGCTGTGAGTGTGTCGTGTCATGAAAACAAAGTGGCTGCCAGAAAGTTCCAGAAGCATTCCAGTCAATCCCACCAAGGTAGAAGGCAACATCAGTTGAGTCTAGTAGAAACTAGAAGAGGTTGATCGTCATATAATTCCTTGTTGAAAGGTTCTTTGACATCACTGCCCAGCGACAGTGAAGAAAGTGGGTGTGCTATGTCGATGCTGACTACTGACAGATGTGCACACGTAGGTCTGATTTCTAGCAAGAAAGAATACAAGGGGGAAAATGATTGACAAGTGAAATCCTGACATTCATTTGGACATTGTTTCAAAATAAAATTGAGGCTAATGACCACCATTTATACTAGACATTGGTGAGTCGATAAATATCATGCCAGCCGAAAAGTACCATGAACTGTCTCCTGTGCCCCATCTTATACCATCGAAAAGCAATGCAGACACTTGGGCAGCCACAACACCACAGTCAAGGCTCATTTATAGGGACTATGAAACATAAAAAGACAAATGTACAATCCCCAATCCATGTCCTTCAGGGAAAATATTCGAGTGCATGTTTGCTCAGCTTGACCATCGCTGCTGACATGGGACAAATTTCTGTAAAATACTATATCAATGCTCTTCAAAACATAGTAAATCAGTTTCTGGAATTCTTTCATGGATTAGGAAAACTAATGGCAATGAGAGTGCAGCTCAACATTAATGAGGACATTCATCCAATTGCTCAATGACATAGTCGAATTGCTTTTCATTTACAAGAGGCTGTTGAAAAAGAAATTGAGACTTTGCTAAACCATGTTACCATGGTCGAATGCAATGGGTGTCACTGTTAGTGGTGCTACCTGAAAAGGAGAGTGGAGGGTCTTTGTGAATTTGTGATGACAAGGCGATCGAAAGAGAACAACACCCAGATCCACACATTGCTTATATGATTACTCAATTGAATGTTGCCAAAGTCTTTTTGCGCCTTGATCCGTACAAAGGATATCATTAGCTCAAGCTGGCAGAAAATTGCAGGTACATAACTATGTTTTCAACTCATGTTGGTTTGTTCAGATACAAAAGATTGAGGGCCACCGCCGGAACATCAGTTTTTTGACGTTCCGGTGGTGTGTGCCACTGGCATATTTATAAGGCCACGTAAAGCCATGTTACATGGCTTTTCATGGCCTTATAAATATGTGCCCCTTGCACACAGAAAACTGCGTGAAAGGGGCGTGTCATGGGTGTTGCTGGGAGCGTTTCCAGCAACAACCATGGTTTTTTGACACTGCCCCAGATTTACGAGAAATCCTAAGTCTGAGGCCGCGACAAAAACGGACGCCTCCCCAGAGGGAGGCATAAGGGAGGCACAACAAGGAGAAATATTTTTATTTCCCTCATCTTTCCTCTTGCTATGTGTGCTGCATTCTGCACTACATATAGAAAGAAGAAAAAGCCTCTTGTGATTATTTTTGTGTAGGAAGGTTTCTATTCCTGCACAAAAATAATCATCCCCGCACCGCAGGCACCCTTGCACCATGGTGCAAAGGTGCCTGCGTTGGTGCACTGCAGCCCATTGTGCGCCGCCACAGGGAAGAAGGACAGGAATACCCCTTGATGGACGAAATGCAGGACGATGCAAACATTCACCCCCAGTCACAAGGATCTGGGTTAAATCCATAATTTATTTGCTCACCACACCACCCCAGTTTGGACCCAGCCATATGCAAATCAGTCTTGACCCTGTTCCTTGTGGGAACAGTCCAGCATGAACTACCAAGCCAGGTCCTCCCCGGACCGGACACAAGCATCCTGGGACCGGTTTCAGGGCATCATCCTTCATCAGCCAGGCTAGCTTGAATCCAGTGGTTAAGTGAGCACGGAACCCACGCCTGGGCATACCCTTCCCACTTAGGGCGACATATGCAAAAGAAACAATTGATGGATGGAATGCTGGACAATGCAAACATTTACACCCAGTCACAAGGATCTGGTTAAATCCATCATTCTTTTGCTCAACACTCCACCCCAGTTTGGGCCCAGCAATATGCAAATCAGTATTGACCCTGTTCCTTGTGGGAACAGTCCAGCCCGAACGGCCAAGCCAGGTCCTCCCTGGACCGGAAACAAGCACCCTGGGACCGGTTTCAGAGGATTTATTCATAACAAGGAATAAAAACAATTATTGGATTATCATATTAACCTTTTCACAGATATTGTGTTTCTAATGTCCCCAATCTATACGTTCAATAATAAGACTGCTATAGGAACCCACACATTTGCAGACAAATAAGAGTATACATTGAATAGAGTGACATATACTCATGTACAATAAACAAACTTTCAAGCATCCTTCTTTCTTGCTGTACATTTTCCTGTATGGGCGGAATAGCAACATTGCCCATTGTACTAAAATTAAATGGCTGCAACAAGGGAAAAAGATTGCCTTTTTAGCTCATGGCGCTGAAACTGGGTTTCAATGATGTTTTTAATTTGCAAATTTAGTCAAGGACCCTTTATAATTAAAAGCCAAACACATCCAACCAATTAAAATGTTTTCTTCCCGCCAGCATTGCCAGTGGCATAGCTTGTATAACCATAGCATTTAGAGGAAAACACTTGAAATACCTTAATTATTAAGAGTGTGGGCATTTGTCAGCAGCAGTTCGTGCATTTATGTAAAAAGGAGCATTCTGAAGAGTCACACAACAGAAACCGAATAGCAGTGATCAGATGGGAAGAGTGATCAATATTACAGTCAATTACATAGATTTAAATAATGTATTCCGACACTACACATATGGTCATATCTATTATTTTTATCTGCTGCACTTCTCGCTTTATATTGGATGAGAATGGCAATTTCACGACTGTATAGAAATCTTAGAAATGCTTCAGGCTCAGGAAATTATTTCGGGCATGTGAGTCGATTCTGAACTCCAGATGAATGCTTGCAATATCCGTACACACATAACGAAAAACCTAGAGACTGCTGTTTCGAAAAGCATCATCCCTTTCTTGATATGGTTGGATGGGCGCATTTATAAAAAAAAAAGCAGCGGGAGGAGGCGATGAATCAATATGCGCTGGAGCCATCGAGGAACAGTCTGGAGAGGCTTCGGATCTCATATCTATATGGGTCTTTCTGCAAGCTCTATAAATTTGCTGCAACAGGTTTACATTATATCTTTTCTCTTTTTCTTTACAGTGTATTATAGATATTTGTTTTAAATGAGAGGTTTTACATTACGCTCTTGTTTGCTAGTATGAAAATGTGGGACCAATTCACAAAAGTTAAAAAAACACAGGAGTAGATTCAAGGTCGTGTGTGTATATACTTACACATACATGTGTGTAGTAACAACTTCATTGCAGCTATTTAAAGAGAGCCTGTCACTCTACAGTGGGGGAAGGGTGCTGTGAGAGTTTCTTGGTAGAAATGCTCTGCTGCCGGATTGAAAGTGAAGCCTATGGGGAAATGATGAGTAGTGAAAGGAATACAGGAGTTGGAGCTACATCAAAATTACCATTCAATAACACCTCTGTCCCGAACTACACGTTTTTCAAGAATGTGTTTGCTTATAAACAATGAAATGTGGGTCATAGAATACCGGGGAATAGGAGGTGCTCAATCCCCAACATGCCTGCCTTTTAGTATTTTACACACACGTGCATCTATGTACACATGGAGAATCGGAGTTTCATGTATGGGTGAATAAATAATTGCTCTGAAATGAAGGGCCTTGAGGATTTGCTTTTTCAGAAATGCGAATTCAGGGGCATATTTATGAAAGTATTGCACCAGCCTTGCACCCCGTAGTGTGACACAACAGCAGTCCAAACAGTAAGTTGTATTTAAAAATGACGCATCCGCAAAATTGTGTTGTTATTTTATGGGTTGTGTGGGGAAAAACTGCGTTGAAAGCAGATATATCACACAACATTTAATACTGTTGGAAGGGGTCAATACGATGTCAATGAGTACCATGATGTGTGCAGGCCTGACAACGAGCAAACCAATAAATGCAATGCCAATGTACGTATGCCATAACCTGTACCCATATGACAATGCAGAGGCTCATAAATACAATGTCAATGTATGTCATAATCTATGCCTGCAGAGCAGCAATGATACGGGCAGTAGCCTTGTCAATGTATGCCATAATCCATGTGCAAATGACAGCGTTGCTACCAGTAAAAGCGATGTCAATGTTTCCCATAATCTAGAAAGGCACAACTATGTCATTACCACTAAAAACAATACCAATGTACGTTATGACAACTGTAAACAAGCTATTGAGAATGTCGATAAAAAGGACACCAGTGACTGTCAAATTATTGTTAGGAGTTCCAGTCAACTCGTACCATTGCTGTTAGATTTACTCAACGTGATATCCCCATCAACCCAGATTCAGAGATACGTGGTTAGACAGTCCCTTGACCCGCACCCATGCCTATCGAATGACAGGTCACAGGTGGGGGTCTCTCTTAACAAAAGAAAAACGCATACTCAGGGAATATCTTGATCGATCCCACAGACACATAATTGCACCACAAACAGGTCGACGGCAATTGGTCCCAATAAACCTCATTTGGTCAGAGGCTCGCATTCCCCAAAAGTACCACAAAGCTAGATGCTAAATGTAGATTGGAACACTCAGCCAATCAGGGCACAACATGCACACCGCACGTGGTGATCATGCATTCCTCATGCCAGACATCTGGACACATACAAGCTGGTCCACACTAGCTCTTCCCGGTTGAGAGGCATCTAAATCTTTATGAGATGCCAAAAGCTGTTAGATTTAGGACTGTAATGCCTTTTAAGGACGCACAAAATGTATAAAACCAGCCGAAACTTTTGTACACCAGGAGACTTTCCTCAGGCACATTTTGTCGAGACTCTCCCAGCAACTGCGTTCAATTAAACCAACGTGTTAAAGAAGTGAACATGATGTGTACATCTTCTGCCACCGTACGATCAATGCGTGGTTTTAGAATGGCACATATGGGTAAGGAAACTAGAAATGTACACTATACTAACTAAGAAGTTATAACGCTTGACGTAATAGCCATCTCTGTGTTTGTGTATGCATCTTGTGTCATGTGCACATACTGGGAATAACGTACTCGAAAATGTAGTCAATGATCTCCCTTTGTGTCATTCCCTCACTAATCCTGCAATGGAAGTAGGGCGATTTCCACAGTGACAAGTGTTGTGTGAGTGGACAGAACCACATTTTCTATAATCTGGAACAAATCAAAGCACAAATCTTGTGGTTTACAATTAAATTCAAAATGAGTAGAAAGGAATCATATTTAGCCAAGTTTGAGATGTGTTTGTGCAATGGTGTATCAAGTTTGGTGTATCAGTTAAAGTGCCCCCAAAAAAGGGGTGTTGTTCAAATCATATGTTCATGAGTAAATGCGTCACACATGTCAGTCAATCTGTAGGTTGGCCAAAATATCAGGAGCACAAATGAAAGAAGAGGTTGTACATTCCTTCTATGTCATGCACTGTAGGTATAGCAATAAAATCATGTGTAAATGCCAACTCTAGGTAACTATTTGATACCAAAAGTACAAAGTACACACGTTTCTCAGCCATTCCAATTTTTCTTTTTTTTTTTTTTTTAATTTCTTTATTGGATTTTACAAAAACAGAAAATGAGCATACATGTCATCTCTGCCTTAGGAGGCATTGCATACATTCAATAACATCAACCAACATGTGATTGACCAATCTCTTATGAGTACATGAGCTGTGTGTCAGATATCATACAATAATACCAACTTATAGGGTGAAATCATGATATCATATTAACATCACTCCTGGTCAGGTAGTGTTTGTTCCTGGGCTTGTGCCCGAAGGTAGTGTCGCAGTGGTTCCCAGATGTCCTTAGGCTTAGACGATGATGGAAGTTCTCATGCATAAAGTTAAAGATTTTCTTTGCAGTACACTAGATCTTTAAGCCAGTGATCCGCTCTAGGGGCGAGAGTACTCTCCCAAGTCAGAGCCACTCGGTGCTTTGCCATCAGCAGTGCAATTTGAACAAACCTGCCGATAACCCCTTTTAACTGAGGCACATAACATAATAAGCATACCCTTGGCAGACACTGCAATTGGATCCCACTCATAATCTGTATGCGTTGCACTACATCACTCCAAAAGTTAAAACCAGGCCCACTCTCCCAAGCTAGGTGCCAAAAATCTACCCCTGTTTGGCTGCATCATTTGCAGTTCCTTGTATCACGAAGGCCCAAACCATAGAGCCTGTGGGGTGTATGGTATACTTGATGAACATACTTAAAATGTATAATCCTCAGGTTACCATTCGGTGTAAGAGAGCTAGCGAGAGTGCAAATCTGCTCCTACTCGGGTGGAGTGAGTGGAGGGGTAATCTTTTCATTCCAGCGTCTCACGCTTTTATCTGGAGCTGCAATCTTCTCATCCCGCACTGCTCTATATAACTTAGTCACCAGCTTGCGGCGCGTGGGCGCAACCAGGAACGTCTGCAAAGATTGCAGAGCGGGTGGCTCCACGGGAAACGTATTGCGCCTTAAGGGCAAGCTTCAACCTGTGTTAAGTGAATTGGAAAAGCATGGTTGGGTGAGTGACGTATTGAAGCTCCTCTGGTGTGACGAAATGGCCTTCAGGGTACAGATCGTGCAGTGTGTCTAAACCGGCTTCCCGTAACAAGCACAATGGGCCTTCCTCTTGAGCAACTGAGAATGCTGCATGATGTGCCTGGGGCAATGCTGGGGCATAGAGGGGTAACTTGGCTGCCAATTTCCCTATAGCTTGCCATGCGGTGATAGTGGTGCCCAGTGTATTAATTTCGTTCTTTGGTGTGCCTCTTTTCAAGTGTGTTATAATGCCTGAGAGCGGAATATGGTGCGCATCGCCATCTTCAACCGCCATGTGGGGAATGAATGCATGAGGGTGGTACCATTAATACGCATATTGCGCCTGGGCACATAGATAACAGATGTAAAAATGAAATGAAATGAAATGAAAAGATGATTTGTTGAGCGCGATAGCTACCCTGAGGCGTCCTAGCGCTAATGGACAGGCGAGTGGCAGAGAATCAGGAGATTAATCAGATTTGTTGAAAAGCAGGGTTTTTAACTGCTTACGGAAAGGAAGCAGATTGGGTTCGGACCGGAGATGAAGGGGAAGGGCATTCCATAGCTTGGCCGAGTTGTAGGAGAACAATCGGCCTCCACATCTTACTCTTTTGATCCTGGGAATAGTGATGAGGGAAGAAGAAGTTGATCTAAGATGTCTGTTTGGTATGTAGGGAGTGGCCAGTGGGTGATTAATAAGAGCGCCGGTTTTCCAGAAGGCTCGATGGGCGATACATAAGCTCTTAAATTCAATTCTTTGCCTCACTGGGAGCCAGTGGAGTGTTTTCAGCCCGGGTTTGATGGAGAGTCGGTGAGGGGTCTAGAGGAGAGTACGGGCTGCACAATTTTGGATGACCTGAAGTTTATGTAATGTGGCCTGAGGGGCTCCCAGGTAGAGGGCATTCCCAAAATCGAGGCGCGACAAAATCAACCCTTGGATCATGGTCTGTCTTGCTTGGAAGGGTAGAAGAGGGAGGATTTTCCGAATAAGCCTGAGCAGACCGAAACATGCAGCTGAGAGTTTGGCTGCTTGGCAGCTAAAGTTGAGGGATTTGTCAAGCCACATGCCTAGGCTTTTAATGGAATCCTTGTTTGTTGGGGCGGATCCAAGGCAGGTGGGCCTTAGGTGATCGATGGAAAGACTGGGGGCGCTACCTAAGAGCATTAGCTCGGTCTTGTCTCCGTTCAGTTTGAGACAGGACGAGGTCATCCATGAGTACACAAAATCCGGAACACAGAATCCGCCCTTTGCGTAGTCCAACATTAGCGTCACCCATTGCACCCTGGCCTGTTTGCCCCCCAAAATAATTCATAACAATGTTGATCTCAGCGCTGTAAAAAAAAAAAATTGGTTAGGTTTATGGGAATGTTACTAAAGAGTTTTAAAAAACGCAGCAAAACTAAAATTTTTATGACAGCAATGCGGTCCGCCAGTGACAGTGGTAGCGTCACCCATTTGTCCTTTTGGTGGTCCAGATCTGTACATGATTTCCCGTAGTTTCCACGGACAACGACCTCAGGATCCCAATGTACCCAAATGCCCAAATATTTAACAGGGTCGGTGGACCACATTAGTGGGTATTTCAGACTAGGGGGGAGTTGTGTTCTCTGTTAGGGGTATTATTACCGATTTTTCCCAGTTAATGGTCAACCCAGAGAACAGGCCAAACCTTAAGTATTCACGTAATATGGGGGCCAGGTGATGTTAAGGTTCTCTAATGAACAGTACCATATCATCAGCATACATGGAGATGCCTACAGGACGATGGACGAAAGTAAGAGCCACCTCCCTATGTCACTGACATATTATACACGCCAGAGGTTCCAGCATGATAGTACCCCGCTCTATCCTGAAAGATTTCGAGGTGAACCCACCCACTCCAACTTGTGCTGTGGGGTCAGAATACAGGAGTCTCACCCAGCCTATAAAAATCGCAGGAAATCCCATATGTTGCAATATATGAAACATGTACCACCATTAGATAGAATCAAATGCTTTTGCTGCTTCTAACATTACAGCGGCTGCGGGGAGAGCAGGATCCAGAACATGGAATATGGCGAATAGAGTACGGAGAATATTGGATGTGATCCTCTCCGGTGTAAAGCCAGATTTATCTGGCAGAACTAAACAGGGCATGAGAGGTTGGAGTCTATCGGCGAGAATTTTTACCAATATTTTTGCATTCAGGTTAATCAAGGATAAGGGCCGATATGACTCACATGCCAAAGGCGTTTTATCCTTCTTTAATAGAGCAATAATCAAGGCTTGGCGAAGCGAAGGGGGAAGACGTCCAGTCTCATATGCCTCATCAGATGAGGTAGGAAGAGTTCAGCATATTCCTTATGAAACTCTGCCATGAGGCTATCTGGACCTGGAGCTTTGTTATTCGACAGGGAGCGTATTGCCGCTTGGATGCCAGAGGCCTCGATCGGCTGTCTCAAATATTCACGATGGCCGCCCGCCAACCAGGCACATGCAATATCCGAGAGGTACTCAGCAAGATCCAGAAGTTCAGCACATCCTCGTGATTTATACATGGTGGCATAGTATTTGCGGAATTGTCCAACTATATTCTGCGGTGTATAGTGTTCCCTACCGTGGTTGTCTACAATTTTGGTGATATGATGATGATCAACCCTGAATTTGAGCCGCGCAGTGAGGTTGCGACCAGGCCTCCCCCCTTCCCCATAGGCCCTGGCAACGTGATGTTTGGATAATTAACGTGCATCTGTGGTCGCCATTTCATCATATAATAACAGCATTTCATTAATGCGAGAAAGTGTAGCCACGTATGGATCTGCCTTGTAATCTTTCTCAAGCTGCGATAGTGTCTTCTCTATTTTTGTTAGCCGTCCTCGAATATACTTAAGGATACCTGCCGTGGTGCTGATACAAGCCCCCCGTATTGTGACCTTAAAGGCCTCTCATAGCATTGCAGCACTATCCACAGAACCTATATTTATTTCATAGAACTGCACAATGTTTTCTCTTATTGTTTCTTTTTAGACAGGGTCTAGTAAGGCTTCAGATCGGAATCTCCATGTAAATGGCTGATGTATGTCAGTGGGGATAAGGATATTGAGTTTGACCGGATTGTGATCAGATAATGTGCGGGGGAGAGAAGCTATATCTGTAACCCAGACATTTGCCCCTTCGCTTAAAAGCCAATAGTCCAGCCTGGACCAACTACTATACACCGGTGTAGCGTACATGCCCTCCCTTGTGTCACAGTGTGGAAGTCGCCAAGCGTCTATCAAACCAGGCTCGGACATGGCCTCTCTGATGCCCTTAGCAGCTTTAGGAGTGCGCCCACATTGTTGATTAGATTTATCCCGTTGTGGATCGAGAAGTGTTTTAAAATCCCCCCCCATAGTATCTCGGCATCTGGCTAGTCTCGCAATACGCAAACAATACATTTAAACACTTCAGGCTCATCTGCAATAGGGCCATATACATTAACAATAGTCACCAGCGACAACCCCAGTTTACCATGCACTAGAGCGTAGCGCCCTTCGCCGTCAGTGTGTATTTTAATTGGTGTAAATAGAAGACTGCGTTTAAGCAGGATGAGAACACCCCTAGCGTAGGGGGAACATGATGAAGCAAGCTTATAGCCAGCCCATTTAACAGCAACCTTAGCCTCAGTCACCTTAGTGAGGTGCATCTCTTGTAGGAGAGCGATCTGGACCCCATGTCTATCCAAGTAGACAAAAACCAGCTGAATTTACTTGGGGGAATTAAGTCCTCGAACATTCCATGTTAAACATGTAAATTTGTCACCTATGGATGCCATTAAGAGAGATGAGCAGAGATATACCGTTTGCCCACTCATGCAACAGCATATCATAGCGTAAGTACCAGTATCGGAGTATCAGGTCAATCACTGTAAACAAATCCCCTCACATAACAATAGAACCCCCTCCCACTTCAGCACACCCAACTTGCCAAAGCCATCCATTAAAGTAACACATTCCCCAACAACATATAACATATGAGAAGTGTGATGTGGGGGACGCCGATCGTGGAGCGCTGTGGCACTTTCTACTCCCCAGTTGACAAGGGAGGTGGCCGGCCAGTGCTTAATTTGTGCCAGTGCTTTCCGGTGCCTAGCACCGGCACTTATTTATCAGGGCCGGGTGTACAACCAAGTGCCACTGTCAACTCACATCAATGACAGGACTGCACCTCATGTGTTGCAGTAAGTATAATTGACCGTAGTGTTGTTTAAACTACACAGTCTGACTCCTGATGACCCGGTGATGAGTGCTTCTGCTGCGAAACTGAAAATAAATGCACGTCAGTTTGCCCTCAGTTCAGTCTTTCTGGTGGGCAGGCCACTGATTGGGCTGGATTTGGCTCTGTGGGGTAGGGGATGCGGCAGCGTGCGTAGCACTTTTCAAAATTCCACGTCATTCACGTACTGCACGAGTTACCGTCCTACAGTTCAGCACGACATCCGATCCGGGGCACTATTATTTGAAGCAAGCACATCTAGAATGTGGTGCTGCAGTGTGCAGGAGAAGGCCTCTTCTATAAAGGAAGTGTCAGTGCCTAAGTAACACAGTAAGTAACAAACCTACGCTGCTATTTCTTGAGCGTGGTCACTAACAGACTTGGTAGAAACCGAGTCCGTGGCTTCGAGCGAGTAATCATGCCTCTGGTGCTGTGCATCATGTGCAGTGCCCTGGCCTGGGAGGCTGGAAGGGCAGGGCATTTCCCTTAACCCTTTCTGTCTATTTGTTGACTTGACTGACTTGCATTTAAAGTATTGGTATTTTCCTGTTCCCTGTTCAACGGGCCCCATTTAATGTCTTACGGATTCGGTATTTTAGTACATGTTATACCCAGTATGCAATAAGGCGGGGTGCGGCAGCTGAGTATTGGATCGGATGACGTGTTGAAATGTAAGTTTATTAATTTCCTGCATAAAGCCTCGTAGCTAAGGTTATTTGTGCAGTCAGTGGTTCCTGCTGTGTGGGTATGGACAAAACAGCAGAAACTGAGACAGGCCCTACCCCGATGTCTCACATGTAAGAGTGTGATGATCCTTGCCACTAGCTCCTGCTGGTCTAGTGTACCACCGTAGACGGGAGGACACATCAGATCCATTCTGCTCCGCGCTTTCTTAATAAGCCTTAACCAAAAACAAATATGAGTGCCACCATTCAGGATCGCTTCCGTTCTTTTAAAAAGGGGCCCAGAGATGTAAATAAGATATTTAATAGTAAGACTAAAATAAACCGTTCTGCGCCCATGGCTCCATCACTGGCGCCGCCACCTGCAATAAATCTCTAGGAGCTCCCACTTCCCAATGAGTAATGAGCCCGCCCTGTACCCACAACCAATGCTGCTTGTTCTTTTACATATTCTAATCATTAAACAATCTACTTTTTTTCTACAAATGATGCTTTGTCTAATGGAATCATCGTAATCACTGAGTACACCATAAATTGGCATTATTTCGAAACGTTTATTTTACCATCAAAATGGGTATGGAAACGTTTTAATGCACTATGTTTTCAATCCAGTTTATATCATTATCACATCCAGCAAGTAAACGTGCATTAATTTCTATGTTCAGCACTCTTAACCACAGAGCAAACACAATCCAATATTTCAGAAGAAATTTCAGTTCTTCCACCCATGTTGGATGTCAAATCAGATAAAAAATATGTTTTGTCCTGATTTGTACATTTGATGTATAAGATCTGTAAAATAAGTTCCGGACACCAATAAATCACACTATTGCTGAGGCTACAACTACACAACTCCCAATTTTGATAATAATGATATCTTTATCACAGTGTATCACAATTCTTTTTCTTAAGTGATTGCAAAAACTATTAATTTGAAAATATCACTAAACACAATGAAAATAAGTCACAGAAACATCAACTGATATTTTTATTAGGGTTTGCTGCAAAGATAAACATAATTTGGCAGGAAAACTGAAAAACTGATATTTCACTTTTTAATTCCATTCACACAATTACCTCATATACATATTCCACTATGCTCGACATTTACTAAAAACACATGATCCAACTACCTCTGGAAGAGTTCCTATAAGTCACTGCTGATACAAAACATATATCCACACCACAGCTAACCAGTACACTTCTGAGCAAGAAAAGATACAATAATTCATGTCTACTACAGCTTCTAAATTTAACACCTCTTGACAAAGGAACACTACACTGCTTATCCATGGGCACGTAGAATGTAAAAAGAAGACAGTGCATGTAAGTTTGCATTGTATCCTTCTAATAGGACAACGATGGCCACCCATTGGGAAATGATTCTATGTGTTGGATGACACACGACCTTAGTGTTATTAAAACGTGACATTATTAAGGCTTTTTTACTCATCCTAAATAAGGATCAACCCCTGCACTTGTTTTCAGAGGCAACTATGCTCTAAATGAAGGCGTAGAGAATTATATTGGTTCCCAATAAATATTGCATCGTTGTATACATTTCTGTTTTGCCAAGTGTTCCTCATTTTTCCAAATATCCCGGGGAGCTGTAAGAACGAATCCTATACCAGAGCATGCATCCCTTTTACAATTAACCAAAATCTGTGACTATTAGTCAGATAAGGATACTTAGACAGGGTTTGTCGGTTTAACGTTGCTGCGGGTTTGCACCACAGATAGATACCCACAGCAGCAACAGGGCTAGTATGGTGAAGGGACTGTTTTTCCTGATAATGGAGTACCATTAAATGCATATAACTGCAAACACCTTCCCCATAGGTTGGTCTAGGTGAGTACTTTGCATTGTAGACTTCCCAGAGTTGTTCAGTGAGAGATGCCCAGACTTGGCATGAAGAACTCGAGGCACGACGAGGAGAGTGGTGCTGGCGTGTATTATTATTATATTTTTTAAGTACTGCTGATCTGCCACTGAAATGATTTTGCGTAGGGCTCTTCTCATCTCTAATGAATGTATGTGATGGGATAAAATGTTTGGAAGTGAGGACGGTGTGTTAGGAGAGCACATTTATTGTTTGCACAAATCGGATTGTACCGCGGCATTCCAAGAACTGGACTGGGTCCTTCCTCTTGTTTCACTGCTATTTTCTTTATGTTCTCCTCTTTATGTTGCCCATTCTCCCTTCTGCCAAATGACCCTCATGGACCAACCTTCAGTCACTGCCTCATCTAGTGTCATGGTACACCTTTCCTGTTACACCCCATGTCACCCCCAAAATTCCCAAACCTGTCCCTCTCCCAACACTATCTACCTCTCCAGTCACTTTACCAGCTCTTACTGTGACTGAACACCTCTTCATGTCACTGCCCCTACTCTCTCAGCACAGTCAACCTCTCTTACACCTTCATTCACATCCCCTCTGTCTGTCACTGTCCGCTTCTCCTCTTCTGTACCCTTCTCCTCTCAAGGTCACCTTCTCCCATCACTCCCCACCTCTCCTATCACTGCTACGTTCTCCGATATAGTTCATCTTTGATCACTCTGTATTCTCTATCTCCTCTTATAGTTTCACTTGCCATTTCCTACCGCTCATTGTATATCATGCCACCTTTCCTGTCTCATATTCATCACTGCCAAGCACCTGATAGCACTGAAAGCTTGATAATGGAGGGACAGAATTAGCAGGATATGTCACTGTGTCACTGACTCTTTCCCTATACCAATTACACAACCGGTATCCTACAAACCAATACAGGAATTCCAAAGAGTGCAAGTCATCCCCAATACCAGCATCCTTTCAGAGGACTAATGAGCAGCAATTTGTCACCAGGAAACCCCTCACCATCAGTCATGGAATATTTGGAAGTCTGGTCTTGCTTCTTTTCCATGAGCCATGAATAGCATTGACAAGCTGTGACAGTCAGACTATTGCAGTGTATCAAGCCTGCAATAGTCTCCTGCACTTCCAAATGACAAGAATAGTGTTTTCCCTCTACTAATCAGGGCCCTGTGCCTTACTTACCCTTCACAACGTTCACTGTGAATTGGACACAACTGAACACTCAAAGAGATCAGAAAAAACGCGACTTATTTGTGACTGCATCTGTAGTGTGTGATGCTACTGATAAGATTAGACCCTTATAGGGAAGCTACTACTGCAGAATTGCTGAATATTCTAAACTGTAAAGCAGATACACTTTTCTTAGGGCACCCTGAGAACCTGCAGTGCATGTTTGCCCACAATTGTCCCATGCCACACAATTTGACTCTGTTAAAAATGACATACCCCAGTATGTGTCCTTTTTCAATGCATTAGTCATTTTAGCTATTTTAGTCCAAAATTGTGCTGTAAATGCACTTTTGATTTCATCTTTTTCACAATTTTCACGGGACAGGGGAACCTCCTATCAAAACCTTACTTGGAGGAAGGATCTTTTGCTGAAATTCAGATCGGTTATTACATCTGACTTTCAGCAGTGCCAGTTGAGGATGTGGGTGAAGCCGATAGAGTATGTGGGTGGAGCCAGGGGATTAAGTGGGTAGAGCCTGGGAAAGTGGGTGAGGCCTCCGACAAACATTTGAGCACCTGGACTTCATATTTTACAGCAGTCTTGCAATTATCGGTCTTGGTGGAGCCCCCGAGGGAGGACGGACTGAAAGGGGACGATGCGCCCGTTCCACAATAAGTAGCTGGGAAAGGTTTTCAGCCCCACAAATATCCTGCAGCATGTTTTCAACATATGTTTCCATCCAGCCCACATTTGTCAATTCTGGCAGGCTCTTTATACGTAGATTATTGTGGCGGGATCTCGCTTCAAGATCCTCGTTTTTGGCCTGTATGACTGCTAGTATCTTCTTCATGTCATGGGCTTTAGATGTTACCTGCTGCTGGCCGTCCTCAGCGTCCGAGATGCGTTGTTCTGCTTCACCGAGTCTTGTGGCTTGTTTGCCCAATTTAGCGGACATGTGGTCCAATGTGACCACTTAGTGCCTTGATCTTCCTATCTATAGATTGCAAATTGGCTTGTATCGCCGATAGTCTCTTTTTGAGTGTGGCAGGAGCATCGTGTTCAGAGTCCGATGTGGCCTCACGACTCGATTTGCCAGTCTTCCGTTGCTCGAACGTGAGGCACGGCAGTCCACACAGTGGGAGTACAGCCTAGACCAAACACGTGGCAACGTTCAATGAACAATGGGCCTTCCCCACTCAAATGCAACCCTCTGCCGGCAGCTAGTAATAAACAAGAAAATTAAAGTGTGTCTGCCTTGCCATGCACTTTCGTTGCTGTTCCTGTGCGCACCAGCACAAGCCCAAACCGGCCAAGGCGAGGCGGGGGATAGCGAGTATAGGCAATTCAACTATCCAGCAGAAAAGGACTCAATGAGGCAGCGGTGGCGGGCAGTTTTAAATCCCAAATCGCACACCAGCCCCAGTCCCACGCAAGTATCTCAGAAAGGATCGCAGTATCTCTCAATGTAGGCTCCAATGTGGGGCAAGGGTCTATACAGGCTCGGACGACTCAGGATTGTGAGCAGAATGTCCCACGGTGAGTCCGTGTTCTCTCAGGGTGGAGATGATAGAAGAAAGGAAAGAGGCCCAGCACCGCGAGGCAACACAACAATGTAGACGCAGGGCTGCAGTGTTTAGATGAGCGTGCTGACTCACACGGATCTAGCAGGCCTCAGTTGCGTCACACCTAGCGCCACCCTGCCACAGACCAGCCCTCGAAAAGTACTTATAGCCGCTGATATGTAGTTCTCCCTCAAGCGCCAGGTACGGGCTGCAGCCGTGCATTAGCTCTTCACCCCAATGACGTGTATTGCCGGAGGCAAGGCCCGTGAGAGAGTGCGGCAGTGTGGTTAGGCCGTAGGCAGGTGCAAATGCAGAACGCATCCCCCTCTCCCGCCGGACACCTCGCCATAAGTAAATGCAGGCCACAACCCATATCGTAGGCAACAGGGGACACCAGAGGCACTTGGAGCCCCAGTCGCTGTGCAGTCTCTATACCTGACTCTCGGCAGGCAGCTGCCCCAAATGGTGTCTCGTCGGCCTCCACAAAAGGGTCGGGCGCTGTCGTGCTCAGTCCGGTTTCAGGAGGCACCACTGTCCGGGGAGGGGCCACAAAGGTCACACAAACAGCCCCCCACATCCAATCGCAGGTTGGTCGTGGGCACCCACAGCAGTACCTTCATAGGTCCTCTAGCGTGGGCTTTGTCATGCTCTGCGCATCTCCGCGCCAGGCTGCAGATCTCGGCTGAGTACCCCGCCTCTGGCTCCCGAAGGGATCGAACTGTCTCACCAGGATCACAGCTGGAGGCTATGAACCCCTGCAGGCTTTACCAGCGGGCTGTGGGCGCCAGCAGGGGCAGGTCTCCTCCACGTCCGCCATGTTATCTCAGCAGCCGCCGACGAGTCTAACTCTGCATTAAAGCACCCAACTTCCTCCATGTAATGCCTCCACCAAATGCTTCACGTTGTCATTAAGACGTGCCGCACGAGTTTTGTCACGGATAGCGGCAGTGGAGAAGAATAATGAAGGATGTCAGCGTGCCAGCCGGAGGAGCTGAACTACAGCGCAGCCATCTCGCCGCGCACCAGGCCAGGCCCCAGCCATTCCAAATTTCTGGGCCCAAACATACACATAGATAATAACCCACATTGCCATACCTATCAATGTGATAGATGAACAATTTTGTGGCTCAAGTTGCCTACATTTCCTGCAGCTCAGTCCATCAATTTAAAACCGACACAGTCAATCAAGATGCTGTGAAATATGTCATACACTAGACAATAACATAGAAGGAAATGCAAGTGAGGTAAGGTATCACAGTGTACTCATGATCCTAAACTGAACCCTCTCATGCTACATCAAAGATGTCAGAATCAAGACATATAATTACAAATTACCTACAAGGCAAACTCACATATATACATGTGAAGAATTAATGTGTTGTGCACAGGTCTGTAGTATAAAGTTAGTTATATTTACATCATGTTGGCTCATATGGAAAAGTCCTACATTGCCATACCCATGTGTCAAACTAAGGTCAGCACAACAACTTCCCACACAAAATGCATCAGCTGATGTTTGGAACAACCAAGTAAATATCCATGTCACATCTCAGAAATTGCTTACATTTACTAAAAAACTAGCCATGCTAAATCAAATAAACACTTTAAAGTCTGTGCCAAAATGTCATGTAAGCAAACAAGGACATCAGAGTTGACAAAAGGACAAATGTATGTATGAGTGTCAAACGTGTTGGCACTGTCACAACCTATATAGGTCTGAATGCATACAAGAGATAATGATCATAACTTCGCTACTCTGCAGACATATTGAGAGTGAATAGCATGGAGCTGTCAAGAACATTCAAAAGAAGTTATCATAATATTCTACTGCCTAAACATTAAATTCAGCGTGTAGATGAGTTTAATGTTTCACAACATGGACACTATGTCCAATGGTACACAGAAGTTGAAGATACATGTGTAATCAATGGTCAAGACTACCTAACACATATCTGTAATGTGTATGAGGTTGCCTGCATACATAACACACATGGTCAGTTATGTCTATGTAACAATGTACAGAATCATTGACTGTTTATATTTTCCAATTTTCATGTGACCAAAGAAATGGGTTGCAGCCATGGGTTATGACACCATTCAACAGTAGACAGACGGAGGCATAAAAAAGATTTAACTCTACTCTGACAAATACAAGGAATGTTGTTGAGAGGATGTTTGGGGTCCTAAAGAAATTGTTTTGCAGCCTGGATATGTCATACGGAAGACTCTTATACTTGCCTCTGATGATATCTGCTTCAAAACAAATGTGCCAGGGTACTGTGGGCCACAAATTCAACAGGAAGAGGATGTGGACATTGATGAAGACATAAAGCACGCAACTGCAGGTCAGCAGAGATAGGGCCAAATAGTGGCCAATTCTTTTGCATAATGAATAGCAAATGATGGTAATACTGACTGAAAATATGTCAAGTTTTCATCCACTAAATATCACTTTTGTAACTCATCCATTGTGTTTTGTTTGTGTGAATGTCAATGTACATAACTAGTCACTCAAATCTTCTCAACTAGATGTAGGCCTCAACATGTATTAATCATGATTTCTGACCTGTGGTTAAACATAGAGCCATATCTCCAACTAAGTACAAATCAAGGCAGCAAGCCAAAGTGATGAAGATCACTGCATGAAAAGGATAGGGCAGAATCGCCATATATGTAGAGAGATATGGTCAATCCAGTCCTCCTTCTCTTAGGCAGTGCAGTGCAGCACAGAAAGCTGTCTTGCTGTGTTCTGAAGCATCAAAATGTATTTCATGTGGCACTCAGTGTATGATGGAGCACAAATCTACCAAAATGTCAGTCCCTGAGGCAATCTAATAAATGTAGTGTGTCACACATATGGACTAGCATGCAGTATGGCAGTACTTTGCTGGAGGAAATGTTGCACCAGATACCATCACAGATCATAGATGACTGCTATAGTGGGCAAAGGCCTAGGGACAGATGTACGACCATTTTTTGAACTCGCAAAACGGGAATCGGCCTGTTTGCAACTGCAAAATAGGTCTGCCCTATTTACAAACTCTATTTTGCGAGTCGGTAATCTATTACCGACTCACAAAATAGGGTTTGTGACTCACTATTCGGAAGGGGTGTGCTAAGGGTGTCCCCCCTAATAGCGACTCGCACTTCAATGTAAGATTGTTTTGCAGCCGCAACTGTGGCTGTAAAACACTCGCAGTTTACCACTCGATTAAAAGGGGTGGTAACCCACTCGCAAATGGGAAGGGATCCACGGGGGACCCCTTCCCCTTTGTGACTGGCATTGGAAATATTTTTTAATAGCTGGCAGTGGCCACACGGACCGCTGCCTACTCTTAAAAAATGAAACAATAACGTTTAATTTTTCTTTTTTAAATGCATCCCGTTTTCCTTTAAGGAAAACAGGCTGCATTTAAAAAAAACTGCTTTATTTAAGAAGCAGTCACAAACATGGTGGTCTGCTAACCCCAGCAGGTCACCATCCCTTGGAGTGCTAGCCATTCCTAATGGGGTCGCAAATTGCACCTGCATCATGAATATTAATGAGGCAGGCAATTTGTGAAACCATTAGGAATCACAAGCAGTGTATGAGACACTGTTGTACATTCCTATTTGCGATACACAAATTGCGAGTTGCAAAACAACACAATTTGCAAGTCGCAAATTGGCAGGGTCATACATCTGGCCCCTAGTCTCAAGTGTAGATGGCAAAATGCCATTTGTAAAGAATGCATTAATACATGTGTGTGGCTCCACAAAACAATACACATGTAACACCTTTCTCTGGTTGATTGATGTTAATACAACATTTGGCCACAATTGATACAATACACATTTACCATGCTATGCAGAGCAATGCAAGGAGACTCTAAGGCCGATAACAAAACATAATAAACAGCTGAAGCAGGAACGTGTTACATTTTCAGAAAAGTAAGACAAGGGAGATGTTTGCCAACCACCATGTCACTCCAAGAAGAAAGGGGTGGGTAATTTGTGAAGCGTGTAGGTCAAAAAGCAACCACAAATGGTTGTGGACATACACATTTTTAATACATAGGGTGCAATAGTGTTTTTGCTTAGGAAATTTAGTTTGCATGGTAGGTTTTGTGTACCCCTGTCCTGAGTGGCTAACTGTATTGTTGCCTGGCTCACTAAATGCTTGCAGGTTCCCTTATGGTAACATGGAATGTGAATGCCCTGACAGAGGCTTGTGAAATCGGTTTTCAGACTGGTTTGACCAGGAGGACCACCCAAAGACCTACCCTCTTAGTTGATGTAAGCTACTGCCTTCGCCATGAGTGAAACAAAGCAAGTGTAGTGTTGCAGCAAACTGTGTAGTGATCAGTAGTAGTGAACATGACAATTCAACACTGGGCCACTGCAGTGAGGCCTTCTCACTCAGTCACCTCTTCTAAAGTCATACTGCGGTGTGTTTCACTCACACCTTCCCAACATCAGGATGACCTGGAAGTGTTTGTGTGATAAAATCATGTGCAGAATGCATGTGCCTGTTCAAGACATACACAACACATAGGATGAAATATGGAACAGTATGCACATGGTCAGTGTGTGTGTGCTGGTAGTGTGTGTTCCAAGTGACAACCTCTAGTACAGTACAGAGGGACTGTAGTACATAATAGTGTGTGCAGACTGAGTGTGTGTGCTGAATGTCAGTATGCTGCTGTTAGCATTGTACATGTAATTTACAGTACTGGTCACTGAGGGCCTCGTTTAGGAAAAGTGTTGCATCGCCGGTTCCAAACAGGGATGCAGTACTTTTCATTGCGCCCTGGATGCGCCGTATTTAAACAGCTCCATGTCACAAGGATTGAAGAGATATGTCAGGAATCCTGACGTATGTTGGCACAGTAATGACGCATTTCTAGAGTGTGTCAGAAAACAGACGCAACTCCAGCAAAGTGTCATTACACATGGGGCGAGACCCATGTGAAAGGCCCTGCGTCGTTATGCTTGCTTGAAGCAGGCATAAGGATTTGATGCAGTGAAGCTGTAGAAGTGGTGCAGTGGAATCTCATAGATTTCTCTGCGCCACTTCTACAAGCCTTTTTTATGGAGGAACACCCACCCTGGATACATTATACCTAACGCAGGTATAATGTTGCGAAGGGCTTTGCAAAGTGATACATCTGCCTAGATGCATCACTTTGAAATAGGGTTCACAAATTATGCTGATGCACACACTCAATATCCCCAAAAAACGTATAAAGAATTATTGAGATAAACACAAAATTCAATAGGGCTCCTGATGTGTTAGTCTTCTTTTATTTCAGTGTCTTCCATTCCCAACGCGTTTCGTCGCTATGGTAATCAACCGTGCGACTTCCTCAGGGCTGGAAGTAACAAACAGCCACAATTGTAATGCCAATAAAGTAAAAAAAGAGGTTCAAAGTAACAATTTAAAACGAGCCCAAAGAGAACCTCATGCACGAGGACTACGTAATGTGCTCATTACAGAAAGGACAAAGAAACAAAACAACACATTATCAGTGCTCAATGTCACTACATGCACTACTTCCACCGACTTGTGGTTCCTACCATATAAATATCATAATTTATTTTATTTATTTTTATTTATTTATTTATTTATTATTTCTTGTTAAGCGCAACTGTCACCCAAAGGGTATCCTGGCGCTGAGATCCAATCAAACCATCAGATAAAGATGTTTACATTACTCTTGGGAACAGGTAGGTCTTAAGATCCCTTTTAAAGGAAAGCAGTTCTTGACTACTCCTCAGTGCCAGAGGTCGGGAGTTCCATAATGTGGCGGCCGTATAGCCAAAAGCACGGCCACCCATCCTCACTCTAGTAATCCTGGGAGTCCTCACCAGGAACGCCGATGAAGATCTCAAAGGTCGGGCAGGTTGGTACCAAGAGAAAAGACTCTGAAGAGGGCTTGGCCCAAATCCATGCAGCGCTCTAAATACAAGGCATAGTGCCTTGAAAACGATCCTCTGCTGCACAGGCAGCCAATGTAAATCAGCTAAGGCTGCAGATGAGGACACAGAGCGTGGTCGCGACAAAGCCAGTTTCGCAGCCATGTTCTGGATCCTCTGCAACTTGAGGATCAGAACCTTAGGAGCTCCCAGAAGTAGTGCGTTGCAGTAGTCTAACCTACTGAGAATGGTACTACGCACTACCTCAGCTCTCGCACTATGAGGGAGCATAGGTAAGATTTTACGCAAGGCACGGAGCAGGCCCATACAAGTCGCTGCGGTCTTATTTACTGAGGCATCAAGCTGTAAGCCCGGTTCAAACAGCACTCCTAGATTACGGGCCGATTTGGCGGCTTCCACAGAACCCGGAATGGAAATTGGCCAAAAATCATCAGGTAACGCACGAGGGAGGCGATCAGAGGAGCAATAAAGAACCTCCGTTTTTGACCCATTAAATTGAAGTGCGTTAGCTCGCAACCATTCTGCTGTGGCCGACATACAACGATGAAAGGTGTCCTTCGAAACCGTCTCACTACCTTCAAATGAGAAAATCAACTGAGTGTCATCGGCATAATTGATGACTGATATGCCGAATGACTTGATTAACTCTATCAGGGGTCGAAGATATAGATTAAACAGGATCGGACTAACCGCCGACCCTTGAGGGACACCCTGATTTACCTGTCGCATGGCTGATTGAAATGGAGGTAAGGCCACAGCTTGCTGTCTGTTACTAAGAAAGGACCTTAGCCACCTTAAGGCCAGATCGGTTACTCCCACGCTATGGAGACGATTCAGGAGGACCTCATGGTCCACAGTGTCGAACGCGGCCGACATGTCAAGCAGCACTAGAAAGGCTGACTTGCCCCTGTCGACACGCGTCCGTAGATCGTCTAACACTGTGACCAATGCGGTCTCAGTACCGTGGGCCGGTCTAAAGCCAAATTGGGCTGCATCCAGACAGGAGTTTGTTTCCAGGAAGTTGGACAGGGCTCTCGAGACCCATCTCTCAAGGATTTTAGTCACGAATGGTAAAAGCGAGATGGGTCTGTAGTTAGCTGAGCATGAGGGATCTAAAGAGGCCTTTTTTAGTAATGGAGTTACTATTGCCAACTTCCAGCTGTCTGGGACTGTCGCTGTCCTCAATGACTGACAGCAGATAGAATAGAGTGGAAGGAACAGCTCATCTTGAAATGCCTTCCAGATCTTATGAGGCATTGGGTCAAGTGGAGAACCTGAGGATACTCCGTTGGCCATGGCAGTGAAATACTCTAGCGAAAAAGTAGGGAAACAGGGCAAATAAGAAGAATCTACCCTGTATTTATCCCATACAGACATCGAAGAGCCAAAGGGTTCCAGGGAAGAAAATAGCGACGGCGCCGACTGTCCGGGCACAGAAAGTCCATTCAAAATGTTCCTAATTTTCTCCTCAAATGCAAGAGCCAAAGAATCGCACAGATCTTGAGAAGCCGGAATGGTAGAGACTGTGCAGGATGGATTGGATAAGTTGTTAACCAACTTGAATAAGGTCTGCGATTTATTAGTGGCCTTCCCCAAGGTGTCTTCTAAGAACTTTGCTTTGGCACTTCTTATCTGTGTTTTGTATACCTGCAAGGCCATTTTATATGCTACCCTATCCGGCTCCTTATATCCTCTCCTCCAAGTGCGCTCAGCTTGTTTACAGCAGATCTTGTGCTGTCTGAGAGCATCATTAAACCATGCATTAGCTCCTCTAGGTCTATCCCTCACCTTCCGCAGAGGGGCCAGCTCATCAAGAGATGTCAAAATCTGCTGACAGAGGGCAGCATAGCTCTTATCCACGCTATCCTCTACCACAAAGCCCCTAGGCAAAAGAGTGGGGCGAGTCGGCTCCCTTAAAAGTTGACCCCAATGGCGATAAAGTTTAAAGCCACTTGAGTTGTTTGGCTTTATCGGGGCGGGTAGGACAATGGACAACTTAATCAATGAATGATCTGTCCAACACTGCTCCATGACCTCCTTCACTACGACCAATTCCCTCTCAGCAAAGACCAGGTCTAGCGTGTGCCCCTTAACATGAGTGGGTAATAGGACCAGTTGTATAAGTTGAATATTACTACACGCTTGACAGAGCTCTCTGTAGGCCAGATCTTGAGGGCCAGAGGGCCAGAGGTTAAAGTCTCCCAATACTAAAAATTTAGCATGAGAGTTTGAAAGGTCGTAAATCAAATCAACCAATGACTGAAGGGAAGATATGGTCGAGGAAGGAGGTCTGTAGCATAGCAGCCCTGCAATCAAGGTACCGCCCTGGACCAAGATAGAAAAGCCCATGAGCTCAAACCCTGACACTTCTTTAACTGCCAATTCTACAAGGGAAATAGATTCTTTAATATAAATGAAGTAAAGTGAACTTCGTATTAGCGTATAGATACCTCACACCACAGTCCTACAGTAATTATAAATCTAAACATTTAAAGTATTATCATGCCACCATAGTGCACAATATGCACCAAAACACAAATATAATTATTTAATCAGTACCTTAATTTTCAGTTTTGGTCAATGCCTGGAATCAACAAAATAGATAATATCAGGATAAGTTATGGAGCACACGGGGCAAGATTTCGCAATACGCAAAGGTCATCTCTTATTTAGAGACCGAATTGTCATACCTTCCAATATTCATGTATACGTTCCAACTATGATGTCACTTCACGTTAAAATCGAAGAAATTCTCTGCAAAGAAATATATATGTGCAATCTGAACACTATTCTAACATAACCAATTAACTTTCTTTGATGATGTCATTCTACTCCATATATGCGTCTTCAGCTAGCTCTTACCTCAACTGTTCTTATAGTGTTTCACAATACATTACGCCACGGAAAGTCCAATATTATTCCATTAGTTACTTGTGCCGCTCAAAATCAAACTTGTAATTCACGCATCCCTAGAGTACGGGGACCTGCAAGAAAAGTAAGATATCAATGGATCAATCTAACGAATCGAATATGCGCCCGTTAATATGCATATATTTAGACTCATAAAGTCAATACATACCTATTTTGTGTTCCCAACACCCGATTACAGGCGAAGCAGCGGCGGTATGGTATTACCAACGCTAGCAATATATACCATCTTAAACAGCGATGACGCCTAAGGCAAGAGGGATGTACTGTTCACCTATCCCCGGCCGGCGTTCCAAATGGGCGCCATCTAGAACGGGAACGACTTATTATACCAAATGTTCTATTTTATTCAACTCCAGCATGGAGAGATAAATATGTTAAACGCAAATAGTATATATCATAAATCATCCAAGTACAATATAGAAGTATATAGATCTTCGTGTTTCCAATAAGCAAACAGCTGATATCACAGCTCCTTGCATTCAACTGTAATGAAACCCGACGCTCCATTCCCTACAGCGCCATCTTAAAGAGGTCACATTGAAACGAATTGAGATGAAACTCAGAATAAAAAATAATAAATATTATTAAAAATGAATATGAACAGTGAGGTCTATAGCTAAAATAATAAGAAGTCAAGTAAATTAAAGCATACTCTATACGATAGGACAATATCTGAGCTGTCAATGTATGGGTCGGTTTCATTTAAAATTTCGTTTAGGAAATAGTCCTTCCTCATTTAAATATAATGGATAAAACATCCATAACCGCAGATTCCTACCCTCTTCCAAGCTAATAAGCACCATTTAAAATAAGAATTGTTTCAAAATGACAGGCTAAGTCTACCCAAATGTGCTTCATACTCCTATCCTACAGTTAGTCAACTCTACAATTGTCTCGTATTTATACTGTAAATCATCCTGTACTTTACCAATTTGTACATTATCATAATAACCAGAGGATTCGATACATCTCTACAACTTAATCACCTAGGAAATACTGAAGCTCATGGTCATAATTAAGACCATCTTCCACGGCCCGCAAGCGCATGATCCTCCTTGCCTCATGCCTCCGCAACTGTAATTCCCTATTATCTCCTCGTGAGTCCAATCGAATATGTTCGATACCAAAGAACTCAAAGGTTTTCGTTGGGCCTTGTGCCACACAATTATATACGTGCTCCGCAATGGGATATCTGATGTCATTATTTTTCACTGCTCTCATGTGTTCACTAACACGATCTTTCAAAGCCCTAATTGTGCTACCCACATAAATTTTACCACATTTACATACGATAATATATACAACATATTTAGTGTAGCAGCTGATATTCATCATTATGTTGTACACTTTGCCATTGTTATCTGTAAAGCATTTGGTCTTATCTTTTGCATATCTACACATGCCACAATGGCCACATTTGAAGAAACCTTTCGTTGTTATGGTTAACCAGGATTCTCTTTGTTTAATCTGTGGGTAGCTAGGGCTCAGTAATGTGCCCAATGTTTTACCTCTACGATAAGTAATCTGAGGTTTATCAGTCACACATTCTTTCAGAGTTTTATCTGCTTGTAAAATATGCCAATGTTTGTTTAAACTCTTCCGAAGGATCATGTTTAATGGAGTGTAGTCAGTTATCATTCGTATAGGCGATGTAATCTGTGCAGTTTTTGTCTTGGATTGCAAGGTGGTAGAGCGCTTGGTCTTAAGGGCCCTTTCTTTCGCTATAGTAACCTCATGTTGTGAGTAACCCCTTTGCATAACCCTCCTTTCCATATCCTCTATACACAAATTAAATTGGTTATCCTCTCTACAAATTCTTCTCGCTCTGATCATCTCCCCATAAGGGATAGCTCTAATTTGATGACGGGGGTGAGCACTGTTGGCATGTAGTATTGCATTACATGATGTTGGTTTACGATACATGTTACAATGAATTAAATTATCTTGAACATATAATTCAACATCCAAAAACATCACTTTGGTCTTACTCGAACAGGTAGTAAATCTGATATTCATATCATTGTTATTCAGGTATACAATAAAATCCTCAAGTGAGTTTTCTGTACCCGTCCAAATCATCAGGCAGTCATCTATATAACGTCCCCAGAATAAAATGTGTCATTCCATTGACTGACCTTAGGGCCCCAGATTAACACCTCCTCCAACCAACCCATAAAGATATTTGCATAGGACGGCGAAAATCTGGAGCCCATAGCTACTCCTTGAATTTGTTTGAACCATTCATCAGTAAACAGAAAAACATTGTTGCACAATATCATCATCATCATCATGAATAACTTTATTTCGGTCATAAGACCATAAAAGTACAATAAAATATATACAAGTACAAGAGTAAGACCATAAATACAAAAAAAAAAAAATGTTTTAAGAAGTTATTAAACAGTAAGTTATCATGATTATTTAGCAGTGAAAAAAGATAAAAGCTATAAAAGACCATTACTTTAAATAAAACCCATCCTTCTCCGCCACATACCATATAAAAAGCGGGAAACTGCATAAACAATTAGAGGATCAGTGTCATAAGTCAAGACTCTGCAAGCTTGTACACATTGTCTGAGCCCCAAATTTTTGCAAAGAGGAATAAGCCAACATTTTCGAATCATACTATAAGCTGGACAAAGGAACATAATATGGGTGATATCTTCATTACAAGTTTTGCAAACTGGGCATGTGCCCTCCATCAGTTTTCCCATCTAGATGTTAGCGCCCCGATTGGGAGAGAGCCATGTCTCAGCTGAACATATAATTTTCTTGCTAGAGGAGGCTGTACTAAATCCAAGAATACCTCCAGTTTAGGGTCAGTTTTCACCATTAAGAACTCAGAGGTCAACCTACCCAAGGAAGTCGAACAGCATAGTATTTTAGAGTTATATAATCTAACAGCCGCCAATATCTCGGACCTTTGAGTCCTCACGCAGCTAGTACCCGGAGAATCCCAAAGTTGGGGCAAACCGACTTGATAGAGGGAAGTCTTTATATGGAGTAGCCATGGTATTTTCTTGTAGTTTAACTGTCCCCAGATTGCATTAAATTCCGCTCTAAAAATTGCAAGCTCAGGGACAGACAATATCAGTTCTATCATTGTTAAGATCATTTGAGTATGTTCCCATTGATTCGCTGGTCTTTTAGATAGAAAATGACTTATCGCTTGTAATCCCAAGTCATTCTTTATACTGGTATACAGCGATACCACATCCAACGTAACTAAAATCATACCCGTGTCCCAAGTGATGTCACCCAAAATGTTCAATATATGTCGTGTGTCCTTGATATATTATGGTAGATTGCAAACTATCGGTTGTAGGAACAGGTCAACGAACTGCGACAGTCCCTCTGTCGGTCCTCCTATTCCTGAGACAATAGGCCTTCCAGGTGGAAATGGGAGGGCCTTATGGATTTTAGGTAATGTGTACAAACAGGGGTACCGTGGGCGATTAACAGTTAGATAAAGGAATTCATCATCATCTAGAAGACATTTCTCATGCCATTTTTTCAAAAGACCATTAATCTTTGAAATCAGAGAAAACATGGGATTATGTGCTATTCTCTCATAGCATTGTGAATTGTTTAATTGAGAATATATTTCTTGGTCAGAGTCCGTCTTATTCATGACAACCATATTTCCTCCTTTATCTGCTTTTCTAATAATTAAATCAGAATTTCCCATCAGTATTTTCAATGCCCTACGCTCACAGGTGGTCAGATTATCCTTGGAATTTCCAAAGAGGTGTTTAAGACTATTTACAGATTTGTCTAAATCTTTGATAACCAAAGTATGAAAGATCTCAATATTATTACCACTCATTAGGTTAGGAGACCAGCGAGATTTGGTTTTCAACCCACTCGATATTGAGAGATCTGGTCTAATAGCTAAGTCCTCCAGAACCCTACTGATTGTGACTGGATCATCTTCGCATTCTGTAATTGAGAGTAATGTTACTGTGTCACGGATATCCTCAATAGTCGGTACATTAGACATGACATTACTGGTTAGACTTGAAATTATTCTATTTGGTTTAGGATTCAAAGCAAAGTATTTCTTCAACTTTAGGCTTCTAATAAATCTGAATAAGTCAATTTTAGTATCACACAAATCTCCTATATACTTTGGGCAAAATCCCAAACCTTTTTTCAAAAGTGTAATCATCTCCTCTGTGAGCTCATAATCAGACAAACTAATGACATCCACATCATTCCCTTTCTGTGTGTCTATTGCTTCTTGTTCCACGAGCGGGTTTTCATCCCTACCCTGTCTTCTTCTACTGCCACTCCTCTTCCCCCTCCTGGTTTTCTTATGGTCCCTGTTCTTATGACCTGTTCCCTGTTCCCTCTTTTTATACGGTTCACTTCTTGTAAAAAAGAGGAACTTCCCAGAGGTAGTAGTTGTTTGACCAGAGTTCCAGCACCACCTTCTATGTCACTTCCACTTGTAGATATCGTACTGTTGATTACCATAGCAACGAAACGTGTTGGGAATGGAAGACACTGAAATAAAAGAAGACTAACACATCAGGAGCCCTATTGAATTTTGTGTTTATCTCAATCATTTTTTATACGTTTTTTTTGGATATTGAGTGTGTGAATGAGCATAATTTGTGAACCCTATTTCAAAGTGACGCATCTAGGCAGATGTATCACTTTGCAAAGCCCTTCGCTACATTATACCTGCGTTAGGTATAATGTATGCAGGGTGGGTGTTCCTCCATAAAAAAGGCTTGTAGAAGTGGCGCAGAGAAACTGAGATTTCACTGCACCACTTCTACAGCTTCACTGCATCAAATCCTTATGCCTGCTTCAAGCAAGCATAACGACGCAGGGACTTTCACATGGGTCTCGCCCCATGTGTAATGACACTTTGCTGGAGTTGCGTCTGTTTTCTGACACACTCTAGAAATGCGTCATTACTGTGCCAACATACGTCAGGATTCCTGACATAACTCTTCAATCCTTGTGACATGGAGCGGTTTAAATACGGCGCTTTCAGGGCTCAATGAAAAGTATTGCATCCCTGTTTGGAACCTGCGATGCAACACTTTTCATAAATGAGGCCCTCAGTGACCAGTACTGTAAATTACATGTACCATGCTAACAGCAGCATACTGACATTCAGCACACACACTCAGTCTGCACACACTATTATGTACTACAGTCCCTCTGTACTGTTCTAGAGTGTGTCACTTGGAACACACACTACCAGCACACACACACTGACCATGTGCATACTGTTCCATATTTCATCCTATGTGTTGTGTATGTCTTGAACAGGCACATGCATTCTGCACATGATTTTATCACATAAACACTTCCAGGTCATCCTGATGTTGGGAAGGTGTGAGTGAAACACACCGCAGTATGACTTTAGAAGAGGTGACTGAGTGAGAAGGCCTCACTGCAGTGGCCCAGTGTTGAATTGTCATGTTCACTACTACTGATCACTACACAGTATCCTGCAACCCTACACTTGCTTTGTTTCACTCATGGCGAAGGCAGTAGCTTACATCAACTAAGAGGGTAGGTCTTTGGGTGGTCCTCTTGGTCAAACCAGTCTGAAAACCCATTTCACAAGCCTCTTTCAGTGCATTCACATTCCATGTTACCCTAAGGGAACCTGCAAGCATTAGTGAGCCAGGCAACAATACAGTTAGCCACTCAGGACAGGGGTACACAAAACCTACCATGCAAACTAAATTTCCTAAGCAAAAACACTATTGCACCCTATGTATTAAAAATGTGTATGTCCACAACCATTTGTGGTTGCTTTTTGACCTACACGATTCACACTTTACCCACCCCTTTCTTCTTGGAGTGACATGGTGGTTGGCAAACATCTCCCTTGTCTTACTTTTCTGAAAATGCCACACGTTCCTGCTTCAGCTGTTTATCATGTTTTGTTATCGGCCTTAGAGCCTCCTTGCATTGCTCTGCAAAGCATGGTAAATGTGTATTGTATCAATTGTGGCCAAATGTTGTATTAACATCAATCAACCAGAGAAAGGTGTTACATGTGTATTGTTTTGTGGAGCCACACACATGTATTAATGCATTCTTTACAAATGGCATTTTGCCATCTGCACTTGAGACTAGGGGCCAGATGTATGACCCTGCCAATTTGCAAATTGCAAATTGTGTTGTTTTGCAACTCGCAATTTGTGTATCGCAAATAGGAATGTATAACAGTGTCTCATACACTGCTTGTGATTCCTAATGGTTTCACAAATTGCCTGCCTCATTAATATTCATGAGGCAGGTGCAATTTGCGACCCCATTAGGAATGGCTAGGACTCCCAGGGATGGTGGCCTGCTGGGGTTAGAAGACCACCATGTTTGTGACTGCTTTTTAAATAAAGCAGTTTTTTTAAATGCAGCCTGTTTTCCTTAAAGGAAAACGGGATGCATTTAAAAAAGAAAAATGAAACGTTACTGTTTCATTTTTTAAGAGTAGGCAGCGGTCCGTGTGGTCACTGCCAGCTATTAAAAAATATTTCCAATGGCAGTCACAAAGGGGAAGGGGTCCCCCGTGGATCCCTTCCCATTTGCGAGTGGGTTACCACCCCTTTTAATCGAGTGGTAAACTGCGAGTGTCTTACAGCCGCAATTGCGGCTGCAAAACAATCTTACATTGAAGTGTGAGTCGCTATTAGGGGGGACACCCTTAGCACACCCCTTCCGAATAGTGAGTCACAAACCCTATTTTGTGAGTCGGTAATAGATTACCGACTCGCAAAATAGAGTTTGTAAATAGGGCAGACCTATTTTGCAGTTGCAAGCAGGCCGATTCCCCTTTTGCGAGTTCAAAAAATGGTCGTACATCTGGCCCTAGGCCTTTGCCCACTATAGCAGTCATCTATGATCTGTGATGGTATCTGCTGCAACATTTCCTCCAGCAAAGTACTGCCATTCTGCATGCTAGTCCATATATGTGACACACTACATTTATTAGATTGCCTCAGGGACTGACATTTTGGTAGATTTGTGCTCCATCATACACTGAGTGCTACATGAAATACATTTTGATGCTTCAGAACACAGCAAGACAGCTTTCTGTGCTGCACTGCACTGCCTAAGAGAAGGAGGACTGGATTGACCATATCTCTCTACATATGTGGCGATTCTGCCCTATCCTTTTCATGCAGTGATCTTCATCACTTTGGCTTGCTGCCTTGATTTGTACTTAGTTGGAGATATGGCTCCATGTTTAACCACAGGTCAGAAATCATGATTAATACATGTTGAGGCCTACATCTAGTTGAGAAGATATGAGTGACTAGTTATGTACATTGACATTCACACAAATGGATGAGTTACAAAAGTCATATTTATTGGATGAAAACTTGACATATTTTCAGTCAGTATTACCATCATTTGCTATTAATTATGCAAAAGAATTGGCCACTATTTGGCCCTATCTCTGCTGACCTGCAGTTGCGTGCTTTATGTCTGCATCAATGTCCGCATCCTCTTCCTGTTGAATTTGTGGCCCACAGTACCCTGGCACATTTGTTTTGAAGCAGATATCATCAGAGGCAAGTATACGAGTCTTCCGTATGACATATCCAGGCTGCATAACAATTACTTTAGGACCCCAAACATCCTCTCAACAACATTCCTTGTATTTGTCAGAGTAGAGTTAAATCTTTTTTATGCCTCTGTCTGTCTACTGTTGAATGGAGTCATAACCCATGGCTGCAACCAATTTCTTTGGTCACATGAAAATTAGAAAATATAAACAGTCAATGATTCTGTACATTGTTACATAGACATAACTGACCATGTGTGTTATGTATGCAGGCAAACTCATACACATTACAGATATGTGTTAGGTAGTCTTGACCATTGACTATACATGTATCTTCAACTTCTGTGTACCATTGGACATATTGTCCATGCTGTGAAACATTAAACACATCTACACGCTGAATTTAATATTTAGGCAGTAGAATATTATGATAACTTCATTTGAATGTTCTTGACAGCTCCATGCTATTCACTCTCAATATGTCTGCAGAGTAGCGAAGTTATGATCATTATCTCTTGTATGCATTCAGACCTATATAGGTTGTGACAGTGCCAACACGTTTGACACTCACACATACATTTGTCCTTTTGTCAACTCTGATGTCCTTGTTTGCTTACATGACATTTTGGCACAGACTTTAAAGTGTTTACTTGATTTAGCATGGCTAGTTTTTTAGTAAATGTAAGCAATTTCTGAGATGTGACATGGATATTTACTTGGTTGTTCCAAACATCAGCTGATGCTTTTTGTGTGGGAAGTTGTTGTGCTGACCTTAGTTTGACACATGGGTATGGCCATGTATGACTTTTCCATATGGGCCAACATGATGCAAATATAGCTAACTTTATACTACAGACCCGTGCACAACACATTAATTCTTCACATGTATATATGTGAGTTTGCCTTGTAGGTAATTTGTAATTATATGTCTTGATTCTGACATCTTTGATGTAGCATGAGAGGGTTCAGTTTAGGATCATGAGTACACTGTGTTACCTTACCTCACTTGCATTTCCTTCTATGTTATTGTCTAGTGTATGACATATTTCACAGCATCTTCATTGACTGTGTCGGTTTTAAATTGATGGACTGAGCTGCAGGAAATGCAGGCAACTTGAGCCACAAAATTGTTCATCTATCACATTGATAGGTATGGCAATGTGGGTTATTATCTAGGTGTATGTTTGGACCTAGAAATTTGGAATGGCTTGGGCGTGGCCTGGTGCGCGGCGAGATGGCTGCGCTGTAGTTTTTTTTGGATATTGAGTGTGTGCATCAGCATAATTTGTGAATCTGGTTTTGAAATTTGGGAAATTTGGTGTTTTTCCCATTGTTTGATGCACCACGTTACAATCAATCTAATTGATAAGTATTTGAGTAAATTTGTAGAAGCGCCTTGCTCTGTCACACCCCCCTCTATTTGAAATAGGGTGCAGTGTGGTGTATTGATTACGCCACCACAGCGTCATAAACAAGTGCTGCAACAGCAGCATAAGGCCTTCATAAATAAGCCCCTGAATGTGCTATGACTACAGGACCCTTTCGCTGTCAGTGCATCACTTTTAACCTGGAAAAAAGTGATGTACTGTAAATAAACCTGTGAGTGCTGAAGTGCCTGCACTGCTACATAACATGGAGGACCTTGGTTTTGTATGTGGGTAAGGTCCTGGCTGCCTGGGGATAATACGAGGTTTAGATCAATACCACCAGGCAGACGTTGATAGTCCAGCAAAGCTGCAAGCTGAGTGGCACATACACTGGAGTATGGGAGATCCTGCCTGTATTTGTGCTACACTAGGTATGTGTTGAATCAGTGATACTCCACAAGGAAGGGACTTGGACACATCTCAGAAACAGAGAGTTGGGGCTGAATAGTAAACCTAAAATAGGTGGGCAGAGGATCCAAGATCACCCTTTAAATGCACACATGACTGTGGGTGGCATCCAAGTGCGTACTCCGGTAACTTGTATGAATTATGATGTGGGAGCAATCAGCTCTTGAGTCCTGCCTTGCTGTGCTGCCCTGCTGCCAGCTATTTCCCTGGCTGGGTGATAAAGACTGCACATGAATCCATTGAAATCAGAGTGACTCCAAGGTCACTCTGCGTGTCCTCCTATCATTAAGACTCATGGGCATTACAGATTTCCAACCACCCTGCTTCATCAGCAGTGGGCACACTTATGAGCCCTGTTGCATCGCTCTTGCACCGTGCAAAATGGTGCAAGCGCGATACAAGGCCAAAGTGTAAATTATTAAAGTCATACAAGGCTGCCTTGTTTGGCCCTGAGTGGTCTAGAAAATCTGGAGTAAAGCAACACTGGTCATAGTGCTGCATTGGATTGAGGTGTTCCAAGGGTGTTGAGTGGGTGTTCCCATGCAACATCCATGGATTTTGATGCATTCCAAGGTTTACCAGAAGTGGTATGCCTGGGATGCGCCAAAAGAACTATGACTCCCCATTTGAGGCATAAAGAAGAGTAATATCTTTATTTCTCCTAATTTCTACCTCATTCTATGTGTGCCGCATTCTGCAGCACACAGAGGAAGGGGAATACACCTAAGGCAGTTGTTTTTGTGTAGGAAGGTGCCTCTTCCTGCTCAAAAACAATCCTCCATACGGCGGAGGAACCCTTGCATCATGGCGCAAGGGTGTCTGAGTTGGCACTAGGCTGCCAAAATGGCGCCAGTGCAGGGACAAAGTTAGGAAGGCACCATATGCATTTAAATATGGCACATTCCTGCCCTTTCTCTGTGATGCAGCGCAGCAAGGTGACTTGCTGTGCTGCATTACTTGGACAAAAATATGGCCCCTGGACTCTCCCATCTATCAGTCTTCCCTGCCAAGTGGTGCCATACCAGTCCTGGAACAATGTAAGTGAGCCTGAGTTGTTTTCTCCAGCAGAAGCCACACTTCTGCTGTGGATCCTGTGCATCTCCTGTGTTGTGTGGGTTGGAACCCGCACATCAGCCCTGTTGTGTGGCGTGGAACCCACGCAGCAGCCCTGTTGCATGCATCTTAACCCCCTCATCAGCCCTGTTGAGTAGGTCAGAACCCACGCATTTCTGCCATTGCATGGGACTTACAGTAGCTGTAGAAGTGCAACTGTGCAGTCCATCATGCAAAATGTACATTTGTGTAGCAATGCATCAGAAAAATCGACGAAAATGTAAAAAACGTGCTGGTTACACCAAGGAAATGATGCAATGCGTGTGGCAGGTTACATACTAGGAAGCGTGAAAGTTAGTTTCACTTTCTGTTACTGTCTGTTAGTGGGAGCTGGTTATTGGTGGTGTGGAGAGAGTGTTTGGTGGATTTAATGTTTTTTGTGGTCTAGTCAGTGTCTGGTGTCTCCTTGTCTTTATATAAGTGTGTACTCTTGTGTATTTTTGAAGTAATTTGTATAAGTAATTGTCTTTGAGTTTGTCTGGGGTGTCATTTATTAGGTTTTGTATATGAGGGGTAGTTAGTTTTCTTTTTGTTTTTTTTGCTGTTCGTGTGTTACGGAGCAATAGGGTCATGTCAGGGAAGGGTAGGCTAAATTATTTTTATGGGGAAGTGGTTGGGGAATTCATCTGGCTGGTAATTCACTGCCTGGCACACATGGTGGTGTCTGGAGGAAGGGTAAGCCATGGGTACCTGTCGAAGGACAGAAGAAGCTCATGAGAGAGGGTGTAACTATACATGTCCCAGGTGCACGGAGCAGAGCACACAGTATCCCAGCTGAAGCCTCATTGGGCAGATGTGGTAGCCTGTGAGACAGATCTGGTGGACCTGCTGGGTTTGGAGGTTGAAGGCCCGCAGGTATGTATGTATGTACCATATGCATGTATTAATGTTGCTATATTAATTAAGCAAAACTTCCACATCAAAGGGGCATAGTTATTAATGGGTTTTGTTGATCTTGCAACATGCAATATGCTTCAAGTGCAACACAACCCTTAAAGTGCAAGTTAACAAGCAACACAAGGCCACTTTTTGTGCCTTGGAGTGACTAGATAAGTCCAGTTTCATGCAACACAGGAAAAATTGCTGTATTACTATTCCCTGTCCCAGGGGGCCGTTCCATGGCTTTTCTGTGGGTGTTCACATTCAAAATACATGGATTGTGAGCCATTCCCAGATTTGACATAAGTGATAGATCAGGAAATAAACCAAAAATGATATGCCTCCACAGGTGATAGGTAACAAGGACATATATGTTCATTTAACATTTTTATCTTCCCTTCCAATGTGTGCTACATTCTGCAGCACAAGTAGAAAGAGGAACATGCCCCAGGCAATTTTTTTTGTGCAGGAAGGTGCCCCTTGCTTCACATAAAAAATAACAAGCTTACAATGCAGGTACCTTTGCACCATGTTGCAAGTGTGCCTGTGATGCTGCTAGGCAGTAATGGGAAAATGAAGAAATTATCTGTATTACTTAGATAGGGTGCATCCCTCAGCCTTTACCTGTTAGGCTGCATTGCACAGCAAGCTGACTTGCTGGCCAGTGCTGCGTGGCCTCTTAAAAGTGCCTCAAAATGTATCAGTTATGCGTGAATGGCATGTGACCCGCAAGCTAAGAGAGAGTGACACCAAGTGGGAGAAGTACCAAAGGGTCACACTAAGCAGCACACCTGCCATACATTAAGTCTTGTGTTAAATGGAGCAAGCACTCATGTGACCAAGTAATGGCAAGCATGCCTTTACACAATTGATGTACACTATTTTTTTAAGAGCATGGCCTGATGAATGTATTTGCATGTCAATGTAATGGGATACAGGATGTATTGTTGTATTTGACCACTCAGCTGACACTGCACACTATGTCAGTTAAACTGGCCCTCTAGCCAAATTCACATCACATATCACCATCCATATTACATGTTGCATGAGGTTTGTCTGTGTGCAAGGCTGGTATGTATTTACCAAGTCACACATTTGTCATCTATACGCACAGCACAGCAAGTTATCTTGTTGTGCTGACCCAAATTGAAAGGAAAAGAATGCATTGTCTTCTAACTTTAGAGCTCATTCCTGTTCTGTCCCATCACAAGATAAATATTGCTTGCCTGGTGTCAATGGTTTTACTGTTGCGTCATGGTGCAAGGAGGCCTGAGATGATGCTGACCAACCATACCTAAAACATCACATGCTTAAAGCATGCTTCTGGCATGTGATGTCAGATCTCTCTGACCATTTACCTCCAGCCGGGGAAGCCCAGCAAGGTGGCTAGATGCATTCCATGACCATACAAGGTATTCATGTGTGTTAATAGTGTTGAAATTTGGAAATTCATTGGGATGTCACAATGTTAACTTTAGATTTTGAACTGTGTGTAGTTGCACTATTTAGAATGCATTGTCAAAATCGTTGTCTTTCAGATGGACATGTGCCTATCACCTGGAGAGAAATTGACTGCTTCTCTGATTTTAATGCGACAAGTGAGTGTAATGAGTGCACGGTTATTGTAGCTCTGTGACGTCTGTGTGTGATCTATGATAGTTGTAACAGTGTGATGTGTATGGAGAGGTGTTCATCACCTGCAAACAAATTACAGTCGGGCAATATAAGCACGGCCACTAGATTAATGCATTTATGCATCTTTTGGGATGTTTGCATATTTATAGTTTTGATGCATTTGGCACATGCTCTCTCATTTGGTGCTTAATCTGCAGATGTTCAAGGCAAACAAATTTTGTCCTACCTCAAATGCAGAAGCGGGCCGTGCACGGAAGAGCGGTGGGGCTGGTGGAGGGGATGAGATGCGGCACGAGCAAGGTAAGTGGTTTTCTATTTTTTACATTTTATTTACCCTCTTCGTCACCTGCTGACTCCCCTCAACCTGCCCACCACTCTCACTTACACGAGCCGCTCCGGCTTAAACGGTACAAAAGTTACAAACATTTTGTCAACAGTTATTGCTGCAGAGTGGAGTGACCTTAGCAAAGCTAATCTAATCATGTTTCTGTTGCCTATTGCTATGTTTGAGTGTGAAACTGCTACTAATGAGGTGCAAGCAATACACAGACCGCATTACCAGGTTCAAATATTATGGAATCATGAAAATTAATATCACAAAATGTGCGTCATACTGCTGTATATTTTGCTTAATCTTGAAGCATACTATACTTAAACGTGATGCATAACTTTGAGCTCTCCTGCAACTCAATTCCAGTGTGACAGCATATAGGTGTGGTAAAAGAGTTCTGCCGATCTACACTTAAAATAAGGGGGACTCATACATGTTCCTGTACCTGTGTGGCATATCTAAAGGCAAAATGTATAAACATGAGGGACAGTGTCAACAGGGTAGCCATCAGAATCCAAACATGGTACTACTGATAGATGATGGGAATGTGACAATGACATGACAACCTTTTTGCAGATCATGAGTTAGACCCATGAAAGAGAAAAAAATACATCTCAACATGTGTTTATGTAAGGGCATGAGTAAAGTTAATAAAGTATGGATAATCCACCTGTTTGAAAATGTACCTGAGGTGTGGCTGTGTAATACTTCCTCAGGGGTGAGTGAGCCTCCCTGTGAAATGGAGTGACAACGGAACAATTACAGTGATACTGTGGAGGCTGCAGTGTTGTACGGTTGCCACGGTATTGATCCATGGTGTTGTACAAATCATTACCTCTCTGCCTGACTGTTGCACATTGTGAATGACGATGTCCACATGGAGGGGTTCTGGTCCTATGGCTTAGTAGCTATAAACGCCATGTAAATCTGCATAACTCAGTGAAATGTGGATTTCTTTAGAAAACTTTGCAATTCTCATGGTTGTTTAAACTATGCTGCTCCGTAAGCCTCAACAGTGTCATTGGCAGTGGTGTGTGCAGCTGTACAAATGCGCTAGTATGCACATGGATAGACATAGAAATGCTATTGTCATGCTCTGTATCACACCTATGTGTCATTTCTATTAAGCATTTATACAATGCAAGGTGGGAAGTCAAGTTGTAGTACTGTGTAAAAGTTAAAAAGCAGAAATGCACGGTGTTAGCAGGATACAGTGCATTACTGTGCTTACCTACTGGTGGGTAAATATGCCTGGCTATCATCAACACAGCCACCCTTCCATCATGGTGCATAGGGCCCTGCATTATACACACCTAGGGCCCGATTCACAGAACTAACTTAAGACAAAATCCTAAACTTACTACCAATTTGGTATTCACAGAAGGCACTTACTCATTTTGGTATTCACAGAAGGCACTTACTCATTTCGGTATTCACAGAAGTTAGGAGTCCTAACTTTAGGACTCCTAAATGCCTTCTGTGAATACCGAAAGTCTTAAAATTAGGATTTTTCTCAGTTTACTAATAGTATAGTTAGTACTCCTAACTTTAGGACACCTAAATGCCTTCTGTGAATACCGAAAGTCTTAAAATAAGGATTTTTCTCAATTTAGTAGTCCTAAAGTTAGGACTCCTAACTGTAGGACTCCTAAATGCCTTCTGTGACTCCCGAAAGCCTTAAAATTAGTATTTTTCTCAGTTTAGTAGTAGTATAGTTAGGACTCCTAACTTTAGGACTCCTAAATGCCTTCTGTGAATACCGAAAGTCTTAAAATAAGGATTTTTCTCAATTTAGTAGTCCTAAAGTTAGGACTCCTAACTTTAGGACTCCTAAATACCTTCTGTGACTCCCGAAAGCCTTAAAATTAGGATTTTTCTCAGTTTAGTAGTAATAAAGTTAGGAGTCCTAACTTTAGGAATCCTAAACTGAGAAAAATCCTAATTTTAAGACTTTCGGTATTCACAGAAGGCATTTAGGAGTCCTAAAGATAGGACTCCTAACTTCTGTGAATACCGAAGTGAGTAAGTGTCTTCTGTGAATACCAAAATGAGTAAGTGCCTTCTGTGAATACGAAAATGGTAGTAAGTTTAGGATTTTATCTTAAGTTAGTTCTGTGAATTGGGCCCCTAGTCCTTGTCCAGATGAGTACTCCTGCATGAATACACACATACTCATGCTCCTTTTTATTTATGCACTGATGAATGTAGCCCAGGGAGAATGAGTGGACAAAAAAGTGAAAGTATAAAGGCTCTCAGTGGTTTAGGGATACTTTATGCTTTATGGCAGCGTTCAATGTTTTTGACTGATACCAAATTGGTGAAGGGGTCAAAAATAAAGTCTTGCAGGAGTGAGACAACCATCCTCTATCAATGTAGTGGCTACCTGACGCAGAGTAAGTAAAGTCAGCAATGTGTGCTGCCTTATGCAACTCCAGATGAGTTATGCAATGCTGCATCACACAAGCTGGACTAGCTTACCTTATCACCACTCATGAATGTTTTTGACCAACTTTTCCCCCCCTTGCATGATGCAAGACTAACACCAAAAGTGTACATATCTGGACCATGTCTCCAATTTCCTATTGACAATGTCATGAGTGCGACTTAATTTTATGAGTGACATGCTTGTTATCATATTGTGACTACATTTGCATATTGTTCATCTACATTGACATCACTTGGGTGACTTTGCCATGTTGTATTAAGAGATGTATTTGTAATGAAGGTATATTGTCCTTATCTCTATCTCAACATTTGGTGTAGGTCTGGACTGGCACTTATGATTGAATGACAATGTCAGCCAACTTTGTTCAACATCATGTACATTTGAAGTAATATGTGCACTCCTTTAACTCCTAGATAACATGACAGCAGACGTGACTGCTATCCACATATTCACAACATTGTCAAAGCCAACAGGAAGATGGGCTGTTTGCCTGAAAGGGCTAAGGCAAGTGAAACATGGAAGAGTGCAAGTAGGTCGGACACCAAACAATCAGTTGCACCAACACATTGGGAGGGTGTCAGACAGCATCAGCAGGAGGTCCGCACACAGGACACAGTTAGACCATCAAGTGCATCACAGCAGACAGCCACATAGGAAACAAAGTCCCAGCCAGGCAGGAGCTTTCACTTTTAACTATCAATTGGTCTGACAGATGCAGAGGCTTAACAGGATGATGGCGGGTATTGAACAGTAGCAGGCCAGCATAAGAGAGAGTTTATTAACCTTTCAGAAGGCCATGGAAGGGATTACTGACCAGATAGGACTGTCTCTCAAAACATTCCTTTTCCGGATTGTTTATTAGGATAATATTTTGTAGTTGGTAGGCATAGTGTTAGGGTTTAGTATAGGTGTAGGATTGGTGTACGTACGTTTTAGGTAAATAATAGTTGAGTAGGTTTAAGAGTGTTAATATAATGGTAGTCCTTTGAGTGGGTTACTGTTTTTTGTGTACATGACGAAAATAAAATTAAAACCAAAAATACCCAAAAATCTATGTTTGTTTAGATTTGTATGTGTAGATAGTATATGTGTACGATGCAGTTTATGGTTGGATTGAACCAAAATATGTTTATTAAAGGGGGTGGGGGTTAATATTTAACTTGTCATGTGTGTATAGTGCTTAAGATAGATTTAAAAAAGTCAAGATAGTATAGTATATAGGTAAGGTTAGTTAGTGTAGGCTAGGTAGGGGGAGGTAGGTTTAATAGTTAATAGTTGTTATGCATTAAATATTTCTTTTTCTATGTACTGTAGTTGGTTATCATTCAATTTGTAAAAGCTGGTACCATTGTGTAAATTGAGTTGGGTACAGGATGTACCAATTGACCTGAGGTCTTTAAAGTTATTTGTAGCTTTGTCAAAGGCCTATGGACAATTGTTAGTCTACCTCACATTTGGGTCATGTATGGACCCTTTTCCATGCTTTAGATACTGTAAGCTGGGCTTAGAAACAAACATACAAGACTCATCATGGTTTTTACAAAAGAAAAGATTTGTTTCCAATCCAGAATAAGAGATCCTCGCATTTATTCAAGTAATCAGAATTTTCAACTTTTGAGCAACAAAGATTGCAATTGGTTACGTTTTGATGACAAAACTAAATCAATTAGGGTCACATGTCAGGTGACATTTAGAGGTGAGGTGTATATCAGGGAGGAGGAATACATTGATCATAAGAAAGGTAGGCTTCTTTCAAAGAACACAAGTGGATAAGATTAACAAATGCACAAGCGGAAAGTACTGTACTGGGTGACAAGAAGCTGGCATGATGTTCTACACAGGACCATTAGGAAACTGGCCAGGGGATTCAAAGATTTTCATCTGGCAATTCTTCTAGTGAAGTCCACATCTTCCTCCTTTGATGCGTGTTCTGCCTTCCCTGTAATTGGCGGTGTTAGAATGGGAGCCAGATGAGGCACACACACATCAGAGGGAGAAGACGTGCCATATCTGTTCTCAACAACAGTTGTGAATGCCAATAAGGCAGCATGCGAATCCCTGGCAAGGGTTTGCTGGTTTGCCAATAAAGCAACAATGTTGATATTGAAGGCACCCATTGATGCAATGAAGGAGTTAATCTTTTGCCCCAGGGACTGCACTGTATTATGTATGGCCCTCAGCTACCTGACATCTTCACTAGTGTCAGATGTAGAAATCTATTGTTGTTCCCTCTGCCTCATGACAACAGCGATATCACCTTAGGACTCATCAACCCCATGGAGCCAAGAGTAGGTGTCTGTGGTCACCTTTGCCAAAACTCTTATTAGGGCTTGTAGTGTAAGTCCTTTATCCCTGATAGGCTCTGCACATTGGAATAATATACACTATAGATTTGACATAGGACTGAGTACATTAAACTTAATTACTTGTGTGTGCCAGCTAACTCAGAGGTCACTAGAAACTTCTCGAATAAACAAGAAGGGATCAGTCTCTGACAACCGCATAAACATGACAACTTTGCTTCCCTTAGAGTCGGAACAATCTCAGAACCGTGGAAACAATAGCTAACAGTTTCACTCAATCAATCGTGCATGCTTCGTTTCTACAGAGTTGCATAGAAATAGAGAGACAGGCATTTCAATAAAAAGGGTTTATTTCTCGTGTAAGAGATATGAACTGCTACAATCGTAAGACAGCAGTAGCAATTTGCATCTCTGAGATCTCAATGAATGCTGTCATCAGGATTGGTAGCCGCTGGGGACAACACAGAGCATGGGCCGTAGCTGAGTCCAGCAGAGTATCGATATCCGTAGGCATGACTGATGGGAGTGTTAGACAGATGTCTAGCATGCATTCTTCACCGCAGAGCAGGCAGCATAGACCAAGTAAGATGCAATCTTGCCAGATTGGTCTGAATGACAGAAACCATGTGGTGTTTAATTCTCGTAGACGAGGTAAACCCAAAATTTGGACGATACGCTCAGGACCATTCATCTCCAATAGAGCTCTCTCCATGGTGAATTGGGTGTCGATGGTGAGTTGGCTTGCCATATCGTAGCAATAGGAGCAAAAATAGGATCCCTGCAATGAGTGCTAAAAGGAGCGGCAGTCTGCCAAACACAGAGTGCATTTGGAAAAATTCCGAGGACTGCTTGAAAAGGTGCTAACAGTCCTGCACACACGTTCTTTAATACATGTACAATACCGCTCGTATCAGACATGTTTAAGATACGACCTAACATTTCTGAGAAATGTACAGGGCAGTTTGTATACAAAAGGGTATGTATCTCCGCAGAAGTCCTTGCAACTTGGAGGTCATAGGTTTCTCTGGCCGAGGTCAGTGGCACTGTCTTTTGTAAAAGAATGGCTTTCATTCTGCTTAGAGTATCAATTCGTATAGAAGAGATGTTCAGTGAAGGCCATAAAGGCGACTCCCTGACTGTATCTATTTGTGGAAACAAGACTTGCATACAGCAAGTGACCCTGGATGTAACCGTTACTAGATAAGGGATACCTGGAACATTCTACAGCAGCTGTGATCATTCAACATAATGTAACTTCCGTTAGAAAGTTGGCCAAAAATTGGATTAATCACTGCAGCCGGTGAACCTTGCAGGTGACAGGATACGTTTGTAGTGGAACCGTCACAGGCCCCGTATAAGTTAATACCCTGACAAAGGAGAGAACCGCTTAGTGTGTGTTCACAGTTTTCACCGCTAAGAAACACTTCACGTTCCCCACTCCAACATCTATGTGTGTAAGGTAAATCCCAGGATGTCTTGATGTATCCTTTACCCAACCTTTCATATTTGCCTACTGGTATATGTTTTAGGCAATACTGAAAATGGAAAGTTGTAACAGGCAGAGTTATTTTACCATGTATGATCCACTCAGTAGCTGGTTTTTCTGCCACTGTGAATGGTAACTTTTCCAGTTTTTCAATGCTCAGCATAGTGTAGTCTGCTCCCCTTTGTGCCAGTTTGATCTGTTTTTCAGTGAGATTGAATTCTGAAAACAGTGACGTCGAGTTGATTAAACGCCAAGGCACATAGCCTGCACGCAAGTTTTGTAGCATCCAGCCTAATAGCATGATAGAATGTAGTTGAGACTGACCATGTTGCAACATGACCATGTCATGTTCCATGATGTCTATGACAGAAGACACAATGCAGTCCAATGAATATATTCTGGACCACAGAGTTGTCAACCCATTGTCTACTACAGAGAGAGTTTTCTCTAAATTATAATAAATTATAAGCAGCGTAGATACCGGCATATATGAAACGTTTTTGACGCGGTTTTCTTGGTCTGCGCCTTCTTGATGTAAAGTTAAGTTTTGTTTTACATCCTTCAGTGTAGCTTTCTGTAGCCAGTGAAGGCAAAGTTTCCCTACACTGTATGTTGTTACTACCCCTGGGTGCTGTCTTTGAACATAACGTGGGTCTGGCCTATTGATAGTGAAACGCTGTGTTTTATTCAGATATCGATCTTGACAGTTGTTTGTGTATGTGGGCCAGAGCAACCATTTTTTCATTCTGGATCTGATCTGTTGTGATGCAAATATTATGTACGTCGACCTCCCCCCGTGTAGAGCTATTGTTTGCAGGTATAGGTATGGTCGGTGTGTTCATGTCTTTGATCTTGGCTAATCCAAGGCAAGACGTTTGTTGGACAGTGTAATTCAAAAACATAATTTGCTCAGGGATGATCCAGGCCCTAAATAAAGCTTCTACCCCCTGTACTTGACAATCTTTTGCACCCCAGACAGATTTTGTACCAATATTGTCTTTCCAAAAGTCCAAACCCTGTCTAGACAGTTGGGCAATAAAAGCTGCAGAATAAATCTGTTTTGTATTTGTTACCATATTTTTCGTTCCTGTCTTGTTCACATTTTTAAAGTAAAACGATTCTGGATTTGATAGGTTGAAACCTGAAAAATATGGAAACTTCATCGCAAAAGTTTTTGAGCTACCCTTTGGAGATGTAGAACAATATTCCCATTGGTTATACATAAATACATTTCTAGGTGTTGCAGATTTATGAAAGAAATGATGACCATAGTGGCTATAACAATACATTTGTTCATAGTCTGATGAACCTTCTAAATATTCATGATTCGTGAATACAGTAGACATCTCTAGATCAGACATCATATTATTAACAGTCTCAAAGTACCAATCATAAGAAAAGGTACTAGAGCTAATAAAGTCACTTAATGAAATCTTTTTTTTTTTTTTTTTTGTTTGAAACCGTTTATTGCAATCTCAAGTATATACAAGTATGGGCCTACAACCTTCCGGCCGGCCGCTAGAATGACAGGAGCATATGACATACGTACAAAAAGGCACTTGGCGTTGCAGAGAAGTAAATCAGGAGGTATCAACGACGTGGGCCACATGACTCTGAGCCCACAATACGGTTTCATTTTATACAAACACAACAACACAAAAAACCACACCCGCAAGGCAACCCGCTATCAAAAGTAACAGCACGTGCTCCTCAAATGGGGGACCCCAACCATCCACAGGAATCTAAAGAGGGGAAGGGGAACAGATCAAGGACTGGGGGAACCCTGTGCCCGGGGCTGGGGGAGGGGGTCAACTAGGGCGACGGAGCTGGTGAGGCAGCAGGCAGCAGTGGTGGCTCGCAAATACCCCCGCGGTAGGCGTTCCAGGGGCCCCATACTTTCACCCACGCCCCAGGCTTACCCCTCGCCACATACACCACCTTTTCTCGGAACATGCACCAATCCATGTGTTCTTTCCAGGCCGACACCGCCGGGGGCCTCTGGGATCCCCACAGTTGAGCGATGTCACGCTTAGCTATCATATATCCCAGAGTCACCCATCGCGTCTGCGGAACCGAGTAATCAGTTGGTTCCCACACATTCAGCAAGCATCTCCTCGCTTCAGGCAACAGCGCGACATGCGTAACCACTCGCAGGACCTCATGCACACCACGCCAGAATCGCTCCACCTTCGGGCATTCCCACAGAATATGCAAAAAAGTCGCCAAAGCACCACACCCACGCTTACACAACCCATCCTCGGCATAGCCCATACGCAGAAGCCTTGGCCCCGTCATGTAAACCCGGTGGAGTATCTTAAGCTGGACGAAGCGAAGGCGAGCCGGTATGGCCACCTCCTTAGGAGAGGCCACCGCGGAAATCCAGTCCTCGTCGTCCAACTCCAGCCCATCGGCAACCCAAGCCTCGTGGAGGCCAGTCAGCAAGCCCGAGCGGTCATTAATCAATTTCTTGTAAATGAGGGAGATCGTGCTGTCCGGAACGTGGCCATCTAGCACTCTATCCTCCAGGGGGGAAGACTCCGGGATGGAGGCGACGTCTGGGAAGACGGAGCCCAGTGCGTGACGGACCTGCAAGTATCGAAAGTATTCACTGCCCTGCAGCTGAAACTCCGTCTGCAGCGTCTCGAATGTTTTAAATCCCCCCCTCGTCCAGAGATCCCCCACTTTACTGATGCCTATCGTGTCCCACTTCTCGAAGCCCTTCGAGGTCCACAGGGAGCCCAACCGCTCAGGCGCATACAACGGTGACGCCCGGGTCAAACGGTCCTTCCACCCCATAGCTGCATTGGCCGCGTGCCACACTCGCACCATGACACGCGTGGGGCCCGTCAAGCGGGGATCGGGCGCGCCAGAGTAGAGCGCTCGATTGTAGTCGCCACCGTGCAGGAGCATCTTGTCCATTTCAAATGCCGGGTTTAAGGCGGGCCCATAGAGGCCGTGATTAATTGCAGCTAGCTGGGAGGCCCAGTAATACCGCTTAATATCCGGGAGGGCAATCCCCCCGTCGTACCACGGGAGCGTCAACTTCGCCAGGGCTATACGCGGCCTCCCGTCCCAGAACAGGCGGCGCTGTAGACTCTCCACCTCACGGAAGTAGCGCGCCGGGACTAAGTCCATAGTGTTCTGGAGAGCGTACAGGAAGCGCGGCAACGACATCATCTTAAACAATGCCGCCCGGCCGAGCGGCGAAAGCGGCAGGCGCCGCCAGCGCGCGACGTCCTCCTTCAAGCGCTGGAGGGGGGGAAGCAAATTCCGCTCGTAGCGGGCCTCCGGGTCCAGCGTAATATAGACACCCAGGTACCGAAACCCCTGCGAGGCAATCTGGATCGGACAGCCCCGCGGGAGGACGGGAGCCTCCCCGGAAAGCACATAGACACATGATTTAGCCCAGTTGATGACAAGGCCTGAGTTACGGCCAAAGGAGCGCAGGACATCAACCAGGACAATTAGTGATTTGCGCGGGGAGGCTAGGTACAAAAGGATGTCGTCAGCATAGAGGGACACGCGGTCCTCATACTCGGGGGTCCAACGGAGACCACGGATGGAAGGGTGCCACCGCAGCCACTCCGCCAGGGGTTCCAAGGCCAGTGCAAACAGGAGCGGCGACAAGGGGCAACCCTGTCGCGTGCCCCGTCCCAGCGCGAATGGGGCCGAGACTCGTCCATTCACTACCACCTGCGCCAATGGGCCCGAATACAACAATTTGACCCAGCTGATGAATCCCGGTCCAAATCCAAATTTCGCCAGCATCGCCCAAATGTATGGCCATTCGAGCGTGTCAAACGCCATGGTGGCGTCTAAGGACGCCAAGATGGCCGTCTCCCGCACCAATGAAATCTTAAATAAATGTGGAATCTTCAAAAGCTCCAAGGGTCCAAAAATGTCATATTGATTTTGGTCCCAAACTATACCATCATGTATAGGAACGGCTGTCATGTTCACTGCTGACAAGTCTCTTGCTTCACGATGGAATGATTTGTGTGGCTGAAGAGGTAAGTTCAATCTTTTACTTGCTGTGTCCATGTGAATATGTCTTCCATTTATCAGCATACCCAGAGTTAATACCAGAGCTATCCAAAGTAGAAAGAAGAATATTCCCAAAACAATCCATTGTTCAATCCATGGTGAAACCAGATAAGTCTTTTTCAGATGAAAAAAGTCTATTGCTTGTTATTTGAAAGTTCTTTGTGCTGGCGTTGTTTCAGGTTCGCTGGGATCCTCAGAAAACGTATCAAAGTTCATGAAATAGCCAGAAGCAGTTCTGTCAATGGTTGGAATCGAATCAGGATTTGTTGAATTCGCTGGAACCAGTTGATCACTTGTTACTTCGTTGTAGACATGTGTATCAGGATGAACTGTTATTTGGGTCTCAAGAGGTATAAGTTCCATGGCATTGTTGCTTAGTCCTTTATTTCTCAGTGTAGAATCTTCAAAGGTGATGAGTTTTTCAGTTTGAACCTCTTGGATTGTAGCTAGAAGAATGCATCTGCTACATTGGCGGAGTCCACTTGGCCTATTACTTAGTATCGGCCACATAATGTGGTTTGATCAGGTCAATGGACACAAATATTTTCTCCTTTTTACCAGCAAGGGGCGGCAAAAGTACTGTTCTCGACCCGTAGATTGCTATGACAGGTACTGGTTGTCTGTATGAAGGTCCAAATTCCTTCTTACCCACGATCTTTTCTCTGACTAGATCACCAAGCTTTGGGATCCAGACAGGCCTTGCTGAGAAGGCTGGTTTTTCCTCAGTGATGGTTGGCTGCAGGATCACGTTGCTGTGTTTTGTTCTCAGTTCATTTAAGTCCTGTAAAACAGCCAAACGATCTTTGATTTCAAATTTCTTATTTTCCATCACTGTGCCTTGCATATCAAGGTCCGGTACCAACATTCTAGTTCCAAATAGAACTTCGTATGGAGTGACACTCCCTAGAGAACTTCTTGGCAAGTTATTAAGTGCGCGTTGGACCCCATAAAGGTGTTTGACCCACCCATCACCCAAACTTAATACCCTAGCTGTTATAGACTACTTTATGTCCCGGTTTTTTCTTTCCACAACAGAATTTCCCTGAGGATGGTATGGAGAAGAATACGGCAATGCTACGCCCAAACTGGCCATGGCCTCTTTGTAAGCCCGAGAGCTAAACACATGACCCTGGTCAGAATGAAGTGTGCCAATTGCGTATGTGCCGATAAAGACTCGCAAATCTTTTATAACAGTTTGAGCGTCAGCCGAGCGCTGAGGCCACATCCATAGGAACCTAGACTTAGTGTTTGTGGGATTGCATTTGTCCAAGAGGACGCCTGCACGTAGATAGTCTAATGCTGTCTAATAATGGTGTCTGAACTGGGCTGGCTATGTAGTCAGGTATCTGGTGGCGTGCTGTACTGCGATCTCTATTACAGTCTATGCAGTTATTGATGAAGATATGATTCAGTGTTTTCTTTCCTGGCCACCAGTAAATCTCTTTTAGTTCTAAAATTGTTTTAGCGATCCCCTGATGTGTCAGACCCTCTCCCAGCTGAGCTTTGTAAATCAAAGCTGCTCGTCGTTCCATGTTTGGAATTACTCTCTCCCCCACTCCAGGGATTCGAGCAAATGGAACGCTGTTCGCTTCAATTATATATGAGTATTTGAGTGGAATCCTTTTTAGGTAACGCTTCACCGCTGCCTTTGCTTGAAGCATTGACAGCCAGCATTATTTCACTGTCTATTTTCGTTTTTGAACGAGTGATTGCAGCTACGGAAGCCGTTTGCACAGACCCTTCGCGGCTTCATCAGTCAATGAATTCCCTTCAACGTGAACGCCAAACCGTTGATGACTCAGCGTGTGTATCACGTGAATGTTTTGTAGTCCGTTTCGCAACTGAACTACTTGTTCCCAAAGCATTTTATGCTTGATTGGGCCATCTTTTGCATCTTTGAAACCATTTTGAAGCCAATTCTGTAAATATTCATTGTAAAATTGAACCCAGTAAAAAGAATCTCACACTATGAGTGTGGGGAATTCGCGATCCGTATTCTCAAGTGCCATTTTAAATGCTTGTAGTTCAGCTCGCTGAGCTGTACAATCTCCTAGAGATTGCTTTTTTGTGACCAATGGTCTGAATTTGCCATCGCGCATACGACCTTTAATGATCGCGCATGCTGCACTGTAAGCTTGTTTACTCTCCTTAGCGGGTTGTGCAGATCCGTCAGTATAAATTATAAATTTGTACTGATCAAGAGGGAGAATTTCAGTAGGCAGAGGATATTCGTGTTTGTTTTGCAAGAATGCTTGTGTTTTCAAATAAGGATCAAAAACATATTCAACATCAGTTGCAGTAAGAGAATTAAACCATTGTATCCATCTTGGATGTAAAGCTTTTGCATTCGGAATGCTCGCTTTAGTAACTGCCTCTAAGGCTGGTACAGGAGTCACAACCATTATTCGTTTCCCCTGTGCTAGGGCTCTTTCTTTTGCTACAGCGGTTTGAATTGCTGTCAGAATCTTTTCTGTAGAAGTGAATTTCATTTCTGCTTGTGTATACAAATGTGATTTGTATCAATGGGTACTTTTTCACCTTCGTTAAAAGTTAGGTAGGTGAATCCGCATTGACCCGGAATGATTCGGATCACTAAGTTGCGTACGTTTATGCATGTTTGCAAGTGTTTTGTTGCTAACATGTCTATTTGATGTGAACGCAGAATTTCTGTGTGTTCTTGTGTCCAAGTTGTGGTTTTGAACTCAGGTTTGATTAATTTGTAGAGAGATTTAACCCTCTCTGCGTAGTTTAAAATGTAAGTTCTTCCAAAATTCAGGAAACCTAGAATCGACTGTTAGTTATTCAGCGTTTTTGGAGGTTGGAGCAGCGCACACTTTTTTAAAAAGTTGGCTGCCAGGCTTTTGCCTTCACTTGAAAGTTCATATCCTAGAAAAAGGACGTTGAGATGGGCAATTCTGGACTTTTTAAAGTTGAATTTGGAACCCTCAGAGGCGAAGCCCAATATAATGGTATTCACCCTGTTCAAGTGCCTTTCCAGGTCATAGTCTGTCAGATATATATCGTCCACATATGACAATGCCTCATCATCATAAATTTGTAGTAACTCTGTTACTCTTGCTGAGAATAACCCTGGGTTGTTCTTGACAAAATTGACGCTGGGTCCCCGTTATTGAGAAAGCGGACAAATATCTGCTTTCAGGTGCAATATTTTGACAAAATAAACCATTTGAAATGTCTAATGTGGTTTTGTACTTTTTACACACAATGTTATCCATTAATGCTGTATTGAGTGCATTTTGCACTGCAAATGTTTTACAACATGAGTTTAGGTGTCTGTAATCCAAACCTAGATGATATGTATTGTATTGGAACCAGGAAACAAAGGATTGTTCATTTTTGAGGTGCATGTTTCTATCACTCCTCGGTATTCAAGTTGATCTAAGATCTCCCTGGCCTGTTTTTTAGCTTCTTGCTTAATTGGATACTGTCTTTATGCAGTCGGTTGATTTTTTAACTGGATTTTGTGGTGAAGTGAGTCCTCATCCCATCCTACATGATTCTTGTATAATGCTGGGACTTGGGCCACTGCCCATTTCCGGGCATAAGTATATTTTAAGTGTACTGGAACATGGTTGGAGAAGGCTGGCATAATGATGTCTTCGCCATGTGTGCACTCCCTGACAGATTCTGGTGGCCAGTCTCCTTCTACTAGAAGTATATCATAACCCCTTGAAAGATGCTCCCAAAAGAGTGCTTTCACTTTTCTTGGTATGTCTCCCTCCAGCCGGAGTATTATTTCATATAACATATGCGGAGTGTCTGCAGTTTCAACTTGAATGTCCTCATTCATGTCCACTGTTTCCAGAAGCCCCTTCAGGTTCTGGTGAGCTACTGTAACTTCTCTTGCACTGTCCAACATTGTCTGACCCCCTTCTCCGTTCTTGAGTTGTGTTCTCAGAATCCTCAGCATGTCTGATCTTCAGACCTGCTACCTTCTTTTTGGAGAATTGAGGTTTTGGTCTGTTTTTCTGAACGTGTTGATCGTCTTTGGACTTCACACGTTCTTCTTTGTTCTCTGACCATCCTCTTCTTTCGGATGTCTGTGATGATATCTGAACGGTGCGAGAGGAACGTGTATCAGTATCTTGATATCTGTCAGGTTTTCTCAAATTCTCCCTATTCCTAAGGTTATACCTCCTTTCAGAGGGCTCCTTTTGAGGAGACCTGCCTTGGGAATGAGATCGCTTCTCATTGGAATGCTGTTTGCTATTTTCCCACTTCTTTTTAGAAGAGGTAGGAGGGTTTTAAGTAAACACCTTATCAGGACTTTCAGACAGTTGTGTTTTAACTGTATATTTCTATTAACTTTTGTATGTTATTAGAAATTCCTTGTCCGACATTGATTCAATGTCAGGGTCAGGTGTGTAGCCGGCTAAAATCGGCCATGAAGCTCCTGGTCTACCTAGTGGACCGAGCCTGGTAATGTGATGGTAATAATTTAGGGCGCCTTTAAACCAGAGCTCATGCTCCTGGTATGTGAGTGGAATTTCAATATCCTCGAAAGGAATATATTCCTCTGGTGGATCACCTTCTTTGTAGAAGTGAAACATTTTAGTTACTGAATTTGATTCTGGGAATACTATCCATGAATAGAATACCTCTGTCTGGTGAGATTCATGTGCCTCTATCGCATAAACTGCTCTACTACCTCTTGGTGTTAGGCCATGTTTTATACGTTTTAGAGTGATGGTTCTCCTTATATTTGGATATATGTTTATAGCATCCTTCGTCGGTTTTTTGAAAACCAGTATGATTAAAAGCTGCTGTGAATTGGTCGGCCACAGCACCACCAGTATCGGTGTTTGTGCCGTTTTCGGTCATTGTTTAATGACAAGTTTCAGGGCAAGTTTCAAGGGAACAAAGATAAGGTGCACAATATTTTGGAACACTGTATCCTTCAACGTTGAACAAACCAAACAGCTAATACATAGGATTTTTGTCCTACTCAGCTATGGCGGATATTATCCCTACCGACTCTAGATGTCTTATGGAGTATTATGAGTAGTGGGTCTCTGAGAAAAGCACGACTGAGTTACTTCAGTATCTAGCGTTAAATTAGTGCTTTACCAAACCGTTGGGCACCATGTAGTGTAGTTCCTATATCCCTGATAGGCTCTGCATATTGGAATAATATACACTATAGATTTGACATAGGACTGAGGTCAGTATGTCTCTATCGAGTACATTAAACTTAATTACTTGTGTGTGCCAGCTAACTCAGAGGTCTCTAGAAACTTCTCGAATAAACAAGAAGGGATTAGTCTCTGACAATAGACAATAGTCTCACTCAGTCAATCGTGCATGCTTCGTTTCTACAGAGTTGCATAGAAATAGAGAGACGGGTGTTTCAATAAAAAGGGTTTATTGAACAGTCTTATTTCTCGTGCAAGAGATATGAACTGCTACAATCGTAAGACAGGCTGCGAAGTACAATATGTACAGAGTTAGCAGTAAGAATAAAATAATTCTGCAATAGCATGGTTTCTAGCTATTACATATATTCATAAGATACATACATAAATAACACAAGCTAAAATGCGATACTCATCTGATGCTTCTAAATTGTTCTACCCCAGTGTACCTAACCTAAGTGTAATATGAGGTAAGAAGTAGGTGCTGTTGCCTAAAGTATAGCTAGCTATAGTTTTGCTAAGAGTTGCCAAAAGTTTCTCTAAGTTCTAGTCTTGCTCCATACCTTAGAATGTGCGAGGTTGGAATCTCTTTTCCGGACTTCGATATCTAACACCCCACAAGGGGAGTCAGAAACACTGGAGCTGGATTCTCTGCGAAGAGGATGACAGCGTCTGGTCAGTGCATCAGGCTGGAACTCGATTTACTTCCGAACTTGCCGTGGGGAACCGCAAGTAGGAAGTCGAGTTGGATCTTGCCGGAACAGTGGTGTGCTAGGGCAGGTGCAGGTATATTTATATCTTGAAGGTGTTTAGGAATGCCTGTATTCACGTAAAAGTCGGGCATCGGAACGTCATGAATGAATCCCTAAGGAATAGATGTTCATGCATACTAAATGAGTTCTTGGAGAAATCAATATCCAAGCAAGGGAAATTCCCAGAGGCTTAAGAGTCTGGTTTTCCGGGAACTTGTTGTGACGTGGATTGTCGGATGTAGGAGACCATGCCTGTATTTGGTTAGCATGGACAATGCCTAAATAAGGGATGGATTATCTATGCCTAAATAAGGGCAATATGAATTTTACCTATATAAGGGCATAAATCTGGAAACCTATATACGGAATCTAAATCTACACACAACAGTCTTAGACACCTACAGATTCCTTTAAGAGTGACCGCTATGGTCTCCATCCCCGACCGCACCTCATCAGCCATTCACTGCTGAACTCCTACCACTTGCCATTGAAAGACAACTTGGAGGTCCTCAGCTGAATGGGCCATGTCCAGTGGGTGATGGTTCATCTGGAGACCCTGCCAAGTCATCTTCCCTTGTAAAAGCCGGAGGAGAATTTTCAAAAGAACCCGGAGTTGTTGGAATATGTCTTCCCCGGGGGGGGGGGGGGGGGGGGGGGGGCAGGATGGTATCACCAACAGGTTGTACACCAGGGACAGGCTCATCTACAGGAGATGTTGGTGGTCCCTCTGGTAAAAGATATAACAGTGTAAGGAATAAGCCATGACAGAATTTGACATAAGTAAATATAGTAACATTCAGATCATTCTTACAATCACTTTCTATTACACAGGGATATGTGAAACATATGTTTGTACATATAAATAAGGCCATGTTACAGTATTGTTGCTTTTCACATGGTAATACCTACACATTGGATACACACCCTCAAAATTGATAAAAAAAAAGCCTATTTGTGCCATTCCACACAACGCAGCACAGCTGGGCAGCTTGCTAGTCTACCCTGCCTGAAATAGTGGGTGGTATAACAGGCCACATTTCACATGTTGTGGTGCATTGCTGCTTTCTGCGTACACTGATGAAACATTTGCTTCTTAACACCACTACAGAGACCATTGCAAGGGTGCCTGCATTTGCTCAAGCCATCAATTTGCGCCCCAGCACTAACCATCATATGCCATACTTTGTTATTTCTCTCCCGATCCTGAACTCAGCCTTTCCCACAATACACCATTGGTCCTTGTTGTACAGTCTTGAATGCAATTTGTGAAACATTATTCCCTGGGGATCATATTTGACACACATCCACACAACTCTACACAGCAAGCATCCTTTTACAGTAAAGGGGGTATGCATGTATATGCCATGATTTAAGTTTGTCAATGGAATCTTTTAGTTTCCCAGCAGTCACTCAGGCATCTCCTGACTCACAACAGTAGACACTGAGAACCATCTCTGAATGGAAAAGCCACCGCCACACTTGGAAGTATGCAACAGCTGAAGCTCACTCCTTTTCCTCAGAACCCAAGATGCTAATCTGCAGAGTCCCGCAAATCTCTTCACCCTTCCCCGTTCTTAGAAACTTGTACATGACTCCTCTGGCACTCATCATTCGGACTCAGAAAATCTTCTTAATCTCTAACACTAATGATACCAGATTGTAAACTAACTTTTAGGAGACTCCAACACCACCAACAGTTGTTAGATTGTGGCTTTGACTAACATGGCTGACAGTATGTGTAAGTAATGGTCAAATCACTATATAGTGGTGCTGATATTCTGAAGCATAAACTCACATGCTTGCTAACATGAATAGGCCCCAAACCCTCAAACTCCAATCATCTTGGACACCTACCTCACCATGTGACTTCATTATCCCAGCATCAACTTCCTCTCTTTCAACATTATTAGCAAGGACAGACATTTCATCATTTGGCCCCCTTCTAACACTTGGGACCAGCACCCAGGCCATCATTGCATGTAGTCTGGAGTACACCAATACCCTCTATCACAGCATGTCTGGAGAGCTGCTACACAAGACTTGAACTATCCAACACACCACTGCCAGACTATTCCATAGCCTACCTTGAGGCATACACATCACACCTCACCCAAAAACAATGCTACCCCATTCATACAAACTGGCAGTTCCAATTCCTTAGCCACACCTGCAAGGCACTGCACTACAAGGGACCCACTTATCTCACACACCATCTATGCTTCCACCAAATCAACCATGGGCTTCCACTCTGCATCACTTGCACTCACACACACCCCCAACATCCATATGAGCAAGACAGGAGTTAGACTAGCTCCTTACATGGCAGGCAACACCAGTAAAACCCCACCCAGCACATCAGGACTGCTGGGTGCAGTATGGATTTGTGCTAATGACTGTACTCCTGGCTCTTAAAGTGATCCTACTTGGAAGGCATATAAATACACCGCACCTGGATAACCTCTAAGGTGACAGGTTTACCGTCTGCTAAGCAACATTACTTGACATTACATTACATCGCACTTTTAGCTGCCCAGCCGCAAGACAAGCTCCCTTGCATCATAGTACAAGGGGGCCTGCATTGGCACAGGCATTTCTGACAAGTTTGCAAGTCCAAACATGATGTGCTGCTCGAGTCCAGCTTTTTTACTTTGGATTTGGGAGTTGCAGTCCTGGTTAATAATGTTATTGATTACACTACAACCTGGAGTGGTCCAACACATCACACAAGGACCTGGAAAACATGGCAGTGTTGGACTGGACTGCATGAATTGTGTCTGGCAACAAGATTACAGTTATGTCATGACCGAGTTTACATGTCAGACATTCCTGCTCTTTTCTTTGCACACAGCGCAGCGCTGTGCAGCAGAGGAGAATATTTGCAAGGGGAGTCGTATGATTCTTACACCACGCAACATGGTGTAAGCACGACACAAGCCCACAATGCGATTTTCACAGCCACACAAGGCCACCTTGTGTGTCCCTGAGTGGCATAATTAATCTGGAATAACTCAATGCAGCTCTTTGTGCATTACATTACTCTGCCCTGAGAAGCTGTTTCATGTTAATTGCATTGGTGTTCCCACACAACTCTCATGGTTTTAGCCATTCCCAGTTTTACCAAATGTGGTAGACCTGGAAATGCCCCAAAAATGTATGCCTTTTCAGGACAGAGGTAACAAGGATTGCTATTTGTGCAGGAAGTTGCCCCTGTATGCACAAAAACAATCCTGCATGCAATTCAGGCACCATTGAACCATAGTGAAAGGGTGCCTGTGTTGGCACTAGGTAGCCCCTTGTGCACCAGCACTTGGAAAAGGCAGGAATGTGCCATATTGGAAATAATACAGCTCATTTCTGCCCTTTCCCTGTAACTCAGTGCAGCGTAACATGGTGACTTGCTGTGCTGTGTTGCTTAGCAGTTTAAAATTGATATGCCCCAAGGTGTCTTGCTACACTGCACTGCATTACAGTTTGACCCATATGGTCCCTTGTTGTCACATACCCTGTAGTTCTTGCTGGTCATCTACCGCAGCACTGTCCTGTGCTTCCACTGCTGCTACCAAAAGTTGGGATGAGGGATGCCAACTGCTCCTCCAGTGGGTCTAACTCCTCCATGACATCAGGTCCTCCTCCGTTCCTCATGGTTGCCTTAAGGTTCCTGGCCAGTTGTTCTGTGGTCCTGCATTTGTAGTCATGCCACCTTTTCTTACACTCCAGTACTGTCCTTTATTTTTTTAGAGTGACACTGTTAATCTTATCCACGGTGGTTTGCCAAATGGCTTCCCTCTTTCCTAATGGAAATTTTGAGTTGGCAAGGAGTAGGTGTTAATTTTTTCTCACCTCACTTGTTACCATTTTATTCTCCTCCTCACTGAAATTTGTGTACCTTTTCCTTTAGCCCAGCACTGCTGTATAGTCGTCTTTGTTGGGTTTGTGGTCCTCCTGGCTTGTCATTGCTACTTCCATTTTGTTTGGGTAGAGATGTTTTGTGGTTTGAGATTTGCCTGCTTTTTCAAGCTTGCTGCCATGCAACGCACTCCTGCATGACGTAATGCTGATCTGCGGCATGTAGAGGTGCTATATGACACACAAATTAGATTTCCGTCATGTAGAGAGTACATACGTTGTGGCACCTTGCGCCATTCCTGACACAGTTGCAACAGAATTTGTGATGCATCTTTGGTCCTTGCGCCATGGTGTACCGTACCATAAATACGACACATCCATGGGGCAGGGATCTGTCACAATAAAGTGCAGATTTTTCTGATTCATCGGTGACGTATAGCATCATTGCGTTAGAATTAAAAAATATGACCCTCAGTTGGGTGGCATCTGCAGTCAGATGTGGTTTGCTTTTCTGCCATTCAGTGCTCCTATTTTTGGTACCTGCTTTTTGATTGCTCTTGTCTCATAGCTCCTGGGGATCACACAGTAGTATCCCACTGTTTGTCTGTTGGTTATCCATGAATGTAGATTGATGAAAGAGCTGGAAGGGAGCCAAAAATCAGCTTGGCAATAATAATTGAGCCAGCCCTATATAGCAGTAAACAACGAGAATATATCCATAAGGGCATGGTTGAGTCATGGCAGCCCAACCAGCTCTGAAAACAGCCCCCCAGCCTACAGCTACCAAAAATGCCAGATTGGCAGAATGACAAGACTGGCCTTGCTTATGAATGCTCTTCATGCCAAGCTTGTGCTGATATAGAACAGGTGACATCAAGACTGTATAGGAAATTCATTATCCTACAGAATGTAAGGGATTATTTCTGTGATAGGTTGAAGGGTGACAGTCAATTTCACTTCCACAGAGGCAGCATCATTGATCACCAGTAGACCAACCACATGCCCTCTTTTCCCAGAGAGCCAGACTGCTTGTCTTAATTGATTATTCGGTCAGAGGCTACCTCCTTGTTGGAGTTTTGCTTTCAATTCAAAGCTAACAGAGGTCAAAAACATTTACCTCACAAAATGTTCTCTTGGTGGGGTTGAGGAGGGAAGGGGTTTCGCTGTTATATAGTGTAAAACAGGATTATGCATCACATTGGGGCATATCAGTAACAACCGGCGATAATTATCGTTAAGCGCACTTAGCGCTAGGATAATTATCGCCGGCTAGCGTGGATTTTTATTGCTGAGATAGCGTGCTATTAGCAATGCTTATCTCAAAAGCGATAAAAATCCTAGCGCTAACTGCCTAACATGAGATTATCGCTGGAAACCCAGCGATAATCTTACGAAATGTGGTGTTAGCTTGTTGATAGGGCCCCACAAACTTAGCCATGATATCCACCTTCCATAGGATATCATGGCTAAGTCAGTCCTGAAGCAGGCGTAAGGAAAGTAGCGATAACAGGGGTTATTGCTACTTTTCTTGCCGCTATGCTTCATAGCGTGTGGCTTGATGATAGGAGAAATGTTGCTTAGAGACATTTCTCCTGTCATGTTAGGTCAGGAATGCCAACTTTGCATCTCATTAGAGATGCAAAGCTGGGCGTTAAGATTTCGTGCACTCTTGCAAGGTTTCACGCGTTAGCGTGACCTTGCTAATTAGGCGATAAAATTATCGCCGCTTTTCGTCCGAAAACTGCCGCAAAAGCGGCGATAATTTTCTGTCGACGCCTTGCTGATATGCCCCATTGTTATTAGAAGTCTTCCTAGAAATATGTGTTACAGTCTCCCTCGACTATGAACTTTTGTATTGCCTTATGAACTAATGAAGCCTTCTTATTTGATCCACAGCACACCTTATACGATCTACTAACATTTTCTGTCCTACTTTACTTTGGTAACCATTTCTTATCAAGTGCACCTACTAACATCTGATGACTGCATCTAAACATTTTGACCCATATTTATGAAGTATTTGTGCTGTCCTTGCAAGGTGAAGCAAGGACACTGAAAATGATTCAGTAATATTCACAAAGCCGCAAGGCCTGATCTGTGTGGCATTTGTAAAGAAATGTAACACAAGGCAGCTGCTTTTGCTCTGTTACTTTACATTTCAACTTGGGAGGTGTTCCATGGGTGGAGCATGGGCGTTCCCATGCATCCAACCACGAATGTTGGTGCATTCCCAGATTCATAAAGACTTGTAAAATTGGAATGTGTCGGAATGTTATATGTTCCCAAGTGAGGCATGTTAAGGAGAAATATATCTATTTATCCTCTTTATTCCCTCTACATGTGCAAGATTCTGCAGCACACACAGAAAGAGGGAAATGCCTCTAAGGATTGTCTTTCTACAGCAACTTTGTTTGCTGCCCTGAGTTTCATGAAAATGTAGTAGATGTATGCCGCGATGTTTTCGTCAAAACCAAAATCAATATACAACAGCAAATTACAGTAAATCAATTGCTCTGCAATTTCCACAGAATATGTGTGCTTAATATAAATCCGACTTAGGTGAGAACTGTTCTTGGTATTGGGCAACCTTTCCGATTTTAATGCAGAATTATGGATAGCTGCTTTTTGAAACCCTGCTGCAATGCAGAGAGCGTGGCACTGGCCTTTCCTGACCAGAGAGAAGGTACGTTCCACAATAGCAGTGAATGTTTTATCTCACCACAGTGTTTATAAGTGAGGATATTTACCACAATTGCAGGGAAGAGGATACTATAGATATGAGAATGGCCGTCCACAGTCTAGATGTGGACTGTGACTGAGTTCCCACAAATCCAAAATAATCTGACTCCTATTAGCTGAAACTGTTTTGTGTGACAAAAAAGTCACTAAACCTGGGTAGTTTGAGATAAGCGCACAGCTTTCATCAGACAATGATGCGAATTGTAGAAGTACAACAACTCCAAAGCAATGTTACATTTAAAAATAAAATTGCCAAGGGAAGATAATAAAAAACGACTTTAATAAGTAAACTAACAGAAAAATAAAAAATGGATGCATATTTCAATAGTTATTGAAAAAAACAAAGAAACATTTCAACACCGGGATGGTAAATATAAATTTTGGACTGGGGTGAATTAAACCCATTCACTCTTCATAGCTGACTCATAGACACAAGAAACACCTTTGAGTAAACGTTGATGACTCGTCGCAGTAGAAATGTTTACCTTTATACTTTGGTGGAACAAGTGTAGATGCTGTAACCTGGCATGAGGTCAGGTATTTCTTAATTTGTGGCCCCACAATACCCTCAAATTCATGGTCAAAAGTTCTGAATCCAAACCACCAAAATGTAGCCAGGCATGTTGGTATCTTGTACTGGTCCTCCAGAGATAAAAGTTTCTTAGGTCTAACTTGTATCAAATGGTCTGTAACCTCTTTTCTGGTGTGTCAAAAGTCTCTTGCTTTCTGCAAAAGTTCCATAGGCTTCAGTCTATGGGTTCAAGTTTATAGAAGGTGCTCTCCACGCCACTGGAGTCAAGCTATCCTGGCTGATGAGGGGTGAAACCCCGAAACTGGTCCTAGGATGCTTGTTTCCAGTCCAGCGAGGACCTGGCCTGTCAGTTCAGGCTGGACTGTTCCCATTGGGCACAGGGTCAAGACTGATTTGCATATGGCTGGGTTCAAACTGAAATGGCATGGTGAGCAAATAAACAATGGATTTATGCCCAGATCTTTGTACTGGTGTGAATATATGACATTGATCTGCATTCTGTCAATTGATTGTTCTTTTTGCATTTGTCTCCCCTCGAGTGGAACGGGTATGCCCAAATGTGGGTCCCGTGCTCTCCATGCCACTGGAGTCAAGCTATCCTGGCTGATGAGGGGTGATGAGGGGTAAAACCCCGAAACCGGTCCTAGGATGCTTGTTTCCAGTCCAGGGAGGACCTGGCCTGGCAGTTCGGGCTGGACTGTTCCCATTGGGCACAGTGTCAAGACTGATTTGCATATGGCTGGGTTCAAACTGGAATGGCATGGTGAGCAAAAGAACGATGGATTTAAGACCAGATCTCTGTACTGGGGTGAATGTATGACGTTGATCTGCATTCTGTCCATCAATTGTTCTTTTTGCGAAATTACTAAAAGTGGCACTTTCAAAATTGCAATTGAAAATAAGATTTCACCATAAAACAGGATTTCTCATTACAATTCCATAGGCACCAAACATGGAAGGTTTACCTGGTCCAATACTATATCAAGGGAGAGGGAGGTCTTGCAATAGGGAAAAACACATTTAAGAGGTGTACGCTATCAGGACATAAAACTTAAAAGTACATGTTGTGTTTTTAAAATAAATTACACCCTGCCAGGTGGCCTGTTTAGGGCCTACCCTTGGGGTGACTTATATGCATTAAAAAGGAAAGATTGGACCTGGCAAAATGTTTACGTTGCCAGGTTGACATGGCAGTTTACAACTGCTCACACGGGCTGCAATGGAAGGCCTGAGACATGTTTAAAGGGCTACAAAGTGGGTGGCACAAAGTGGGTGGCACAATCAGTGATGCATGCTCATTAGTACCTGGGCACATGGACTATCACTTTAGTAGGGAGTTACAATTAAATTAAAAATGACAATTGGAGAGAAACCAATGTTAGCCCATTTGAAGAAGTGGACCCGCGCACGTCAAGCCTAGTTAGCTGTGGTAAGATGCATAAAGTCCTATGCCCAACAAAAAACAAGATCAGAAAAATATGGAAGACTAAGGCAGAAAGTTTGAGGGAAGTCCACCCTAGGGCTCTCAGGTCTAACATAACCTGTTTTTCAAATCAAACTAAACTTCTCACACTCTCTACAGAGAATATTTTTAGCAAAGTAACTCAGGGCCTGATTTAGATCTTGCCAGATGGTTTACTCTGGTACAGCGGTGATGGATATGCTGTCTGCCGAAATATAAATCCCAAAGGATATAGTAGGATTTATATTAAAGCGAACGGGATATCCGTCACCATTGTGACAGAGTAATTCATCCGTCAAGATCTAAATCAGGCCCTAAATTTCTAATTCAGGAATAGTCTTTGTGGCAGATGCCATCCAACAGCCCATTTCTCTTCAGAAAAGCAACATGCAGTGCCTGGTCCCCATGTTATTATCTCTCTCTTCCCTTCTTTAAATTATTCCTAGTCTCAGCCTATGTATACCCACCAAGAATTCAATTAGCCACCCCCATTTTTTCTTCCTATTTCATACTGTGAGTTCCATCTATGTGCTGAGAAAGATCTACCATTTTGAAATATCATAATTCATGGGCCTCCTTTCACAAGAATTTACAATCTGATTGTATATGGCTCAATTTCCTCTCTCTACTGAATCCTTTCTGTTCTCGGCTTCTATAGCCGACGGTTGGCAACCTCAGCCACATGGGAGATTAAGCATGAGAAGTGACAATTAGGTGTGACCAGGAGGAGGTCAGCGAAGAATGCGAATGGCCTCTGGAAAGCATAGAGATACATTTCAGAAAGGCAGTTTTACAATCATTAAAACAAAAATAACTAATATAGGTAATCAAAATATAATAGTTTAACTGATTTTGTTTTATTCATTTACTGTGCACAGCATATTTGAAGATTTAGCATATTCCTAATAGAATTTAGGGGTTTTCAATTAGTATCACATTTTAAAAGCAGTCCTTTGGAACACAAATGCACGTACATAGACTTCTTAAGCCATCTTAGTGATGTTAGAGAAATATTTTCTTCATGTTTAAATCCCTTATTTTGGATTTTGTTCAACTATGCAAAAAGTTTGTGCACTCTTACAGTTACATTTTCAAAGTATAAATTATGCAAACCTTCAAACAAAAACGTTTTTAATATTTACGACAAGCACATGCAGCTGCAGCCTTTTTCAGCCCAGCCTGATGAGCACTCATTAGCTGCTCACAGATCAAAATACCAGATGCCCAGACTAGGCAAGTGAATCACAAAGATTTTTATAGGAGCATGTGTGACTTACTCTTGTACTCCTGATTTGCCCTTGAATTTAAGAAGACAGGCTGTAGTACAGCAATTATAACTCACAGACAAATCGGTGTGAATCATACTCTTTAGTGGGAAGAATACTGTACAAAGATGAAGTTACTCATAGTCATACTTCACATCTAACTTTGACATGCTGCTGATTGAATCCTGAATATTTGCAGAAGAGAATGACTCTCTGACTTCACTTTCTACTTAATTTACTTAATATGTTTTATAAAGCGTGAACCTGACCATCACGGTATCAGAGTGCTGTACAACAAGCACACTGAAGAGGGCTGCAGTACATTAAGACATCTGTCACATATGATGTTCTGTGCAAAATTCTTGTGCTAACAATAGAATACAAATATGAAATAGGTAGGTAGCTTTGTATGTAGTGTTCAAAGTGCAAGGTGTAGACCAATAGGACGCAGTATATGATGGGGTGGATAACACTTTCAAAAATCATTCTCTTAAGGCACATGTTTTTCTATTAGTATGGCTTTAACTTAATTCTTGAAAAGCTTAAGTGAGGTAATTGCTCTTGTTGAGGGTGGTAGGGAGTTCCACATTTTTGGAGCAGATCCAGCAAAAGTGCGTCTGTGAGTTTTCTTTTATTTAATCTGGGTGATTCTACTATTAGGGATTTAGCATGTGTCAAATACATTCCGCCTTCTGAGAGCTTGATCCTATTTGCCATGCATTGAGGACCAGAAAGAGCTTTGTGTGTTATGCAAGCTACCTTTAGTTGGATCCTAGCTTCCTGCACAAAAACAGTCCTGAGACATATATTCCTTTTCTACCAGCAATAGTAAATCTGAGAATGCATCAAAATCCATTTGATTTCCAAGGGAACACGCACACACCGCCCACTGAACACCTTCCCTGGGCATAGTAACACAAGGTAGCGATTTGTGCTGCATTGTGTTATTCCTGTTTTATCAAGCCACACAGGGCCACGCAACATGACCTTGTCTTGCTTGCTAAATTGCATTTTGGGCTTGAGTTGCATTTGCACCACATTGGGTGGTGTAAGTGCAACGCAACACAAGTCAAAAATATTCCTCATAGATTCTGTGCAGGACTTTGTTTACTCTTCTATTTGTAGGTTTCAAAGATGGATGTTTCAGATTTTGCTAACAACAATTGTAGGAAGGAGAACTCGAACCCATTTAACACCCTAGATTCTCTGCTTTTGGACTTCTCGTTTTGGACTTTTACTCAAGTGAGTCTCTCAAACTGAGTCTCACTCAAGGTAAACTCTGTGAAAATCAAGGGAATGATAACTGCCAGTGTCTGTCTTTTTAGACTAGGCCCGCTGCTAAATAGCTGGGCAAATGGGCTCTAGGTTGGATGACCATGTGCACACATGTGTGCACATCTGTACACGCTGAGAAAGTGGGACTACCATCCAGCTCAGCCTGGTAGCTGTGGACAGGCAGTCTTGCACAGAAGGGACCCTTCAAGGAATAGTGTTGACTTGGGCCAGGCCTTATAATGTATTTGGTTAATCATAGTGTAGGTCTGAAGTGTTTAAATGAAAACATTGCGCGCTTTACTATATTATCATTAGCATTGAAATCTGCACCAAAGTACACATTCACCATACTTTAGTCTAGAGATTCATGTTAGATACCAATCCCAGGGTATAAATTGACTCTGTGCAGATCCAATGTCACTTTTGTGATATCTGCACACCTTATGGCACTTGAGGATTTGTTCAATTTCTCTGACTCAGGTCATAATTGGACTCCTGACTTTTGTTCTCCTCATTGTACCAAGTTAATTACTTTGCTGGCAAGCAGGAGGATCAAAGGCCTCCCCACCCAAATAAAGCCATTTCACCAGTACTTGAACTTATTACTGGGAGAGGAAAGAGTGGAAACAGAATCTGAATGTGATAATTTCATTTCCCAATGCGCCTGGTCTACAAAGGCTCATCCAAAGGAGGACATAGGACCAAGGCCAGACCTCTGGAGTCAATCACAGGAGGGATTGTCATGACTGCCTGCATTCCACGCTGCCTTCCAGGTCACTCCACTGGCGGGGGTGGAGCATGTCAGGAATACCTGGGGTGGTGATGGGAAGGAAGCTGCTTGTCGTTCTAGTCAGCAGCTTCCTGCAGTCACATCTACCTTGCTTCTGGGTTTTCCCTTGTTGCTTGCAGTGTCCTCCATTGGCTCCTTGCGTCGGGTTGGATTTTGTCATGATTCATTGGAGGGCGCGTCCTCTGGGTTCTAAACAGGATACATTTCTTTGTTGCTCCTACAAAAGAATAAAGAAAATAAATGAATCAAGCTGATTGGAACACTGAATGGTAACAGGCTATCGACATTTGTACTCATTGGTCTATTTGTATAACGCTTTCACTTATCTGACTCTGAAGTCTCCTGCTGTTCTATTGACACTGAAGGAAACCCTTGATTTTCTTCTCTGATGAAAAAAGAAAAATATGGACAGTATCCATACTTATGCTGGACTATTTTTCACTTAGAACTGTCTGCGCTATTTAATCGTTTAGGCAATATCGCTTTATTTTGGGAGCATGAAGGAATGCACTGAATGCATATTTATATGTATACTTTGATCTCTTTTTTATGTTATTTTCCAGCCATACCATGTGAGCCTAAGTTTAAGAGGGCATAATTTATATGTGGGGTATGCTGTGATTCATGAAAATGCTATAGCCCACAACATACTATTAGTATGTCGGACTCCCACTTACTAGTTTCTTTTACACTTTTCTACTTTTAGAGTTGTGATACTTACCTTTCAACCTTGCCACCACCTACGTTAGATGGTAGAGGGGATACATACAGGTATAAGGTTACCACCTAGCATATACTTTTTATAGGAACTGTGAAACACTCACGGATAGGTATTATATCTGATATATGTTATATGTTTTTGATTCCTTCATTCAGTGCCTAGACGGGTCCGGATTGACACACCTCCTGAAATACAGCCATCATTGTACTTATTATCTGTTCTCTTTCCTTCCCCTCTTCCCCTTTTGTTGTGATGGACTTTGACCATTGTTGAGTCGTCTCGATTGATAGGGGAGTTGGAACATAGCATCGTGGCTTCCTCTTGCTTTTAAGCAATATGCTTGTAGGCCCGATAGGGAAACAAAGGCAGATAGTGTCTTCGCTATGGCATCGCATGGCTCTCTTATGTCTCGGAGGAATATCAACAGATCATCGGTATACAGAGATAACGCGTGTGTGAATCTCCTAGGGCGATTCCCTATTCTTCCCCACCCCATGAAGGACTTCAGCCAGTGGCTCTATGACTAGGGAGAACAGCAGTAGGGCCGGCAGCCATCCCTGCCTGGTGCCACGTCCGATGGGGATTGAGTCTGACATATAAGGGCCTGTCTTGACCCTAGCAGTGGGTAGAGTGTATGATAGTTTGGTAAGGTGCAGGAAGTGGGTGCCTAGCCCATACCTGGATAGGGTGGCAAACAAGAACTCCCACTCCAGCGTGTCAAATGTTTTCTCCAGGTCAAGTACCAAACAACCTGAGTGTGGCCAGCGGTACCAGTGGAGCCTGTTGATATCCTAGTATTTTGTTCAGAATCTTGTAATCTGTGTTTAACAATGCTACTGGTCGATATGAGCCCAGCAATTCAGGATATCTGTCAGGTTTAGGCAGTGACACGATGCCAGGAGAAGGGACGCCTCCAGTGAGTTACAGTATAATGTCAGTAAGTGCAGGTCAGGACTGACGCATATGCCATGTAATATTCAGCTGGTAGCCCGTCTGCCTAGATGCCTGACCAGTGGCTAGTACCTTTATGGCTGTCTGGACCTAAAGAGGTGCTATTAGTTGGTCTAGCTCCGCCCTTTGTGACGGGCCCACCACTGGCATGGAGAGAGCGGACAGGAAGGCTTCTAGTGCCTCAGGATCTATATTAATAATAGAGTTGCATAATTTTACATAATTTTGGCAAATTCTAGGTGTATTTCCTGTTGAGTGGTCAGTGAGCGTCCTGACATAGAGCATAACAAGAGTATCAGATGTTGTATTTGCTCCTGTCTAATTACCCACCCCAGCAGGCAGCCCACCCTGTCTGCCGACTCATGGGTGCGGGCGGAGTGCACAGCATAGTTCAGGCAACGTAACCGTTCCATTACTTCTGCGTGTTCGTGCATTGATTTGTCTAACTTATGCCTGTCCCCAGGGTTTAGGACCACGCCAGACTCTAGGCAGAGAAGCGAGTTTTCGAGGCCCGTCTCCTCTCGTCTAGTTGCTGGTGAATGTTCCAGCTGAGACTTAAGAATTGCCCTCTCAATATTGTTTTAAACGCTTACCACACTGTCCCCTTAACGGGCGATCGAGTCTACATTTGTTTCAATAGTTGTGCCCCGCAACGTTCGGTAGGGTGGTTCCTCCAATACTGACGGTTGTAGGCGCCACAGATGCCTGGCTTGTCCAGCTCTTTTCCCACTGAATTTGAAGTATATGAGTATTGTGATCTGAGTTCGTCCCACCCAGGTAATCCCCTCGGATGCAGCCGGAGGTTAGTGCTGCTGCTCCCACAAAGTGGTTGATGCTGCCATGAAGTCCATGCGGTGGGAGTAAAAGTGCCCTACTGCCCTCTCAGGAAGTCCAGGCCACAGGCCCCACGGCCCAAGAGGTACCCACCTCCAAGTTGTATCTTCATTGCATCAGTGATGTCAACAGAAAAGGAAAGCATATTTAATTCAGGGTCCGGGAGTTTAGATTGTCTGGGCAGACAGCGGCAGACGTTGATGATCAGCCGCTGCTGTCTTCATTGCCCATTCAATCCTGGTTGGGAGGACTGGCATATTGGTTCTTTTTAGTTTTCTGCTGGGTTGCCACAGCATGCATTTCCCCCATGACCGCACCTGGGGTGTTTGTGGAACCTTGATTCCGAAGGGACCGTGTTGGTTAAGGGTGTGGGTGTGAGGTCAGTGGTAAATTTGGGTCCATGAATAATTGAATGTGATGCAGTATCGGTGCTTTTCCCAAGAGGGTAGGGGCCTGCTGTGCTTTCGATGCAGTCGGATCAGGGGTCTAAGGAGCCACAGGCCTGGGTGCTGGATCCCCCTGTGGCTCGCAGTCAGGCAGGTTCACATGTCCTCTGCAGTTTCCAGTAGCACAGGGCCTCAGCTCCACCTGCAGAGGTCCACCAATGGCCAACTGGCTCCTCACTGGCCCGCATGAGGAACCCCAAGATTTACTTCACAGTTATCTGGATAATGCTGGCCAGATTCTCCACTTAGTTTCTTGCATTAGTATGTAAAAGTTGGCTGAGAAAGCATCATGGATAAACGTGAGCATGCGGCCTCAAGAGGTGTGACATTGGATCATAACAAGCTTTAGCTTGTAAATTTTGGCCTCCCTAGAAGGGTTGTATTCCGGAAGATATAGACTTGTTACTGCGACATCCTACTTATGTGAAGGTGATCTCATGTATTGTGTTGTATTCAATTTACTTTTTCTAAAACAAAGATTAAATAAAACAAGCAGTGGAAAAGCTAATAGGTCTCACCTACAAGAGCGAATGGTATTTGCAATGTTTTGTAGCCATGCTGTTCAGCAGACCAGATGCCTTGCAGTGAAGCAGGTCCCCTTACACCCCAAGAGGACCAGTTTGGAAAAGACTTAGACTTCTGTGTCCCAGCAGGAGGAGAGGACCACAAGGAGCCAGGCAAAGTAGAAAGCTAGCTCAGGTAGTCAGTGAAACCAGCTTCCAGCAATGTGTGCCTTTTTTTGAACCAGGTAACCCACTAAAACTGCTCTAGGTGGCTAGGCCCAGCCATTAGAAAGGAGCACTTTATCTTTAAAACCAGCCTTCTGGACCAAAATATGCATGAGGAAAGAATTTGACCTTTGACCATTCTGCTGAAGAACAGAGAGCATTGGGTTCTGCCACAATTGCCCAGAGGTCAATGCAAGATTAATTGATGGTTTATGCCCAAGGGATGTGCATGCATAGGGGCCCCTCCCCATGCTTCCACTTGGCCCAGTGACCCCATCCCCAGGGCAGGCGCAAGCTTAAACGGTGCCCAGGAACCCACTGCTCTGATCGAAAGACTAATGCATGGCTACCATCTGTAGCCCTCCTCCTACCCACAAGCACCGTGGATGGGAGAGAGAGCGAATGCCTGTTCCTCTGTTGGCACCACACAGTGTCGGCTGCATGGGGAAACAGAAGGTCAGCATAGGAGTGGGCTGCCCATGCTACCGCAACCAGTGTACTGCTGTGGGAGTCCCAAATGTGACCAGGTTACTCAACCTAGACTCAAAACGAAAGAAAAAGATGTGAGGCATGAAGTCACATGCATAACTAGAGCAGCCAGAGCCGCTAATACAATATTTGTTTTTCTCTGGCCTGGAGCGCCCCATAGTGCTCTGTGAATGGCCAATTTGCATATTTGCCTTCCTTGCAGTGAGCTAACATTCACAAAGAAGGGTTTGGGGCCTGCTGGAGCACAACATTCCCCTTTGGTCAATATTAAAGAATCAAAGCTATATCTCCCAAGTCCCAGGAATGCATGGTAATGCCTTTTGGGCTGGAGTTTCTTTTTTACAGCTCTCGAGTGCATGGACCTCAAGAGGTTGGTCCTAAGGCTATGTTTTAAGTTTATAAAAGAAAGACTAAGACACAAGCTATGTGGATTTTCTCAATGTTTTATTGAAAATATATTGTTGAAAGTGATCTATGGTAAACGTGTGTACTGCTCGATTTTTCCGGCCTTTTCTTGTGTTAAAGAATAACTAGTGTGACTTCAGTCTCTTTCCATCCAAGTCTAAGGGTTAGAGTAGTGTATAGAGCCTATTTATTAGGCACTTCGACATGATCCTGTGTTCTTCCCCATAGATCAGGGTTTGCACACATATCCTAGGGGATAGATTTGTTAGTATTAGGGGTAATCTGTTCTGTAGTGAGGGTATTTCATGGAGCCGTGCTGAATTCAGGCCTGGTAGGCCTTAAACGGGAGAGACTCCATCTTTCTTCCTGCTCCGGCAGCTTGAGATGCTTCTAGGTCATAGGCAGTGTTTTAGTTAGGAGGTGTTATTCGCTTGGAGAGAACCGGTTCAGGCCGGCCCTTATCGAAGGATTGTATTTTTCTTCATGCCGAAGACACTACATCAGGCCGGCCGGCTGGGAACGTGTCCTTGGCACGGGGAGGTACAAGAATTTGGTGGGCGGCAGGTTACGGGCTGGAATTTTCCATGAGAAAATGCACCTCTATATTAGTGAAAGTCTGAGGCAGATACTGGCACTTGATTCAGTCCGTAGGCGGCACCTGGCCGTTAGCAGTAAAGCTACTACTTATTCCAGGGAAGACAGATGACAAACTTGAAGGTGGAGAAAAACCGAGAGACAGATATTCTTCTAACAGAATAGCCAAAGAGAAGAGAGTAGCCGATGAGGAAGAGGTCCCAGTGACTCGGAGAAAAGAGAAGGGAGTAGATCCGTGACTGCGGAGGTGTGACTTCCAGGCGAAGCCGAGGCACAGACGAGAAGGGAACCTAGATGACCATTGAGTGCAGGCTACATACGACTAAGGTGATGTCGACCCCTTTTTATTAGAGTGTATAACCTAATCTTTCACTTTTCTTTGCAGGTTATATGTTATATGGTGATGTTATGTGATCATGTATGTAATGAATAAATAAAGTATCCAGTTTGTAGTGAACCAACATGTGCTATGTATTCTTGCATGAGAGGGTAGCCTATCCTTCTAGTCAGCTGTGACTTGATATGAACAGATGTTAACCCTGATCAGGTAAGTGGTAACTGAATAAGGGAGGAAGGAGCCCCTCGAACCAGAGGACAAGTTGTGTTCTAACTGGCAGTTCTTGTGTGATCTGATAAATAGTAACACTGATTCCCTTGTTGTATGTTATGGTAATCATAGGATGAACTCGTGCTAAGGCTGCCGTCTGGGTAGGAAGTCCTGGGTCCATCTAGGACCGCGAGGCTGAGGCTGCCGTCTGGGTAGGAAGTCCTGGGTCCATCTAGGACCGCGAGGCTGAGGCTGCCGTCTGGGTAGGAAGTCCTGGGTCCATCTAGGACCGCGAGGCTGAGGCTGCCGTCTGGGTAGGAAGTCCTGGGTCCATCTAGGACCGCGAGGCTGAGGCTGCCGTCTGGGTAGGAAGTCCTGGGTCCATCTAGGACCGCAAGGCTGAGGCTGCCGTCTGGGTAGGAAGTCCTGGGTCTATCTAGGACCGCGAGGCTGAGGCTGCCGTCTGGGTAGGAAGTCCTGGGTCCACTTGGGACTGCGAGGCCGCCGATTATAAAAGGTATATATATATATATATATATATATATAATAGGAATTCCCTGTCCTTAGGTGGTATATATACATGTGGTTACTTATTGTGGATAGGCCCTAGGGAGGGGGTAACGTTCTGGCTGGGTTAGAGAGGCTCTGATGAGCGGGTTCTATCTGATCCGAAAACCCAAGCAGAACAACGTGGTAATTGTTTTAATTTTTAATTTTATTAATGATAATGATTGCATATAAACATGCTTATTTATTCAATTGATCTAATGGTAGTTTTTGACATAGTGATTTTTATTTAAATCTGATTACCCTTTGTCAAGGCAATAGACTTGCCTCATGTTTGTGGCGTCTCTTGTATAAAACCAACAGGTTTGCCTTGCACATTCATGTGGTGTGGTGACCCATTGACAAAGCCAATAAATAGGCCTGTTTTATTCAAAATGACTTGCCCCTATACTGTGATGTTCTAGTTTGTATATGTCCCAGTACTTTGATTTTGGGAGCTATGGCCATCGTAGGGACAAATGTGATTTTAGAACATCACCAAAGGTATTTCCACTTATCTGATGTAAGTATTTTTTATTTAATTCAAAGTATTTAGTTGTGTAGGAGCAATAAAAGTACTTTTCCTTTTTTCAAAGAAAAAGCACTGACTGAAAATAATCGTTTGCGAATTGGGGTTGCTAGCACACACAACCTTCTCTTGAGTAGGCAATGGACTGTTCTGTTTTGCTACCATGAGAGAATCAAATGCTATAATGGGTTACTTGGTTCTCAGTAAAGAAACAATTGCGGCTTTATTACTGGCACAGGCCTCACACCCTGCGCAACTAATAACCTAATTTCTTACATTAAGTCACTTACCATCTCACTGTCAGTGTAAGGAGGGCTGAGGTCTCCTATCAATACAGATGAGGACAAATACAGGAACATTTGCAAAAAGGCCTTCTTGTTTAGGAAGTCTAATCAGTCTTGGTCCTTCTCCAGTTAGAGCAATCCAGGCTGAACAGCCATGGAAGGTCCTCTCCGAACCAAAACACAAACAACCCAAAACTGGTTTCGGCCTGATTGGGTCTCTTCAGTCGGGTGTAGCTTAATTGCAATTGCAGGAAGTACAATAGCTTCGAAGTACAAGTGTCTCATGCCAGAAATAACAGGCAGATCACATATTATATGACCACCCACCCAGCTTTCGGGAACAACACTATAACCACCTTCCACATGGTAGGACAAGCTCTATAGCACATGCTGAAAGTGTACATGATGAAAAGAATGAACTGGATATAACAGCAAACCACATTTTTGATTATAATGATCTGTTTGCCCAGGTGGACATAGCAATATGTTTTCATGCTATATTTAAACATTGTTATATTGCATGTTTACAGGTCTACATGCATGCATTATGTGAAAAGGGTATGTCTAGATACATCTGAGTGTGGCTTTGTCTTCCAGCTTGCTGTTCCATTTATACTGCATGGTACCAAACTCCCATTGCCTAGATGAAAAAACACCTCTATATATTCCCAACAAAAATCCCCAAACCAGAAATGCCAATTGTTGCACCAGAAAGAAAGACAAATACATAGACATACATGATGTAGTGGAAGCCATAGCTAAGTATGAGAACTAACATTTGCTAAGAGCTGTATGATTAGGCTACCATATTTATTGGATGTAGGCACTGGCACATTTACACCCCAATACGCTTTTGCAACAAAAATAGACATTAAACTGTTTGTTACAATGCATTCTGAAAATGAGGAGCCTGCAAATTATCCTCTTTCTACTGCTAGCCACAATCAATCACAAATCTCTCAAATAGATTTGATGCACCCCGCTCTTATAAAGGTATAATGAACAAAGAGGATGTGTGCTTCATCTTACCCAAACACCCTAAACAAGCACACAATGCATGTATTATGAGGCTACTTGATATATTGAATATATTGGCTGAACATGAACTAGAAAAAAGTGAGTCATTGTTAGGCAAAGGTTATAAGCATAAGGCACATGAGCTCATGAAAACACCACAGATTGGCATATACCATGTGAAATTTAGCCAATGCCTCAACCTAATAATAAAAATAAAATATCAGATCCTGAGCATTGATCCAGGGTCATCTGTAATCCTGCCAAGTGGCCGCTGAATGGCCATGAGCCTACAGTTTGCACCATGTAGAAACTTTAATAAAGTTGTTCAAATGCCGATAAAAGCGGATCTTGAATGACTTTCTGGTGACTCTAACTCCTTGTAAATATGCCCTTTTCTTTACTGTGACTTACTATTTTAGTACTCCTGGAGTTCATGATTCAGCCAGTTCTGCAAGTGTAAGTTAGACCTATTAACAACAACATCTTTGTGAATTGGACCCTAGGTTTCTGTAGGGGAAACATCCCTTACTATGAAACCTAAACCACGCATATGCCTTAACCATGAATGTCATTACCACGCATTATATGTGTAACTGTATATGTAAGTATATTGATAAGTTTATTGGGTGGTGTAAGCATTAATTTTGATAAATTTTATATTGTAAAATAATATTTAAAATCATATTAAAATTGATATTTATTTGTACGACACATTTTTAGGCAGAGGATGCAAGGGAAATAGAGGCAATCGGGGGAGGTGTATTAATAATCCGATATTCGCATGGGAGGAGGCTAAGGCCCGAGCCAAAAAAACGCAGCACACCATCTACGAAGTGGGGGATAAGGCCGGTAAGCATCTAGCATGGCTAGATAAAAAGAGAGCGCGCAACTCGCTGGGTGGCTCGCCTACGCCTGCCAACCGGAGCTTACGTCATTGACCCACATGACATAACTGCAGCCTTCGCACAACATTTCATGACAGTTTATGAACCCGCCACGACCGCCACCATACAAGACAATCTAGACTTCCTTAAGGATTCTTGCCTGCCCACACTAGCGGATACTGAGATGCAGGCGCTGGAATCACTATTTACAGTGGACGAAATCGCGGCGGCCATCAAGGGGTTCCAGCCTGGTAAAGCGCTAGGTCCGAACGGTATCCCAATAGAGCTCTACAAAAGAGAGGTAGAAATGCTGGGACCCCACTTGCTACGAATGTACAAGGACAGCCTAGAACGGGGAGTGCTCCCACGAGATCAAAGGATCGCAACCCTGGTAGCCATCCCAAAGCCGGGTAAACCTCCGGAGCAATGCTCCTCCTACCGTCCTATCTCACTCCTCAATGCGGAGGCTAAAATATTAGCTAAAGCACTTGCCACCCTGCTCCAGCCTCACCTAGCCTCTCTCATACACCCTGACCAGTCCGGTTTTATGCCCAGCCGTAACACTGCCATGAACTTACGACGCCTCCACAGAGGGCAGGCTCGAATGCCTACTATTCAGGAGGAGGCAGTTATCCTATCACTAGATGCCAGTGTGGCATTTGACCGAGCGGAATGGCCCTTCATGTTTGCAGTATTGCACTGCTTTGGCTTTGGTCCCAAATTCATTGCGTGGGTCCGGCTCCTCTACACACAGCCCTTAGCGAACGTAGTGGTTAACGGACAGGTGTCCGATGACTACCCGCTAAGCGAGGAACAAGACAGGGCTATCCCCTCTCCCCTCTCTTATTTGCCCTGGTGCTGGAGCCGCTTGCTGCCTGGATCAGGGGAGATCCAGTGGTCCGGGTTATCAAGTGGATGGAGGGCTGGGAGGACTGCATTTCCCTATATGCGGACGATATTTTACTATATATGGCCTCCCCAAGCCCTTCGATCAACTGCTTACTCGACATCTGTGCATCATATGGCCGCTTCTCGGGATACACAATCAATTGGGAGAAGTCAGTCATGTACATTCTCCATGGTCCTCACCTGCGTCTCCCCAGAGGAGTGAACATCCCAACTAGTCAAGACAGGTTTAAATATTTAGGCATCTACATCACCACTAATCCCACTCTATTCTATGAGCGCAAACTCCTACCTCCTCTCAGAAGGCTCAAAAGTGATGTGAAATACTGACACTCCCTGCCCCTGATGTTGCTGGGCTGAGCGGCATTGTTTAGAATGATGGCCCTCCCCAGGTTCTTATATGCCCTCCAGAATACACCTACCCCTGTCCATCCCTCATATTTTAAGTCCATTGAAGCGGAGGTGAACAACCTCCTCTGGGACGGGCGACCTCCTCGCATCGCAATGGCCAAACTCACTAGGGGATGGTACGACGGCGAAATTGCCCTACCTAATGTCAAGTGGTACTATTGGGCCTCCCAACTTATAATAGTGAACCAGTGGCTTCACGCCCCGCAGGATGAGCTGGCCTTACGGCTGGATAGGCACACCCTTGGCACGGATGGACTACTAGGGGCGCTCTATAATAAGGCCAAGGTACGCACTCTATTTGGCCCCACTGCACACACGATTCAATCCTGGTACATGGCACAGCGCATGCTTGGTTGGGACGGGGTAATCACCCAGCATACGCCACTATGGTACACCCCTAGATTGGGTAAGCTCCGAAATAGCAAAAGCTTTGATCGTTGGGACCTCATTGGAATCTCCAGGGTGGGAGACTTGTGGAGGAAGGGATAAATGGTGACATTTACTCAGCTGCAAAAAACATACCACATGGCCGATTCTGAGATAGTTCCGCTACTTACAATTTAAAAATGCACTTACTAAGACCTTAACCCAAGGGGACGACCTCCCTGAGTCCTCACCTCTTGAGGACCACCTCGTTACAGACCATCTCTCCAAGAAAGCTATTTCCCTCACCTACTATAAACTGATAAATAATCAAAAAGACCCCACACACGCCCTCAGAGTGAGGTGGCAGGCAGAATTGGGGGATCTAGACGATCAAAGATTGGCAATGGGCCCTGGCATCCCCATGGGAGATGGCAATCCCGTCCCATCTCCAACTTGTGCAATTAAAAATACTGCATAGAACATACTATACCAGAACAATGATACACAGGATTGGGAGGGCGGAGACGCCTTTTTGCTTACGGGGATGTGGACAATTAGGCATGTTTCTTCACACAATATGGGACTGTCCCATTATAGCACAATTCTGGGAGGCAGTCATGGCTACTATTACCCGAGTAAGTGGAGTGGAGATCCCTAGGGAGCCCCTGTGCTGCCTTCCTAACATATGGGAGCCTACAGACCTTAATCACGCGGTACAGGCTTGGGCGACGCTGGGGATTACAATTGCTAACCGCATCATTGCACAACATTGGGGAGCGCCGGCAGCCCCCATGCACCAGCACTGGTGCCACGATCTGGATAAGGCCATGGTGGCGGAAAGGGAAGTATTTATCCACAAAGGTTGTCCTCGAAAATGGACAAGAGTATGGGGCAAATGGAAAACTTATCGAGGCAATATTTGCTCCCGCCCACCGGAAGACTCCGACACAGATCTGAGTGACTAATCCATAACAGCCCACACGAGACCGTGGAGACGCCCAGGGGATATAATTTGAACGTTCAGTCCTGTGGGTGAGGAGACAATGTACAATATTTGTACAATGTATTGATTAACGCACTACCTGATGCATGTATATAACATGATTTGTAATTGTTTGATGCAATCAGCAATGTTTCTTTTAAAATTCAATAAAAATATTTAAAAAAAGAAATCAGATATTCATTTTAATACCTGAGTATTACTATTTATACGTTATAATATTTTTTTACATTATTTAAAAAATGATAATTTAATTGCAACAATAACGTTTAGGCACTGGATGCACAGGATATTGTAAAATTGGGCAGGGAGGTGTATCAACATGCAGGTATTCATTTTAATAGCCGAGTATTAAGGTTTGAGCATTAGACTATGTGAATATTAATTATTAAGATATATTTTTTTTATTTAACACCATCTTTTACACATGGAATGGAAGGGATATAGGGGTATTGGGTATTAATGCTCAGGTATTCATTTTAAAACATTTTAATATATTATTCTTAATTATCAAAACATGGTTATTGCCTTGTAGCACCATCTTTTAGGCACGGGAGGCAAGGGGCATAGGGGTATTGGGTGGGGAAGTGTATTACTACTCAGGCATTCATTTAAGTACCTGAGAAATATTTTATACATTTTAATATACTAATATTAATTATTAAAATGTGGATGTAGCATTGAAACATGCACTTTTAGGAATGGGATGAAAGGGATATAGGAGTATTGGGTGGGGAAATGAGCCACAGGGTTCTTTGGAGGTTGATGCAAGTAATTTTATTTATTGTATATTTTCTCAATACCTCATTCTTTATGGCAGAGGCAGAGTGGTTATGCTCAGAGGTAGTGTCAACAGTGTCACCTAAAGTAAACCCTCTGCCTGTGCAATGGGATGAAAAATACTGCACACATTTCCAATGACTCCTGGACTCTGTGAACCCACCCTTGCAATAAAGATAACCACCATACTTAAGGAGTCTATTCATTGCTGTTGGTTCTGTACAATATGAAAAAACAAAGGGAAGATATTTGAACATATTCTTAATGTTGATCTTAGTTATGTCACCTCATAAGAAAAAAAGAAATGCAATGTTATTTTGGCTTGCCTGTAGCCAAAGAGAAATGATTAGATGCCTCCTAACATTCATGATTTTTTCCTTTTTATTGCAATTGAGTCATCTTATTTGCATGCTGCAGAAAAACGATTGTTAGTTACTCTTTGTAAAATTGAATGTTTACTTTGTTTACCTAGGGATTTCTTGGTACTGGTTTTTGTAAGTGATTAAAAAGTGAGATGCAGTTTCTTCTTGGTAGGCGTTTCTCTTAAGACTAATTTCAGTACGTGTGAAATCTGTTTGAGTTTGAAAGAAGAGAATTACAATGTGTTAATTGTTTCCATATGCTTTGAGATTGAGGTGAACGGAGCCTCTTTTCTATGATTTTGTTTCACTTACCTACATATAAATTGTTGATTGGTGTGTTGGTTTTCTTCTACTGCTTGTAAAATTGTCAATGTTTTTTAAGGTTAGTTGAATCTGTTTGGAATAGAAAAATAGGATGTAATGTAATTTTTATGTGTTTATTTTTCACCACTCACTCAGTGACTGTCCAGCATCTGCCCTGAGGTATGCCCACCATGAAGTTACAATAGGAATTTGCCTGTCTCTCATCACTGTCCAGTACCTGCCCTGAGTTATGCCACCGGCAGACATGGAATGTAAATTTTTGCCCCAGTCACTGTCCAGCACCTGCCCTGAATTATGTCCCCAGTGGAGACAGAATAGTAATGTTTGCCTCAGTCACTGTCCAGTACCTACCATGAGTCCTGCCCCCGGAAAAAGGTAGAAAAGGGATTTTTGTCCCAATCAATGTATAGTACCTGCCCTGGATTATGTCCCTGGCAGAGTTAGAATAGTAAACTTTGCCACAGTCACTGTCCAGCACCTGCCCTGAGTTTTGCCACCATCTGAGTTAGAATGTTAATGTTTGCCCCAGTCACTGCCTACCATCTGCCCTGAGATATGCCCCCATCAGAGTTAGAAGAATCATTTTTGCCCCAGTCACTGTCCAGCACCTGCCCTGAGTTATGCCCCTGGTGGAGTTAGAATAGCAATTTTTGTCCCAGTCATTGTCCAGCACCTGCTCTGACTTAGACCCCAGCAGATTTGGAAGAGTAATTTTTGCCCTGCTCAATGTCCAGCAGCTGCCCTGAGTTATGCTCCTGGTGGAGTTAGGATGCTTTATTTGGCCAAAAGCAACTGTCCTACATCTGTCCTGTGGTAAGTAATGTACCCAATAACATGTCTGAAATTAATTTATTTAAACAATTTAATTTTTTTAAGAGGCCTGTTTATTTCATAGTTTTATTTCAAGTAAAATGCTTACAGTGCTAACTTACATTGCAATGTCTCCAGTTAATGTATTCAAATTAGAAGTGGAAAAAGTACCATTAATATTCCTTAGACCGATTTACGGTGTGAATACAAAAGGTGTTTCTTTTAAGTGTTGTACTTACTAGAGCACATAGATGGCACTGTGTGGAAGCAAAATGTCACTTGTCGTCTCCTCTCGCTTTGGTGCGTATGGTCACAAGCCAAATCAGTGTACCAATGCTCTCAAAATGGTGAGCGGCTGAATTTTTACGTTTCTGTGTGGAATTTCCATATTTCAAAAGAAATTATATTTTGTAATGTGTTTGTTAGAGTGAGTCAGAATCTGACTAAATGTGTATTTTTTTTGCTAACTGAAAGTAGATGGTTGCATATGCCTTCAGACACATTACGAACAGCAGCGGCCGCTGCAGGTAAGAGCAGTGAGGCCAGGTGAGGGGGATTTCGAGAGACGACCACGAGGGAAAATTAAATAAATCATTAATTTTCCCTCTTGGTCATCTCTCGAAATCCCCGCTCACCTGGCCCCACCACTCTAACATGCAGCGGACGCGGCTGATTATGACAGCCATTTTGATTTGGGGTAAGCGGCACAGAGAGGATTACAATAAAGGAAGAACTACTGTAGAAACTGGATTCATGAACAATCATTTATTTAAGTGAAAAAGACATTGAGATATTACGTTTTGTTTGTGAAATATGTTTTGTGCTACTTTGGTTGATGTTTCACTATTTTTACCTTTGCAATGTCAATGTTTTTATAAAAACTTTTTTGTTCTAAAATATTGGTTTTTACATCATTTATTATTTTCGTTGTAATGGCATGCGTGGTAATGGCATGTGTGGTAATGACACGAGTGGTAACAGAACTTTCAATGTACATGCGTGGTAGTGACATGCGCGATTAGGACGTGCATTGTTTGGGCACGTTTGTTGCATGGTAAATGCATTTGTTGTTCCGTCATATATCCTTTTTGCATAGGTCGCCATCATCCTGAAGACTCCAAAGAGGGTGGTTGTATGTTTGGGTTTACGTACACAGCAACATTTTGTCACCACTTTGTGTTTTCATGGTGCACTATCTGCAGCACATGTGATCAATGGCAATTGACCATATTTTCTGCAGACAGCACATTATTGTATTTAATAGGCACATGTCGTATTCAGCGTCTCTGATCTTCATGCTTCGCCCAGAGGAACTCATACTTCATAATGCAACCAACTCAAAATATTCTCATACACTTAACATGTATTTTACAGTACGTAGCTGACTAGTTCACATAGTTTCGAACAAGGGACATTGAACATCGTGATAATTGACCCTTTTCAGGTTGTGGTGCCTTTTCTGTCAACTGATAGTTTCCTTTTTTCGAAATGCATTAATGTCTGGCTACCTTTGTAATAACTTTGACACAAATGATTGATTGTATTTGTACAACCTTGTAACATGCTGTCCAAAAAAAATTACTCTTGGTGTGTCAACTGTCCAGGAGAGAGAATGGAGATAAGAGAGGTGGTGAAACAGGGAGAGAAGAAAGAGAGGAGTGGGAGGGAAAACCAGGGACAAGAGGATGGGTAAGTGGAAGAGAAAGAGATAAATGGGCAAAGGAGTTGGGGGAGAGAAGAGGAGACAAATAAAATAGCCAGAGGTCTGAGAGATGCAGAGAGAATAGTACGGTTGGAGAAGAAAGGGTGAAACAATGAGTAGGGGGAGAAACGAGGAGAGGGGAGTAGGAAAAGAGGCAATGAGAGGAAGGAGCTGAAAAAAGGGAGAAAAGAGAGAAAAAGGCAAAACAGGAAGGAGTGTAATGGGAGGAGATAGAGAAAAGGAGAAGGAATACAAAGGAAAGGGGAGAAGAGAGTAAAGGGGAAAAGGAGAGGAAGAAGATGTTAGAGGTAAAATAGAAAGGGGATGAAGATTAGCCCGAATGTAGTGGGAGGTATTTATTTTTTCTGCCTACTCTTCTGCCTGTGTCTCCTTTTATGGCCTCTTGTCCGGCATGAAAGGCAATGACGTGCTTTCTGCGTCTTCTCTCTGCCCCAAATGGCCTGCCAGGTGACCACAGCATTACAGTGAATGAAAGGGAAAAAAGTGCTAACTAGTACGCAGAAAAGAGAAAAGAAAACCGCATCTAAAAGAGGAGGGTGCCTAAAAACGTTAAGTAGGCACTATCGTCCCCCTCTCCTAGACTCTGTGGCTTTATCCCCCTGTGGCTGTTCCGGCATGGGTGAGACCGTCAAGATCAAATACACAGTACACTGGTCTTCCTTTCTCATTGTATGCTCCGACAGGCTCACGTCTGAAATAATCCCAATAATATATATAGTCCTTTCTTCCCTTTGGAAACTGTTAAATCGGTTTAGCGAGAATTTCTGACTAGCAACACCGGATCTTGCAGCATTTTTAGGCTTGTTGTGCCTTGAATGCAAAACACATCATCAGCCTGCTTGGAAAAGTATTTAAATGCAAATTGTCATTACTGTCATTAGTTCAGGCAAAAACAAAGAAACGCCGCTTTTGGCTGGTTACCCACGGAGTAGACTGCTGGGAATACAATTCACTATCAGTCATTCCTTGCAGTCCAATGTTTTTTTGCCTAGCAAAATTTGCAAAAAGCACCGAATTAACATTTGAGGTCTAGATGAATGAATGATTAGTGTCAGTCACACAGAGGGGGGAGAGGCAAAAAAAAGCATCCCTGTGACAGATAAGTGAACCTATCTGCGAGATTCTCAGCGAGTTAACCCCTCGCCACTGACATCTGAAGTGAGCTGAAGGTCATGATTTTCAGTCTCAGCAAGGCAGACACAGCGTTCTATTCTTCCAATTTGGGGTTATAGTCAGCCCATGGAAACGGCAAAAGTATTACATCAAACTAAGGGGCATATCAGCAACAACCGGCGATAATTATCGCTAAGCGCACTTAGCGCTAGGATAATTATCGCCGGCTAACGTGGATTTTTATTGCTGAGATAGCGTGCTATTAGCAATGCTTATCTCAAAAGCGATAAAAATCCTAGCGCTAACTACCTAACGTGAGATTATCGCTGGAAACCCAGCGATAATCTCACGAAATGTGGCGTTAGCTTGATGATAGGGACTCACAAACTTAGCCATGATATCCACCTTCCCTAGGATATCATGGCTAAGTCAGTCCTGAAGCAGGCGTAAGGAACGTAGTGATAACAGGGGTTATCGCTACTTTTCTTGCTGCTATGCTTCATAGCGTGGGGCTTGATGATAGGCGAAATGTCGCTTAGCGCCATTTCTCCTGTCATGTCAGGTCAGGAATGCCCACTTTGCATCTCATTAGAGATGCAAAGCTGGGAGTTAAGAATTTGAGCGCTAATGCAAGGTTTCACGCGTTAGCCTGACCTTGCTAATTAGGCGATAAAATTATCGCCGCTTTTCGGTCAAAAACGGCCGCAAAAGCGGCGATAATTTTCTATCGCCGCCTTGTAAATATGCCCCTAAGGGGCAGATTATCAAGACAGGCGATAAAATGATCGCCGCTTTAGCAGCAGAAAACTGCCGCTAAAACGGCAATGATGGGCTTGATAACATGCTCTATGGAATTCCAATTGAAGCCCATGTTAGATGTCCTTCACATCTAACCTGAGCTTCAATTGGAATTCCATAGAGCAAATCTTGATAATATGCCCCCAGTATTTATTAATATTTTTGTTAATTGTGGATGAGGCCATTCCAGTGGTGAAAGAGCTGTACACTAGAGCCTCCAATTTAAATGGTTCTTTTGTTCCGTTAATAAAAGCATTGAACAAGACTAAAATAACAAATAAATATAAAACAGCAGAGTAATGTCTGGACGGAGAGTATATTTAGCTGCTGCACTCTGGTCCTTGATAACATACAAAAAGCTTGCATTTACTAAGCCAATAGATGAACTATTTTGTAAGTGAGAGTGATTTATCGATTGGCGAGTTTGTGTGTTTGGATGTATCAGGGAGTGAATCTGAAAAGGGATTAATAAGTAACTGACATACCTTATGGACAGGTATAGCGAGAGTGAGTGTATGAAGGGATGTGTACTTGGATAAGTGAATGCATTAATAAATGGCTGGATTACTTTTGAGTGTGTGAATGGACTAATGAGGTAGGGGTGGATGGATTGGTGGAGGAATGGGTAGATGAATGGATGGATGGATGGATTGGTGGGTGGGTGGATGGATGGGTGGATGGATGGATGAATGGATGGATGGATGAATGGTTAGATGACTGGATGTAAACAGGTTACAACAATCATTCAGCTGGAGGCTTCAGGCAGCAGTAGTGATAGTGATATAAAAAGGCCAACAATTGTCCGAGTCACCAGGGGTGGGCACTTGCATGCCAAGAATCTCCGGGATATATGCTAGTGCAACATTACACACTGACACCTATTGTGAATATTCTTATCATGACAATGGTGTAACATGTTAAATAACAAACTATAGCATACACCTTATCATATCAAGAATACCCACCACATGTCAAGAATTACCATTACCACAGAAATGCATGTTCGGATTTGCCCCACCACACAGTGGTCCTTACTGCTTGCTCGGATTTGCACAATCACTCATCTGCTTGTTCAGATTATCTCCATTACTCAGCAATAATTAGTAGGTGTTTCAATTTTGCTCGATCGCTAAGTCATCTTAAGAGCATGCACAACATGTAACTGTTATTTTATTCATTGTGAATTGTTCACAATACACTCAGACATCTTGAGTGCCAAGACGGATTTGCCTCCTTACTTAGAGGGCTTGACAGGATAGGCACGGTTCCACCATCCCTTTTTAATCCAAAACATTAGATTTGCAACATAATTTTCACAACCACTCACTAATTCTCAGCACATATAGTTGCAGCACCATCGATGCAACATTCCATTTGCAAAACATGTTAACCAGTGGTGCGATACCTCTGGCCTCTACTAGAGGTCCCTTTGTCAACAATAAAAAATAGTGCAGTACTGCAAGTTGTTGCTAGATGTCCCTCTAAAGGCAGCAGAATGGTTCAGTACCTCAGATGTCCCTAAAAAGTCAGCATAAAGGGGCAGAATTACAAGAACTGGTGCATCTCTGCATATTTGCAGCGATGCGCCAGTTCATTTGGGTGATGGAAAAATAGCCTTGCGCCACCATGGATACACCGCATTTACAATGCTGCGCACCGTGGGGCAAGGTTAGACAGATGTGTGATGCATCTTTTGTCAGAAAGGCAACACATTGCTGGAGTCGTGTTGTAACCGCAATGTTTTAGAATCCAGAATTCTGCTGCTGCAAGGGTGGTGGCTAGCCATTGGTATCTATGAACTGACAGAACCCCACATCTGTGATATCATACACAGGGTCAAGTGTACTGGGGGAGAGGGGCATGGTCATAAAAATTTGCAACAATCTATCTCACATAAGAACTCGATTTGGTTGTATTTTCAGGCATTCCCAAAGGACATGCATCAAGACTCAATCTCCATGGCCACATCTCCAACAGTTACAGGGGGGGTGGAAGAGAGGCTGTCTGTATTGTGGAGTACGAATTGTGTTAGAAATTGAATTACTGATTAAGGGGTTGAAACCTTACTCAAGCAGCAACCCAATCCTTGTCAGGGTGAAGTCATAAGCAAACCCTAAATTACCCTGTGCTCAACCCCCTGGTGGCTTGGCACTGAGCAGTCAGGCTTAACTTGGAGGCCCTGTGTAAAGTATTTGTGCAGCACTTCACACAATAACACAGTGAAAACACACCACAGAAGGGTCCCACACCAGACTTAAATATAAAACAACACCAAAACAACAAAAATCCAATCAGTAGCACCAGAGATATGCAGGTTTAAAGATTTCAGTAAATACAGCGCCAAAAAGCACAAAGCACCAACTGTGGATATCCGGTTGCACCAGACTGGGACAAAGTCAAAAGTTCAGTCTGACCGCAATGGAGTATGGACCAGATACAGGGACCCAGTGAGGTCCACTGAACAAGTTTACCTTAAAACCAGGTGTGTGGAGCGTTAAGAGGTCCCACGCCGAGGGTGTGTCGTGCTGCCGAAGAGATGCATCGGTTCCGAGGAGTTGCGGAGCTGTAATGTGAGGTCCTGCGTTGTCATCGAGGATCCCAAGAAACTGCAGGCTTGCAGTGTGAAATCTGGTGTAAGGGAAGCGTTGCGCTGTCGAGGCGATACATCAGATGCGAGGAGCTGTGGAGCTGCAATACGGAAACCTGTGTTGCCATTGAGGCTGCGGTTGATGAGGGATTTTGATACAAGGATCAAAATTGGGAAAGCTTTGCAGAGGCGGATCCGATGTGCGCTGCGAGGTCGATGCTGACTCCCTTGCTTCAGGAGAACCCTTGCAGCAGAGGAACTGAATCGGTTCTGGTTGGGGTTGCACCACACAGCAGAGGAGATACGTTGGTTCTGCTGAGTCCACAGATGGGCTGACATAGTACCTTTGGGCACTTTAAAGGTTCCAGGACAGGGGTGATTCCAATTGGCACAGGTGGGACTCACAAATGGCAGAGTCTAGGTGATGGGTTCAAGGTTGTTGCCACCTTCTGACACTGATGTTATAGTCAGCAGGCCTGCCAACCAGCCCTTGGAGCCACTTTGGGGTCCTGGGTTTAACAGATGCAGGTCTGGTCCTTCTCACCCAGGCAAGAGGACAGCAAGTCAGCACAGTAGAGCAGCAGGTCCTTCAGAGCAATAGCACAGCAGTCCTTCATCCTGGCACAGTATCCACTGATCCTGAAGTGTACTGAAGAGGTGGTGTGTGATGTCCAATATTTATACCTGCTTCCCTTTCTCTGGAAGATAGGAGAAGCTTCTAGAAATCCTCTTTGAAGTGCACAGGCTATCTGCCGTCCCCTGCCCTGGCTTCAAACTAACTCCAAGGGATATTCAGCCCTTTCTGTGAAGGCAAGACACAGCCTATTTAGGTGTAAGTTGGGCTGTGCCCCGCTCACCCATCCTGCCAGTAATGGCCCATCCAGGCACACCTAAGCTTTCAATTGTATATGGCTGTCTTCAAGGAATACACAACTGCACCCAGTCATGTGACACAGAGACAGGCTGCAAGCACTAAATGACTAAGGCAGGAAAAGTCAAACTTTTTAAAAGTGGAATTTTCAAAGTTGTAATTTAAAATCAGACTTTGTCAGAAGAGAGGATGTTTCATTGCAAATCCAAAGACACTAAACATGAACTGAATACCTTTTCTCATTTTGAAGTTAGTGCTTATTACATGTCTTGAGGTAATTCCAATGTTATTCCATAGGAGAGGTAGACATTACAATAGTGAAAAAAAAATGTAAGAGTTTTTCACTAACAGGACATGTACAACCTGAATGTACAAGCCCAACTTTTTAAATGCACTGCACCCTGCCCCCCTGGCCTGTCCAGGGCCTGCCCTAGGAGTGACTTATATGTATTAAAGATTTGGACCAGGCAAAAGGTTTCTTTTGCTAGGGTGAAATAGCAGTTTAAAACTGAACACACACTCTGCAACGGCATACCTGAGACATGTTTATAGGGCTACTTAAGTAGGTGGCACAATCAGTGCTGCAGGCCCACAAGTAACATTTACTTGACAGACCCTGGGTAAATATGCTGGTTGGTAAAAAGCTCATGTTACCATTTTTTGAGTAGTGAGCACATTCACTTTAGCACTGGTTAGCAGTGGTAAAGTGCGCAGAGTCCTAAAGCCAGCAAAAACGAGATCAAGCATGGAGAACAATTTGGCAATAAAACTGCTATAACTCCTGCCATCAGACAGCAAAATAAACCCCGTTTATAGAGGTGCATTCAGGAATGTTTTTAGAGTGGCTGACTGTGTACCTCGAAGCCTCCTTAGGCAATGGAAAACCTGATGACATTGCCAGTGGAAGGCATCATGTAAATCAAACTCCAAACAGGGATCATGAAATGACTTGAGTGAGTCTTCTTTGTACAACTGCTCCACAGAAAGTATCCCCTTCTCGCATCACTTGGTCTAGGCAAGAGGTTTCCTGCCTATCTGCATGAAAAAACATTATGTAAAATGGGTGGGACATGGTTCCAGTTTCATTGCAGCAAACAGTGACTCAGGGAAAGGACTATATATAGCCATTGGTAGTGATTTGTAAGTATAAATAAGAAGGACGTATTTTGGTCATCCGATGATGCAGTGCTCAATAGTCACTTATTTTTGAGATAAATATGTTTTAGGCAAGAAGCATGTCAGTTGTGAGAGGTGATGAACCAGGTGATATGTCAACACTTAAGGGAGGTGGAGTCCCTCAGACAGAGTGTATGACATTACACCGTATGACTTTACCACACATGCCTTTACCATACATTCTTTACGATGCATGTGTTTACCACTCATATGTCTTTACCACACAGACCTTTACAATGAATTACAATGCCTTTACAATAAATCAACCTTTACAACGCATATCCTTACAATGTATACTATTACCACACATGCAAACTATTGTTATTTTTTAATCTAGTAATTGCAAACCTTATTTTACACAGATTAAACAACCTTTTTTAAACATATCCTATAGTTTCTTTCATGAATTAGTCATATGTAGCGTTTTTTAAACAGAGGTATGACTGCCCCCACTAAGATGGCGGATCATTAGACATGAGAATATCACGATGAAAGCTAACATTTCATACACCACACAAATAATAGATTTAGTCGTGTTTTTAAATAGAAGAATTCAACCTTTCTGACACATATTTTTAAACTAATTTCGTTTTTACCACAAAAACAGTAAATAAAGGAGCATCCACCATTTTGTAATCAGTGTGTCATCAACCACTGAGGTGAATTGATTCTCATAATAATTTTTAGTCACTTATAAACTAATTTATTCAAATAATTTCTGTAAGTTTTAAATATTATTATATAGTATTTTTCAAAAATGTTTCAAATACTAACTTTGTTAGAACTCAATATCAAACCTATTTTTAAAGATGCAAAAATTGGAACAATTCTTAAAAATAGTTTTTGGGGATAAAACTTTTATTGAACTATTTAATATATTAAGGCTTTTTAGAAAAAGTTATATAATTTTCTTTGAAAAGTTAAACAAAATCTGAGAAGTGAGATAATCACTGACTGAAGGGTAGAATTACTTTTCCAACTCCGCCCTGTGCCGACTCAGGGGAGGTGCTGTACACGGGCTGGGATGACAGATTTCCTATTCCAACTCCGCCCTGTGCCAACTCAGGAAAGGTGCTGGACACTGGCTGGGTGAAAGAAATGCTGTTCATTCTCCACCATGTGAAAACTCCGGGAAGGTACCATAAACTACTATCATCATCATCATCATTAAAATTGTTTATTTGCATACCCGAGGTATTCCTAAAATCAATGTTAAGACCATTGCAGGGAATTCAGTAGATCATGCTTTTCCTGGAGTAAAGAGATGGTTCCAAAAACGAACCAACTCTATGGAGACTTCCTCGTTTCTCAATAGCTGCAAATATCTGAGAGCCACTCTACATTGAGCCACATGACATTTCTTCAAAGTAGTAATAAAGATTTTTGAATAAAAATCAGATAAAATTTACAAAAGAAAGCAAAATGGAGCTCGGTTTGCTCAGAGATACCACCATATATACAGGCACCCAATGGAAGTTCATTAATGAATCCCAAGAGAAAGCTAAGCAGATGGTGAAAGATGCTCGCCCTAAAGCGGAATAAAAGTGATCTTTCCCACCTCCCCATTCCCAATGATAGATATGGCTCCATACAAACTGTTTCTTTCAAATTAGAGCCGAGGTCTTCAAACTATGGGCTGTACCTCATTGCGGGCCATGGATATGTTCTGGGGGGGCAGTAGGGCCGGTGCAAATGACTCTAAAATTACATGTAAGTGAATATAGTTTGGAAGCACGAAAAGTGTGTTCCCAGGCTGTCTTCATTTACATGCAGCAGTTAAAGTCCAAAGTCCATAAAAAAGTGTGAAGACCGTACTACTGAGTCTGCAGTCAAAGACATGGCAAAAAAAAATCTCCCTTTTTGTTTTTCTTTACCTTCAGATAACTGAACATAAAAAACATGCACACACCTCAAAATAAAAATAAATGCAGGTTAAACTAATCAAAGGGAAATACACTCTTTTACCGTTTGAAACCTCCGTATTCTAATGTGATCACTGCAAATTTCTTTGTGTGACCAGAAAGTCACAGAATTAGATCCTTAATGGTGCAGTGAGGAATAGTGATTTGTTTATTTACAGTGCTGAGGTCCCAGTCTGTGGCAGAAAGAACTCTGAATGTCATTATTTTTTTAATTTAATTGCACAATATAAAAACAGGCTGTTGTAAAAAACTGTTTATGATAAAATAAGTGCTTTGAAAATGTACATTTTAGTGATAAGCATTCACGCTAAATAAAGTGTACATATGTGTATATACATCCATTAAAAGGGTGCACTCCTTATATCAGCTCTCAAGATAAATAAATATTTGTCACCGTGAAGCTCCAAGTGACTTCATTAATGATAAACTCCAAAGCAGCCTTTATATTTGATGATTAACCAATTGCACACATCTAGAATTCTTCCATCCTAGAAGTGATGGCCCTGCTCAGAGGCCAAAGTAGCCAGTCTGCTTTGCAGAGCTTCATATTTCATTGAGCTGCAGCTGCTTTAGAGACCCGGGGATACTTGCTGTGCAAGTGTTGCTTTGGTCCTGGGAGCAATGGCTCAAGGGAGGGGAAAATTGGAGCTGAAGAGACAAATTGATTCGAGCATCAGACAGATGAGGGGGGAGGGATGATGAGAGATGGAAGGGAGAGGGATGGGGTGATGTGGGAGCCCATGATAGTAACAAAGGTCAAAGGCGACATCAAGGCAGTAGTTATCACTAGTGAAGAAGGTGCAGTGGTGTTTTTGCCCAGAGGCCCATTGCATCACAAGTATGAATGTTTTACTATAAAAAGTGGGCATGAGGGTTCATTTTTCTTGCTAGCATTAGGGCAGAATGTGCCCTTGGTGCACATAGGGGGCAGCATGCAGTAGCTCACTTTCTTTATTCTGGTTCGAGATTAAAGTAATGGTCACACATGGTGGGGAAGGAGTGAAAGTAGAGAAGATAACCAGCTTCTTTGGGCTAAAACCATCATTAGTGCTGCAGATGGAGTTGTAGTGGGGCCCTCAGCACCTCCTATTATGGGAAGTAGTGTTTTGGTCAATTCTGTTTTTGATTGATTATGTTGCTTTTTTATAAACCCAACATTTAGGGGCCGATTCCGATCTGGGTCGGAAGGGCACTGAACGTGATCCGGCCGGAAAAACTATGAGTCGTACGCGTGTTTTCTGGCCGACTCGTACAGCTGTACGAGCGAGAAAGTATGATGTGAGCTACGTGAGATTCACCGACCGCGTCGTTTCCGGGTCCGAACCGCTCAGTACCTCTCGGTCGGAAGCTAACCGTGGCGTGCAATGGATGCGATTTACAACCGAGCCAGTACGATGCATGCGTCGGACAGCCTGTGCGAGCCGGAGTGTCCAGCTCGCAAAAGCTCCCGGAGTCGGACTTCAGGGGTCCACGTCGGACCCCCTGACACCCGCAGCCCTACGACTCAGACACAGGGGAGACCTATGGGTCTGCCCAACATAGGCATGTACGGTGTGGATGGCACCAACGCGTACCCACTGTAGGAGGCGCACTTGTTCGAGACATACCCATTCTGTCAATGGGAGCGCATGTACGAGTCGTACAACGGGCTCCAATTGACTTCTATGGGAGTTGGAACTAACTGAGTCCGACAGCATACGTGCGCATCGTACTCGCTCGGTCGGACTGTAGGGGTCTGGCTCAGTCGGAAAACACTCCGGATCCGACTCGGTCGAAGTGCTTTTCGACCCGGATCGGAATCGGCCCCTTAGTATGGATTATGAGCTACAGAAAAGCACCCCTAAAATGATCTCATGATTGCTGCCCCTGCAACCATCCCTGCCCCTCTCCAAATCCTTGTCAAATAGTTATGGGGGGGGGGCCCAACTTCAAATCATTTTGCTTTTTGGGGGCTCAGAGCAAAAATGTTTGAAGACCTCTGGGTTAAGGTAATATTGCACTGTGATTTTACAGCATTTAGTACCCTCCCCAAAGTTTGTCTTTTCTTCAATTCTTCAAAAAAAAGGGATTTCACCACCTTCTTAGCCTCTTTATGAATAAGTAATGCCGAATGGAATAACTCTCGGTGGCCAAGATCTTTTGAGGATGAGCTAACATAAGCAATCCATGAGATATTTGTTCCCTTATCTTGCAATAAACAATCCTTAAAAATTACCGTGTTCCAACTTGTCTCAGGATTGCCCCAAATCGAGAGCCAAAGTAAGATGGGGGCCAATTTATTAAGGTCTTCCAGATAGGGCAGAAAGACCTCTCCCTGATAAATGAAGTGCAAGCTAGTAGGTGGTTGGTACAACAATCGCCTGTGTATGTGATTTTCTTCAAGTCTCAAAGGAAGCCTATTTGAGTTGCCCCTAACTCCCACACCATAACTAGCCACAGGGATGCAGTGGGACTTACGAATGGACAAAAGGGGAGTCAGGACTTTGAAATCAGTTAGCCTGGCAATACTCAAAATTGCTCTGGCTGCTCTAAATAACCTTAAAGTGGTGGTGGAAATGTGTGACTCCCTGGTGCTCGGACTGTGGAACATGACTCCCAAATACAGACTATGCACACTGGTAAACCGTTTACTCACACATGTTAGTGAGGTCACCCTGCACTTCTTATGGCCACAAGCCATGATCTGAGATTTGTTGAAATTGTTTGATAAATCTATGTTAGCCCAAACAATTTAAAAAGTAATAACTAGCTTACATTAGGTTGTAGGCATATGGGCCATTAAAACTAGCTTACAACAATGCCAGAATAGTCACGTTGCCTATTAAGGGGACATCCATATAAGTATTCGATAAAACAGGGCTCAAATTATTAATATATAGAATGAAAAGCAGCACAGCCAATGTGCAACTATGTCAAAAGTTGTTGCAAGGCTAAATATTACGGCATGCTCTCAATAAGGGCCAACCCGCACCCTAGCCATCAGATTGTCATAAAGGATATACAAGAAATAAACCTACACAATGACCAAACCAAAATCCAGCAACATTTTCATAGCCTACACATATTCACACTATTGGAGGCAATGGAGCGGTTCATAAATGGCAAGTACAGCGGACAGCGCCTGGCAATGGGATATTTCCCCACAATAGGATGCAGGTTCAAGCTCTGCCCCCCATACCCAGCCACTCTCTGAACCCGTTCTTGCTAGGGTGCAATATATTGAATTCATAAACCCATTCTTGCATCCTGTTGAAGATGACCCTACCTATGATCTTATCCAGAGTATCTGTCAAAAAAATAGGGAGAAACCAAGATCCCAACAGGTTATTAGAGGAAAGATTGTTAAATACATTGACAAGGAGCTCAACATTACATTTCACCAAACAAATGGGCAGGCCAACTGGTCCAGGAGCTTTTAAACTGGGACTTTGAAGTATAGCGCCCTCAACTTCTTCAATGGAAAAAGCTAGTTCAGGATATTCCCAAGGTGAGGGTCAGGCAAAAGGGCTTCTGTGGGAAATTTATATATTTTAGAAAATGCTTGACCAAATCGCTGGAATTAATACTGATACACATCTTATTTGGGGTGCCCCTTAACCCGCCTTGTTTATGTATAAGCCAAAAGAGCCTATGGTCTTTCTGTCTAACAATGGAGGTAAGGCGTTTCCATACCTCATCATTAAGGTTATTCTGCCTTCTCTTCTTATGTTGTTGTACCATGATCTGGCATGTGCTACCTCATGCGGAATCCTTGGTTTGGCTGGTAGAGCTTTCGTGAGACGCCTGTTAGCGAGTGAACATTAGACGTCGAACCAGCTGGGACCTGTTTTAGTTTTATGCTAGGTTTTAGAATAGACATTTGAATATAAGAACACAATGCTTCAAAATCACTCTGAATATTAATCCCCTCTGACTGTTCGGAAAGACATTGAAGAAAAACGGTAAGATTGAGACTTAACAATTTGGCCAAATGCATACTAGGGTTACTCATATGCCAACACCGCCTTAAGCCATTACCACAGACTGAGTGTGAAGTCAGTGCTTTCAATGGCACTTTAACTCTAAGGGGCCGATTACGATCTCGGTCGGAAGGGCACTGAATCGGGTTCGGCCGTAGCGGATCCGATTCCGATGCTTCTTTTCCGACCGATCCGTACAAGGGTCCGGACGACGAAGTACGATGCGCAAAATCTCCGACCGACTCGTTCCCGACTCCGTCCCGATCCGTCCAACTTGGTCGCACTCAAGTCGACGCCCGCAATGGAGATGATTCTCGACCAAACGAGTACGATGCTCAAATCTGACAGCTTGACCGAGTCAGAGCGCCCGGCTCGCAAAACCTCCCGGAGTCGGACTTCGGGGGTCCGCGTCGGACCCCTTACACCCGCAGCTGTACAACTCGCACACAAGGGGAGGTCTCCCCCACACAGGCATGTACGGCGCAGATGGCACCAACACGTACCCACTGTAGGGGGCGCACTTGTTCGCGACGTACCCATTCAGTCAATGGGAGCGCATGTACGCATCGTACAACTGGCTTCCATTGATTTCTATGGGAGTCCGACCGAACCAAGTCCAACAGCATACGTGCGCATCGTACTCGCTCGGTCGGACTGTAGGGGTCCGGCTCGGTCAGAAAACACTCCGGAAACGACTCGGTCAAAGTGCTTTCCGACCCGGATCGGGATCGGCACCATAGTATAGTTAGTGATGGTGTTAAGACAGAATGTAGAGTTTGAAATGTTGAGTTACACAAATATCGAGTTGGAAATATCATGATTCAGAAATATCAGCAGGAAGAATATTGTGGTCAAGAATATTGAACTTAAGGTAAGAAATATCATTTGCTAAAATATAGAAGTCATAAATGTTGGTTGCAAAAGTATAGTTGTTTAAAATATCGATTTTTTAATTAGCGTTATGCATTTTAGTTTATATTTTATATGTATGTTTTTTTGTATAAATATTGTTAATGTTTTTAATATATGTTACACTTTTAGTAGTTATGAATTTTATTTTATTTACATTTTGGATTTGTTTTGTTCCGTAGTGGGTTGAGGGTTTATAGGAGAATAGGGTGATAAGTAATTAAATTATAATACATTGATGATTATTATTTATTTATTTAATTTACATTTTATAGTGTTAATTGTGGGAAGAAATGTATTTGTAATTAATTTATAATGGATTATTAATTGATATAAATTAATTGATTAAAAAATAATTATGACAATTGTGTAATTAATTTTAGGTGCGTGTTGTGGGGTTTATAGTGGTAAAGGGTGGGAAGTAATTTATGTTTAATTAATTAATAATTAGTTGTTAATTTATATTAACTAATTAATTGATAATTATTGTAATTCTGTGATTTGTTTTAGGAGTGGGTTGTGGGGTTTATAGGGGTAAAGGGTGAGAAGTAATTTATGTTTAATTAATAAAAAATAGTTGATCTTTAATATTAATTAATTAATTTATGTTTAATTAGGGTAGTTGTTTATATTTTTTGTGTGGGGTTTATTGTTATAGTGGTACAGTGTGGGGAGTAAATTAATTTTACCTACTTTATAATTAGTGGTTAAATAATATTTGTTTTTAAATTGAAAATAGGTTTCAATTGTGTAATTACGTTTTTTCACAGTTTAATTTTAGCTGTCGTTTGTGGGGATTATAGGGGTAAAGTTTGGGAAGTTAAATAATTTTTATGAGTTTTAATTTGCTTTTTTATTGATAATATTTATTTAATTGGTAATTAATTATTTTAATTAAGGAAGTACATTTTTCAAAAATTTCAATGTGGGTTGTGAATTGTGTGGTGTTATAGGGTAGAAAATAAAAAAAGTAAATGTATATAATAATTCATGTTTTTGTTTATAAATAATTTCTAATTAAAAGTATTTATTTGTTTGGAAACTATTTTTTACTTTATTAATATAAGATTTGTAGTTATTTGTCATATGTATTTAACAATGTATATATATTATTTTAATTAATATTAAATGTTTTTGTATTTTAATTGTTAACATATTTATACATTTTTTAATTTGTTTGTTTTAAAATAATTTTGTTGTTGTGAACATTTTGTTTGTTTTAAATTTTGAACTGACTGGAGCAAGAATATTAATTGTTACTCCTCTGCAATGTAACACTTTCCCTACTGTTGCACTCACTGGAATGGAAGTAGTCATTTTTCCCCTCTGCTATCCAACACTTTTCCTACTGTTTCACACACTGGAATGGGAATAGTAATTTTTACCCCTCCCCTATCCAACACTTTCTCTACTGTTGCACTTACTGGTGTGGGAATAGTCATTTTTACCCCTTTGCTATCCAACACTTTCCCTACTGTTGCACTCACTGGAGTGGAAATTCTAATTTAGTTTAATGTTTTAATTTATAATATAATTTTTTTATTAGATATTATGTTATTGGTACATATATATGTATGTGTATATATATATTACCTACTGGCGGTCGCCAGTAGGTAGTTATAGTTAGGACCCCTTTTCCATAGGAAATCCGTAACATTCTATTTTGAATAACTTTGGCGCCGGTCGACGAATCCTCGCAAATTTCTCAAAATAGGTGGGGCGCTACGCTCCGCTCCTACCCTGAAAGTCTCGGGGGGATCCGTCAAGCGGGGGCTGAGATAAAAGGGGGGTCCCAAAACGCGTTTTTCCCATGCATTTTTCCATAGGACCTTTAGAACGAGCTACAGCCCGAACGGCTGAACAGAATTACTCGAAATTTGGCAGAGAGGTAGTCCCTAGGTCAAGGAAGTGCCTTTTGTAGGTTTGGTGTAAATCTGTTCAGTAGATTCTGAGAAAATAGCCTTTAAATCAATATATATATCTGAGCCCGCTTACGGTACGCTTACCGTACGCTTACGGTACGCGTACGGTGGCGTGCGCGAGCGCGATTCTGATTGGCTCTTAGATCTTAGTAAACATTCGAATCGGCCGAAACCAGGAAGCGGCGGCCGCCATTTTGTGTATTTCACTCTGAAAAAAAAGAGTGAAAACAAGAAAAGGGGGCAAAGAGGAGAGTTACAGACCCCCTTACATTTGTGAGGGGGTCAAAGAAGGACTGTAAAGTACAAAAAAAACATTTATTGTTTTTTAAAAAAATCACGGGGTACGCGTACGGTGAGCTTACGGTAAGCGTACGGAAGAAAAATGGCGTGCGCGAGCGAGATTCTGATTGGCCCTTAGATCTTAGTAAACATTCGAATCGGCCGAAACCAGGAAGCGGCGGCCGCCATTTTGTGTATTTCACTCTGAAAAAAAAGAGTGAAAACAAGAAAAGGGGGCAATGAGGAGAGTTACAGACCCCCTAACATTTGTAAGGGGGTCAAAGAAGGACAGAAAAGTACAAAAAAAACATTTATTGATTTTTAAAAAACTCACGGGGTACGCGTACGGTAAGCGTACGGTAAAAAAAAAAAATAAAAAAAAAAAATGAAATGCAGAATTAAGAGTTTAGATATTAGGGAGCTCTAAAAAGAGCTGTTGTGTTTATGAAGTCATTTTTTTAGTGGTACCTACAAGTAAGTACCGATGCAGAGTCTAAGGTTCAAAAGGAAGACTCTGTTCCCTTCATCATTGAAGTGCACACCATCTCCTCTATAAATGTCTTGCATGTCATAACGCAAGTTGTTGTGGTAAATGGCACCCATACCATAGTCACGGAGGAAAGCAGAAACAGATTTGTTGACGTGCTTTCTTGCTTTGTCAATCTGCGGACAGAAATGATTGGACCAGTTCCATTTTTGCCTTTGGCATATGTTGGAAAACACAAAGGCAGTTTTAGGGAAAAGTGAAAACAGTTGTGTAAAGGTGTCCTTCATAAGCATTTCCAGACCTACCCCAGTCAAAGTGCCTAGGTCATTGCCACCACAGTGCACTATTATGAGGTCAGGGTGTTGGATTTGCATGAAGGATTTCACCAATGGCATCAATTGGTGCCACTTTAACCCTCTCTGACCAATCCATTTAATGTCTACATTTGGCAAAGCAAGGTCTCTCACCATATCTGTTTTCTCTGCATACTTTTCACTCCAGAAGACATAGCTGTGCCCTACAATCCACACTGTGAACATCTTCAAAGGAGAACTGGATGCACTCAGGAGGTGTCTTTCAGTAGAATGGCAATATGAAAAGAAAGACAGTTTGGAAATGGAGGCATACATATTTTTTTCAAAACAAAAAGAACTGATTGGCTGTTTCATACCATTCTAGAATAAAAACTAGGCTGTATGTGTAAATTAATAGAAGCATGTTTTGTATTGGTACAAAAAAATGTGTAACCAAAGAACAGTACTATGGATTTGCTGTTAGGTTTGAAAAGTCAAGCACTCTTGCTCTGTGGAATTGAAACATTGTGTGGCGAACTTCTGACCTAACTCCACACAGCAGTGTTCCATGAGCTGTTGCTATGGTAGCAGGCAGAAGTCAAGTTGGGGGAAGGGTACTAGGCAGAAGTCAAGTTGGGGGCAGGGTACTTTTGGAAAAGGGTTGGTTTTCAACCAATAGAAATGTGTGATTACATTTGAAAAAAAGGGGGAAGCACTGAGATTTGAAACTTACATGTATATGTGTGGAAAAATAGAGGGAAAGTTTGCCATTATCTGGTTCTGCTGAGAGGAGAGAGGTGAACACAACAGAGATCCTGGCTCTGATAATCTGCTGTTTGAGTGCCACATTTCTTTCACAACTAACTAATTTTAAAGGTGAGTTATGAGTTTGAGAGGGGATGTATGTGGTAACTTAAGAAATGAATAATAGAAATGGAAATTCTTTTTGTTGAAGTTGCGTTTATCATTTTCTGTTTTGGGAGAAATTTAAATGTGAGGAACATGTAAAATAATATGGACTATGTTTTCACAATAAATTAAGGTGTACTGGAAAAAAAAAGAATAGTTTAAGGGTTTGAGGTTGGACTCAGTAATGCAAATACATTCAGCATCACTAAGGCTGGTTGCCCTTGCTGGAATGTAGGCAGCCACCCAGGTTACACATGGTGGTGGTCTGAAAAAGCAGTTTGGACATGTGCATTTAAGAAAATCAAAAAAGTGGTTTCATAATGTGTCAGTCTGTAAAAGTGATTTTCACTTGCCAAAAAAAAGAGCAGTAAGTGTGCTTTCAAATTGGCAAAGAAATTTCGTTTTGTGACTAATGTGAAAACATGACTCTGTGTGCAAAGAGGAATTATAGGCAGAGATTTATTGCGTATTGCTCTGGTGATTTCACAGTTGCATTAGATGGAAAGGGGGAGCGATTTTTTGGGGGAAGAAGCAGACTCTTAGCACACACCCATCTGCTTGCCATGTATAATCATGCACAGTATTTACAAGCGAGTGGGGTTTTCAGGTTTCAGTCTGTAATGCAAATACATTCAGCATCACTAAGGCTGGTTGCCCTTGCTGGAGTGTAGGCAGCCACCCAGGTTACACATGGTGGTGGTCTGAAAAAGCAGTTTGGACATGTGCATTTAAGAAAATCAAAAAAGTGGTTTCATAATGTGTCAGTCTGTAAAAGTGATTTTCACTTGCCAAAAAAAAAAGAGCAGTAAGTGTGCTTTCAAATTGGCAAAGAAATTTCGTTTTAGGACTAATGTGAAAACATGACTCTGTGTGTAAAGAGGAATTACAGGCAGAGATTTATTGCGTTTTTTTCTGGTGATTTCACAGTTGCATTAGTAGGAAAAAGGTGGAGCGATTTTTTGGGGGAAGAAGCAGACTCTTAGCACACACCCATCTGCTTGCCATGTATAATCATGCACAGTATTTACAAGCGAGTGGGGTTTTCAGGTTTCAGTCTGTAATGCAAATACATTCAGCATCACTAAGGCAATATATTCTGAAAACAGCAAAAATAAGGCAAAAATATTTTTTGAAAAATATGTAAATATGTGTACTGTATTATAAAATGTTTTAAAAATATTAATACTTTTTTTTTTCTTTTTTTTCAGATTGATATAGAAAATTTTCGAAAACTAGAACCATTTTTAAAGCTATTTTTTTAAAAAAACAAATGAATAAATATTTTTTTGAGTGAGTATGGTAAGTCAATAATAATAATTGTAGTCTCTCAAGGACCTTGTAATGTGATAATTGATTTTTAGTGTTTTTTTAAAAAAAAAAAAAAAAGTACGCGCACCGTACGCGTACGGTAAAAAAAAAAAAAAAAGTTTTTAAAAACATATGTAAAAAAAAGATGAAAGATAAGGTTGGCTCTTAAAAGAACCGTTGTGTTCATGCAGGGACAGAGGAAAGAAAGCATGGGAAAATTATTCAAAGCGACAAATGTGCTGATCTATTTTGTTGTTCACTAGGGAAACACTGGTCTCCCTATGGCAAATTAGATCTTGACAAAAGGTGCATCGAATATCAACCCTTCGAAATCGAGGGTTCATTTCCAGAGGGCCAGCAAAAGGAGATTCTCCCCCCACAGATGAAGGGCTCACCTGACCTGCAGAAGAAGGAGTCAGCTCTGCAGATGATGGTCCAGGCTGAGCTGCTGTGGATGTACTTGCTTGTCTTTCTGAAGAGTTACCTCCAAAAAGATGACCATGTGTCCTTCTGTGTACATCCTGGAGGTGTCTCTTCATGGTATGATTCCCAAAGGAATACTTCCTGTCAGGATTACCTCTAGAAAGTACACGCTTACACAGCTTGCAAGTTACTAAGGGTGCATTCACCTTTTGCTGGCCTTCAGGAAAAGTAAAATAATCCCATACATAAGAGGGCTTTTGTTTCCTCGCTCTCTGCCTCAAGACAGTGCTGCTAGTGCTAGCCTCACTCTCAGAAGAGCTCTGCTGTTCTGCCATCGTATCACAAAGACAACCCAGCTCCTTCTCCTAAGGGATCACAAGCAGAAATTAGGGGAATGGGTGTGGTGTAGGAGAGTTCTAGAACTGAAAGTAGTTTCAACCAATCAAAAGTTGTGTTTCATGATCACATGACCTACCGTACGCTTACGGTACGCTTACGGCAAAAGTGCGCATGCGCGTAAAAAAGACACGCACTTGCGCGCATGCGCATAACAGTCACTCCCCGACACTTCCGCGTAACGTGCGCGTGTAGCGTACACGCGTACGCGTCCCACGCGGAGTACGCACGGCTACGCAAATTGCGTAACTATACGCAAGCAGCGTAAAAAAATTACGGGCGTTGCGTGAACCGTACGCTTACCGTGAGCTTACGGTACGCGTACTAAAAAAATAATAAAAAAAATAGAAAAAAAGTACTGCTAATAAATTTTACATGTTTAGTTTAAAAAATATATTAAAAAAAACATATTAAAGAATTTTAAAAATTTAATCATAGTCTTTATAAAAGGTAAGAAAATTAAAATAAAAATATGTTAGAAAAAATAGAAGAAAAAAAATAAATTAGCATTTAAAAAACCTTGCAAATTCACTGAAAAAACCATGGGTTTCACACACGTTATAGTTAGGACTTAGCATTTAAAAAACCTTAGAAATTCAGTGAAAAAACCATAGGTTTCACACACGTTATAGTTAGGAATTAGCATTTAAAAAACCTTAGAAATTCAGTGAAAAAAACCATAGGTTTCACACATGTTATAGTTAGCTGGACATTTTACTCGTAAAAAACCATTGAAATTGCCCCGTTATAGTTAGTTCAGCTAACTATAACTCGCGCGCCCGCAATGCACTGCTGATGACGTCACATATTACATCACTCATGACATGGTCAGTGACATCACTCATGACATCACTGATGACATCCTAACTATAACGTGTGTGAAACCTATGGTTTTTTCACTGAATATAGATATATAAACAAAGGTTTCAGGGGCGTTATAGTTAGGAATTGGCATTTAAAAAACCTTAAAAATTCACTGAAAAAAACATTGGTTTCAGGGGTGTTATAGTTAGCTGGACATTTCCCTCGTACAAAACCCTAGAAATTCCCCTGTTATAGTTAGTTCAGCTAACTATAACTTGCGCCCCCGCAATGCACTGCTGATGACGTCACATATTACATCACTCATGACATGGTCAGTGACATCACTGACTATGTCATGACTAAGAAACTATAGCCCTGAACCACAAGTGTGACGATCGTTAAAACACTACATGCATAGTGCATACTACTTTGAAGCAGTTCATGCCCTAAAGCCTACCTCACTAAAAGACTATATGCTAACTGACTAAATGGGTGAGTGACAGGGTGTTTGCTAGAAGAGTATGAATACTAACTAGGGAATTGAAGGTGTGAAACACAACTGTGTAGGTGATTAGAGGACTGCATCCATACTGCATAGGCATTTAAAGCAGTCCATGTGCTAAGGCATGGCTCACTGCATGACTACTTGGGTACTGACTGAATGATTAGAGTACAGCAAGGAGAGTGCCTAGGTGAATTTATAAGTGCTAGGCTTTTCGCACAGGGAATGGATTAGTACTTGGTATTGAATGGGTCACTAGAGGAGTGCAAAGGCAGTCACAAGTGCTGGACTGTATGGATACTGACTAGGAAGTACTGGAAAGAGAGTGTCTTGGTGAATTTATAAGTGTTTGGGTTTTGGCACAGTGAATGGATTAGTACATGCTGTTGAATGGGTCTCTAGAGGACTGCAAAGGAAGTGACAGGATATCTCCTGGCAGTGTATGGATACTGACTAGGGAATTGAAGGTGTGAAACACAACTGTGTAGGTGATTAGAGGACTGCATCCATACTGCATAGGCATTTAAAGCAGTCCATGTGCTAAGGCCTGGCTCACTGCATGACTACTTGGTTACTGACTGAATGATTAGAGTACAGCAAGGAGAGTGCCTAGGTGAATTTATAAGTGCTAGGCTTTTCGCACAGGGAATGGATTAGTACTTGGTATTGAATGGGTCACTAGAGGAGTGCAAAGGCAGTCACAAGTGCTGGACTGTATGGATACTGACTAGGAAGTACTGGAAAGAGAGTGTCTTGGTGAATTTATAAGTGTTTGGGTTTTGGCACAGTGAATGGATTAGTACATGCTGTTGAATGGGTCTCTAGAGGACTGCAAAGGAAGTGACAGGATATCTCCTGGCAGTGTATGGATACTGACTAGGGAATTGAAGGTGTGAAACACAACTGTGTAGGTGATTAGAGGACTGCATCCATACTGCATAGGCATTTAAAGCAGTCCATGTGCTAAGGCCTGGCTCACTGCATGACTACTTGGTTACTGACTGAATGATTAGAGTACAGCAAGGAGAGTGCCTAGGTGAATTTATAAGTGCTAGGCTTTTCGCACAGGGAATGGATTAGTACTTGGTATTGAATGGGTCACTAGAGGAGTGCAAAGGCAGTCACAAGTGCTGGACTGTATGGATACTGACTAGGAAGTACTGGAAAGAGAGTGTCTTGGTGAATTTATAAGTGTTTGGGTTTTGGCACAGTGAATGGATTAGTACATGCTGTTGAATGGGTCTCTAGAGGACTGCAAAGGAAGTGACAGGATATCTCCTGGCAGTGTATGGATACTGACTAGGGAATTGAAGGTGAGAAAGACAATTGTGTAGGTGGTTAGAGGACTGCATGCATAGTGGATAAGGGTTTGAAGCAGTCCATATACCAAGGCCTGGGTCACTGGATGAGTACTTGGGTACTGACTGAATGATTAGAGTACTGCAAGGAGAGTGCCTGGGTGAATTTATTAGGGTTTGGCACAGTGAATGGATTAGTACATGATGCTGAATGGGTCCCTAGAGGAGTGCAAATGGAGTGACAGGGTGTTTGCTAGAAGTGAACGGATACTGACTGGGGAATTGAAGGTGTGAAAGACAAGTGTGTAGGTGCTTAGAGGACTGCATGCATAGCGGATAGGGGTTTGAAGAAGTCCATATGCTAAGACCTGGCTCTGTGCATGAATACTTAGGCAGTGACTGAATCATTAGAGTACTGGAAAGAGAGTGTCTTGGTGAATTTATAAGTGTTTGGGTTTTGGCACAGTGAATGGATTAGTACATGCTGTTGAATGGGTCTCTAGAGGACTGCAAAGGAAGTGACAGGATATTTCCTGGAAGTGTATGGATACTGACTAGGGAATTGAAGGTGTAAAAGACAAGTGTATAGTATGTTAGAACACTACATGCATACTGCATAGACATTTGGAGCAGTCTATTTGGTACTTAGAAACTGACTAAATAATCAGACTACTTCTAGGACAGTGCTTAGGTAAAACTTTTAAATTTTCAGTTCTGCCACAGTGAACAGAATAGTACATGGTACTGCACCTTAGTGTCAAACCCTGACTCATGTTATCAATGCATAAGCAAAGACTAGCTTCTAATGCTACTAAAACTTGACAACATGAAAGGTTTTAAATTAGTTATCTGTCAGCAAATACACGATGTTACCAAACACTTCTCTCACAGTGGTTCCCAAATGCACACAGACTCACAGTGTGATTCTAGACAAACAACACTATCCCTAGGAGTTTACCAAAACTCATTCGCTACAGTGGAAGTGGTAAAGGAACTGCACACAATCTACATATTTCACGACTACACTTTAATGTCAATGCCTGACTAATTTAATCAACGCATAAGCAAAGACTGGCTTCTAATGCTACTAAAACTTGACAACATGACAGGTTTTAAAACAGTTATCTGTCAGTAAATACACGATGTTACCAAATGCTTGTCTCACAATCTTTACCCAAATGCACACAGACTCACAGTGTGATTTTAGACAATCAACACTATCGTAGGACTTTACAAAAACTCATTCACTACTGTGGAAGGGGTAAGGGGACTGCACACAATCTACATATATAAGTACAGCACATCAGTGTCAAGGCATGACTCATTTAATCAACATATAAGCAAAGACTGGATTCTAATGCCACTAAAACTTCACAACATGACCGATTTTAAAACAGTTATCTGTCAGCAAATACATGATGTTACCAAATGATTCTCTCACACTGATCCCAAATACACACTAACTCACAGTGTGATTCTAGACAAGCACCACTATCCCTATGAGTTTACCAAAACTCATTCACTACAGTGCAAGTGGTAAGGGAACTGCACATAATCTACATATTTCAGGACTGCACTTTTGTGTCAAAGCCTGACTCATTTAATCAAAGCATAAACAAAGACTGGCTTCTAATGCTACTAAAACTTGACAACATGACCGGTTTTAAAACAGTTATCTGTCAGCAAATACACGATATTGCCAAATGCTTCAATCCTTACCCAAATGCACACAGACTCACAGTGTGATTTTAGACAATCAACACTATCCTAGGAGTTTACCAAAACTCATTCACTAGTCTAGAAGAGTTAATGGTACTGAACACAATCTACATATTTAAGTATAGCACATCAGTGTCAAAGCATGACTCATTTAATCAACGCATAACCAAAGACTGGATTCTAATGCTACTAAAACTTCACAACATGACAGGTTTTAAAAAAGTTATTTGTAAGCAAATACATGATATCACCAAATGCTTCTCTCACACTGATCCCAAATACACACTAACTCACACTGTGATTCTAGACATGCACCACTATCCCTAGGAGTTTGCCAAAACTCATTCACTACAGTGCAACTGGTAAGGGAACTGCACACAATCTACATATTTCAGGACTGCACTTTTCTGTCAAAGCCTGACTCATTTAATCAAATCTTTATGTCCTAGACCTTTCCTTCAGTCCAAATACACTGCCGTCTGGGAGTATCCTAAAAATGGTGTGCGGGGCAGGTATCCTATTGACGATGCCCCAGCCATTCCAACCTCTAACAGGTATAGCCTGCTGGATGATGTGGAATGACTGGAGTCACAAGTCATCTGCACGCCTCCCTATACTCTCATCACAGATAATATTGTTGTTAAGAGAGACCATGGTGAACTGCCGGTGATGCCCATTGAGGGTCTAGTATCCTCGGCAGTGGAAGCCAACCCTGCCAATTCCAACGGTTCTATGCGGGATGCCTGCATTGAACTCTCAGTTTCGAGGGGTGTCTCTGAGACTCAACCGCTTCCTATAGCTCCCCCACCTGTCTATCTTAATCATGTAGAATCTCTTCCAAATATTGAAAGTCAGTTAAAAGTTCTTAGCTGGAACATTGCGGGTCTTGCTACTAACATTGGTAATCCAGAGTGGTGTTCTTTCATTGACCCTTTTGGAATCTGTCTTTTCCAGGAAACCTGGTCAACTGAACCCATCCATCGATCGGGTTATATCACATATATGCTTCCTGCTGTAAAGGGACATCGAGGGAGGCCCTCGGGGTGTTTGTGCGTCTGGGTAGGCACCCATCTTGGCTTTAATATCAAGAGGGTTGATACGACAAGTACCGATATATTATGCATTTTTTTATCACATAAAAAGACCCCAAAGATTGTACTTATTAATATCTATTCGCGAGGTACTCAAGGAGGTGGTCGTTCCTCCACTCTAGACTCCCTGTCATTACTTCTGGAATCACTCCCAGGCGGGGTAGTGTTGATGATAGGTGGGGATTTTAATTGTCACTTTGAGCCTTTGTCGGGAGTGATCCCACTCACACTCGAAGAAGACGAGGCTAGACTTATACCTCCTATTAATATGTATCCAGTTAAAAACTGGACCCCGAAGGCCCTCCAGCTAACTTCCCTTACCTACGCCTTCTCTATGAGAGCATGTAACGGTCGATTTAGCGGTGATACACCGGGACAGCCAACCTATAGGGGAATGGGACATGAATCTGTGATTGACTATGTTTTGGTGAGCTTAGACTTATGGTCCAACGTCCTGGACTTTAAAATAACTAGATGCACTGAAAGTGATCATGACTCCCTGACAGTTGTTTTAAACTTTTATCTATTGAACACAGGGTTAGATAAAGCCACTCCTCCAGTGGGTAATTTAAGAGTTATACAAGGGGGGAAGAGGATTTGCTGGCAAACTATAAAACAGTCTGAAACAGCAATAGCCAGCTTGTACTCTGATATTCTCCCCCTACTTGACAAGGTGTTTAAGGGAGAGACTAATAACAGTACAGTTGATAAAACCTTAGATATGGAGAAAATCCACAAAGATCTAGTAGCTATATTGGGCGGTTCCTTCTACATCTCAGGCCCGCTCAATATAAAGAAGCCAGGCAAGTCTAATTCCTGGTTTACCAAGAACTGTAGGTTAGCCAAACAGGAACTACTTCAGGCCATCAGAGGAGGCAATCCCCTATTTATTAGGGAAGCTAGGCGAGCTTACAAAAAGTTAATCATTATAGCTAAGTCTGAGTGGGAAGAGGAAAGATGGGTCGCCTTGAGACAAGTTCTCGTGGCAAAAGATCCAAGAACATTCTGGAATCTTGTCCACTCTGGGAACTCTGAGGGCAATACCATGATCGACCCAAATGTTTCTGAAGACGCTTGGGCATCCCATTTTGAAAAACTGTACTCGATTAACACAAGTAGGTGCATCGATCCCCCAGCTATCATAATGTCCAAGGATCCTTCCTGGCTGGCTCCCCCCTGGACCCTATCAGAAGTGGACTTGGCGTTGGACCAGCTCCAAGCCAATAAAGCTCCGGGGTTAGATCGCATTCCAGGGGACCTCTACAAAGATGAACCAAAGGTTTGGGCCCCCTATTTCCAAATTCTCTTCAATACCATCCTACAAGGCTCACCGATTCCTTCTACCTGGATGGGTGCGGAAATTATTCCCATTTTTAAAAAGGGATCCCCCCTTGATCCAGGTAATTATAGGCCTATAAGCCTAATTGATGTGAGCCAAAAAATCTATTCTAGGCTTCTTCTCCAACGCCAACAGAGTTGGATAGAAGAGAATAATATACTAACCCCACTTCAAGCTGGATTCAGGGCCAAAACGTCTACTATGGACCAACTATTCAGGCTCCAGTTGCTCCATTGGAAACATGTCATATGGGATGGGGGTAGCCTATATATGACCTTTGTGGATTTGAAATCCGCTTTTGATATGGTGGATCGTAACCAGCTATGGCACCTACTGCTGGACATGGGTGCCCCGCCTTATTTATGTCATCAATTGAAGATTCTCCATGACGGGACCTATGCTAGAGTCCGTTATGGAAAACATGGCAATTTGACCGGACCCTTCCCTGTTGCTAAGGGAGTTCGGCAGGGCTGTGTTCTTGCCCCAACCTTGTTTTCCCTCTTCCTTAATGGCCTTATTACTGATCTTTTTGATGCCATTGACATAGATGCGCCGAAATTGGCCTCCAGAAAATTCCCTGCCCTAATGTTTGCTGACGACACCCTGCTGCTGTCCAAATCCCCAATGGGCATGCAGCGGGTGTTGGACCAGTTTACAACCTTTTGTAAAAAAAGGAATCTGGTGGTCAACATAGGCAAAACCAAGTACATGGCTTTTAATGTAAAATCCTCTAACTATCCACACCCTAAAATGGAAGGAGTTGCCTTGAATCGGGTTTCTATTTTCGAGTATTTAGGCTTGACCCTAAATGACAAAATTTCTAAAGCCAATTTAAAACTCAACCAGGCGGAGGGGGGCATCCTCAAAGTCCATAAGAACTGTTGCTCAAAAGTTATAAGCGCCCCTCTAGAAATCTACTGTGTTCAATCTAGATCCTCTACACTGTATGGGGCTGAGTTATGGGGTTTTACTAGCGCAAACGATTTGACCATTACCGAAAATAATTTTTTGCGAAAACTCCTATCACTTCCAATAAATACTCCGCTTATGCCATTGAGGATGGATCTTAATATCCGTCCTATTGCTGAGGCTATTGCCACACGTCCGGTGATGTACTGGAAAAGGCTTTGGAGTACACCAGAGTTGGCATGTTACAGAGACGAATTGAAAGTAATCCTGGGCTTACTTGGGGCGGATAAGATTCCCTGGCTCCAGTATGTTAGGCAGACACTAACCAACATTGGCCTTGCCCATCTCTGGACGAATCCAGAGAATTCTATCTTAGGCATCTCCAAAAAAACTCTTGCCCTTACCCTTAAAAATTACTTTCTAACAAAAGCTTATCGTTTAGTCAGGCCTTCTAGCCTGACCGATCTGTTTTTGGATGTTAAGTGTTATTACGCCTTTGTACCCGACCTCGATGTTATCCAGCCCTCCTTAGCAAAGAAGCTGTTTCTACAGTTCAGATATGGGACACTCCCCCTTTATTCCTTTACTGACAAATGGGTGGGTGCCCTTGAGCACAATTGTCCGGGGTGTTTATCTGAACAGGAAACTATGATACATGTTGTGCTTTTTTGCCCAGCATACACCGGTATTCGGAAGAAATGGATTATTCAGCTATGCTTGAATCTAGGTATTAGGAGCTACCTCGATTTCTTCAGGATTCTGCGAAGTGATCTTAATCCACTTGTCGTGGTAGCAGTTTCCAAATTTTTACTTGCGATGCGGATAATTCGTAGGAAATTAATTCGCACTAATACAGATTGATTGTTCTAAACAAAATGGGGGGCCCTGCTTGTTGATAAAACAGTATGTTATTTTCATTCTTATCATGGCTATTGTATTTATCGAATATATTACAATGAATTGTTTTACTTATGTACTTTTATGATTTTAAACAATCGAAATAAAGGTTTTGATGATGATGATGATTAATCAAATCATAAGCCATAACTGTCTTCTAATGCTACTAAAACTTCACAACATGACAAGTTAAAACAATTATCTGTCAGCAAATACACGATGTTACCAAATGCTTCTCTCACAGTGGTTCCCAAATGCACACAGACTCACTGTGTGATTCTAGACAAACAACACTATCCCTTGCACTATACCAAAACACATTTCTTCATCTAGAAGTAGTACTACATTTTAGTATAGAAACATAACATAACTCATTGCACAAATTCATAAACAATGACTGGTTTCTAATTCTACCAAAATATAAAAACTGCACAGTTATCTGTTTACAAACACATGAAAAACACAAATGCTTATCACAAAATGGTTTCTACATGCACACACATTGTAGAGAAAAAAAGTACTCCCTACACTTTAGCAGGAAAAATACATTAGTGTGATTAAAATCAAAATAGTCTACATACATCCCCTCACAATTAAATAACTCATCTTTTAGGTTCTTTTGTAGATTAAGAAGTATATCAATCACTCACCATATTTTCTTTTACAGAATCTCTGCACTGGGCACCTCTCAGCAAAAGCAAAGAATGAAAAAGTTTCCCTTTCATTTTCCACACATATACATGTAAACATCAAATCAAAATCCGTCGCACATAAACTCAAAAGCAAACACACATTTCTATTGGTTAAACATTTCAACCCTTTCCAACTGAAATACATTTCAACCCTTCCCCCAATCTGCCTTCTGCCTGTTACCATAGAAACAGGTCATGGAACACTGCACTGAGCTCACAGGTCACAAGTTCAGCACATAATGTTCCTACACAAGACAGGAAGTGTGCTTGACTTTTCAACATATCAGCTTATCATATATAATGTTCCTTACAATCTGTTTTTGTTAACCAATAACAATCATACCATTAAAAAACAGAAATATACACTCTACCTTTCAGTGTAGAAAGTTGTCATGCAACCAATGATTTCTTGTCGTTGCCGTGGATCTGCTCACCCACTGCGAGAGAATCCGTGCATCCAACGCGATAGGATGCGCGCACCGTGCACGCATTTCCCCGTGTTTTTTTTTTTTTAAAAGGGGGCCCCACGGGGTACTTCTGGGACCTCCTAAGCACCTCTAGAGGGTCAAAGTATTTCCACTCTGCCCCCTTTATATGTTTTACACACTTATTCCCCTTGCATCTTCAGCCTCGCTTCTACCGAGGCAGAAAATGGCCGCCAACAGTTCCTGGTTTCGAATGTAGAGAGACACTCGACAGCCAATTAGCATTCAGCGCGCAATCGGGAAGGTGTGTGCTCGATTCGGGGAGGGTGCGCGCTCGGGGTACGGCGTGTACATACGGGGCTGGGGGTACGGCGCGTACATACAGGGGGGGGGCTGGGGCTACAGCACGTTCATACAGGGCTGGGGGTATGGCGCGTACATACAGGGGGGCTGGGGGTACGGCACGTACATACGGGGCTGGGGGTTCGACACGTACATATGGGGGGGCTGGGGGTGCGGCACGTACATACGGGGCTGGGGGTACGGCGCGTACATACGGGGGGGCCAGGGGTATGGCCCGTACATACGTGGGGGCTGGGGGTATGGCACGTACATACGGGGCAGGGGGTACGGTGCATACATACGGGGGGGCTGGGGGTACGGCGCGTACATACAGGGCTGGGGGTACGGACGCGTACATGCGGGGGGCTGGGGGTACGGTGCACACATACAGGCCTGGGGGTACACCACGTACATACGGGGCTGGAGGTATGACGTGTACATATGGGGGGCTGGGGTACGGCGCATACATACGGGGCTGGGGGTACGGCGCGTACATACAGGGGGGCGGGGGTACGGCGCGTACATACGGGGCTGGGGGTACGGCACGTACATATGGGGGCCTGGGGGTACGGTGCATACACACAGGGCTGGGGGTACGGCGCGTACAAACGGGGGGGCTGGGGGTACGGCACGTACATACCGGGCTGGGGGTACGGCGCGTACATACGGGGGGGCTGGGGGTATGGCGCGTACATACGGGGCTGGGGGTACGGCGCGTACATGCGGGGCTGGGGGTATGGCACGTTCCGGGCCCCCTTTTCCTCGTGCATAGCGGCGTACTTAGCTTTTCCGGCACTTTTTGGCTCCCGTAAAAATATAGCCGTGCGGAGGGCTGTGGGTACGAATCGTACTTGCTGGTCCGTAAAACGAGGCCTGACTCCGTGCGGACGTCGCGTACGCGCTGTCCAGGATCGGAATTGTATGTATTTTTTAGCCGTACAGTGTTTTTTACGATTCGTACGGAAATGGTATTTCTGTACGAATCGTACTTGCTGGTTTGTACGGTGGAATTCCCGGGTACGAGTCGTACGGATGAAACGCTCCGTACGACCATTTGTACCCGGGTTTTACAGGATCGGAATCGGCACCTATGTATGTGTATTTACCTTTTTTAATTAAGTTAATTTAATATTATTTTTAAAATGTATATTAAAAATACTTTCTTTTTTATATTAATTTTATTATTTAACATGTATTATTTTATTTTATTTATTTATATAAAAGTAGATATTTTGTACAACTATATTTCTTACATCGATATTTTTTTCCGATATTTTTGTACTTACCTGTTTAAGTATATGGAGTCAATATTTGTGCATTCTTTATTTTTTTCATAGATATTTTTTATCTCTATATTTTTTATCTCGATATTTTATCAGTGAACCATTAGAGATAGTGTGATTCCTAAAGCATTGTGATTGCTATATCTGGTTTCACATATACAGGCTCCAGTTACATATGACAAGATGTTTCTTGTGACAAATATATAATCTATGGTCATTGAACATCACTTCCCTTGGAAAGAAGGGGGCTTTCCAGTCACTGTTATCCATAAATTGCATCACAAGCCCTCTATCATAAACTTTATTCGGTGTATACCAGAATAAACCATAAAAGCATCACATCAGTACATCTCGTTTTTAAAAATTAAATACGGTAAACACTAAACAATGAAAACTTCACATTAAAATAGGTCATTTTCCAGAGTATAAATTTGCTATAAGATGAGCCCTTTTCAGAATGGCAACATTAGACATTAACATTTTGCATTAAAATAAGCCATATTTTAGGATGTAGAGCACTAGACACAAATCATTATAACAAGACAACACCTACATCATGCTTTTATCGAGTGCAGTACATCAGCTAGGTCATTTTGCTTTCAATCCTAATCAGTGGATCACTAGTGTGGAGCACCTTTGAGGGAAAATGGCTACATGGTAGCAGACTGTTACATCTTTTAGGTCGTACAAATATTGAAAGGCATCCTGATGATTAAAAAATTATTTCTTTTAAAAAAAGAGGTTTAAGATATTGCTTTGTATATGTCAGGTAAAATCTACAGGAAAGTGCAATTTGTGGGTCGACTGTTCAGATCTACAGTCACAGGGGCATTTTCTGGTTTGTGTGCCCTATCCTTAATTCCTTGGAAATGAAACCATGCAATGGAAGATGAGAAAATGGAAGTGGGTTTAAAAGATATCAGTGGTGTGTGTTATAGGTTTTCATGATCTCTTTTTGAGGCAAGATGGTGGTCGCGACGCTGGCCGAATGAGATGACTTTGGTGCTCTCCTGAGCGGCATTTCCCCCCTCTATGTACGTGGCTTGAGGTGGTGTGGCTGTGAAGGAGGAAGGAGGAATGAATCACCATGCTATCGGGCATGATCGGGCGCTCGTGGTTGTGGTGTTTGGAGCTGCCGGCACCTTCACGATTGGCTTCTGTAAGCCCACTCTTCTGGGCAGTAGTTTCCGCAACTCGGCCCGATAATCCAGATGGCTCCAAAGACGACGGGAAAGGGCTCTAAGATCCGAGGGCCGCCGGCGGGCTCTGGAAGCCCTGGAAAAATCAAAGGCAATGCCGAGGAAAGCCGGTCAGCTCCAGGGGCAGCCGTTAGCCGTCCGGGAACGGAAGGAACTACAGATCGGGTGGCGGGCCGAGCAAACAGAGGAGGCACATCTGCTTGCACACGTCAGACTGTCTCTTCGATGTTTAAGGCACATAATCAGAAAAATAAAAATGCTGAAGATGCGATGCCTGGAGGTAAATCCCCAGTGAAACAAACACCGTCCCCTGCATTACTAGCAAAATCTGAAAATCCTGGGCTGCCTGACGAGGCACTGAATCAAGGTACTTTGACTTCTTCTGGGACACATTCTCGCAATTTAGTTGCAGGCAATTCTGGTGGGGCAGCGAGGCAAAGGGTGTTGTGTAAAGGAACTGAATTTGCCGGTTCTGAATCATGTCAGGAGGAATTTGGATTGACTTTGGAGCCAGGAATTAGTGGAAGTGGAAAAATGGCCAGAGTGGCAGAACAATGCCCTATGGGTATTGTAGTCTTCTTAAGTGGGGCCAGGGGAGTGTTCTGAATCTATTGTGCTTAGACCCAATGGCAATGAAATCACCTTCTGACCTCCAAGATGAAGAAACCTGTGCTCTGGGCCATGTGAAGGACGGGGATTCAGGGGATAAATGTTATTCAATGTCCGACCCCTCTATTTCTTCAGGGGATGAAAGTCCTGGGAGGGATTGGGCGGGGGATGAGAGCGATGCAAGCAGTCTCTGCTTGGGCGAGGGAGAGCTTGGAGAAAACTCTCCTTATATCTCTGCAACTGTCCGAAAAAAGGAACTTGGCACCCCTTCTCTAGACAAGGTCTCTGGATTAGCAGGTTCAATGGTCTGAGATTACTCTTTCTCTCCTAAACTGGATGGAAATGGTGCAACCGACAAAGCGATAACTTTAGGAGCCCCAACCTTAGATCAAGCAATACCTAGTGAAATAACCCTCTCTACTATTTATCAAAGCATTTTGGCTCACAGGGAGGAGACTCGTGTGGAGAGTTCACGTACCCAGGGGGGTTACAGTAATTTGCAGAACTAAATACGCAGGGTGGCTAAGACCTGCTCTGACTTTGCCACTAGAATTGGAGAAGCGGAAGCAAGAATGTCTACATTGGAGGATGAACTAGTAGTGCAAAAGGCCCTTACTCAATCCTTGGAAGCTCAGAAGACAGACACACTATGGAAATTGACTGACCTTGAGAATCGGTCAAGAAGAAATAATCTGCGGATATTGGGTATCCCAGAAACTAAGGAAGGCACAGACTTTCGTCAGTTTGTCGTGGAACTGTTTACCGAAGCATTCCCTGATCTAAAGCAGTGGGACTGGAAAACTGAACCTCAGAGGGCTCACCGCTTTCCCTTTAATCAACGTAAAAAGACCAACCAAAGTGCTGAAAAACCCTGTGCCATCTTGACCTGTCTTAATAATTTTTGGGCCCAAGAAGCATTGTATGATCTAGCTAGGCCAGATAGGAAAAGGGCTGGGAAGGGGTGTAAGTTCTTTGTGAGACCTGACTATTGCCAGGCAACAGTTGAGAAAAGATGGCAGTAAATGTAAATGTAAATGTCAAGGTACTTATAGAGCGCACTGTCACCAGACGGACACCTTGCGGTGTCGCCTTTGCCCGAGGCGGGAATCGAACCCTGGTCCCTGGCCAGAACTCTGCTTCAGGGTCTGCTGCTCTAACCATTGAGCCACACTCCTCCACTTAATCCCAGCTTCTCCAATTAATCCCACAATTTCAAGAAAAAGGGTCTCAGGTGTTTCTGCTTAACCCTGCTAAACTGAAAGTGGTTTTTAAGGGGGAGGTGAAATTGTTTCTCTCTAAAGTTTCAGCAAAGGAATTCTTGCACAGATTGTAGGATAAGCAGGGGGATCAGATTGACCTACTTACATTCATACTGATGGTGGTGTTGGTGTTGGCTTACACTGGCTTAAAGGTAACCTTTTCTAAACCTGCTCTGGATTTCAATTGGTGGTGGAGATTCTTTTTTTCTTTTGTGGTGGGGGGGTCGGAGCTCAGGAGAGAGGGGGGTCGTAGTCAGCTCTCCATCACAGAGGACCGATGGTCCTTACGCCTCACGAGGTGGGTGGAAGGGAGGGGTTTGAGTGGGAGGGTTAGGGAGGTCAGAGGTCAAGAGTGTGGGAGGATGGGGAGAGGGGGAGTGTTGTGGGGCTTTGCTTTGTTCTCTTTTGTTTTGATACTGTGCTGCTATATGGAAAAGGAAGTTTGGATTGTGCTTTATTACCATACCCAACGGTTCGTGTCAACATATAATGTGTGATCCTGAGCATATAAACTATAAAGATGATGGGTAGTGTGCGTATCTGCTCACTTAGTATATGTGGTCTCAATGACAGGAGAAAGCGAGGCATGTTAGCCAAACAGCTCCGTTATATGCAGATTGATTTGTTATGCCTTCAGGAGACACTTATACAGTGGATCAAGTGGTGGTGGCTGAGGGATCTTGGGCTTGAAGTGCTGGCTTGTACCCGGCATGGCACAACTATTAAGGGGGTGGCTATCCTAGCCAGGCGTGGGGTGGGGTCATGTAAACAAGTCAAAGTAGACAATCTGGGCCATTGGGTGATTGCTGAAAACATAGTGAATAATACCCCTATGTCACTCTGCTCAATTTACGGATCTAATTTGGATGATCCAGATATTTTGAACTTTCTAAGGGGCCGATTCCGATCCGGGTCGGAAGGGCACCAAACGCAATCCGGCCGGAAAAACTACGAAACATACGCGTGTTTTCAGCCCGACTCGTACAGCTGTACGAGTGAGCAAGTACGATGCGAGCTACGTGAAATTCATCGACCGAGTCGTTTCCGGGTCCGAAACGCTCCATACGGCTCGGCCGTAAGCTAACCGTGGCGTGCAATGGATGCGAATTACGACCGAGCCAGTCCGCTGTACGCGTCGGACAGCCGGTGCGAGCTGGAGTGTCCGGCTCTCAAAACGTCCGGGAAGTTGCCTTTGGGGGTCCGCGTCGTATCCCTCCCCAACACAGGCATGTATGGTGCGGATGGCACAGACGCGTACCCACTGTAGGGGGCGCCCTTGTGCGAGATGTACCCATTCAGTCAATGGGAGCCCATGTATGCGTGGTACCGACCGTTTCCCATTGACTTCTATGGGAGTCCGACCGAACCGAGTCCGGCAGCATACGGCCGCATCGTACTCGCTCGGTCGGACTGCAGGACTCTGGCTCCGTCAGAAAACACTCTGGATCCGGCTCGGTCGGAGAGCTTTCCGACCCGGATCGGAATCGGCCCCATAGTGTTGGATTAGCCCTATGGCCACACCCATTCATATTTTGTGGGGATTTCAACATCCACTTAGATTGTAAGTTTGATCTATGTGATACTCTTCCATATCAAGGTAGAAAGGCCAGAGTCTTCAAATCTCTTCAAGGATTGGTGAAGGAACATGGGCTGTTTGACAGCTGGCATAAACTCAAACCATCTGATCCTGGGTACACGTTTTATTCAGCTCCCCACAATAAGTTAGTTCGGTTGGACTATAATTTCCTATCTAGTCAACTGTCTGAGATAATTAAGATTGAGATTTTTCCGAGAATCATCTCATATCACAACCCTTTAATGATTGAGATTCCATTGAGGGGCATTTCAAAGGTTCAAAGGCCCTGGACCTTCGAAAGGAAACTTTTGCTTGATGATGCATACTGTACTCATATGGCCAAATGGATTGAGGAATTTTTCTCTATTAATCGCAACACAGCCTCAGTCTGTATGGTATGGGATGCTTTCAAAGCAACTGTCTGAGGGGAAACCCTGAGCTTTTCCATAGCCCGTCAAAAATCAATACAGGAAGAAATTAGAAACTGGGTAGAACAATTAAGGTTAGAAGAGTGTGAATTAATGAGTAGAATCCAGGGGGGTACAAGTATAGAGGAATGTCAGCAGCGAATTGCCATTATAAAATCTAAAATTCATCGTCGTTTCGTCACAGAGTTGGCAGCCAAATATATGCAGCGGAGGGCTGAGCCATATGAGCTGGGGGAAAACAGAGGCAGGGTTTTAGCCAAACGCATGCAACAGCGTGAAGTAGCCAATCATATTTGTAAAATCAAGGATCATGCAGGGCAGGTCCAGGATTTCCTAGCAGGAATTCTGAATGTCTTTCAACATTTTCATAGTCAACTTTATGCTGAGGGACCTGCCGCAATAGGGACAGATTCTCCGGAAGATTTTTTTAATGGTATGGAAACAATGAAGGTAACTCAGGGTCAAAATTAGGCACTTGAAGCCCAGTTCACACGGGAAGAAATAGACCTGGCAATAACCCCTTTAGCCATGGGTAAGGCTGTTGGTCTAGGTGGCATCCCTCTAAACTTTTACAGAACATTCCGACTTGTACTTAAAAATGACATAAAGACTTTATTTGAACAGTTTTGAAATAAATACTTTATCCCTGATTCTTGGCGGAAGACAACCATTATTGTTTTTAGTAAAAAGATAAGTCAGAACTCAATCCAGCATCCTGTAGACCTATAACCTGGATCAAGTCCGATAGTAAAATCTATTAGAAACTTTTGGCAGCTAAACTTGGAAAGGTTATTACCCCACTGGTATCGTTACGCCAACATGGGTTTATTCCAGGAAGGGACATGGCAGATCATGTCCGCCGTGTAATAGCCCTTCTCAATTGGGCACAGGTCACGGGGTCACCGCTGGGGGTTCTCCTCTTGGATGGTGAGAAAGCATTCGATAGGGTCTGGTGGCGGTTCCTGTGGTCTGTCCTATATTGGAAGGGGCTAGGTAGGGGCTTTGTATAAGCAGTTAAAGCAATGTATCTATCTCCAGAGGCGATGATCCGGATTTAAGGGCAAGATTCCAAGCCATTTACCATCAGCAGAGGCACGAAGCAAAGGGTGTCCCTGTTCACCCCTACTCTTTGCCCTGTATATTGATCCCTTTTTAAGAAAACTCGAGCTAAGTATCCATATTAAAGCGGGAAGGATTGGCGAGATTGAGTATAGGGCATTGGCATACGCAGATGATATTGCGGTTCTTACGAGTGATGTTGTTTCTGCCTTCCCAGTGGTGAAAGATTTACCAGTTCAGTTTGGCGCTCTTTCAGGGTACAAGCTGAATGTGGATAAGACTCAAATTCTCTGCTCAGGAATGATGTGTCCCCCGGACTTCCCAGTCGTTTCAAAGGCTACCTACTTGGGCATTACAATTACAGTTGCGATTGACAAAATACCAGACTTAAATATCAGTCCAATAATTGAAATCACCAATAAGAAATTGGAGAGATTGGATCATCTACACCTTACTCTTTTTGGGTGAAGTAATGTTATTAACATGTCGATTTTACCCAAATTTCTGTATCTTTTTAGGACCATCCCTCTTGAGTTTTCTTCCTCCTGTTTTGTAAAACTAGAAAGGGTATGGTCTAGGTTTCTGTGGGGCTATTGCAGGTCCAGAAGAGCGGCCAAACGGATGATCCTCCCAAGACAGCGTGGGGGTCTGACTATCCCTAGCTTTCTGCTTTACTACTGGGCTGCTATCTTACAGCATTTGGCCATTTTGCTAGTCGGTGCTAAGGCTGATATTTTCATGGAGAGTAGCCTGTCTATATATGAACTGGGGTTGGGGAACCAAGCTAAGGGCTGCCTGGTTTCAGTTCTCGAACCTAGTTATTATAAAAAGACCAGATTTAAAATTGTGAAAGCAGCATATAAGGTGTGGAAACAGGTCCGGCGTAAACTTAAGATTTCAAATTTGAATGCATACACTCCATTTGTTACCACAAGCTCATTGCCAGCAATCTTTTGGGCGTGGGATACTTTTGAGTGGGTTAATAAGGGTTTTTATTCGCTGGGGGATTTTTTAATTTTGCAAAACTGCAGGAAGAATATGGTCTTTGTAGAGGGGATTTTTTTAAATATCTGAAGATTCAGAGTTTCTTGGGGGAAAATATACATAGAGCAGCTTCAAATTTTGAAAAGATACCCTTGGTGAAAGCTGTTCAAAAGAAATCTCGACTAGGGAAGATCTATCATATTTTGCTTGATTCTTTCCCTGATGATGTGGTAGTATACTCAGATAAATGGGCAAGCAAGTGTGGGGAGGAAGCAATTGACATTGAGGACTCCTTGTCCCTGGCGAGCCAGATATTGATCACTGGGAACCTCAAGAGTCAACATTTTATGTCAGTTATTAATCTGTACTAGACCCCTGTGAAGACTGCCAAATGGAGGCGAATGAGGGGAGGCAAATGTAACAGATGCGATTTCCAGGCAGCGAATACTGTACATATGTTCCATTCCTGCCCCAAACTGGCTGCGTTTATACATGATATAGAAACATTCTTGAATATGACTTGGGATATCAGTCTCAGTTACACCAGCTCTTCTTATTCTGGGGGTAGGGAAAAATTCTGAAGTGGGTAGTAGGGTAAGATTTGAGACAGGTTTTGTGTTCATAGCTATGGCTATCGCCTGCTTGTGCATTACCTCCCAATGGATTAGTGTTGATCCTCCAACCTTCTCTAACTAGCGTGCAAGGCTATTTGCTGCATACAATATCGAATCTTCAATCTATAAACTAAAAGGTCGTAGGAAGAAAGCGTTGGGACAGCGAATCTGGGCTCCTATTGCGGACCTGGTTGATTAAAGGGCTAGGACTGTTACCTGTATTTCTCTGCTATTTCCCTATCCTAATTTTTGATTTGCCTATTTGCTTTTCTTTTGTTAATCAAATGAATCAAGGAAATAATGAAATATTTAATCCTCTCAAAGATATCTGTGATATGAATATAGTGGTATGCATTCTCTTTCTGTAGCTATCTAATGTGGTCTGGAGGCTCGACAGCCCTGTATATCTTGCTGAATTGTATAATTATCGATTGCTTTATGGTCTGCTGTATGGTAATTTATATCCTTTTCTTTGCTGTATTAGCAGCAATATTGGTTTGTGTTCATGCTTTATGTTAAAGAACAAAATAATTTTAAAATCCAATAAAAATATTTATTTTTAAAAAATGGTATGTGTTTTTATGGGTTAACTTTATGTATTATTTGCATTGAGACTGGTCATTCAAAGTCAAGCAAGATGCCTTATGGTGATCTGACAGGACCTTTTTGTCTTGACAAGCTTTAAGTATGTGCTCCTTAAGATCCCTTTTGGAGTGACCAATATTGTCCTCCGGGTTTACCCAGGGGCCCCTCTCTGTCTGACCAAGGTCTCTCAAAGTGAGTTTAATGTGCCATAGCCAATTGATTTTGCAAACCTGGTCAAGTTCTATACAAACTTTAATGATTAATCTGGTAAACTGTGTCTCTGCTTTGGACCAAACAGAGTGCCATAATAAAAGGGTTTGGTTACTAACATGTCTGTTATAAATCTAAGTCCCAGCTCACTATAAAGGATGGCGTCCGTTGTTGTTGCGGTACTGCTTGTTTTCCTGTTTTGTATAATTCCGTTATCCCCCACACTCTAAATCACAGGTCCATATGTTGCTGCTGAGATCGTCCTAGCATTGTATATGGTTAGCAACTCTCTAATTTGGTTAGTGCCTAGCTTGGATGCAAACCTAAATAAGCTTTCATTAATTCTAGTCATGTTCGAAATGCATGCCTCTCTTCGATACTTCCAGTTCCCCATTTGAGGAGAACTGTATTCCTAGGTAATTAAACGTTTTAGTGCTTTGTGTTTACTCCCCTCGATCTAAAAGCCATTAGTCTTTTCCCTTGTTTGGCCATAACTCATGGTAAAGGTTTTCGCTATGTTGGTTTTCAGATCTCTCCCTTCCATGTAATCGGCAAATGAGTTGATCAAGTTTCTCAGGCTTTCCGGGGTTAACACCAGGAAGGTCGCATTGTCATCATATAAAAGTATAGGTATTTGCTGCTTACCAACTCTAGGGGTATCTGCATCTACTATATGGAGTTTGTCATCTACCCCATTTATGTATAGAGAGAAAAGGAAGGGCACCAACACGCATCCCTGCCAAACTCGTCTCCCTATATTAAAAGATGGGGTTAGTTCTCCCTTCGTCCCAAAGCGAACTTTGGCGGTTAAGTTTCTGTACACATCTGCAAGGAGCAGAATTATGTTCATGGGCAGCCCCATTGGTTCCATACATACCCATAGTCTGTTTTGATTGACCAAGTCGAATGAACAACTCAAATCTATAAAGCACATAAACAGGCAGCTCTCTCTGGCCAAGGTTTATTTCCCCATCAGTAGGTTCAGGTTGAGCAACTGCTCAACCATCCCCAGGAATGTCCTGAATTCATATTGGGCGATTGTTAGAATTTCATTTTCTTCGGCCCACACTTCCAATCTCTCTAGCAAGATCCTTCCCAGTAATTTGTCAAAAGACTCGAGTAAAGAGATGGGTCGGCAACATTTCAGTCATTTTTTGATCCCTTCTTGAAAATTGGTTTAATCAGTGAATTGTCCCAGGATGGGGGTACATATTCTCCTCCTGCCATGTTTAATACCTGCATCACGAGGTGGCCAAAAGGGCCAATTCAGACTTGTAAGTGTCCATTGGCACCCCGTCATGGCCGGGGCACTTCCACTTAGGACTTTTATTCAGTCATCAGAATTTTCTTAAAAAGCATGTTTGACTCTGGTAGTTGCTGTGCAATCCAGTGTATTGCCTTGTTTTTAAGATCGTCCCAATATTCCTTAGTCCTAGTTTTCACACCATGGACCCCTATTAAAGCCAAGACATGTGGAGTGGCCTCTGGTGGGAGGTTTGGGACATCCTTGAAATACTGGGCATCTGGATCTTTCCTCTGGGTCAGGGCAGACAAATGGAACTTTCCCTAATACCCATGCATTCTCACCACTGTTTGCAGGCATTATGGCTCTCGTACCAGCATATTTAGGTTCCATTGAGTGGCTTGATGATGTTCAGCCTCTGGATGAGTTTACCTAAAATTGACCTAGATGACACTTTATATTGGCCGGATGATTGCTGGATTCGGGGCTCTGGATGGTTTAAAAGTAGTTTCAGTACCTTGCCCAAACTTGTTTCAAGACAGTTTAATTTACCAGTCACCCCCTCCAAGGCCTGCTTCACCATTGCTTGCACGCCTTTGATTTGGTCACTTAGTACTTGGCTTTGGGAGGTGTTTTCCATTTGGGCCACCTTATAAGTTCTAGAAGCTTTAACCGGCCCTCCTTTTCATTTTTGCTGGAGGCGGGCTTGCTATTGCTAGTGAGGGACTGACAATGGAGAGGGATGCGTTGTTCAACACACCAGGATCAGGTTTGTTGGGTTCTGTACGATGGTGTTCACTGTTTCCAGCCTGTCAGTCTCTGGTGCTTCTATTCTTGCAAACAACTCTAGGGTCGCTCTTGGTGTTAGGCCCATCCATTCTTTAATGTCAGTAATCTCCTTATTTATCCCAGACATAGCCCCCGTTAAGTAGCTTGCAATGGAACCCGTAGTGGTTCCCCTCGTTGTGGCCTAATTTCAATGGTAACTTCCGCTTTCCCATCTTTAATGGACAAAGTTAAGCTAAACAAACATTCACACTTATGTGTCCGAAGTTTAACGAAAAGGGGGTGATCCAGCCCAGCCTTTTCCAGCTGCCGACTGGCGCAGATGGGTCCGCTCTTCACCTGGTCTCTGCCTGGATGCAACGTGGGAAATGTCGAGCACATTTCAGCTCATGTGAAGTGCAGCTATCCTCTCCTAAGCCACAGGGGATGCTAGGGGGATGAAGTCCCACCCCAGCAGAGCCTCAGAAGAACTTTGCCAACATGCGGGTAGGCAAACCGATGTGAAAGGTTTGTGAATCACGAAGGGGTTAGTGCTTCATTAGTAGGCCTGGGTGGAGTTTGCAGAGTTCCACTACCGGGAACTCTGCGAAGTGACCAAAAACCTCCTCCACGCTACACGTTCTGTTGGGCTGTTCGCGCTGATTTTTAGCACCGCATGTTTGTCCCGCACTGTAACATCAACGTGAATGGAACCACACGCAGCGCAAGAGAGCGCTGCTGCTTTCTGCCACTCGAGTAGATGTTCTACTTGAGGGGCAGCTTGATCAACGCAAACAGAAGGTTTCTCAACATCGGTGGTAGCAACCATCCTCAACTGGCCGCATTGAGAAATCTCGCCGGGCAGTGGTCTGGAGTAAGATTTTCCTCGCTTTCACTCGCCAACTTAACGATGGCACGAGCAGGGAAAAAGCTTTGCTTTGCTGGGTTTTTTGGAACTCCGTGCACTACAGAGAGCTTGGAGTGGGAAAAACTCCACAAATTACGTGAACAGAGCAGAATTTAACACCCAGACCTAAATCTAATCTCCATCTGGCTAGTTGCACTCAACTATGAATAAGTTTTTGCAGAGTGGTTCTGGTGTCCCTTTTAGTCCCTTTTACTTCTCCCGTCTTCCCTCTTCCTAAGGAGGCAGTGGCAGAAACTCTAAATAGGCTTGCTGTTTCTACTGCTTCTAGTGACTTTTACATCTCACGTTCAGACTCTAGTTAGTCGCCAGCTTTACCATACCTTTCACCCAAACTATGTGCCGCGCAGTTTTTTATAGGTATTTCCAAATGTGGGCGCTTTATTGGTCACCTCTCGACGCACTTGGGTAGCATATTTGAATATAAACAGCACTTAAATCCCCATCTGTGATCATGTTGGTTTGTCTTTTCTCCTATTTTCCGAAGCAACGAGGTCATTACACAACCCCTGGAATGCGTCTTTACTTCATTCTACAGTTCAGCGCCCCCATTTATGTGCCTTTTTTTGGCACCTCAAAAGGAGACCATGTTCCTGAGGGTGGGATTAGTGTGAATAAGGTCAGTGCGAACGGCAGTTTCTCTAGGTGGATTGAAAGTAAGCCTGGCCGTAGTTTACGAAGTAGCGCTAACGTAGCTACGCAAAGTGCACTTCACACTATGCGAGCTACGTGTAGCACTTCACGAACTGCATAGTACCCTGTTCGAACTGTGCAAGATGTCGTTTTCAATGATTGCACAGTGCGGACAAGCATCCGGCGCTGTGCAATAATTGAGAATGGCATCTTGCACAGTACGAGCTGTAGTTTTCTGCCGCTCGAGTAGATTTTTACTCGAGCGGCAGCTTTCTCAACGCGGACTGGTAGTTTCTCATCGCGAGCGGTCGCACGCATACACGACCACTCGCAATGAGAAACCTGACCTCCCCGTGTTGAGAATCTCGCCGGGAGGTTAATTTTCCACGCTCGTAATCGCAAACTTGATGTTGCTGATCGCGAACAAGGAAAAAGTCTCGCCGGGATGTCATTTTGCTTTCTCGCGGTCGCCAACTTGACGTGAGGACCGCGAGCAAGCAAAAAATGACCGCTGCACTATGCAACGCTACGCTACGCGTGTTTGCACTGTGCTACGTGCAATTTGCGTAGTGCGAAGTAGCGCAAACTTCGCAAACTACGCGAGCGTAGCGTAGTGCTTTGCCCAGGATTAATTGAAAGGACTCTGATATTAGATTAAATAAACGTATTTTTGGCAGTGGAAAATGAACCAGCATGAGGTACAAAAATGACGTGACCTAGGGAAGGTGGCAGAACTAGGAAGAATGATTCACAGAACGACTGACCTGTGTAGGGACACACATTTAAGAGAGGAAACGACACGTCATATAGCATGGGTATAGTGTTACTTGGAGAACAGCTTGTGTGGAAGCCGAAGGGCAGGAGTACAACAATGTCTGTCAGATAGCAAGTAGCTGAGCGCCCTAATGCAAGCAGGGTAAATGTCCGCCCCATCCATATAAACAAAAAGACTGTGTTCATTTTGGTGCCGAAGAGCACGTCGCATATGTGGCCCCAGTGCCACTGCACCAGTTGCATTCTCGGGAGCTATATCCCCAGACTTGGAAAATGCCGAGATGTGGCAACTTTGAATAAAAAATGTGGATTCAGAGGTTGAGTTGGACTCTAATGTAAGGCCCGTAAAAAAGGCAAAACATGCGGAGTTCGGTGCGTTAAAACTCCCATTGCTCTCGAAATGGAGCAGGATCTGAGTAAGACGCAATATTTGAACAGTTTCATTATTTTTTCGAACTCATTGTAATGGTGCATAATACTTGAGGAAGATTTAACAACTATTTGATACATACAATACGTGAGGTTAGTGATGCTGAATTTGCAAAGGGAAATTAAGGTGCGTGTTAGATTAGAGAGACTTAGGTTGTCATTTACCTTCATAGTGCAGTTAAAATGTAATTAAACTACATTTTCATCAATAACATGAAGCCCGAAGGTCGTGCCATGTAATTTCCAGTTGCGTGATGAGATAGTGTAATTAATATCCACGCCTCTGAATTATGTACGTGTTGATTTTTTTATCCCCTTGCTTTTGAAAATTCCCTACACTGTTTCCTGGAATCCAGCAGCCCATCCCGTATTCACCACACAGCTACTCTCATCCGCAGCGCGTCATGCTCTGGCCATGCTGCGGCGGCCACAGCCCATTAGGAGCAGCACTTAACAGTGCACATCCTTCTTCCTATCCAGGCTATTCCTCTCTCTAGCTTTCAGTCTGACATGCGTGCCCAGGCCCTTGTGTTTTGAATTTAAAAATAGTCAAAGACGGTGATTAAACTGAAGAGGAAGATATGAGAGCCATCTACTTAAAAGAAGTGACACGTAGCCACTGCATAATGAAAAAAACAACCTCATTATCCTGCATTTTCTAAGCAAGACAATTAAGAGCCAGTTTCAGTAATGAGGGGACGCATTATGGCCTGTGACTGAAAAGTAGAGAAGCGCGGCCATTTTACAGCAGCTTTCTATAGAGACGACACACAGCTTGTCCCTTCTCGTTCTCTTACCTCTTGTCTCTTGTTTACAACCACGTTTGGTTGGGTTCGTGTAAATCTGGTCTGTCAGTATCTTACAAAAATGTAAGGAGCACATAGTGCCAATGCAGGCAACTCACCCAACATGAAGAACATAGCATGCACATCAATAAATAAACACACAAGACATGTTTGTTGGGAAACATTTTGCAGCAGGTTTTATTTCGTACCAGAAATATGCCAACGTGGTGGGTTAACTTTCGGGCGATCCAAGGGCAGACAGACCCTGCGTGCCTGATGAGCCAGCTGCACCGTTGCCAACCCAATCGGTGCTACCATTTTGTGGGGATTATCCCCCTTAAATACAGTGGACCACCAGTCCATCCCTTTACTCATGCCTTTTTAGGGGTGGAGCGTGTCCAGGCAAGCTCCCGGTTGCTCAGGCTTACAAGAGCCCAAAGGACTAGCGGGTGGCCGTTGGTTCTCTCCAGGGTCCTGCCGTAAAGACCCCTGGGGTTGTAGCTTCTGCACCCCTATTGTGCTCCTGTAGAGGGTACCACTATGTACCATTCAGCCTCCGGCTCGCCCTGTAACTCTGCCATGCCCTGGATGTGGCCACCGTCATAACCGGGGCCCTCCCCACCATGGCAGGCTCCATAATCTCCTGCAACCTGCAGATACCAGTCCTTCCAGCTAGACCAATTCCCTATCAACCTCTGGCAGGTGTGCCCGTCCCTATCGGGGTACACTGTTGTGTTTACGCTAACGAGGCCATGTCTAATTTACCAAGCCCTTCTTATTTTATTTGATTTTGAATTCGGGTTGAACCAAGCCCTCCTGCTTGGTGGGTTTGTACTTGGCTTAATTTACTCTTCTATAGGAAAGTTCGATGGCCTCCCTGGAAGGTGGGAACTACTGTTTACTTCTTTAAGCAGTTCCAAAAAATGTCCCTCTGTGCTTCTGGGCCTTCAGATTAGGGGTTGACTGGGCCCTGTATTTACCCCTCACTGCCCCAGGCCCCAGCTTCAAGATTCGCTGGTAAGCATAGAGGTGTCTGCTTTCAAGACCACAAGTATGTTCGTTTAAACAAGTTAATGTTGTGGCCAACAACATACCCCCATCTTTATCCACTGACCTCCCAATTATTAGGGTTCAGGCTGATTACCAAGTGCCACGCCAGCAAGTGAACATGTAGACATTGATAGAATTTAAGCTGTGTCATGTCCTTGCGAGGACGCCCGGTGAGCCTCCTCACCTAAGCCAAGAAAAAGGTGGATCTAACCACAGGGGGAAAAGCCTGAGATCCCTTAATGGTTCTCCTAATATTCAGCCACATTTTGTGTCCTTATTGCCTACAAAACCCATCAGCCTGACTGCGATCACGGATGCTGTGACGCCATGGGAAGAGGTGTGGTGCAGCGGCCAGGGCGGCTGACTCTGGATCACGAGGATTCTGGAACACGGGGGCTCATGGTTCAAACCCTGGCGCCAGCAGCTTGTTAGCCCACACCTTGTGACTTTGAGCAATAGCTCGCTTGAGCTTCCCGATAGCCCCCAGTGCCGGGACACCTCTGCGGAGGTAGCTGTGCGATTTACAAATGCTGGTATTTCATTTCATGCTGGTGTCCCCCGCCCCAGCATATGTAGCCCATAAACAGCTTTTGCTAAAGGTATACCAGAGTTCCAAAAAGGTTAGCCAATGCCTTTGGATTTGAGGACATGGGGTAAAACATATGAGCACATTTTCCTGCACTTTCTTAAATATGAATGCCATTGTGTTCTGGTAATTTTCCTCATTTGTGCTCCAAACCCATATTTTTCAACACTATTGGAGTAACAGCACATATTTTGGAATGAAAAACTAGCGTAACCCACCTGGCTGACTGGCGGCTTTAGCATATGTAGCCGATAACCCGACTTTTGCTAGAGGTATACCAATGTGCCAAACAGATGCTAATGCTATTGGCTAGTAAGAACCTGGAGTAAACCATTCAAACAAATTTGCCTGCACCTTCTTAACTAAAAATGCAAATTTTGCTATGGAATTGTCGGCATATGTGCTCCAAACCCATATTTCTCAGTGAAGTGTCCTCAGGTACACACTGGTTTTGTTGACATCTCATTCCCGTTAACTGGCCACTAATTTTGCACCTCAACTGTTTTTGATGCAACTCTATTGAACCAATATTGTGTCATAATCCAGTACCCGTGGGTACTTGTCTTCTGTGCATCACCACGTCCATCCCTTGCTTGGTTTAACCATATTAAAATCCTCTGTTTTTTTTACCACTTTTTGTTTTCCTTCTCTGGCTGTGCCATAAAAGATGTATGTGGCACCAGTCCCATTGTTAAATTTAATTGAAATTCAAAGAAGTAATTGTCTGGGCCTGTCCTCCCATACAACCTCTACCGCTGGGATACCCAACTTGATCTGCTAGCTGTGATACCTAAATTGCTCCCTCTCAGTGTTAATTTGTAGTAAACCCATGTTGCGTTCAACAACAAGGGCTGTGACGCATGAAAACCCATCATGTGCCCATAGTTCCACCTTGTGACACCTCTGTTAGCTGTGCTAACCCATCCGCTCCTTCTCAGCTGTAATTATAGTAATTCATGATGTTGACTACCGCAGAAGCCTATTGCAGGGCTGTGTACTGTAGTGCAATACCTCTGCCCAAGCAACTCCCGACCTTCTGCTAGTTAAGGTATAAGAGTTATATCCAGCCCACCTCCCTTTCCAGTTATCTGTGCATAGTGCTTGTTAGGGCATAACAATTATGTATTTGTGAAGAGCACGTGCTCCCGTAGGCATTTTAGCGCTAAGTAACTGCTGCTTGTTACCCCACTTGCTGATACTCATTTTAACAACCTTAGAAGGATGAAAGGTTGATTGAACCCAACAGGGTTTGATCCTATGACCTTACGGTTGAAACCACCACCAGACCCAGAGGATAAATCTGTCCAGGTTTTCTTTGCCATTGTCTTGACCCTTCCTATGCCCTTTTGAACTCGTCATTTAACCTTCAAGTGGCCATTTAGCTGACACCCCAGTGGGACCTTGCAGTTCTATTTAACCTTCATATCCTTACAGCATAGCAACACTCACAGCTGCGGATGCCTTGGTGCGTGAGCATCCGCTGCGCGCACTAGTTGGATACTCAGACCCGCTCCCTTAATGCACTAGCATGTGACTCAAGACAAACTAGCATGCTAGGGATGTTCTGCCACTAGAGGGGTATCTAAAATCAGTTGAATGGCCGGGAGCCTTATTATAAAGTTCCTGTAATTACTTCTTGATCGGGGGGGGGGGGGGCACATCTTGTGCGAAGTGAAACCATGAACTTGGGATCAATCATGGCTTCACTGCTTGACTAAATTGTGTGGTCCTAGGCAATTGTCTGCATTTTTACTTGTATCTACCTTTGACATAAAGGCACCTTGAAATACATGTGTCAAGGTATCTGCAGTATGAATTTCTCTTGTGTTGAATTATTAAACTATATTGTTGTCCATCTATCATAACTACCAACAACCCGGAGGGTTCCTTTGTTGACTGACTCACCTGGGAGGGACACATATTAGAGAGTAACCCGGGGGCATATGTATCAAAATTCCGTTTAGCGATTCCTAATTTGTGATATTTAGCGATTTGCAAATTGAGATTCGCTAAGCGGGATGTAAAAATTAAATCGCAAATAAATTGCGATTTCTTACAAATCGCAAATTATTCTCAGACACCCGGTTTGCGATTTCTTAATTGCGAAATTCGGTAATTAAGAAATCGCAAAAACGGGAATCTGCAATCCAGGTGCAGCCTGATGACATCACAACCAGGAAACTGGAGTGATTTCCTGGACCTGCTCACCTGAGCCACACCCAGAGGCTGCTTGGGGAGTGAGAGGAGGCATCCAAGGAGAGTGCAGCCAGCAATGGATTCCACCACAGAAAAGCAGGGCAAGGATGCTGAGAAAAGGAAGAGAAAGCATAAGTTCTCTGAAAAGGAGGAGGAGGTCCTCATTGAGGAGATGGTCTGCAGCCATGAGCTCCTCTTCGGCAAGAAGGCACTGCGTGTCCCAGAGGCCAGGAAGAGGAAAATATGGCTTGAAATACAGAACAAGGTGAATGCAGTGGGAGTCACCACACGTACCATTGAAGAGCTGCGCAAGCGGTGGTACGACATGCGCCAGAGGTCCAAGGAGAGGGTGGCAGCCAGACTGAAGGACGCTAATCAGACTGGAGGAGGACCATCCACTGCAGAGCAGCCAACCCCCCATGACGAGCTCGTGGAGTCTACTCTCCTGCCTGAGAGCGTCAGTGGTGTGGCTGACATAGACAGCTCCGACCCTGCATCCAGCAGTCAAGCTAAGATGCATGCAAAATCAAGCTGCACTCCTCCCCATCCCATGCACACTTCCCCAAATGCGCATAGTCAACTCCCAAAATGTCATTCCAGCCTAGGTCTTACAGCACACCCAGCAATGCATCATGGGACTCGTAGTACTGTGTCTGACAGTGTGTCCATGAGACAAAGGAAATTAAATGCAACATGTGGGTTGGGGATAAGTGTATGATACAGTGTCAGAGGTTAGCCAAGAAAAACTGTTGGAACTTTATTGATTGCTACATGCAGACAATAACACAAACTCATGTAGTCCCCTTTACATCTACAGCACATTCCAGGGCCCAAGAAGACAGCGAAGAGGGTGAGGAGCCTGCACACCCAGCGGACTCCAGTGATGACACTGAGCAGCAGCCAATCCAGCGCAGGAAGCGCGCACATGTGCCCCCACTGCCTCCATTTGAGGACAATTTACCAGCCTCAGGGGATGACACCGACAGGAGAGAGGGGAGTCAGGGTGTGTCACACATGCCCATCCATGAGACACAAAGGCCAAGGAGTACACCGCAGGACACATGCAGATCAAGGCCCAGGAGCAGCACTGCGACTGAAGCTGTGGGATCCGTGTTCGCAGGCCTGGAACAGGGCATGCTGCAGGAACAGCGCCTGCAAAGCACTGCGGTCAATTAATCGGCAGCAATGCCGCATACACAAGGACCACAGGAACATGGGGGAGGGTTTTGTGGCCATGGCAGGGGCAATCCATGAGCTGTGTGACACTTTGAGGCAAAACCAAGCCGCAAATGACAGGGCAGGCCGACGTGCCAATGCACGCCTACAAAATTACACCAAGGCCGTGAACCGCCTCTGCACCACCACCAGCACCCTAACATGCAGAAGCGTAACTATGCAGGTTGAGATGGCACACTGCTGCCAGGATATTGCCCGTGGACTTGTGCAGGTGACCACTGCTCCTCAATCAGGTCCATTATGGTTTGTGGGTGCAGTCTGTACTTGTCATAGATGTCCTCTTCAGTGTGCTGGAACAGAGTGATGCGCAGCCTGAATATACGTTCCTGTCTCATTCTCCTCTGAGCTAGGGCCCGAATACGCAGCCTCCTGGCTATCACGAACATTGCTGCCATTGTGGGTGGGTCTGTTGCATTGTGGGGTGGTTTAAGTACCTTGCACCAGTTTACCACCTGCAAGCAATTGGTGTTAATAGCGATTTCTTAAATAGCGATTTTCGTAAATTCGCAATTTGCGACTTTTTCATACATGTGCTTGCGATTTCTTAGTTTGCGATTTCTTGTTAGCGATTTTCGCTCAGCTGAGAAATCGCAAATTAAGTATTCGCAAGGAAATTCGCAGTTTACATGTTTCGCAGCCTAAGAAATCGCTAATTTAGCGATTTCTTAGTTTTCTGTGTGGAAGTGTGTCATACATATGAAAGTGCGAAAAATCAGTCGCAAACGCTGTGTTTAGCGATTCGCAGCGTTTGCGACTAATTTTTCCTTTCATACATATGCCCCCTGGATACTTGATACTTCACTTAATGCACTTGCATGTCACTTAAGAAAAGACACCTAGCAACAACTTGACGCACTGCAGCAAGGAGGGGATTCAGTCCGTTGCACCCGCTCTACGGGGCCATCTGATACTTTGTTATCTCTGCGCCGTGTCTGGCAGATGCTACCCTCTGAATGTGTTTCCTGTCCTTACCGCAGAAGGTGGCAAAGTTACCAATTGCGATTGACAGACTATGCTGAACTCAAAATGTATGTTTGGGCGCACCTTCACCCAAAGAAATACCTGCCTTTTTTTAAAATGAGAAATTGTTGCAATACCGGACTCGAGCTTTAAACGTATCTGCACAGTAATCCCCAGTCCCAGAGGCTATTCAAAACGTGCAAGCCGAAGTACTTTCCACCGGCAAATCATTGCGGGCCGGAAGAACTTGCGCTGTCCCTCATGCTACACGATGGGAGAGGCCATACAATGCAGGGCAGCCACACCGGCTGCTGGCTGTGGGCCCAGTTAACCTAAACAGCAATTAGTTAAACATGAGAAACTGTTAAGAGAGCCGCCGGCGACTTTTGCTTTGTTTACGTTCACACACGCAAATAACTGCCACGGTCATTGCATACAACAACGCCTGATCTGTACCCATGGGCCCTGTCGCCTCTGCCCCCCTGATAATGGTTGCTGGGGGGTGCCATAATGCCTGACGGTGGCTCGCAGTGGAGAGGTCCCGGGGGAGGGGCTTCTCAGCAAGCTTATCGCTTGTTGTAACCGTGGAGGGAGCTCTGCCTGGTGAGCTTTGCCCGGTGTGCATCTGGCCATGAATGAAACACTCCTATGGAGAGCTGGGGGCGCTGGCAAGAACCTCAACCCCCATGGAACTCCGCTGCTGGCGGGCAGCTAGCCCAGTCAGACCACGCCCAGGTCACCGGCCTGCCATGCTTACTCGTATGCCCACCACCCGCCGCCGGTCAATACAGTGCCATGACCCTTGGCCGCACTTCACCACGCAGTCCATTATTGACACATTGCCCGGCCTGAGACTAGGGCGGACGGATCAGGCCAAGGGCAGATAACAGACTCACTTACTTACTGCATAGACCCTATGCCCGCGGTGCCTCCCTCCGGGAGAATAGACTCCCGACCGCAGTGCCAACGAACCAGCGACGGCGTGACCAGAAGGCACAAAAGGAAAGCCAGATGGGTGGGGGCAGGTAAAAGTACCTTGCCCCCACCCTCTGATGCGCCAGACGTGACGCATGGCCCGCCCCAGACTTTGGGGACTCCCGGAGAGTCCCAACCACTAGCCATGTTGTTGTGCCTAATGTGGCACTAGGGTGGCCACCCTCTTGAGTGGGCACACTGCATGTTACGCTGGCAGCCTCATACATAGGGCACAAAGTACCCAATAAGTAGAGCCCTATTCACAAATTTATTTTCAGTCGTAAATATACATTTGTGGCAGAAAATATTATTCCTGACAAAAGGATTCGTGGTAGGCCTAAATGAAATGTACTACGATTTCTCCAGCAACCCTGCGGAGAAATGTGCAGTAATCCGCAGTAGTAAATTATACAAGCAAGAGTTTGAAGTGCCACTTGGAGAATAAACACCCATGCACACATGTGCCAGGAATTTCATTTGGATATCTTTTCTCAATAGGAAAAGGGAAAGCTAGTGATGTTGATGGTTACCTCACCCACAACTGGGTATGGCAACCATCACTATGACCTGGCAACCTAGTGGTAGATGTGCTGTTAGGTCGAGGTGTTTTTGTGGACCAAGTCAGTTTGGTTTCCACACGCAGACACTCAGCATTTTCCCCTTCTCATTGGGGCGATGTAGATGTGAACACCCACAAACGTACATTTGTGGACATTCACAAACTCGAGTCTGAGCCCTTTTCACGCTGGAAATGGTTAGAAAGTTGTACCAACCAGAGGCTTGATAAACTTTGCTCCACGAAAGGAAGGAGAATAGTTCACTCTGGCATTTGGTGAGGTTTAACATTAGAAGAAGTGCTTTCTCCACATGAACAATGTGTTGAGGTGGAGAAAAAAAGATGCATTTTTACAGCAGTCTTCAGCCCCCTGGGGCTGAAATCTACACAATGTCGATTTGTTCACAGAAGGTATAGGAAGCAGACGGAGTTGTCACAACATCCCCAGTAGTACGCTTGGAAACCTGAACCTGGCACAATTTTTCAGGTGTATCTCTGTCTGAAAATGTTTGTGAATTGAAATGATTGTGTAAAAGTATGTTCTGGCACAATGGCTCTCATATTTTATGTATCTGTGCAGATTCGAGAGATCCTGATGAATGCTGGGGAAGCTCTGCTTCTAACAGCAAACATCTCCTCTGCCTGAGATTTGGGTGGGAAGGGGAAGAAGGTTGTTCGGGTGTGCAATAATGGCTTGGCACAGATATTTTAAATTATATTTGCTCAGGGAAGGAGAGTGTCATGCCACAGGGGGTATGGGTGTCTGGCTCAAAAACCGGCAGGGACGGCTTTAGCGCTGGTGGCACAGGGTCGATAATTTTTTGGCGCAGCTCCCTCTTCCCCATACCTCCTCTTCAAATCCCCTTTCTACCACCTGGTAAAAGTGCCCCTCATCTCTCCATAGCCCCTCACTCACATACATTTAATTTGTTCTAAAGCGCTGGTAAAGGGTGTCTTTACTAATCCACTCAGCTATCCACATAAAATACTGATCTGTTCTTTGCAGCAGGCATGTTAACCCTACTTCATGGCAGTGAAAACTGCCACTACACAAAACTCTGGTCTCTCGCTCTAGCAGGAATGTTAATCACAAGAGTTATCTTGACATTGTTATGCTGCCTGAAAGCTGGATTTGCTCGCAGGACATCAAGTATACAGTATATATAAAGTACACAGAATTGGACAGATGACTGAAGTATGTGAAGCCACACTGTGTCTGGCTCTCCCCTGATTCCTTAACCCTGCTGCACTGCTTATCTGAGCAGAGGAAGATGATTTGGGGACGACATACATAATATTAAATTGTAGATGGCTATCTGTGAATAAATGCGATGTTTCTCACCTCAGGGTTTTAAATGGCATCATAGATAATTTGAGATTCACTAGTATTGTTTACGATAATAGTTATTTGCCCTCAGTGCAAAGTATCCATGTTAGTCACACCTTCAATGTAATTCTATATATGAGCTAACCACAGCCAGTACACTGTCTTTGGCATCACAGGCAAAGGGATATTTGAGTCTACATCCAGATACATCCATGACCCTTTTGGCGAATTCGCTACAAAAGTACCTCTGAAATCGTGTTATAGCTTCTCACTAAATCATTATTTCATGAAGACGACTCAATAACTTTTGTGTTAGGTTTAAACGTTTGCACATATACAATGAAAGATAAAATTCATCTGTAGAGCTAGGAATGCTCAAAGCACTTCATACACCTGGCATTTCTATCACTACAACTATGTCAGGCATTTTAATGCTTCAATTTTTGGTAGCCTTTCAGTATACTTGTACTACCACTGAGCCTACACTAAGCCTTCCACTAAGTCCTACACCTAGGTTTCAATATTTCTCTTGATTGCCAATTATTTATGATATTTAGAATTAAGTGCTTTTGATTTTACATTATCATTTGCACTTTCATAACAATTACTAGGAGCTCAAAGTTTTGGTTTGTACTTTGCAGCGAAATGCAGAACTAGAACACATTAATTCCAAGTCCCACACAATGTTTTAAGTTCATACTGCATCAAATATGAGAAACCAAACAATATCTAATTCATTTTATGTTGAGGCAGGCCTTTGTCAGGAAAGGCATCTTGCAAGTTCATCAGGGCCACTTTGATGTGTTTCGATGTGACTAGATGTATCCAACTAAGTCAGTCATGAACTCCACCAAGACAGAAATTCTGGTGACAGGTTCTTGGCTATAGAATGGCATGTTGATACCTGTCTCTAGGATCAGAATGCCTGCCACATACATGTTCATAAAGTTTAAAACATTAGAAAGGCAATTGATCATGAATTAATCCTACATATTGGATTATTCTGAAAATTAAATTTGGCGACAGAGGTTAAATATTTGTATTCTTTCTTTGGAAGGCGATTCATCAAAGCTAAAATGTGTTGCTTATGTCTCTAGATGTGAAACACAAATACACAATTGCCGAGATCCTTACAATTATAAAACATAACGGAACCAGTAAATGCATTAGGCCTTGTGTGTGCCTTTATCTGTTCATACATACTATGATACTGATTTAAATAGTTGCATAATCCTATCTGGTACCCTCTGATTTAATGAGCCATACCATCAGCACAGACATTGGGGTTGAGCAGTTTTAGAGTGTTGATGGTGTTGTAGAGTATTCCATATAAAGGAGCTGCTCTTCACCTAAAGCTTAGGAGCTACCGAGGATTGCCTATTTCATTGCTTGTGTAATTTATGTGGCACTCTAAGCCTGAAAGGGAATTGTTTTGGCCTTTACTGGGTGCTCCCTGTGTCTGGACAAAGCTATACCTGATGAGCTCTAATTGGAGTGAAGAAAATATGTCAGGTGGCTGCTTTTATTCATTCCAGGTCTGATTAAATAGCATTTTATCAATCTAAGCTGTAATACTGTACCTTGAATGGTGGAAGGCATTTTGTCATTTTTTCAGTTCAGCATGGATGTCATTTGCGAATCCTGTGCTTAAAGACTTTGCTGCAAAAATCATGAAAGGATGTGCCATTTTCCAGCTCGGTGTGGATGGCACTATGCTAATACTATGTTTAAAAGCTCTGCTAGACAAACAGACATTCTAGGTGAGCAGATTTAGAGTGGTGGTGGTGTTGGAAAAGGGTTCCATATAAAGGAGCTGATATCTACCAAAAACATGCCAAATACCCTGGGTTACCATCTTCCTATATTGTATTAATTATGTGGCACATGAAGCCTGAAAGGTTAAGAGTCATAACTACACACCCTCCCAAAAAATGAATTATAGAATTACATTCTCTACTTGCCTTCTGTAAACTGAAAATATAACTATCATTAATTTCATGCTGTTCCTGAATATAGTATTGATATGTTTTAACTGACATTTTTTAAAAACCTATACATAAAATTGTGAACATACAATTACATCAGTCACACCGAACGTTTAAGAAAGATTTGAGTATGTTTGATTTAAAAACATGGCTTAGAATAGTGATCACTTATTCTTAACAAATTAACAACAGCTTCAATATTTAGAAAATATTTTATTTCAATGTTAATTTTTCTCGAGTGTATGATTTTAAGAGTTTGTTTGAAGTCCGTAATGCATTAAAGGTGAGCTTTTAACAGATAAGCAACAGTTTCAATACTGTGAAAATATTTTAGGTTCAATGTTAATTTTTCTCCAGTGCATGCTTTTAAGAGTTTATTGTAAGTCTGTAATGAATTAAAGATCAGTTTCAATAGTTGGAAATTGCTCAAGTTCAATGTTCCTTTTTATCACAATATAACTTTAAAGCGTTCACTGTAATCCTAGTAAATCAATAGTTTGAAAGTAGTTCAAGCTCAATACTTGATTTCATCATTAAAACAAGTTCATGATACTTTTCTGTGATCCACTTAGTGATAGAAACAATCCCCAACGGGCAACTAGTCTCAACAATGTTTATTCAGAATCAAGCAGCAAGTCCAGGCTGCAGCAGAATTATACCACGACTACTTAGCAAAGGCAACGCAACCACAAGGCAAGTTATACCCTAGGTGGCCACCAACTCTTTGGCGCATATGATAGTTCAGCTGCTAGTCTCTGGAGTTCACATCTAATGCACTGCTGCATAGCATATCTTCCGTGCATGTGGTGCCTCAGTTTACAAGCACATCACACTGTAATGACCGCTGAACTCTCCTTAATTGCAAGACACTTTGAACGTAAGCCTGACTCATAGCTTCCATGCTTTTAAATACTCCAACAAAGTAGTGGCACCCCCAACCCCACTTCCTGAGAGTGAGTTGGCTGAACAACTTATCTATCTCAATAAAGCATCAGTCTTGGAGTTTGGGTGAGTGGGTACTATGCTACAAATGTGATGGAATACCCTCTATTCCAACGTGAATTCTGCCACCTGATTCACAGATGAACAACTGTGGAAACTACACCGCCACCACCACCTACATAATCCTCCAACTGCCTGACAGAGTATGGGACAACGGAGGTCTGGACATTTGTCTAGCCGCCTGGTTTAGAGTGGGCAGAGACATGGCCAGTTTTCACTTTTAAAAACCCCCTCCCAAAATGTGGAGGTAAGTAAAAGTAAAAACTTTTCAATGACCCCCACGCTATGAGAGAAAACTCTCATAGGAAGGTCATTGCTTTTTTTATTTTCAAAAACAAAATCCCCCTTTGGGATTTTTTTTCTGAAAATAAAAAATAAATAAGAAAGCTTGCAATGTGGTGCCATCATGTTAATAGAGCTCCACGGCACACATTCAAAACAATTACATGAATCGCCATGAAGGCTTCATGTAAATGTTAGAGACGTCCGTAAGGGCTAGATTTGGCAGGCTAAGTACCTACGCTATGGCAGGAGTAAAGTACTACACCATGGTGATAGTACTAACACTGTCTGCCAAAATATATTTGGCCCTCAGTACCTCATTTAGTTTGGTGAATGGGCAATCAGTCACAAACCTGACAGATATCCTGCCTGCTTTATTACAAGTGCATTATATTCTAATGCGCATGAAATAAAGTGGATTAGGAATTCGTCATGTTTGTAATTGAGTATCAATCCGCCAAACTCTACATCAGGGACTGTGCAGATGTTTGTTATGTAGCTCATACTGTAAATGTCCTGAGCTGCTACGGTAATTAGTGACTACCGCATTGAGTTACAGAAGTGTTGCTAACGCCGAGTTGCCGTTTTATCTACACAAGACAGCATTTTACGAATCAGAGGACTTATCAAGGTCCGAAAACGATTTCCAGAAACCAATTGGGAATTTTGTTCGCAACTGCGATAAACTTTGAATTTAGCACGCACTATGGTCAAACATACCGACGTGGTACAAGACGAGTGAGTTTACGCCTGTGACTCTGGAATTAATCAAGCAAGTGATTTGTATACAACAACTAATACCATATAAAACTGGATACATAGCTTCGAAACTCAAACCTTGAAAAAGCCCAGGGGGGCGAAATGTGCGTCGGCTGCTGTTGTTCTGCATGTTTTTTGACCATTAAAACTCTGCGACAGGACCTGATTGAAAAGTTTTTTGTGCCATCACGATAAAGGACATTTGAATAATTGATTCTTTGACATTGTGCTCAGGTTTTAACTATACCTATGGATTACAGACACTACAATTGGGTGTGCTCAGGTGTATTTTGAGTTTGTATGTTGCTTTAGGACTTGTCCTACCGCTATTATACCCTGATGGGTGGGTATAGCCAACACGGGTGCACCACCCCTAAAATAAAGACATGAGCTATATATTTTGATGTTCAATTGACTGTTTTCAATGGATGTGCAGATCCTTAAGCAAATACCCATTAAGTTTTGAGTATAAAGTGTTGCTAACATATATTGATAGCTGCCACTGCAATACCCATCATGTACATCAGTCATTCCAATGTCCCTCCCAAAGCTTCAGTATACTTTTCTCTGCCTAAAAAGTCAAGTAAAGCACTCTGTAAGTTGGTTTTGAATGCTAAAACAATTACATATGTGCTTGCATTATTATATATAAATAAATAAACAAATAAAATGTACTTATGGTATCTAAGTAGAACCAGTAAAGCCAGGATGTAGGCAATCTGCCTTTTCTACATGGATTCTCTAGAAGTTGTGCCGTTTTCATGACATTACTCTTGTGGGTTTTAGAACTAGGCACTTTACTCCTGCTAACCATGAGAAAACGTGTCTATGCTCTCCTTTCCAACATGGTTAAATTGTCATATTCCTTATTGACCCATTTAACTTGACCATAATTCTCAAGTATGTAGGGTAAACATGAACCCATTGCCTGGAAGATAAATACTACTTTTGAACAGCAGCACCTAATGTGCCATACACTTCAATGACAGTGCAAACATGGCTACTGACCTCCGGTGTATAGCTTGATTTCTACAGTGTAAAACCTACAGTGCGACCGAGCATAATACCCAGTTTTAGCAGGGAAATACCTTCATTTTAAACATTAGGGAGTCACCCCCAATGTAGGTCTTGTAGCCTACAAAGCAAGGTGCATGGTATTTAAAAGTGGGACAGTAAAAAAAAAATATTACCTTGTCCCTACAGTGACAAGGCCTAAAGCTATTTTCACTGTGGCAGATCGAGCTGTACTATGCAAAATCCCAGAGTACAGATTAAAATACTAATACTGCTATTGGAAAGAACTAGAAAAATAATTAAAACCAGTATTTTCAACAGGTATTAAAATGTCAATTCAATGGTGAAGTCAGATTTTTAATAAATGTTAAAGAAAACTAATGTTCAAAAGTTACCTTTACCCTGCCTGAAACTCCTAGAGGGTAACTTACATTAAACTATTCAGCAAATCCCAGCCTGTACAATGTCTGAATGGAGCATGAATGAGATGTAAAAATCCTCTCAGGAGCTACACAATAGGTTTTTTTGATTGATACGTTGACTTGAATGGGCAGGTATGATGCCTCTGAGCCCTGCACAATATTCAGGTTGGGGGCCATGGACATCAAGTTGACATGACAGTCCTGAATCTTCCCTGACATGCCCCTCTTATGCACATGCAAAACTTTTACACACTGAGAAGAATAAAGCAGTACAAGAGAATACTTATTGTTCATCTCCTGTCTGGGCACTGACGGACCCTGCTTTGTTTCACTAGAATTCTGTGTCCTGGTTTGTTGTGGCTCAAGACTTGCTTCAAACTGAATTTCAGTGTTAGATGTGAGACGGCACTAGTGATTTCCCTATGGCAATTCTAAACACACTCCCAGCCTTCAGAGCCCAGGTTTAGTGTGGCCAAAGTGTTTCATTATCTTGACATTTCCCTTTAACATGGTATTTTGGCCCTGTTTACTGTAAGGCAAACAGATCTACTGAAAAAGTGGGTAGGGATGCCCTCAGGAAACTTCATTTTTTCCATTGGGAGTGGCCAGGAGTCCCCCCTCCACCCACTAGCTGTTGCCAAGCATAAACGTGGCATCCAAAGGCACAATTTTCAGAACGCTTTCTGCTCTAAAGAAGAAGAAAAAAGGACTGTGCCTGCTACCTCTTGCACCCAGGTCAAAGACATTGCTTAGAAAAGTCAGTTGGTTGACCTCCTGGGTGCCTCCCGGGACACAAAAAGCATCAAAAGGTCTTTTTCCTAAAGTGCCCAGCTAAGCAGTGACATCTGGACTTGGATTTGCTTTGCTGTTAGCCTCTTTCTGATGCACTGAGAGTCTCTAAGTGCCCTCTCCTGAGATCCTAGGGGCCTTAGAAGTGTTCTCCTCTGGTTGTTTGGGCACCAGAAGAAAGATTGGAAACTTTGAAAGAGTTCCAGAGTCTAAGCTGTACCTTCTGCAAAAAGTATCTGACCAGCAGTTGATTGGTGTTTGATTGAATTTCAGCTTTGTTCTTTGCAGTGATTTCTGCAACTCTGAAAAACAGTACTCACTGTGTTGGGAATTACAGGATTTCGACCTTAAACTAAACAGCTCCAGAGCTCCAGAGCATTAGAAGGACCGATCTGCTTCCATTATATGACCTGCACTTCCACAGCAGCAGCCACAGTTTCAGCTGGAACCGGCACAGAGGGAATTGTAAACACAAAAAAAGTGACAATGTTTCTATTTGAACCTGGAATTAGAAATTGTTTCAAACTTTGACTTACATACTTTACAGTAGGACCAATGCCCTTGTTGTATCTGACTAGATCTCCTTAGCAGTCAGCCTCAAATGGGGACTTGGTCCCGGTCTACAAGAACCATTGACTATCATTAGCACATTGCCCCATAATGGATTATTATTGTTTTGGTGTCATTTTATTTATTACATTTCAGTCTATTTTTCTAATTTGGTTTGGGAATTTTATTGCTTGGTGTTTTGACCTCATTACTGTTTTGGTACTACATAACTACTTTACACAATGCCCTAAGTTAAGAAAGTCGGATTTGCGACATAGCTACCATGGGGTGTAGCATAGCTTAATTCAGTGACTTTGGGTGCTCAGCCTGACAAGTGTTGTGATCGTTCCTTGAGATGGCAACACACCCTCCCCAAACAATAATCGAATTTATTACACTGGAAACCTGATACAGGTTTACCTCTCTGAGTCATTCACCACAATATGATGATCAATGGAATACTACCAATTGTGGCCCATCATAGATAAAGTATCCTAGAGACAACACAAGTTTCTTTCTTTCTTGCACCATCATTTATATGCAATACCTAGGATTGTCAACTTAAATTAATTCATCTGCAAAATGGTTTGATGCAAGTTACTGTGCCTTTCAGAACACAGAATGATATAACAATTTGTCTTTATGTTTCAGTTTACCTTTTGATAATGTTACAAAGATTTCAGAACAGAGCGAGCCATGTCATTTTTGGATCACACCAATTTGAACATATTTCTGAATACATTCTACTCATTAAGCTGACTGTTGATTAAGAGATTAGAGGCAGGGTGATTTCCTTTCTATAGAATGTTTCATTAAAATGTAGCAGGAATATGATTGTACTAATTCAGTTAAGCACTACTAGAAGGATTGTATGACCCTAGCATGAACGTCAAATTCTATTTCCCAAATGTAGTGATCTGAGACCTGGCAGACATTTGGTCTTGGCTACAGGAAGAAAACAGGAACATTCAACCATTTAACATGAGGCTAAAAACAAACTACACCCTTTTAAGTGAAAATGTGCAGTGTACTGTATACAGAGTATTACATAGAGAGCTGATAATTGACAGCCTTTGGCCCCTGTTTTATCTCTCCCTGAGTTATGATTATGCTAGTTCAGTATGTATATATAGTGGTTGTTTGTGTCCTGTGTTTATGTTTATTTTATAGTTTTTAGTCTGGCCTTTGCCTCATAATTTTGTCTCAGTTATAGTTATACATTTTATGACTGTGGATGTTTTGTCAAATACCCAGAGATACAGTAAAAAAATAATAAATGTTAGTAATTGGGTTGTAGATTTACTGGTTTATGCGCCCTACTCAAGCAGCAACCACAATCCTAGTCAAGGTAAGAAGCAGACAAACCCTAAATTAACTTGTGTTCGTCCTATGATAGTTTAGCACAGACCAGTCAGGCTTAACTGAGAGGCAAAGTATAAAGTATTTGTGCAACACTTCAAACAGTAAAGCAGTAAAAACACACAAAAATGTTTTACACCAGGTAAGAAAATGAGCTTAGTTTAATAAATAAAACAAGACCAAAACAACAAAAATCCAGTGGAACTTGAGATATGAATTTTTAAAGAACAAACTGTAAAATCACGCTCAGAGGCAATAAGCGCTTCCTTGGAATATCTGGTTGTGTCGGACTGGGACACAGTCAAAAGTTCAGACTGACCATGATGGAGCATGGGAAAGATACAGGCCTGCTGAAGAAAGGTACCTTGATCCTGGCTGCGTTGATGTCAAAGGTGCGGGCCACAGCCAAATCGATGCTTCAGTGTTGATCCACGAAGTAGAGGTGATGCACTGGTCCTGATCTGTGTAGCAGCGACGATGCTTCACCTCCTATGAGCGCAGAGCTACAATGCAGTCATTCGGTGGTGGTGTTTAGGATGCCTCCTAGAGAGATGCGGAGACTTAGTGAAGTGGTGGTTCCGAAGGCGATGCATTGGGGCTGATACACGTAACAGGAATGATGGGCCAGTTCTGATTCCGGCAATAGGGGCAATGCACCAGTTCTTATCAACCCAACAGCTCTGATGCACCAGGTCAACAAAGGATTCATGGCTTTTGCTGAAGCAAGCACCTTAGGCCTCACTTCCGAGGTTCCAGGACTGGGGTGGCACCACTAGGCAGGGCAGACTCACAGATAGCAGAGTCCAGGTGCAGAGGCAGCTAAGTTGGAAGTATTTTATGTGCCTGAGACTTCAGATCAGAAGGCCAGCCAGCTGTCCCTTGGAGCCACTCTGGTTTCAAGTGATATAGGTCTGGTCCTTCTCACCCAGACAGGGGAACAGCTGGCAGCAGTGAGGCACAGCGAGACAGAAGTCCAGCAAAGCAGCAGTCCAGCAGAGTGAGCAGAGTTCCAGTCTTTCTTCCTGGCAGAGTCTTCATAGGTCCAGAAGTATACTGAAGTGATGGTGTCAGAGGTCCAGTCCTTATACCCAGTTGTGCCTTTGAAGTGGGGGAGACTTCAAAGACAGTACTTTAAAGTTCACAGAGCTGCTCCCTTCCTGCCCAGACTCCAGACTTACTACAGGGGGGTATGCAGCTCATTCTGTGGGCACAGGACGCAGCCTATTCAGGAATAAGTGAGGCTGAGTCCAGCTCCTCCCGCTCATCCTGCCAGGATGGCCCTTCAAGTCACACCTAAGCTCCCATTGTGTGTGGCTGTCTAGGGGGAATACATAAAGCCCAGCTGTCACCCTCCCTAGATGTGTATCAGAGTCAGGCAGCAGGCACCAAGTGGCTTCAACATAAATAAGGATTTAAAATTAGGATTCCAGGGATACCAATCTTGGTGAGGTCTTGTCTCTTCCCAATTGGAAAGTGCACTTAGAATATGTCATAAAGTAATCCCAATGTTATTCTATGGGAGAGATAGGCCATGCAGTAGTGAAAAATGACTTTGGGAATTTTTCACTACTAGGACATGTACAACTTAAAAGTACTTTTCCTGCCCTTTAAATACATTGCACCCTGCTCTCTAGGTTGTTCAGTCCCTACCTTAGGGGTGACTTATATGTATAAAAAGGGCAGGTTTGGGCCTGGTGAAAAGTTGTTTTTACCAGGTTCACATGGCAGTGTAAACCTGCACATTAAGGTTCTGCAGTAGCAGGCCTTACACATGGTTAAAGGGCTACTTCAGTGGGTGGAATAATCAGTGCTGCAGGCCCACTTAGTGGAATTTAATTTACAGGCCTTGGTTATAGGGTGTACTTCTTTACTAGTGACTTATAAGTAAATTAAATATTCCAATTGGGAATGAACCAATGTTACCATGTTTAGGGGAGAGAGCACAAACACTTTAGCACTAGATAGCAGTGGTACATTGCACAGAGCCTTACATTCAGCATATACAAGGTAAGAAAAGTGGAGGAGGTAGGCAGAAAGTTGGGGGAAAGACCACCCTAAGGCTGTCAGGTCTAACAATAAACAATTGAGTACTATAAAATGTAATGTGAATGCACTTTCTCTCAAACATCTAGCTACATTAATCTGATAATCATGGATCTGCTGTATCTCATCTCCCCCTTCATCCAGCTATACTACCAGCCAGGTCTGCATGTATTTGGTAACCTATTCTGCATAACTTGAACAAGGCAACCTAGGGTAACATAAAGCCTTAAGGCATGAAATTGCCTAGTTAACATGCTGGAAGCATCATGGCAATAAGGATTACATCCAGGTCCTAATAGACTCCCTTAAGCAAAAGCCTCCATCTATTCCATCCAAGAGATTCTAATAGACTGCCTATAGATCTAAAAGACCATCATAGCTGTCTGGCGATGATTTATAGCCTAAATGTCTGCTAATGCTCATTTGGTGCTTTGGGATTAATAAAACCCTAATTTCCTAGATTCAAGCAGATGTGGCCATACCAAATACATTCTTTGGAGCTGTTCTCATACCTGTCTCTTGATCAATTAAGCAATGGTCTACCAACATAGCATTTGCTACATTGTCTTTAGCTAGACTTTCTTTTTAAACAGATATCTGTGAGGATGGCTTAACCAAGTGGTGTAATACAGACTCCTTAATTACTGATGGCATTTATATACATTTATGTAAATGGACTTAGGTATCTTTATATGAAACCTGGCTCAAGGACGAACTGACTAGCATTCCTAACCTAACGTTACCGGAGGGGTTCTCTATGACCTCCATTAACCGAGACTCTAGAGGAGGCGGCATTGCCGCCATTTATAGAACATCTTACTCTTGCTCTTTCTTAAAGGAAAACATTACGGGATGTGAATGTGCCCGTTTTAAAATCACCATTAGCCCTCACTTTTCCCTATCTGGCCTTTTTATCTATAGACCCCCTGGACCTTCCTCCAAATTCATTGAGGAGCTCCTAGAGTCACTTCATGCGTTGGTCGCTAGCTCCGCTAATTTTACGATCTTAGGGGATTTAAACCTTCATTTTGATACCATTTCGGATCCAATCATCAGCAACCTCCTGGCTGACCTAACAGCCTTGCAACTCACCCCCCTTATACAATCTTCTACCCACTCTGCCGGGCACCTACTTGACCCGGTCTTTACCAATATCCCGGGAGCTAATGCGGATCCACCTAAACCCATGGGTTGGACGGACCACTTCCTCGTCACAGTCGCGACCTCGGTCGCTACCCAACCCAACAGGGCGACGCCTACTTCTTGCCTCAAACGACCCTGGCACAAACTTCAGAATTTGGACCTTCCGGCCAGATTAGGAGAACTTAACTTTGCAATCACAAAGACGTTAATGCGTCATATGCCGCTTTCCAAGCATGGATTACCAAAGGACTTGATACTCTCATACCAGCCAAATGGACTAGAGGACGTACTACCCCATCTAATCCATGGTATGACGAGAACTTAAAAACATTGAGAAAAAAATGCAAAAGAGCGGAACGCCAATGGAGGAAAGAATACAAAGACGAGGACAAAAACTCTTATCTGACCTCACTCAAAATATATCACAAAGCTATACGCACTGCCCGCGCTTCCTTCTATGCCAAGGAAATTGACTCCAGTTCCAACCCCACAAAAACAATCTTTAAATTAGTTCAAAAGCTACAAACCGGGGGCAACCCTGCCTCGATTATTTCCTCCACCCAACAGTGCGAAGACCTCGCAACGTTCTTTACTGATAAAGTGAGGAAAATTTACAATTCCTTCTCACCAAACCCCTCCATCTACACCAGCCCTCCTAACTGCCCCTTCAAGGGACCCAGGCTCACCCATCTGCCAGCTATCTCTCACGAGGACCTAGCTAAATTTTGCAGAAGGGTGAAATCTGGCGCCCCCTCAGATCCCATGAGACCAGCTTATTTTTTAGGAGCCCTAGACTTTTTTCTCCCCTCGCTGGCCACACTTCTCAATCTTTCCTTTTCATCGGCTACAGTACCCACCTGTTGGAAACAAGCATGGGTAAATCCTATTATCAAGAAACCCACCCTAGACCCCACTAAACCGGAGAACTATAGGCCCGTATCACTGCTCCCCTGGGTATCCAAACTGGCAGAGACCCACGCTAATACAGTACTCGTGAACCACCTAGCAGAAAATAACATCTTAGACCCCTCCCAACACGGGTTTAGGCCTGGGCACAGTACGGAGTCTGCCCTTCTTTCCACCACCGAACACCTCCGGAAGATGATGGACTCTGGTCAGAGTGCTGCGCTGATACTACTCGATCTCAGCGCAGCCTTTGACACGGTTCCCCATAATATCCTTCTAAGCCGTTTGGAAAGTATTGGAATCCAGGAACTGGCACATGAGTGGTTCCGATCGTTCCTTACGGGCAGGTCCTTCCGTGTGTCAGCCCCCCCATTTATTTCCCAACCTCAGACTATAGGCCAGGGAGTCCCGCAGGGCTCTTCCCTCAGTCCATCCCTTTTTAATCTGTACATGCAGCCCCTTGCGGCAGTGGCCAGGGAATGGGGTCTCACGCTGGTGTCGTACGCCGACGACACACAGCTGGTAATCACCCTGACGGAGGTGCCCTCCACTTCCGCCACAAGATTTAGGGATGGACTGGCCGCAGTCGCCAACTGGATGACTGCAAACTGTTTACAACTGAATGCAGGGAAAACCGAGGTGCTACTCCTAGGCAAGAACCCCAGCTGCTGGAACAACTACTGGTGGCCCCCCCTGTTGGGCCCTACCCCCCCTCCCAAATCTTCTGTCAAAAACTTGGGTGTATGGCTCGACTCCACACTGAACTATCAGACTCATACAAAAAAAGTAGCGGCTACCTGCATCGGGCTGCTGAGAAGCCTCAATCCTATTCTAGGCTTCTTTGACCACAAAACACGGCAGCTCATTGTCCAATCCACCATCCTGGCTAGATTAGACTACGCAAGCGTCCTACTCCTGGGCGCCAATAAAGCCGAGACAATCAGGTTCCAGCGAATACAGAACGCTGCGGCCAGAGCAATAGTAGGCCTCCCTAGAAGGTGTCCTGCTAGAGCCACCATACACAGACTCCACTGGCTTCCTGTGGAAGCCTGCATCCAATTTAAAGCCCTGACCACGGCTTTTAAAATCCTGAAAATGGATGGCCCCGAACTCCTCCGCCCGCTTTTAACACCGTACACCCCCCAACGCCATTTGCGTTCTACGGGGCAGCACTTAGTAGTGGTTCCCCGCACGAAATTCTGCCGCATAGGGGGCTGCTCCTTCAGCCTGCTGGGAGCAAAACTGTGGAACTCCCTTCCCCTCCACATCCGTTGCCTCAACAACCTGTCCGCTTTTCGCAAAGCAATTAAAACTCACCTCTTCCCACCCCTATAAACCTTTCTCCCCCCCCCACAGGTTATGCTATGGTTCCTAGCGCCGGGACGCCCCGTTGCTGGGGCAGCTGTCGCGCTCAACAAACCTATAACATAACATAACATAACATATTTATGACTTTGCTTTAATTCAGCATCTCCAATGCACTACCCTATATCTCAGCCTATACCTCTCGCAATATATCCTCCACCTCCACTCTGACTCATCTCAAACCTCATTCTACTACTCTCTCCAATGCACTACCCTCTTTCTCACCCTAATACTCTTCTCAATATATCCTCTACCTCCACTCTCTCTCTCATCCCAATCCCCATTCTACTACTATAATCCCCAAAATAACCCTTTCTAGACTATTCCCTCCTCTACCCCTCCTTGCATCATCTCATACCCATTTTACTATTCAGATCTCCCAAACAAGCCTTTATAAACTCTTTCCTCCAACTCAGCCCCCTCCACCTCCCCTTTAATCATTCCAAACCTCCTCCTATTGCTATGAGCTGAAATAATAAAAAAGAAAATTCTAAATCCTTCCCTCCTCTATCCCTCCACTATCCATCCACTAGCCTTTTCAATCCAAATAACAGACTAACATGTCTACCACTCAAATTAATTTCATATTCCCCTATACTAATTACCCACTAATCCTGTGTGGGTGCTGGAGTAGCGTGCTACCCGCCAAAAAATGCATTGACACCTCATCAGGGGTATCAAGCGTTATATAAATATAAATGCAAACCCTTCCCTCTTCTATCCCTCCACTATTCTTTCCAATCCAAATAAAAGACTAACATGTCCATCAATCAAATTAATTTCATATTTCCCTAAACCTATTCACCACTAATCATGTTTGGGTTCCGAAGTAGTGTGCTACTCACCAAAAATGTGCTTTGACACCTCATCAGGGGTGGTAAGTACTATATAAATGCAATTTCAATTACAATTACAATTCCTCTGTCTTGTTTCAAAATTTTGCAAAGACATCAGAAACAGCAGCAACTGTGGAGAATCATTTTTTGATTGAGAATCAATGGTTCGCTCATATATCTATGGAGACTTAAAGAATTGCTACCAAACTCTACCAATTCTCTTGAAGATATAACCGTAGAGTCTAGACCAGAGGTGTTCAATGTAAGTAAAGGAGGGCATGATACAAGCCAGATTTTCAGGATATATAGTGTTTACAAAAATATTTCTATCCACATTAATTATTCACCCATTCGTTTTTGTGAATATGATGAATATCTATCATGGATTAGACTATCCTGGAACCACATTAGACACCACAGGTCTCTAAAATGTAAGTCAACATTTCTTCAAAACACTTTAAAACATTTAATAGGCTTTGCTATGCTAGATTAAAACATAAGCAAAATTGGTGATCTTTCACATTCGGTTTCAGTGCAAATGACAATCCTGCATGTAGACTTAGGACCCCCTGTGATATGAAATGCACCCCAGTGCTGGGCTGTCTAGTCTGGAGGGACACTCCGAGTGCTCCTCTCTTTTGCAGAATGTGAGTACAGTCAGCTCACCAGGCTGTTGATATCTAACAATTGTGGCAGCAACTGATTCTACCTGTAGGACAGGACCTTTTATCTCGTACATTCACAGGGAGAGTGAGTTATGCATAAGATTGAGGCTGGAGAGAGCTGGTCACACAGCAATGGGTACTGGAAGGCTTTCTTAACGTCCATTGAAGTGCTCAAGACTCTAGGGAGTGGAGGGTTGAAGACAAATTGTCCTTTTAGGGACAGCTCTTGACCTTTCTTGCTTCATTCTTTCACAAAGTGTGTCTTCCCCAATATATCAAAAGATAACTGAGTGAGGAAGCCTTCTTTTGTTCCATTTGTTTAGGGGTCCCTTGACAAGGAGCACCTCGTCCCACCACTCTATCCTGCTAACATGAGAAGACAAGGACTGTTGCTTGACCAGTGTGGGAGGAACACAAAAATCGGAAACTGACTGAAATATGGCCAAGAGTAGTACTTGTGGAATTCACTGACTGTCTTAAAACTTTATATACGTATGAGGCAGAAACCCCCAAGGAGTGCACCAGTGTTTCACTTTGCCCAATGCCACGGATCACAGATCAGTGGAGAACGGCAAAACAACTCTGAGCTCTAGGGTTGGGCTCATTGACTGCTAACTTCCCTTGTAAGGTTTACGAACAGGGACCTGGAATTTTTGCATCCTGCAACGAAGAGCTGTCTTGTATCGACTTTGCAGAAAGGAGCCCACTGACAGCTGGAGCTTGCTAATGAAGATATCCCAGCATGAAGGAAAGGCTGTCAAGAAGAGAAGAGAATTGTGTAGACATACAGGAGGAAGATAATACTGGCCTTCTCTAGCTCAGGGAATGAGCTACACCGGAAGGTTGTAGGGTGAAGACCTGTAATCCTGGTGCCTCTGCAGCACACTTCAGAACAAAGCAACATGCTCACAAAATCTGTGCTAACACGTTCGGCCTCTCCATCCCCTGATTGGAAAGCAACTAGAAGTCAGAAAGCATTGAATCCCAAAGTCAGACGTTCATGTGGCAGAAATTCATAGCACTTGGAAAATGATTTATTAACTGTTTCTACAAGGTTGAGTTCTGAGCCTCTACCCCCATCCCACTCCCTGAGCAAGTGTGGGACTGCTCAACTTCCTGTCAAGTGCTAAAGGATGTACTTGGTGCTTAGATTTGGTTCAGTAAAAGGGTAATTCCCCAGGTCAACAGTGGTAGCATTTCAGCAGAGCAACTCCTAATAGCACTGGACCATCTTAAAAAGGTTAGTATCTCCCAATTAGGCCCAGGTATGATTTTTGTCATGCCGGTATAATTACGTGTGATCTCAGGGATTTCGTGTTGCAAAAATAACAAGTAACACCTGAGGTTACGCCATTACGCTGCCTTTCACAAACAAGATTTCTCTTTGTGCAAAAATCTATTATGCTAAATGCTGTGATGAAATGCTTTTAGAATGATGGCCTTCTGTACCTTAGAATAGATTTTCTCCGCGAATTTTCGTATATGCTTACTCCAAAACAACAAAAAGGCGGAAGTCTGTTCTCTTGTTGAAATTGTTATGGTGTCTATGACTGTCTCAGTATGTTCTTTATATAGGATTCGTTGTTGTTGTATAAGATACTTGTAGTGTACTTTTATGGTTTTTATTAACGAAATAAAGTGGATATGACTGACTGACTGACTACTACGGGTGTATGGTAACAACCTTATCAATGTGCGGTAACAATACGAAACAAAAGCAGCATTTCATTAACTCCAGTGCTGATAAAATAGCTAGAAAAGTCTATTTGTGTTAACTTGTTTTACCTGAGCTGACTGTTTGGGTATTAAATGCATCTTTTTCATACATTTTTCATTTGTTTTGTTTTTTGTTACAAAGAGAAAGTGCATTTGACAGTGTACATGCAGTTTCAACATATTTGTCCTGTCTTGAAGACTTCTCCCTGTGCATTGTCTAGTCCTTGGTTTTGGATTTTGATTTTGGAGGGAAAGGAGCAGTCTTCCTTTGTCTGTAGTCTCTGTTGTGTCAATGACCACTGGAAGTCAGAATCTTTACTTTTTTAGAAAATCAAGTAATTTCAGTGCAGCTCCTGCAAAAGGTTTGTGCAGCAACCACTTTTCGTTTCTTTTTTGTTCGATTTTTATTTTGTTTGTTCATGATGGCCTAGATGTTAAATTAGGGAGGGTGCAGGTAGGCCCTTATGAGATTAAGGTATAATGCACGTTTTTGTGTGATGGAGGCCTGGGGTTAATAAAATTTCGCACACACAAAAGGTGATGAGAAGAAGGCTTGCAACAAGTCTAATCACGGGCAATCACTCAGGGTACCATTCCAACTCCTCATTCTTTAGCCCAGCATGCCATTTCATTTGAGACCAAGTCAACCGCAAATCAGTCTAGACCCTTCCCCAATAGAAACAGTCAAGCCTGAACAGCCTTTCCATGTCCTCCCTGAACTGTAACACAAGCAACCCAAGACCAGCTTCATCCTGATTGGGGATCTTCAGTCAGGTGAAGCTTGATTCCAGTTGCACAATGAGCATGGGGCCCATGTCTCGGCATCTGTTTGTCACTTTGGGTAGTACATCAAACACACAAAAGACGATGGGAGGAATGCTTCCAAAATGTCGATCCACTGGCAACCAGTCAGCCTAGCATTCAAACCCATCATTCTTTTCCTCAACATGCCCCTCAGTTTGGATCCAACCATCTGCAAATCTGTCTTGACTCTACTCCAATAGCGTAAGAAAATGGGCCATTAGTTGTGCGCCCTACACAAGTAATCGGTCCCTATTTGTCGTCCACTGGGAACCAAGCACCAAATTGTAGCGCTTGACTCTCTCAAGGTAGCGAAACAGAGCAGTCCAAGGCCTACTCAACAGAGGTGTTGTGCCTAGGATTCACCATTCACAGGCGCGCAGTAATAACACTCAATAAATAATTGTCCAGTCTCTGCTTTTTTTTAAAAATATGGAAAAGTACATTTATAACACACACACACAACTCAATACTACACAGTACTTTACAAATATACATGAGGCTGCTAGAAATACATTTTGATGACATTGTGCAATCACCTCTGACCCCATAAAGGGGTTCGTTTCCGAAACCACATGTCAAAAATCATTTTAGGACTAAATGCAATATTTGAATATAACAATGAGTGACTGCACATATTACTGGTAAAAAGTGAAGGTACTTAGTTCACAAGTGGCTGTCAACATCATTGTTTAAATAAAGCATCTCACCAGTCAGTCAAAAAGAATGTTGATTAAGACTGTTGTTCCCTAAACATATATAAACGTATCAATCTCCCATTAAATCCATCTCAAATTATTATCTGTATAAAAACTATATACAATCCAGTTCCATTAATGAAAACAAGTATATATTCCATCGTAGAATATGCCGTTAGGAGAACTCCAGTTCTATACATTTTGAATAACTTTTCTAACTACTAGCATAAACCTCCCAATTGCACATGCTATATCTATTGAGTGCATTTCAGTCAACAGGTCTGCTGCCTGTGCACGATTTTTAACATCAGAATTTAAGAAGATTGGACATAAACACAATTTTAGTGCGTCAAGTACTTTTAGACAGTCTAGTAAGATGTGCAAAATATTGCATTTTGTGCCTAGGTTGCAGATACACTTCCCATCACAGTCTATCGTTGCCCCTTTAATCCTTTCATTAGCATAACATGGGTTGATTCTGATTCTTACTTTTAGTAATTTATTTCTAAGTCATCGATTGGGAAGTATATCTATATATGGGAACTGTTGATCATTTTCCCATGACTTGATCATATAACGCACAGATCTTTTCTCTTCCAAGTGCTGTAGATCATGGTCACATGACATCTCGTTCCCTAATATTTTAAGTTCCTTCTTACATATTAGGTTGTAAATTCTGCTGGCTCAAGTCCACTCTCAATTCCCTGCACACAATAGCTATTGTTTCCCTAACACCCTTTGCCCACTTCATTTCACTCTGTAAGATCTCACATTTGCACCATTGTGATATTTTGTGGACCTCTTCACAACCCAGGCATTGCCAGAATCTTATTAATGCCATACTTGCCATTTCTCCCATGATACCATTGTGGTTTCTATTCTTATTGCCTGGATCATGGAGGATCTGAGTAGGGTCGGTAACTTTTTTACACATTTTCCTTCTTCAGCATCCCACTCCCTCTTACCACTTATATATAACAATTCAGCACCATGTAAGAACCGAGGGGGGACCACAGCCATATAAGCTTTCAAAACAGGTCTATGCGACATTTCTCCATAACTGTTGTTATGTTTTCTCAGGCAACTAACCGATGTCAGGTCCCGAATTCTCAGTGCATCCAGGTGTGTATTCCAATTCAAAGATTTCTCAAACCACATTCCTAGGTATTTATACTCCCTAACTATCTCCAATTTAGTCGAGCACAGGAACCAGCTAAAATTCTTCCTCTTTTTACCAAAACTCAAGCTCTTGGGGGCATATTATCAAGCATGGCGTTAAAAGTATCGCCGCTTTAGCGGCAGAAAACTGCCGCTAAAGCGGCAATAATGGGCTTGATAATATGCTCTTGAGAATTCCCATAGAAGCCCATGTTGACATCAAAACATGGGCTTATATGGGAATTCTCAAGGGCATATTATCAAGCCCATTATCGCCGCTTTAGCTGCAGTTTTCTGCCACTAAATCAGCGATAATTTTAACGCCGTTTCTTGATAATATGCCCCTTGGTTTTTTCCAGGTTTACTAATAATTTCTTATGGCCATGGTATTTACTAAACACCTTAAACTTCCTTGGCAGACCTGTCTCTGTTTGGTCTAAAACCACCAAATTGTCTGCATAAAGTAAGCATATAATAGGTTTCCCATCTATTTTTGGACTGGAACCTCGTGCCGTACTCAAAGTAGCTGCCAAGTCTGCTTTAAATAAGGAAAAAAGCAAAGAGGCCAAGACGCACCTCTGTTTTAGCCAAATTTCCAATAGATATCTTCTGTGACAGAGTCCCCTCTGTATCCAGGATGACCTATTATGGCTATGCAGCCTTTGTATTATGGTCAATCGACCCTTAGGGGCACTTACGTCTCCCATAGCTGATCTTGATCTACCAAGTCAAAAGCTGCCCGTAAGTCGACAAAGTAGCAGAACGGTTTACCTCCCTGCTCCATCGACTTCCGTGCCATAGCCCAGAGCGCAAAACAATGAGCAATTGTGGGGTGGCCTTCCCTAAAGCCACCCTGTTCAGGAGGCACGATCTGGTTGTCATCGGCCCACTCCTTAAGACTTTCCAAAATTATATTCGCAAACACCTTTTCACCAACATCCAAAAGATTGATTAACCTGTAATTTGTAGGTAACTTTATGTCTCCCCATTTATGGATAGGTCTAATTTCCGGCATTATCTCTGAATCAAGGATTCTATTAAACATTTTGGTGAAAAATTCTGCCCACCAATCTGGACTAGTTTTTATAATCAAAACCAGAAGGTCTTAAGGGCCAGCTGCCCAGGTTAGTGTTAAATTTGATATAATTCGTCTTACATTACCTACTGTAAAGAGAGACCTAACATCCTTCTCCACCACCATCCATGATATATCTTTCTGTCTTGCTTGATATGCCCCTCCCCCATGTATTTCTCCTAGATATTTCTCCCAGGCATCTTCTGTCACCACTCAATTCAGAGTCCCCTGTTTCTTACCGAATCCATCTTCGACTAATTTCCAGAATCTTTTTACATTTCTTGTTTCTATTGCCTCCAATAGACTTCCCCAGCACCTCTATTTATATATGCTTTTTTGTGTCCTAATAGCCATTTCATATATTTTCCTTTGTTACTGTAGGCTGTCTGATAAACATATCTGTATCATACTTTATTTTCAGATTTCTTTCCACTTTCCTTAAATTCTATTTTAATTTCCTACATTCCCTGTTAAACCAGTTCTTATTTTTACTCTGGCTTCCCCCCTTTCTATGTTCTCTACAGCTATTTATTTTTAAATCCACCCCTAAACATTGAACCCCTTCAGAAATTACATTTTCAAACCATCCTAGGTTATCAGTGTTGGGGAAATCATCTAGTGTCTGACCCTGCTGGAAGGCCGCTAGTTTTCGCGTACACTCCTCCGTCAGGTGAGTGGTGAGCTCCCTGGGGTAGTCCAATTGCAGAGGAATGATTGTGTCTCTTGATTTTTTACTGCCTCCTACAATCCAAAGTGTTAGAGGGCAGTGGTCACTTCCCTCATTTTCATCACCTCAAAAGTTCTAATTAATTCAAAGTTCCAAGCATGGATACAAATATAATCTATAGGGCATGGTTGGTTTCCTATCTTAAATGTGCGATTTGCTGCCCGATCTGTCTCCATCCTTCCATTTATGCAAACTTGACCCAGTGAGCCCAAGAAATGTCCTAGGACTATATCTCGCACTGCGAATCCACCCGTAGGGAACGAGGCAGTATTTATCTTATAGACAGACAATAACTCTTTATACCATGGGTCAACTCTACGAGGATCTAATTTGTGGTTGAAATCACCCATCAGTATGAACAGGTCTCTATGATGTATCTTGATTATATCATGCATATCTTCTTTGAACTTTTCCAGTTCTAATTTATACTTTTTATCTCAAACCCACCGCATATACACATTTACTATCACTATACCACCACACTCTGGGGTAGAATCCAAAAGAGTCACTCTACTGGTCAATAGCCATTTTCACTTGGCTTTTGAGGGGACCACCTACACTGCTATTTTAGTCGAAATCAAGGTTATTTGTCCTCGAGATGCACTTCCAAATTGTCCCTTTCTAGCCAGTGTATTTAATTGAACAGAGGGGTTTTGTTGCACAGCCAAGTTTCCGGTAGGCATACAATTTCATAGCAGTTCATTCATTTTTTAAAATGTTCTGATTTAGATATTCTTATAAAGCCATTTATACTCCAGGTAAGTATGCCCAGGGTGCTCGACGACCCTCCCCTCTAATAAATTTCACTTAGCCAGCTTTCTCCCTCATTTACTGGTGATGCCAACACTTTATATCTATTTGCTGAGTTTTCTTACCATCGTATAAGTAAATGCAAAAATCAAATATAACCGTGAATGAACACACTTATTAATGGCAATAAAGCTTATGTACTTTGATCACAAGTGGCTGTCATTGTCATTATTTCAATAAAGCTCTTACAACAACCTTAAATATGCATTTCTCATGGGTCTGTGTGCTTTGTATATACTTGCAACATGGAAACCGCAATTAATAACAGCCCTAAAGAGAATTACATGTAACTATTAACCCGAGGCGGAGGCCTCCGCTCCGCCTGTGGAGTTTGAGGAGATTTGCCTTCTCCCCGGTCTGCGGAGAACGCGGAGAAGGCAAATCTCTGCACACTTGGCAGCGGAGCGGAGATGGCCAGCCCCCGCCACCACCCCCTCATTATAAAAAGTAATTAAACATTATTAAAAAATTTATTGAAATTCACTTACCTGGCATGCGGCATCCCCGGACTGCCCTCCTCCTCTTCTTCGCCCTATCAATAATTGTTGTGAAAACTGTGCAAGCATTTGCGCATTTCTTGCAATTAATGCATGGGCGCATGCGCAGTTCTCACAAGGATTAGCGAGACGGCGAAGAAGAGGAGGAGGGCAGCCCGGGGACGCCGCATGCCAGGTAAGTTGTTTTAAATTTATTTTTTAATAATGGTTAATTACTTTTTAGAATGGGGGTGAAAGCGGGTGGCGTAGCTGAGCGGAACGGAGAAGAGTTCCACAGAGTTTGTTTGCAACTCCGTGGACCTCCATACTCTAACCTTGCAAATGTATCAAAATTGTAGGAAATCCTAAGTTGGACATTGTTAGAAATGGGGTTTCTGGTTGTCAGCGTGTGCATCCTGTACAAGCAGGAACCACCACTCTAGTCAGGGTAAGCTAGATACACACTAAAAGATAACCTGTGCTCACCCTCTGGTAGCTTGACACAGAGCAGTCAGGCTTATCTAAAGAGTAACACCTGGCAGCCTACTCCGCTCCGCCAGCGGAGTTTGCGGAGTTTTACCAACTCCGTGCTCTGCTGGGAACGCAAAGTTGAGTCAAAAACTCTGACTTCGCGGTGGAGCGGAGTACGCCCCTCAGGCCCCTGCGCCACAGCCCAGAAAAGGTTAAAAAAAACACTTACCTTGTCTTCTCTGTCGTCTGCAGGCCTTCCTACTTCTCGCCGCAGTGTCTCCTGGCTCTCCTCCTTATCGTCCTCCTCCTCCCCCTATGTTTTGCGACTTGCTTGACATGCGCGTGCGCAGTTCACGCAGGACGTAAAACGTAGGAGGAGGAGGATGGCAAGGAGGAGAGCGAGGAGAGAGGAGACACCGTGGCGAGGAGGAGGTTGGCCCGCAAACAACAGAGAAGACAAGGTAAGTGTTTTTCTTTACCCTGTTTTGAAATTTGTTTGTGTGGCTGGGGCGGATTTCCACAGAGTGTTTTTTAACACCGTGGAACTCCGCGGAGTGCCACTCCACATACTCCACCCAATCTTACTAAAGAGTCAAAGTATTTGTGCAACACACACACAGTAACACGAGGAAAACACCACAAGGCTAGGAAAATAGACAATAATGTTATCAATAAATCAAGACCGAAACGACAAACATTCAATCAGTAGAACCGGATCTAGGAATTTTTAAAGATTAAATCAAATTATAGTTGTTAGAGTCCTTAAGCGTCAACCAGGGACATCTGTTTGTGCTAGATTGTGGTTAATGCAAAGTTCAGGCGGACCCACAATGAAGGGCACGCTGGCTACAGGACTCATGCCGGTCCTGCTAAAAAAGTACCTTGGATGGAGGAAGAATCGACGTCGAAGCCTCAATGCGAGGACCAGAGGAGGCAATGCATCATTGATCCAGTGGATGCAGGCATCGGTTCCGATCTGTGCAGTCGATGAAGGCTTCGTCGACAAACACCTTTACGATGCATCCCTGGCACTGTGTGGCAGCTGGGTAATTGATGGAGAGCATTCCACCCCATCCCAGCAGGGTGACCAAAAGCCTGGGCCCTGATCCTGAGCTAAGCCAGAGAAATGTGACATTCCTTGATGGCCCATAAGCTGTACAGATATCTTTTTGAAACTTGAAGGATTAATTTTTCCACACAAGTTACACCCTGATTCAATGTATCACTGGTCTCTGTAAGTGAAAGGGAAGTGAAGCTGCACTCTAAGGCAGCTCTCCTCATAGGTGTATAATGGAGTGTCACTGCAAATAAGACAGTAAATGTAGGAGACTGGCTTAGTATATGCTGCACACTTATTTAACCCCTTCGCCGTGGCACGAATTTTGCTGCGGCACTGGGGGTTCCGGGGTGAGCGCGGCGCCGCCATGCTCGTGACAGAACCACTCCGTCATGAGCCACGGGCGCGCTGTGCTCATGACGGAGTGGTTCCGTCACGACTCCGCCCACTTGCATTATTCGCCCGCACAGGCGGGGAATCAGCGCCGCGTGGGCAGAGCGGCCGCAACGGCCGCAGCATGACGGAACCACTCCGTCATGAGCACACGGCGCCCGTGGCTCATGACGGAGTGGTTCCGTCATGAGCAGGCAAGGGGTTAAGTGAAGCACCTTGCACTAATCCAGACAACCTTCATGATGATTTTAGTGGTATTAGACAACCATAGAAAGCTCTCTAAGTGGTAGCTGTGGAGAGCATTCTTCAATCTTAGTCCAGAATGAGTGTTAAGCAGCTTGTTTTACCAGAACTAATCATAGAGTGTAGGTTAAGTGAAAAAGAACCACAAAATGTAGTTATAAAAAAGTTCTTTATTATACACACTCACTACCACATTGGTATATCTCCCACCCAGAGATATAAACACAATACTATTTCAAAAGGAAAACAGGTAAGTAGCACAAATACAAAGGGGTCTCCAGGGGTAGACCAAACCATATACTAATAAAGTGGAATGTGAATTGCGACCGAAACTGAGACTGGACCTAGAAGACTTAGAAGAGCTGGGTCCCAAGTAACTACCCGAGGTAAGTAAACAGGAACCCCATGGAGGTCATGTGCAGTGTGGAAACACAGCTGTGTACTTAATGCTAGCCAATGGGGATGTCGTGGTTGCAGTTTTGAAGAATAAGGACCCTTTACAGAGGAACCTGAACAAACCCCATGGCAGATGGAAGGTTGCAGATTCACCCCACCCGTGGATGCCCCAGGAATCAGGATACCTACACCAGGGAAGCCGGGTGCATAGGTGTGAAGTGACTTCGGAAACCGCCGTGGACCACAATAGAGGACTTCAGTGAAGATGCTGCTGGTGAAGAAGGTGAAAAAGTCCAGGGTAATTCAAGGGTGGATTCACGAAGAGGAGTACCTTTAAGCAGAGGGGACAGAGTCCATGACACTTGGGAGTGGCCAGGAGGCAAGTAAGACCAATGACAACCATTGAACGATGATGCAGGAGGATTGACGGTGACCTTGTTGCTGCAGCTTTGAGGACCAGGTGATGCTGCGGAAGACCAGGAGCCATTCACAAGCTGTCCCACATCGGAAGTCGAGAACTAGGGGATCGGTGTCCGGTCGGAGTACCAACAAGCCTTGGCAGCAGCAAAAGATGAGGAAAGCAAAGAAGGTACAGTGCTTGGCTCAGCAAGGTCCCAAGGACTCACCAAGTGCAGGAGAGTCAGAGCAGACCCGAGCAAGCAGGGGAACCCACTGGAACCAAAGAAGACCCTCAAGAGGACCCACAGGCTGGAGGCACAGGAGTCGCAAGAAGACTTCAAGCAGCTCACCAAGGATGCAAGACCACGGTGCAGAGGATGCGGTGAGGATGAAGATCTTGGTAGCAAGAGAAGCTGGAGGCTAGAGCTTCTTGGAGCCCGAATATCTCTGCAAGCATTTGCAGTAAAAATTCAACACTGTGCACACGGGTTCTCTTACAGCAGTTCCGACGAGGGATACTGGCCTCAAACTCAGTGAGAAGACAATGCAGGCCTCAAGGGAGTTGCAGAACCACCACCAGTGTTGCTAGGACTTTCAAAATCCGGACGACGTCAGGAGCAGCAGACTGGTCAGTAGTGCCTGCAGATGAAGGGGAGTGACTCCTTCACTCCAAGGGAGATTCCTTGGGGGGTCTTTGATGCCCACAGGCCTGGAGAAGAACCTGGATGGAGCACAGACACAGACAACGCAGAAGACTTGCAAAACGACAAGATCAGAAGCAGCAGGAGTCTTCCAAATGCAGTCTTGGTTCCCAAAATGAAGTCCAAAGCGCCCAGATGGTTGAAGTAGAAGTGGTTTTGGATCTGAATCTTGTCCCACAACAAATCTGAAGAGCCACCCACAGGTAAGCCCTTAAGTACCCAAAGGAAAGGGTTCGGAAGATTCAGGGGTCCATCCCCAAGGATGGGCTGGACAGAGGGGAGGATACTCCCATGTTCTTTGTCCAGTTTCACAACAGAGCGAGAGCCAATGGCTCCCTGAACTAGTTCCTACTGGAGGATGCAAGAAAGGCACCAAATGTGCCCTTCAAAGCAGTCTTGTGGAGCTGCAAACACCCCCATGCCAGCCCAATACACTAAGTTGTGTCTGTGAGGTGGTCACACCTCCTTGTGACAGGAAACCTATTGTTCTACCTTCTCCTGCTCAAGCCTGGCTCAGCAGCAGGAGGGCAGAATCATGTGTGTGGTCGACAGCAGTACTAGCTTGCTGCTAGACCCTGAAAGGCTGGTACCGGGAATCCCTAAGGGAGCCCCACGTACATGGGATCCTACATACAACATTGGAATCAGTGTTGGGGTAGATTCCAACATGTTTGATACCAAACATCACCAGTTTCTGTGCAGCCAATACATAGTTAGACATCTCGTAATTGACTTGATGTCCACTATATATCTAAAATGGCTGACCACACTTACAAAGCTGGGAGAATTGACTCCTGGGTTTGTAGGGGGTGCCCTGCTCATTCAGAGCACCCTCACACTTATAACCAGCACCCTGCCTTTGGGAGTGAAAGGCCTGCCTTAGGTGTTACATAGATTTTAAGTGCAGTGACCTTAGATACAAGGAAACATATCTGTTGTGAGTAGTGCTAGCACCAGCTCACACAGGCTTCAATGGCAGGCCTGTAGTCACAGTTTGAGTGGTCTCTCATGGGAGATAATACATGCTACAGCCCATCGGAGATCCCTGGTGTACCTCTGCCCTGGATATCTTAGTACTGTATACTAGGGACTTAGAAGGGTACACCAGTAGCCAATTAAGAAGGTACCAAAGTTCTTACCAAAGTCCAATTTAGGGAGGGAGCACAGTGACTGGGGTCCTGATTCGCAGGATCCCAGTCATACTAGTCATAAAAACAGAATGACACCAGCAAAAAGTGGGGGTAACCATGAAAGCAGATCCTACTTTCCTACAGTAAACTACACTGACTTTTCCCATGAATGTACACTTACATTATGAGGTCTACCCCAGCTCAATATCCAATCCTTCAGAGTTCCAACTGTCCCAGTCTACATGTGTGCAGTTGCCAGGCTGCCTATGACAGAAGTCTCCCACAAGCAGCCCTCACACGTGTGCACAGGTTCACGTGTGACCAGCCAAGTGCTCCTTAACCCTTGCTGTGTCACAGCGGCCTTATCGTAAAAGAAGGACACTGGCAATAAACACACACCGTCCATTTACCATCGGTTTACTGTGGGTGAGTCACAGGTTATGATGTTCTCTCACAGTAAAATGTCAAATGTCAGGTGATCAAATTGCAAAAAATCCAGATAGATTAGATGAGCAGAACCCATCTTCTCACAAATAGGAACAGTCTTGATTGGATTTCCCTTTACATTATGCTTTCTGCTTTAATGGTAATGTACTAAGCCCCACGAACAGCCCAGGCACATTTTGGGTGTATATTTGTGCAATCCTTTCCCAGCAATGCACACATGTTTATTGGGAGGGAGAGAAAGGTCCCCCAAACCAGGGTAGGACATCGACGTTCCCTTTGTTTTCCATGCCTTCTTCTTTGCTGGCAATTTGGTGAGTGGCAGCCATTTTATGGAGCCAGTGTGTTGTTCAGATTTTTATTCATTTAATTCCACATTTAAAAGCCATTTTCTTGGAGCATTGATATTTGAAGCCCATGTCGGTTTTGTTATTTTTTTCCTATATGTTTTGTGACATATTGGTTTGACCTCGTACCTGATTGTAATAGTCTGTAATCCCCTAGAGGATCACCAAAGGCTGTATGGTTGGCTTTTTTGGGCAGAGTCAAGTGCCTGTTGTATGCGCCTGCATAAAGTAGATTCATTTAAACTGATATTTCTTTGAATTAGTGCTTTATTTTCAGATAGGACAGCTTGAAAAACAGCTAGCGAGGTTTTCCTCTTTCTGTTTCTTAGCTGTGGTGTCTCAGTTAAATGATTTCACTTTGCAGGCACATAAAACAGGCATGCTGTTCTGTGCCATTAAGACCAACAATGATATGCCCCAGGTATTGTTTTTGCAATTTATTCAGATTTTACCTGTCTCCCCAGCCTCCCATAAGGGTCCCATTGGCCCTAGAAGGACAACTAGGACCTTATTACAATAAGTGCCCCGGGGCGCTACAGTCATTTGTGCCCACTTTTTATGACTGAGGCACATTGGTATTAAAGAAGGGCGTGCAGACACTTGTGCGTCCCCTTCTGTAATACCAATAACGCTGGCGCACATAAAGCGCCAACGCTACCATGTGCAGGTGTTTCCTCATTTGCGTAGGGGTGTGCCCTATGCAAATGAGGAGATTATTTTACCTCTGCGCCCGCGCCATATTACAGGCACGAGCGCAGAGGAAAAGGAGCTATCATGGGGCACTCTCACAGGGCGCCACCTACTAGGTGGCGTCCTGTGAGTGCATCCCCTGATAGCGACCTCTGGTGGGGGAAAAGGGGGTCCTATGGACCCCCCCAGACATCCCCTTGCAGGTGGATGCAGTCACTGCAAGCAGCTGGTCTGCGCTTTCACTTGAATGCGCTGCCCCAGGGAAGCACGAGTTTGCGGCTGCCCTGCGGGCAGCACATTCTCCATAATGGGACGCATATTCATTGTTTGCGCCGGGCGCACATGTTTGAAGGTGCACCCGGAGCAAACAATGAAAATGCATAATGCGGCCCCAGGTATTTTTATATTCAGTTATTGGTTTGTGCCTGCCCCCCTCCCTCTCGTTGGGGCCCCATGGGCCCTGGAGGAATGCATGGTATTTTTATATCAAAGTATGTGGTTTGCGGCTGCCCCTCCACTCTCATATAGACCATAAGGGCCATGCAGGGACCACATGTATTTTTTATATTAATTTAATTGATTTTTACCTAATCCCCTTCCGGCTCCCTTTGTCTCCACCACCCATAGGGCCCAAAGAGACCTGGACGGACACCAACTACTGTTTTTTTCTTTAATAACTTCTTATAACATTGTTTTTAGGAAGATGGGGGCATATGTATCAACATCACCATTTGCGATTCTCAAATAGCGATTTTTAAAGAATCGCTATTTGAGAATTGTAAAACGGGATGTATTTAAAAAATTGCAAACTTTTTGCGATTTCTTAAGGATAATTTGCACAACTTGGGTGCTTTTTACATCTCATTTAAGGAATCGCAATTTGCGATTTCTTAAATGCTTACGCAAAATTAAGAAATCGCTAAATTAGCAATTCCTTAATTTTGCGATGGGATTTGCCTCATACATCCCGATTACCGATTTTTTAATCGCAAACGCTGTTATTTTGCGAATCGCAGCGTTTGCGATTAAAAAATCGTTTGATACATATGCCCCATGGTGATTATGATTACATGTTTTGCATTGACAAGTCTCACTCTCTTGCTTCTTAATTTTATTGCATGCAGGTACAATAGAAAATATTTACTAAGACAGAGAAAGGTCTGTGAATTAGCTCACACCAGAGCCCAAAAGCCTCTCTCCTATGTACTTCTGCACGTGCAGGTGACCAATAAAAGAAATAAAGAAAATGGTGGTAAGGCCCTAAAATACAGTCCTATGAATTCTAGTGGCAAATACCAGGCAGTTGTGGTGGACATGATGATGGGCAAAGCAAAACTTTATATTGTTTGGGTGATCAATTATTCAGGGCACTTGCAACTAGTTGTGTGGGATCTTTGGTACCATATTTGCCCTTAGCAAATTGTATGCTAGCTTATGCTCCATACTCTCTGATTACTCGTGCACCGTATTTACTCTGGCTCTCAAATATTGTCATTTTCTTTTCTCATTCTACAGACCTTCTATTTTGCCAACAAGTGGAACTTCCATGGTTCTCCTGCTCTGTAGTTTACCCTCGCTGCAAAGACAGACAATGTCATAAGAATGCAGTTGCACATTTTGTGTACAGCATAATTTTGCTTAACTTTTATCATAAACATTTTTCAACTGTGAGTATCATTGCCATTTAGGACTTCAGCCTGGATAACTACACTAAAGTGGGAGGCCTGTTGGATGAGAAAGACTGAGTCGGTTAACCTAACTGTCATTTTCTTTCCATGACAGATGTGTTGCATTAATTGAGTAGCTAAATGCTCTGTTTGCCTCTCTAAAGTTTCCCCTAATTCCCACTACTCATCCAATCATCAACCCCCTAACCCTGTTTCTCTAAACAGTGAGATGTTTTGCAGTGTTATCTCTCTTTCCACCACCAAGAGATCTCACACTTGGCAAGACAGATGTGGTGTAAACTATGTTAAACTCTTATAGAGGGAGATTACAAAAAAATGCTATTTTGCCAGCACTGTTCCCCTTATCTAGGTCAGAAAGGGAGATCATCGTGCAGATAAGAATGTATAACTATGACAGGCCAAAGATAGGAAGTATGTACATTTTTCTGCAATATGCACCCCAAAGAAAGTTAATCTACCTGATGATTCAACTGAAGCTAACCTCTTGTGACTTGAAAGTTCTTTAAGTTTCGTTTAGTAAATGTCTCCCGCTTTACACTGTGTTTAATTAGGCTGGTCTTTGTCTTGGAATTTCCTTCCACTGTGTGTTTTTTCCGTTTTGTTTCATGTTGTAGGATGCAAGCCCTTCTTTTCTGGTTCACTTCCTCCATTCTAAATAAGAAGAAACTTTCTCCCTATGACGTCTTCTCTGTTTATACCTGCAAGGGCTGAGGTTCTGGACTTTTAAGAGTCCAGAGGTGTCAGGGAAACAACACCCGAAGACCCCTGAGTTCCTCCTGTCCCGGTGCACAAATAAACAGAGACACGGGCTTCTCGATGGCGGCGTCAAAGACCAAGGTTTATTTACTGCAGGGACACAGAAATCATAGGAACCACACAGAGGCAGAATCTACGAGACTGTTCAAATTGCATTAAGTGGGTTACTCTTTAAATACATGCAAAATGTCTTTGGGCTACATTACACGAATATTTCTCATGCCTAACCCGGTATCCCAAACAAACAGTAAATTTGACATCAAACAATAATTAGTCGCAGGTTTTCGGTATTCGATCAGGCCCTCTCGACAGTTTTCCATTCTTTGCCCGATCCTCCCCATCATAAAAATCGTAACCTCCCCATTGTAAAAGCCCAGAAGGTAAGGAGCAGAGCCAGGTGCAAAGGATTGAAATGTAGGATAAGAGGTGTTTATGGATCATAAACGGGCATGGCTACCGTCTTCGGCCTTTCAGTCAGGACAACGGACACGAGAACCAGTATAGCAGGACTGGCCTTAGGCAAGGGAGGCAGCTTGATTCTGCCTAGTCATGCAGCGACAGCCTTTCTCGGGGCTCGAGCTTACGTGTCCTTAACAAGGTGACTCTGCCGAGGTCATCGTCCGTTCATTGACTATGTGAGGGCAAGAAACAAAATGGATGCCGTAACTAAAATGGATGCCATGACTTTAGTGACAGAATGCCCTATTTTCCAGTGAATTCATGCTAGTTGCGCAGCGAAAACACTGTCATGTATATAATGGATCATTTGCGGTTCATTGGTACCAAAATCGTGTCAGTACTACGATACCGAATTCACGGGTTTGGATCGCTACAGAACCTCAGACCGTCCTTTTGCCCTTACATAGGCAATAACTCACTCTATGTCAGAGTCCATCTCTATGTTCATCAGGTCACTGATGTGTTGTTGGAGCATTACTTTATCTCGTGGCGTATCTCTAAAAACAGGTGGTCTTCTTACGCATGTAGAAATGCAGAGATTACATAAGGCAGGACCACACTGAACAATGAGACAGCACGAAAATAAAAATACTAATGCAACACCAGTGACTATCAGAACCTTCCATCCCCACGCAGACAACAGGCTCCAGAACCATCCCATTAATGACCAGTCACCTTCCTCTACATGAATAGAGTCAGAAATCTTATGTAACTTAGAGATGGCCTTGTACACCGTTGGCGCATTATCTGGAATAAAAACGCAGCAACTTGATTGGATCATCTTACATACTCCACCTCGATCTGCAAGTAACACGTCAAGGACCATACGGTTCTGTAACGTCATGAGGCGATCCGCTTGAAGCTCAGCTGTCAGGTTACTAAGAGAACCCGCCGTTTCAGTGATAGTGGATTCAACTACCCGTGTTAGTTGACGTAAGTTTCTACTGTTGGCCATAGGCCCCCAGAATGGGAGGAAACCCTTGAAAAAGTGTCCTGCTTCTTGGCCAGCAGTATCTTCTTTACTGAAAACACCTCTCACAACTCTAGTTTTGTGATAGTCCGGTGCAGCAGTATATGTCGGAGGTAACAGTTGAGCGATGTAACATGAGCCTGAGAAGTCAGCAGGCAGCCATGTGTATGCTCTGTCTTGACAAACAAAATAGGTACCCTTAGCAGCTAAGAATGCCGGGGAAGACTGTGCCGGAAAAACATATGTTTCGATACAGTCACTCTTCCCTAGTCGAGCTTTCGGATTCCTCCCATTTCCTTGCAAACAGACTTGACCTTGGTGGGGTACGACCCAGATCGGAGTTGAGCTCTTACGTTTGTTCTCACCCAGAGTAATGCCATATTCCGTAACATTCCCACCCATGTAAACTCGCAATTCATCCTTGGGAATGAACGGAGTATTATTGACATCTCTCACCATGTCAGTGATTCCTTTTACCAAGGCTCTGTTAGCAGAGTTATACCGGGTGGAACGCGGAGGTCGTGGAGGATAGGTCTCTAGGGCATAAGCGAACATGGTCTGAAATGCCCAGAATGATCCATTATAACTAAAAGGCAGGACCAGATAGGGGATGCCCTTGTCCATGGTATGTGGTATCAAACCACACACCCAGCAGTTTGTTGTATTAACCACTAGCTGATATTGGTGCAAGAGTTGAATGAAAGTGTTATTTATAAACTCAGAGCGTCGAGCTTGCTCGTGGGCAGGAAAAGGATGGAAAGAATGAAGAGAAACAACAGTCGGAGAAACAGGAGCATGGGGAGATACTGTAGATGCAACAGGTGTAAAGATCAACTGAATACCAAAAATAATTCCGCCTGCCAAAGTTATTAAAACAATTAGAAGTGTCAGAGTACATTGCATTAGAAAACATTTGCTATACAATATGTCATATAGCTTTGTCTTGTGCACATTTATGACATTAACCCGTCGTAATTCAGGAAGTTCCATCTTCTACAACCGTTCGCAACGGATGGTTTGTACCTGTTAAAAACTTGCCTCTGTTTATCCTGGGAGTTCCCAAGACAAACAGAAGAAACCGACCTAATGTCTGATTCCCTGCAAATTAAAACAAGGCACACGTTACGACCCTACGGTAACCCAGATGGCAAGGTGAGAGAAATAATAAAAAAAAACAAAAAGATAAAAATTTTGAGCAAACTTCCTGACTGAATGGAATGCAGTAAGATCAAAACAGTTTTCAAACAGAATGGTAATTATGCAATGTCATTAGTTCATAACATGAGAACGTAGATTATATCTGTACTTTCCGGGTCTTGTCTGGTCTTGAAATAGCTGGTCTACAGGTGCGGAAATGTTTGACTCCACAGGCGACAAATGTTCACTTTGTACAGTACTTGGTTCGGGATTCAAAGGAGCGGTTCCTGCTGGAGTGTCAAAGTTCTGTGTTCCCGTTCGTGGGTGGTCCGTTATGTACTCTGCATCACTGAAAGGGATGTGCCTAGGAACAGGTTCTGTCTCAGATATACCAATTCCCTGTCTAACCCAGTTATCATAGGGGAGTGGAAGAGGGACACGCTTCGTATGGCTGGCGTGCACCCAGTTTTTCCTTCCAGCTAGGCGTACTGCAGTTCTTGTTGTGAGGAGGACCTGGAACGGACCAACGAATCTTGGCTGGAGGTTTCGGGTACGTTCAAAGTTCCGAACCACCACTTGGTCGCCTGGTTTCAACGTGTGGCCTGGACTCTCCGGCAGTTTAGGCAAGGATTCGAATACCTGTTGATGAATAAGGCTCAATTTAGCAGTCAGATCATGAAGGTAATCAATCAACATTGGGTATTCAATCTGTTTGAATTCCTTTGGCCTAGGGACTCCCCAAACATTAGCAGGGCGGCCGAACACAATCTCATATGGGCTAAGCCCTACTCGAGAGTGTACAGTCGCTCTGGTGGACAGTAAAGCTAAAGGCAGTGCGTCTGGCCAAGAGAGACCAGTGGAAGCTTGAATTTTCGCAAGTTTCAGCTTCAGGGTGCCATTGTACCCTTCAACCAAACCCGCTGATTGTGGGTGATTCGCACTATGGTATTTTTGGGAAATACCCAGACCCGCACACACACTCTTCATAACTTTCCCTACGAACTCACTTCCATTGTCCGACCAAACAATCCGTGGCATACCATACCTGGGGAAGTATTCTTTTAGGAGGATTTTGGCAGTGGACATAGCAGTGTTGTCCTTTAACGGATATGCCCCAATCCATCTCGAGAAGGCACAGACTACCACTAGGACGTATTTGAGATTGTTACATCTATCCATGTGGATATAATCCAACTGAATCACTTCAAAGGGACAAGAAGGGGGAGCAAAATGGCCAGTTGGGGTTGGGGTTCCCTTGCCAGGATTATGCATCAGGCATACCATACAATTTTTCACCACTCTTTCTGCACACTTAGTAATTCCATCGTTCTTCCATACTGGAGCTAACATTTTACAGATCCCTTTCGAACTGATGTGCGCCGCTCCATGCGCCATCGTGACTACTGCAAGTACATACGCGTCAGGTAACATCCAACGCTGCTGCTCAGACAAATCGACCCAACATCCACTTGAATCCATTTTACCCGTTTTCTCCTTCCATTCATTCTTCTCATTTTCAGTTGCTTCATTCTGGATTGTTTTCACACTTTCAATCGTATTCTCACACATTCCTGATTCAGCAATCCATCTTGCAGACGTTGCAACATACATTCGGCTCGTCATGTTCTTGGCCGTCTCTTTGGCGACCTCATCAGCAAACGCATTTCCACGGCCAACATCATCCGTAATCTTCCGATGTGCACTGCACTTCACAATTGCAACTTCATTCGGTAGAGTCAGGGATTCCAATAGATCGCTGACTAGCTGTCCATGTTGGATCTTAGTCCCATGGGGCGTGAGAAAACCGCTTTCTCTCCAGAGACGCCCAAAATTGTGTGCGACGCCGAAGGCGTACTGGCTATCAGTAAACACATTCACTCTCTTTCCCTCAGCTAAAACACACGCTCTTGTTAATGCAATTAATTCTGCAGCCTGGGCAGAATTTTGACTTACTCTTGCAGTCTCAACAATCGTACTCAAGGTCGTAACTGCATACGCGGCCGTCACATCACCATTCTGTAATTTGAAACAAGAACCATCGACATATAAAGTGCCATCTGGATCTAGTAATGGAGTGTCTTTTAAATCAATCCTACCTTTTGTCTCTTCCTCAGTTCTGAAACAACAATCATGGGGCTCTGAATCACTCGACTCCTGAGTAGTCGGCAACAGTGTTGCTGGATTCAATATGTTGCATCGCTTGATCTGAATATGACTTGCCAAAAGCGTCAGCTCATAGCCTGATAGTCTAGCACTGGTGAGGTGCTGAGTTTTCGTTCGATTCATGAGTGTATCCACAGCATGTGGAACCATGACTACTAACATGTTGTTCATGACTAGTCCGGCAGACTGTCGAATAGACACTGCAGCTGCTGCTGTAGCTCTCAAACAACTTGGCAATGCTCTGGCTACCGGATCTAATGTGGATGAGAAATATGCACAAGGCCGCTGTTTGTCACCAAATTGTTGCGTTAATACACTCAAAGCACAACCTTCTCTTTCATGGACATATAGAGTAAACGGCTTACTGTAGTCAGGAGTACCCAACACAGGAGCTGAACACAGCGCATCACGTAAGTCAGAGAAGCTCTGTTGACATTCATCAGACCATGGCAAAGGGCTCGGAACACCTTTTCCAGTCAGGGCTACCAATGGTTTCGCCATGAGAGAAAAATTTGGGATCCATTGCCTACAGTATGACGTAATACCCAAAAACGCACGCACTTCTCTTTGTGTGCTTGGTACAGTCATCTGTGAAATTGCTTTGATTCTCTCTGGGGTCAACCTTCTTCCCTCCTTTGACAAAAGATGACCTAAGTAGGTCACTTCTTGGCAACAATATTGCAGTTTAGAAGGTGACACCTTGTGATGTAAGTCTGACAAATGACGTAATAAAGAAATTGTAGCTGCTTTGCAAGTTTCCTTGTCATCAGCAGCCAGTAAAAGATCGTCCACGTATTGGATCAGAGCAACACCATGAGGAAGTACAAGGGCATCTAATTGACTCTTCAATGCTTGGCTGTAAATTGAAGGGCTCTCACAATAACCTTGTGGAGCGCGTTTGAACCTGAAGCTGCGACCTCCTAAGGAGAAACCAAAAATGTCTCTACTTTCCTCGGCTATGGGAATGCTGAAAAAGGCATTTTTCAAGTCGATCACTGTAAACCATGAAGCTGAGGCAGGAATCAACGTCAGTAATGCAGTGATATCTGGGACTACAGGAAACTGTGGAATCACTATTTTGTTGACTTCTCTGAGGTCAATCACAAATCTGTAAATTGGAGGTTTGGAAGGGTCAGTACGTTTCAAAATCGGCAGAACAGGACTATTGCAGACGTTCCCTCTAGTTTCCTCAATCACATCTTTCTGTATTAGGTCTTTCACAATCAATAAGAGTGCTCGTTCCCCTTCATTCGAAATCCGATACTGTGGGATTCGTGGGAATTTAACATTAGCTTTCAGACTTACCACATAAGGGGGAATTTCCAAGAGGCCTACATCGTTAGGACCAGTCGCCCAAAGAGTATCAGGGAGAGAACGCAGCTCCGGTGGGAGCTTATCCATCGACATATACATTGGAGAGATGACTCTTTTGCCTAATGTGAGCTGTACTCCTGAAGGGGAACAGTACAGTGTCGCGTGCAGGCGTTTCAACAGATCTAAACCAAGCAGATTCTCATTACAACCGGTTGTTAGAATAAGGGGTGCTTCTAGTTCGCATGGCCCAACAGATATTGACAAAGGACTAGAAACAGGATGGTGAACAGGGGCGCCGGAGAATCCTACCGAAGTGTTCGTTAATCCAGACAAAGGTGCGCCAGGGAGTTTCGCATGCATAATTGAACTTTTTACCGCACCAGTATCCAACAGAAACGGTTCGACCACGCCTGAGGTAACTACTGCGACATAAGGTCCACTCTGATCAACTGGAACTGATACTACTCCCTCTCTTTGCCTGCGGCTGTCCTAGTGCTCGCTTCTTTGAATCTCCTCATTCTGGTCATAGTAATCTTCAACGTGGTACTGTGGAGATCTACCTGTTTGCGCAGATTGTGCATCTCGCTGATCTAAATAATTCGATTGGCGATCGGCCTGTGGTGTCATCGTCCCACGTCCTCTACCTCTAGGAGCTTGCATAAACCCTACATTACCTCTCTGGGCTGGGACACCACTAGTTTGTGGGTGCAGTACTGGACACTCATTCTTATAATGACCCTCCTTTTTACAATAAGCACACTGATTCCATGCTAACTGTTGTCGTGGAAAACTATAATTAAATCCTTGGGCCGTCCCTTGCTGGAATTTTGGTTGTGGCTGAAACTGGGGTTGCTGTCGTAAATCTGACTGATTCGAACGAGGCGGATACGCCTGTTGCAGAAGAACTTTAGTCTTTAAATCTTTTGTTTTCTTTTCTGACTTTTCCTTCTCTTCCTTCTCTCTGTTCTCGTAATACTGAGCAGTTGCAAGTATCTGTGCTGTTGTCGACACTGCCCATGCACTTTCAGAATCCTTTAACTTGTTACTAAGCTCAGGTAGTAAATTAAATACGAATTTGTCGACAAACAATCTCTGGCCTCCCTCAGTACTTATATCTTGCCCACTGTGATCTACGAAGGTCTCTTCAAATCTAGTAAAGAAGTCAGAGACGCTTTCGTCCTTCTTTTGCTTGCATGCCGATAATTTATCCCAATTGACTCGTAACGCTGGCATCAGCGTTTTCATCAGAGTAATTATTCTGCCAGGTAAAGCAGCAATCAGAGGTTCAGGTTTAGCACCGCCAATTTGTTGCGCATCTGCCACTATAATAGCTGCCCAATCACCTCCTAAGGCGACTGGGTGGTTCTCTTGCCGAATTTTGGCCCATATAGGCTGTGGCACCACATTACCAAATAGCATTTCAATGTCTGCTAAATTCATGACACACGCTTGAACTGTCTGCGTTAACTCTTTGTAATAACCAGCAGGATTTTTACGTGGGTCTGGTAATGCTTGTTTTACGGCTAATACTTCGGCCCGTTTCCAAGGGATGTGTATCCACACTCTCTGGAAATGTGCCGGAGCAGCTGCAATACCCAAGTTCCCATCAGCTGCAACTGCATCACGCCATATCGGTGGAACTTCCCTCATCGGATATTGACCTCGTTTTTTCCTAGTAGTAATCGGTGAACCATCAGGGTCTCTTGTCGCTCGAAGAGGGGACTCATCCCTATAAGCTAAAATCAGTTCTATCGCTCCCCTTACTTCTGGACCTATCACCATTCCTGCGGCAAATTTCTGTTGAATATTTATCAGGTCAGAGGGGACGGAGTCTAAATCATCATCTTCCCATTCTTCACGTACAAGAGAACACATCACGTCAAAAACATAACGTTGGGTTGGTTCATTCCATTGCATAAAGGTATCTAAACCTCTTCGTGCATCATACTTCGCAGCTTTCGACATCCACCTAAGAGCTGTCGAATCTAACGTGTCTCGTTCCTGGGGACCAGGAAACTGGCTACGTCTCTGTATAGAGTCAGAAACAGGGGTCCCAATTAAAGACCTGTAGAGAGGAGTTAAGATATTAGTTACAGAGTCGGTTATTTTCCGACGAACGGAAAGCGGAGTCAGAATGTTCACAGGGTTCGGGGACAGAACAGCTGAAGCAGATGAAATAGTAAGGGTAGGAGTAGCAGGTAAAGCAGTTTGCGAAACGACAGGCAAAGGCGGAACGGGCGCCCCAGGAAGAGGGGGTGCCGAAGGAACATTAACCACGGGAAGGATAGGAGCTGGAATCAAAGGAAGTGGAGCAACTATTCCAGGCTGACCAGCAGCTGGCTGTACAACAGGTGGTAACTGTGGTACTGTAATACCCTGTGCATACGGTGGAGGTGAATTCAACAGGTAAGACAACAGAGGATCCTTTTCATGATCCTCCATCGGCTTAGTTGGACAAGATGGCAATACAGGGTAACATTTATCAATTGCCAAAATATATTTTCTATTCTCCATCTCCATTGCTTTCTCAGTCTCGTTGACATGCAGCTGCCTAGCAGACTCCATTAAAGTCAACCCTTTCTCTTTCTGTTCTTTCTTCGTTTTCCTAATTTCTCTCTGTTTGGCTTCTTTGCGCCATACGCGAAAAGAATCAAACATTGCCGACCGGGCTTTTTTCTTGAACAACTTCATTTCTAGATTGTCTAGTATTTCCGTTTCGAAACTACCATGCGGTGGCCAACTAAGGACACCATCTTTTTTGGTATAACGGACCCATACTTCATTATACGTAATAGGACCAACACCATGTTTACAATAGAGCTCATATGTAGGAGTTCCAATCGGAGGAACCAAACACGAATCCTCCAACCGGGAATCCACGTTGCAACGTAACCAGGACAAAAAACAGTTACTACTGGTAGTCATGACAACAAAGACAAATTCCAACCAAAATGCGCAGAGAACTTAGGCCTACCAAAATGAACCAATACCAAAACAAAGATTATCTAAACAAGAGCAACCAATGATAATCTACGAATTAAACCAAAGCAACAAGGAACAACCAAACTGAGCGTAGCCCACTTAATACTTAACTGAAATGTGGAAGACGTCACCAAGGAGAACCCGTCTACGTCTCGCCGTACTAAGGTCTGCACCTCGGGTCCAAGACAGGGCGACAGTCAAGGCGGCGGTCCTCTGTAGCCGTCTGGGAACGGGAACCCTCGTGGAAGAGATCGTCGGGCCACTTTTACGACATGCAGGGATCGATGAAGCGGGGTACCTCCCTCCGAAATCTTCACACGAAACTTCTCGAACTTTTTCAGGCTTTGGACCGGTACCGGATGACGTCGCCCCACGTTGGGCGCCAATTTGAGGTTCTGGACTTTTAAGAGTCCAGAGGTGTCAGGGAAATAACACCCGAAGACCCCTGAGTTCCTCCTGTCCCGGTGCACAAATAAACAGAGACACGGGCTTCTCGATGGCGGCGTCAAAGACCAAGGTTTATTTACTGCAGGGACACAGAAATCATAGGAACCACACAGAGGCAGAATCTACGAGACTGTTCAAATTGCATTAAGTGGGTTACTCTTTAAATACATGCAAAATGTCTTTGGGCTACATTACACGAATATTTCTCATGCCTAACCCGGTATCCCAAACAAACAGTAAATTTGACATCAAACAATAATTAGTCGCAGGTTTTCGGTATTCGATCAGGCCCTCTCGACAGTTTTCCATTCTTTGCCCGATCCTCCCCATCATAAAAATCGTAACCTCCCCATTGTAAAAGCCCAGAAGGTAAGGAGGAGAGCCAGGTGCAAAGGATTGAAATGTAGGATAAGAGGTGTTTATGGATCATAAACGGGCATGGCTACCGTCTTCGGCCTTTCAGTCAGGACAACGGACACGAGAACCAGTATAGCAGGACTGGCCTTAGGCAAGGGAGGCAGCTTGATTCTGCCTAGTCATGCAGCGTCAGCCTTTCTCGGGGCTCGAGCTTACGTGTCCTTAACAAGGTGACTCTGCCGAGGTCATCGTCCGTTCATTGACTATGTGAGGGCAAGAAACAAAATGGATGCCGTAACTAAAATGGATGCCATGACTTTAGTGACAGAATGCCCTATTTTCCAGTGAATTCATGCTAGTTGCGCAGCGAAAACACTGTCATGTATATAATGGATCATTTGCAGTTCATTGGTACCAAAATCGTGTCAGTACTACGATACCGAATTCACGGGTTCGGATCGCTACAGAACCTCAGGGCCACCAGTAGTTAGTCCCTTTGGAAAAATCTCTTCATCAACAACATGTCTTGGGGAAATTAGCACACAATATAATTCTGTTCATGTAAGAACTGAAAGGAAAGAGTGGTTGGGTTCATTGTTGCATGGGACTTGCAGAACTCATAATATAAACACTTCGCTTTCATTCCATTGTTTGTTTCATGTAGCAAGGTGAGTGGTGACTAAGTGTGAGGGGGAGGGCAGTACACAAATATTCGTGGTACTGGCTGATGGGGGTTGTTTGCCCTCAGAAGACATCAGGTCATGATGGGGAAAGGTAAAGATATTGCATCATTATTTTTCCAACACTGATGGCAAGAGGGTGGACTGGAGACCTTCACGCGGTTAGCCTGGTGGAAAGGGAGCTCATAGCAAGTAAATAGTAGATTAGCAGGTGGTGATGATGGACATTTAGACACTTTTCTTCGTGATAAGAAAGATTCAAGACTCTGCTTTTTCTTTAACAGTCAGTAAAAGGAGCATCCTTGTTTATAGATGTTACAGTAAAAAGTACGGCTAACGATACAGGTAAAAGCCGCAAAATAATAATAACCATAATATTCAATTTAACAAACACTCATTAATAGGAAAAAATAAAGGGCCTCATTTATGAGGCCCTTTGAGCCATAGGAACGTCACTGTTTGTGACGTTCCGTGGCTCCGGAGCCTGCTCCATATTTATGAGGCAGCACTAAGCCACTTATTTAGGCTTAATGCTGCCTCGTCAATATTGTCCCCTTTAACACAGTTTTCTGTGTTAAAGGGGTGTGCCATGGGTGTTGCTGTGGCATTCTCAGCAACATCCATGGCCGTTTGACACTGCCCCAGAATTACGAGAAATCGTAAATCTGGGGCAGTGCCAAAAAAGTACACCTCCCAAGGGTACGGGTAAGGGAGGCACAACGAGGAGAAATATCTTTATTTCTCCTTGTTTTTCCTTTTTATATGTGTGCTGCATTCTGAAGCACACATATAAAAAGGAAAAAGCCTCTTGTGATTGTTTTTTTGCAGGAAGGTTTCCCTTTCTGCACAAAAACAATCATACCCTTAATGCAGGCACCCTTGCACCATGGTGCAAAGGTGCATGGGTTGGCCCACTGCAGCCCATTGTGCGCCGGAGCAGAGGAAAAGGACAGGAATGCACCTTATCTCATAGATACAGCACATTCTTTCCCTTTTCTTTTACTGTAGGGCAGCACAGCAAGGAGGCCTGCCGTGCTGCCCTCCAGTAAATCCTCATAAAGGAGGCACAAAGTGTTTATTTGTACAAATAGAATCCCACCCGCTCCACCTCCAAAAGATCGTCCACTCTCCCTACATGCCTCAAAAAATCAAACCACAAATTAAACTTTGCTAATCTAGTATACCCCTTCCCTATTGATAACACCCACACCACCTGGAGCAGTCCCTACCTCTCCTTCAAAAACCCACAAAATACAACTGTACTAAACTAGTCTACACTATCCCTTATCAAGTTGTTTCAACCTCACCACCCGCAACACACTCTCCCCTCTTCCCAAATTCCTCAAACACCACACAAAACTAAACTATACTAAGCTAGTCTACTCTATCTCTTTCTCAACTTTCCCATGTATACCACCTGCAACAGGACTATCACTCTCCGTACTGAAAACCTTCCTCTAAATGTTAAAATCTTTGCCTAAAGTCTCTTCCTTTAATTCTTGCACTAATTTGGGTAATTTTCTGAGGTGGACCTCTATTTTTGAAGGGGTAGTGATGTTGGGCGCTCCTTGGGATGACCCACTTGCCTGACTTTGGTGACTGGGTTGATGGTGCCCTGCCCTTGTTTTTGCCAGTTCGGCCCTGGAAGACAGAAACACTAGTTAAGTGACTGTCTCTTACTCCGCTCCTCCACTAGTATCACCAGTTGGTGATCGGCCACTGTGATCAGATCCATTTCATGCAGGTAAAGCTCAGCTGCTACCTACTGTCAGCACCCGTCCTCATTGGGGTTATTGATGTAGCTCAGGGCTGGGCCTCCACATAGTATGGCTGGTTCTCTAGGGCTTAATTATTTCTACTTGATTCTGTATCCCTGTTACTTACCCGTTATTCACATAGTTATTGTTTGCAATACTTTGCATTAATTAATCCACCATAAGCATCTGCTTCATCTTTTTGGAACTCAATGGAAGAAATAAATGATTTCATTGTATGACACTTTCTTTCACCAGACACCTACTTTGTGTTAAAATAAAACGTAGACTGCAAAGGGATAACCATTACCATCAAATTGTTTGGTGCTTCAAATTAATGCTCCAAAACAATATTATGCAACATTAATAGAGCTAAACTGGAGGGACAACATGCTTTTGGGACAATCAATGGCACATAACAATATTTCCAGTGGCCCTACTCTTTCCATACTCCCAAGTCCCATCTGAGTCCCACTGCCCCATTCACACCCCAATCTCTAATTCACTACCAGTTCAACAAATATTATTACTGGGTTATGGAGTTATGGAGAAAGTGAGTAATAAGTGAGGTTCACATTTTATTCCAGGGCTTAGGGTTGGTTTAGATTTGTGTTTAATAGATGATAAACAAAAGAACAGTGTAAGTGATGACACAAGAGGAAGAATATAGAGGAAGAGTTTGTGGGACATGTCAGGAATTGGATGAAATGGGATAATAAGTGGTAGCTATGGGCGGTCAGTGGACACTAACTAGGAAAGGGCAGCATGAACACACCACAGAATATAGGAAGAAGGATAACTTAAAAAGGACTAGGGACTGTACTTAAGAAGGAGCATGTAAGGAAATTCTTAATAAAGGAAAGCAAATGCAGACTCAGCGCTCATCCCAGTAGCTACTTGCTCCTCTTCTTTCCCCTGCAACCCTCCTCCTCCTCATGATGTTCTTTCTTCTGGCCCACCTCCTCAGTATCAGTCTTGGTAGGCTATAGAACACATACCACATGTTTAGTGATGTCATCAGTAACCACAGTGTTGGCATAAAGAAAATTAATTGCTAGCCAATCGATCAATTTGAATGATGTACTTCTACATTTTGAAAATCAAAAAGTAGCAAATTGAGACTAAAATGTTTTAACAATGGCGTAAAGGTTAGGAAAGGATCAGGAAGACAAAGAGTAAGTTAGGAAACTGTTAAGAAAAAAGCAAAAAAAGGAAAATACAGTTTGACAGAAGGCCATGCTGCATTTTATTATAGGTGAGAATTATTTGTTTGTTAAACAAAATCTAAAAGCAGTAAATACATATCTATTAATGACTTACCGACACCATTTAATTATGCTAGCAGTAATTACATAAATTTCACACACCCCTAGGCCAAATACAGATTTTGATGCTTATTTACAAGGAGCTTAAATCACCAATATGTCATAATTTTTTACGCATTGGCCACATTGTCAGTACTCCATATTTACAAGGTGACACATCTTGGCTGATGGGTCACTTTTTGGGGTCCTGCATCAAGATAGTACCTGCATCAGAACCTGTGCATTATGTAAGTATTACTATATGCAAGGTAGGTGTTCCAGCATTATGTCCATCATAAAATAGATACATGGATATTTACAAGTTCAGGGAAAAGTTACCCATCGCTGGGAAGTGTTGCGCCGAAGTTCAAATAGGTCAAAATATCTGCGCTTCAGAAACCCACGCATAGGAAATGCCACATTGGCTTTGGTATATGAAGAGATGCCAAACAGAACAGTCTGGCAAACACCACTACACCATGTAGTTCCGTATTTTGCAGCTGGGAGTTGCAAGGAGAAAACCACAATCACCACCAGCCCAACCGCCCACACCTCCCCATCACTCAATAAATCAATCAATCAGGGAATTGTGAAGCCCACTAGTCACCCGTGAGGGCTTCAAGGACCTGGGGGGTGGGGGTGTTCAGCTCTGAGTCAGCCGAAGAGGCAGGTCTTAAGGCTCTTCCCGAAGGTGTGCAGGGTCGGGGAGCATCTGATGTTGATTGGGAGCTGCCGTGATGTAGGAGAAGGCTCTTCCACCGGCTCTGACTTTGTGGATCCATGGGGTTTCGGTGAGGTCAGTGGAGCGAGTTTCTCTTGGGTATGTGGAAGGAGACTCTTTTGTTGAGGTATTGGGGTCCAGTGTTGTGGAGGGATTTGTAGGCGTGGTTGAGTAGCTTGAAGGTTACTCTCTTCTCGAAGGTGAGCCAGTGGAGATTTCGCAGTTCATGTTGTGGGATGCCGAGGACGAGTCTGGCTGCGATGTTCTGGATGGTCTGGAGTTTGCGGAGCAGGGATTTGTTGATTTCAGCATAGAGGGCGTTCCCGTGGTCCAGTCTACTTGTTATGAGTTCATGGGTGACGGTCTTTTTGGATTAGGGGGATCCATTTGAAGATCTTGCGAAGGATGCAGAGGGTGTTGAAGCAGGTGGAGGCAAGGGCGTTGATCTGTCGGGTCATAGTGAGGGAGGAGTCAAGTAGGATGCTGAGGTTTCCGGCGTGGTATGTGGGAGTGGGAAGGTTTCCGAGGATGGTGGGCCACCAGGTGATGTCCCATGCTGCGGGGGTGGGTCTGAGGATGAGGACTTCTGTCTTCTCCAAGTTGAGCTTCAGGCAGCTAGTGCTCATCCAGGATGCAACGTCTTTCATTCCTTCCTGGAAGCCGAGTCTGGTGGTGTGGGTATCCTATGTGAGGGAGAGGATGAGCTGGGTGTCGTCTGGGTAGTATACTATGCTGAGTCCCTGCTGTCTGACAATGGCGGCGAGGGGGGCCATGTAGATGTTGAAGAGCATGGGGCTGAGCGAGATTTGTGGGGTACTCCACAGTTGATCTCTGTGGGTTTGGAGAGGAAGTGCGGTAGTCTGATTCTTTGGGTTCTGCCAGTGAGGAAGGAGCAGAGCCAGTTGAGGGCATTTACCTGTATGCCAGAGCTGTGGAGTCTGGCGGTGATACTGTGATGGGAGACGGTGTCAAAGGCTGCAGAGAGATCTAGTAGGATGAGGGCCGTGGTGTGGCCTTGGTCGAGGAGAGTGTGGATGTTGTTTGCGGTGGCAAGGAGGCCGGTCCCAGTGCTGTGGTTGCTGCAGAATCTGGATTGGAAAGGGTGGAGGATTCAGTTCTCTTCAATGAAGTTCGTTAGCTGGATGTTGATGATCTTCTCAGTCACTTTGGCCACAGAGGGGAGGAGAGAGATGGGTCTGTAGTTTTTGAGGTCCGTCGGGTCTGCAGAGGGCTTTTCGAGAAGGGGCTTGACTTCTTGACCCCAGTCATTGGGGAAAGTGCCGGCTTTGAAAGTGGCATTGATGGTGCGTCGTGGCTCGGGTGCTGCGGCTCTGTGGAAGATGTGCGGTGGGCAGGGGTCCATGGGAGCTCCTTAGTAAATGCTTTTCATTGTCGTGGCAGTGTCTTGGGTGGTGACCGGGGTCCAGGTGGATATGATAGGCTGGCTGTCATTGCTGGAGGAAGGAGTGGTTTTGGTGTCTGGTGTCTGTTTTTTGAAGTTGTCGTAGAGGGACTTGATTTTAATATGGAAGTAGGGGCCAAGTTTTTTGCAGAGGTCCTGGGAGGGTGTGACGTCCATTGCTTAGCTGGGCGGTTTGGTGAATGATGCTGAAGAGTTCTTTTGAGTTGCTGGATTTGGCAAGGATCTTGTTCTGGATGAAGGTCCTTTTGGTGGCACTGATGAGTTGTTGGTATTCTGTCATGGGGTTCTTGTAGGTAGTCCGATCTTCTGCTGTGTTCCTGTTCCTCCATAGCTTCTCGAGATGTCTGCAGGTGCCTCTGGATTCTTGGAGGTCAGTGGTGAACCAGGTGGCCTTCCTGTCTGGGTTTCAGATGGGGGCAAGCTTGTCTGCGCAGTTGGTGATCCATCTGTTTAGTTCTTAGGCTGCAAAGTTGGCGTCGATTGAGGTGGGAGGGGGATCGTTATTGAGGGTGGAGCTGGGGTGCTCCTCAGTGACTTTCCTCCAGTTCCTTCGCAGAGGGCATGTTGTAGGTTTGTGAGCAGTGGCCTTGTCAAAAAAGAGTGCAACCATGGGTAAGGAAAAATCACCTGAATGTCTGACATGTTAACAATGCCTGGATAGTTTAAGCTTGCAATAATGCACTTTAGCAGCAGGAAACCTATTCATTACATGTACCTACACACTTTGGGGGATGAAAGTAGTCAGTGAGAATGCTTGCCACTGGTGTACACACTGCTAGTACTACTAGTCAGACAACATGCATAATTAGTAAATCAGTGGACTGCACACTCATCTGCACCCCTGGTTTCCCATAGAGCTTGCTGTACTGTGGAAGGAGCCCATCCAGCAGGGCCTGGTTCTCCTCCTCAGTGAAGGCTGGGGCCCTCTCCAGAGTACGTGCCATAGCAGGAGTCAGAGGATGCAGAGACAGCAGCAGTGGTAGCAGGGATGTGGTTCAGGAGCATGTAGTGCAGGCAGGTGAGCTCCCTGGGGGCCAGGCAGCCTTATATCTGTGCTGCAGAGTCAGAGTCTGTGCCATGTGTCCCAAGTGATAGGTCCAACACGTTGCATTCTATGAATCTGGTCAATCCATTTAAAAGTACGACTCGTACACGCCTTCCGCATCATTCAAATCCTCACCTTCATGGAACACTGAAAACTGTAACATTGTTGTAGGCATACAACTGAATTTCCAATGCACAACTCGTACAAGTTTTGAATCCGCATCCATCTCCATGACAGTCCGGAGCCAATGGGTGCGTCCGGCTCGTTCAACTAACTGTACAACGCGTATTTTGAATATACACATGCACCCGTCTCCATACGATTCATTGGCCAAGGCGTACGCCTGTCTCGGACCATGCCTGTCCAACGCGTATGCACGATAGTCACCTGCGTCGAAACTCATTGCATTCAATGACAAAGCGTACGCATGGCTCGAACATGGCCCGTGCAATGCGTACGTATTTTCACCTGCGTCGGTCCTCATTGCATTCAATGACAAAGCATACGCACGGCTCAGACATGATCCGTGCAATGCGTACCCATTGTCACCTGCGTCGGTCCTGATTGCATTCAATGACAAAGCGTACACACGGCTCGGACATGACCCGTGCAATGCATACGCAGTGTCACCCGCGTCAGTCCTCATTGCATTCAATGACAAAGCGTACGCACGGCTTGGACATGACCCATGCAATGCGTACGCATTGTCACCCACGTCGGTCCTCATTGCATTCAATGACAAAGCGGACGCACAGCTCGGACATGACCCGTGCAATGCGTACACATTGTCACCCGCGTCGGTCCTCATTGCATTCAATGACAAAGCGTACGCACGGCTCGGACATGACCCGTGCAATGCGTTCGCAGTGTCACCTGCGTCGGACCTCATTAGTGTGACTATTATACGGATGCAACACACATATACTGGCCAGGGACACCTGTGCACACCTACCACACTACAGCATTGGCCACACAGTGTCCCATGGCATGTAAGGCTGCATTCCCTGGGTGTTTGGGGGGTCACATCTGTTTTTTTGGCTGGCAATTTATGCAGCCACTCCAGGCTGTGCACGTGTACATGGGGGCAGAATCCTTTTGCACATTACCACTGTGATGTGCAATTATACAGTAATGGGCATGAGTCATGGACACAATGTCAGGTTGGATATGTTTAGGACAGGTCACATACACCCTGAGTCCTGGGGGTGATGGCATGTACGTCACAGTGGGACCTGTAGCCACAATACTGATGTGCACCCACAGTCTGTGTGCATGTTGTGTCTCAGATGTGTCTGATCAAATGTGCCCAATGGGTGACAGTCTCCACATCCATGTGGTATATGCATCACCCTTGATTGGGTGTGTGTCTAAGAGACGTACATGTAGGGCCGGCAGGAACAACAGTGGCTACTGCCTGTGGGACTTACGCTTGCCTTGTGGTGTGTACGTGCTATGCCATGTCCATTGCTGTGTGGATGCGGCAATACAGGGACCCTGGGTTTCTGCATGGCAAAGATCTGTGATGCCTGGGAGACATGAGGCCTCAATTGTCACTGTGGTGTGTGTTTGGAACGTTGCAGCAGCACATAGGTTGGGTAACACAGCCAGATGATTGGCCATTGCACTACATGGGACTCATGTGGACATGTGGAATTGAGATGTGAGGTGGTGGTCTTGTGGGTGACATATGTGTCCATGGCCAACAGCACACACCTCAGTACATTGTGTAATGTCATAATCTAGCACGTGATATTGATCGTGGTCATGGCCACATGGGTGGATGAACTGACAATCTTCCTTTGTGCATCTCTATACTGCAGGGCACCAGCTGTCCATCGGCCATTCCCAGACTTTGCAACCATGCAGGAACGCGACTGCATCAGATGGTACCGCTTCACCAGGCCACTGATTGCAGAGTTGGCAGAGCAGTTGGTGCCACATCTGCTACCTGGCCGGACAAACCCTACAGCACTGACCCTAGAGGTGAAGGTGATGGAAGACCTGCACTTCTTTGCTACTGGTACCTTCCAGTACACTGTGGCTACTGCTGGTGGGATGTCACAAACGATATTTAGTCTGGTGCTACGTGATGTCTTGGAGGGGATGTTGCAATTCCTCGACCTGTATATCAAGTTCCGAGCCCAGCTGAAGTCCCTGAAATAAAGGATGCCTTTTATACACTGGGGAGAATGCCGAACGTCATCGGATCTATTGATGGGACACATGTTGCCCTGATACCACAACAGGCACATGAGCAGGCATACCGTAACAGGAAGCACTACCATTCAGTCAATGCTTTGGTGGTCTGTCTTGCTGACATTGCTCCGGGAGTCAAGCGGAGTCCTGCGGCCGCTTTGCGGCCAGGCGAGAGACTGAGGCTCTCCGGCGGCGGCGGAGTCTCATGGAGGTGAACGGGCTTCTAGTTAGGGGGCAGCATGGAGCATTGAGCCATCTCAAGGAGATCATCCCACACCGATCTGTGCACCTGCTGGGCATTGGTGAGGGGCCTTGAGAGGAGCCAATGGCGGGAGGCTGCACCTGACTTTAAGATGGCGCCCGACCAGAGGCTTCCCTGGTGAAACGAGCACAGCACCCCTTTGGATATCACTGGTTGGGGGAGCTGCAACTGAAAAACCCTGCTGGTGAGGCGTGTGTCCCCTGACATTGGAGAAGTATGAGGAGCAACTCGCTGGCATACACGGAGATACCCTCAGTGCCTGACCCTTAGAAATAGAAATTGGCTGCTGCGGCGGGCATCGAAACCTGACTGGGCTGCGAAAGGAGAGCGGCTGTGTACTTTACCATGATGTACTACTACTCTTGGCCAAAAATAAGACATCGACCAGACCTCGGGCATTTACCCCATCCGGCACACCCATCAGGACATTGAATTGGTGAACTTGCCACCGACCGTTGAGACCTAGCATTTTGGCAGATGCCCGGTGGAGCTACCTTGATAGCTATAGAGGAGATTGGCTTAGGACTTCCCCCTCGGCTGTCACCTACCCAGCCGGACTTTGGCCAGACTTTCCTTCGTCTCTCCGCCGTGTCTCCCTCCTACCCTTTTACCTTACTCCCCTACCCTTCTACACTCCATTTATCTCATCTTCTATGCTCTTTGAATGTTTTCTTGCAACAAATGTAACTTGTAACTGATGTAACTTTGTAACAATGTGGAACCTTATGTAGCGGGTCTAGCCAGCGCTATATAAAACTCATCAAATAAAATTAAAGAATAAATAAATAAAAACACATGTGTGTGCACGGTTCCCTGGTTCTGCGCACGATGCCTACATTATGAGGAGTAGTCACATTGATACGATGATGTCACAGATGCCAGCTCAGCATGCCTGGCTTGTCGGTGTGTACTGACTGTTTCTCATTGTGTGTCTTTGTCAATGTTGTATTCCGCACTCCTACAAAACTCAGCTACTTGTTAATTTTTGTTTGTGTAGGTGACGCCGGATACCCCAACATGCCGTGGTTGCTGACACCCCTCAGGAACCCTGTGACACCAGCTGAGCTGTGCTACAATGAGGCACATGGTCGGAGCAGGAGGGTGATTGAGCGGACATTCGGCCTCCTGAAAAGCCGCTTTCACTGCCTGGACAAGACCGGTGGGGCCCTCCCATATGAGCCTGCAAAGGTGTGCAAAATAATCCTTGTCTGCTGCATGCTACACAACATGGCGGTGCGGAAGGAGGTGCCTCTCATCCAGGATGATGATGACGATGACCAACCTCCGGCACCTGTGGAGGGTCCGTGATGATGAAGATGATGGTGATGTTCACTCACAGCTCATCAACAACTTTTTCACCTGAATGTGAGTTTCTAGGGTTGTTATGTGAATGTATGAGGTAGCCTGGAATGTGTTGTGCCAGCTCTGTTGCTGTCTGAGTGTGTCTGTGTGCCACTTGACTGGATGCGTGCTGTGATGTGTCCATTCAGGTAGTGTGTACTCCACAATAGGGTAGTACTGCTAACTAGTGTTTGTGTAGGTGTCTTGCAACATGTTTTGTGCATGTGTATTGCATTTCTCTCCTGTTCTTCTGTGCTGTATCTTGTCTGTCCTTCCCAGGGTACTTTGCCTGTTGTGTGGTCAACACTGACCCCCAACACCCAGAAGCCAACACCAGTGTGGAAGTTGACAATTCCCATCAACTGATGTACCACACATCCCTGGACTTCCATTCTCCAACACATTGAGAACGTGTGTCCACTGTTACGTAGAATTACCGTGCAACTATTGTGGAATAAACGTGTTGCTGATGTGTAATGAACCTGTGCTACGCTTTGTTATGTGCGTTGTCTGTCTTCCCACATCTGAGTGACATCTGCTTACCTCACCTGTGGACTTGTTACCACTGACTGGGGTTGGTGTTGTATCTGTGCATGCCAATGCGTTTCAGGTCAACATCATTGTGTGTGATCAGTAACATGGCCATGGTGAGTATGTTTTGTGTTGCCATAGTAGTGTGTCTCCCTCACATGTGTCACATCCCCATGACTCACCTTACTTTGGTCACATTGTTGCAGTATTTGGCATGCACTGTGTTGTGTAGCAGATCGACATCTCCCTGAACATGACAAATTGGAATCACAACAGAGGCAAGGATGGTGTACTGGTGAGTTTATTTACAAACATGTGTGAGGGAAGTGCACAGGATGGTGGGTGTTGTACATTGGTTTAGGAATCCAAAGTTCACATTGGAGTTGGAAGTGCTGGTAGATGAAATGTCCAGAGTAAAGTCCACAGTCATCTGATACATTGGCCCAACATGAACCCTCCATGTCATGTGGGAGAGTTGTGTGCGATTGGACAATGCGAACGGGTTGCGCACAAAGGACCTTGTCCAGAACAGGTTTAGAGGACCGGAGGGATGTGCTGGGACATCTGCCTCTCACATGTCCTTCTTCGGACGACCCCTCATTTCCGGGGGGGGGATCCTCATGTGCAGGCCTCTGCGGTGCAGGGGACTCTCCGCCAGAGTCCTCCTCCCTCCCCGTGGTGCTGGCAGATGGTGTTACGACAGATGTTGTGGGCCCACAGGGGTGTGTGAACAGGTTGGTGTTGATCTGGCGGAGGCATTGGAGTATGTACCGATGCACCGCAGTAATGTCATCCCACTTGGCCTCCATGCGGGCATAGTGGGCAACCTGCTCGTGTTGCATGTCCTTGAGGATCCCCACTACCTGGCCAAATCCTCCGGTGCTATCCTGGTACGCATCTAAGATGCGTGCCAGGTGGGGGTCATCATGCAGTCCAGACCCATCTGCAAGGCACGCCCTGTGCCTCCCACCCCTCCCAGCACCCCTCTCCACCCGGGCAGGACCAGCGGCGGGACGCACAGGTGACACTGGGACCCCTTGGGTGGTGTTGCTGGTGGTGTTTGCTGTAGCTTCCGGGGGTCCTGTGTCCCTGTGCTGTGGGTGTTGATTGGCCTTGGTCTGTCTGTGTTGGTGGGTTTGCCCTGTTGGTGTCCAGATGCTGGAGGCATGGGTACAGGGGATGCAGAAGTTGATGCTGATGGTGCTGCATGATGGCTCACACCGGAGGGGCCAGGTTGGTCATCATCATCCAAATAGGGCAGTGAGAGAGTCAGACCAGAGAGCTCAGTGTCCGCTAGAGTCTGGGACTGGGTATCCTCATCATTTGGTGCTGGGTGCCCAGCACCACCTGTGTTTGGAGGAGACACACAATGTGATTTATGTTTCTACTTGCATCGATGGTTCACAAACATGACATTTTCTACTTTTCAAACAGATGCCTGCCTGTACACTGCTTTTCCCCAGCTTGTCACGGACAGAGTTTAATATTGTTGTTAGCCATTTCCCAGCATGGCCTTGTGCTCCCCACAACAGAGCCCAGTGTCAGACATCTTGTCAGTCCCTTCCCACTCCCTGTGAGGCAAGTATGGTTCAGTTTGATCTTGCTGGGCCATGTGGGTGGGTGTAGGTTGTCTGTGACTGCAAGTCCCATCATACTCTTGGCTACACCCCCCTTCCCAGCATGCACATACTTCCTCCCTCTTGACTCTGCTCCCCTGTGAGGTGGTGTGACAGCAATGGCAAGATGGCTGACTGTGAAGTCCTGGTGTTTGTTTGGCTACAAGTCCAAAGTGAGCCCCTGTGCTTCACACAGCAGCACCCAGTACGGGGTATCTTTTGCTGATATTTCAGTGAGGTGTGTGTCAATGCATTGTACCTGGTGAGTTGTGTGGAGTTTGTGTTGAGGGGGGGTGTCTCCCCATGCTGGTAAGTATGGTCAGGGCTGTCAGTCCTCCTTCCCATCATGAAACGTGCTTCCATTGTAGGGCTTGCAAGTTGTCTTTCAGGATGTCAGTCAGTGGTGTCCTGCTTCTGATTTGCACACAACCCCGAGCAGGGCCTTGTGCTCCCCACAGCAGGACCCAGTTGCAGCCATCTTGTCAGTCATTTTCCACTCCCTGTGCTATGGGCATGTTTCAGAGAGGTCTTGATGGGCCAATCAGGAGGGTGAGCATTATCTGTGACTACAGGTCCCATCATGCTTTAGGATAAACTCACTTCACCTGCATCCCCACTATTCCTTCCTGACAGTCAGCTTCACTGTGAGGTGGTGTGTTTGTGGTGGCAAACTGTCTGGCAGGGTCTATTTGGCTTTGTGCCACTGGCTTGCTCTATTTGTTTGTAGGTTGGTACATGTCAAGACACAGTTCCCACTCACTCTGAGATGGCAGGTATTGTGTTTGTCTGACTGTCATACACATCTTGGGCTGATTATCTATTGGTTAGTATAGCTTTGCTTGCGGTGCATGGTTTCACTGTCCCCTTGCCACACAATCTTGGGTATGTTGTTTGTGTACTCACCAGGCTCTGGGATGTCTGTTAGGCCATGGACGCTCTCTGGTGGTAGGATGTCCCGCACCTTCTCCTCCCAGTTCCTGAAGTAGACTGGTTTGGCAGGAGGGCCACCGCCGGTGCACTGACTCAGGGTGTGATCTTTTTCGATGAGTTTCTTGATCTTCTTGCGCACGCTATACCACCTGTTCTGGATATTGTCCTTTGTGCACCTTGCTGGTGCCAGGGCGTTCACCTTGTCCACAATCCTCGCCCACATCTTGGTTTTCTGTGAGACAGGGGTCCTTTGGACCAATGTACCAAACAAATGTGGCTCTACTCTGATGATCTTGTCTACCAGCACTTCTAACTCACTATCTGTGAACTTTGGATTCTTCTTTGGGGGCATGGTGATGGGTGGTGGTGGTGAGGGATGTGTGTGTGAGGGTGCAAGTGAGGGTGGGTTGGCGTTGGTTTTGCTGGGTGTATGTATGTGTGCTTTTGTATGAGGTGCTGATGGTGTGTGAGTTGTGTGATGGGGAAGGTGTGAGTGTGTCTGTGGTTGCTGTGTACTGGTGTTTTCTGCTGGCTGTGTCTCCTGTTTGCAAGGGATGTAGTCATTTATATAGTTGGAGTTGTGGGTGTGTCTTTGTCCCATGTTTTTTTTTGGTATTTATTGGCTTTGTTATTGCCTGTTTGGTCCTTTTTTTGTCTTTTTTCCTTTGGGTTTTGAAGGCATAAAGGAGACTTTCATGTGACGGAAACGGACGCTGCTGTTGTCTCGTGCGGGCTTCTCTGCCTCGTTCACGCTGCCTATCTTCTGTGTTTGGTACACGTCGGTCGCGGCGGCCTCTATTGCTTGTGTGCCGGGTTGTCTGTGCGTGTTGGTTGTGCAGCTTGGTCTCCGTGCGAGTCGGTCTGGTTTTACATGCATTGCATCATACTGCGCAAATCGTACATCGCGGGTACGGGTTGGTCGGGTTCATTCCGGGTTCGTGTCGGTCAGTGATAATCGCGTCGGTTTTCCGGCCGGATCACTATTTTCCCTACGGCTTGGTCGTACGGCTTGTATTCCGTACGCGTCGGTTGTAATTCATACGCGTTGCATCGTACTGCACAGGTCGTACGGCGCTGGTCCGTGTCGGTCGGTATTCGGTCCGGCTCCGTGTCGGTCAGTTTGTTTTGCGGCCGGATACGGCCCCACTCTGTTAAATACATTTGGGCTCTGCATGCTTCACAAGGACTGGTAATGGTCGTGTTTGGGTAGGGTGACGTGATGCTAATATTGAATCCAGGGCGTCCATTCGTGGTCACCACATTGGGACCATTTGCTCCACTTAGCTAAAAGTCTTTACTAATTGTGATGCATTCTTGAACCCTTTCCACCATCCTCTGCAGTGTTCAGGCTTGGAGCTCACTACCAAGGGCATAACGCAGGCCCCTTCAGCCCTTGTTGAGCAGGGGGCCCTCAACCATGCGGGGACCCTCAACCCTTTAATGGCGACCCTATTCAGCCAAACGCCAATTAGTATCTCTAAGATATAGGAGGCTCTGATCCCCTCATCACATTCTGCAGGGTGGGGCTTGTTATTTTGTGTTATGCCACTGCTAACTACCTGCAGTATGAGGGCTGGTCTGACAAAATGTAAAAAGACTGCTCCTAGTCCAACCCGGTATATAGTGTCTAATGTGAAAAAAAAGGGCTTTGCCTATCTCTTGATCCAGATGAACACCATAGTTCCGGCAAAATTCAAATGAAAGTGTGGCCTCGAAATTGAGAATCTAACCCTCATTTTTGAGACACGAACTGGACAGGAGAAATAATAAAGAGGGAAATTCTCGTCTTGTCTCGAGTATTCTGTGTACACGGGCATAAATAATAAATATAAAGAATATAGGATTCCCTTGGAGTTCAGTGCAAAGTTCCAAGAAAGCAGATCAATTTAGAATGATTGAGATGTGCTCGGAGAAAAGTAAAAAGTATCTGAAGCGTATGGGAGAATTGCATCAAAAAGCCGTAATTAATGTATGACTGAAGATGGGAATAAGAGAGCTGCCAGGGAATGGAAAGCGTGGATCCAGCTACTGGGCACTGGTTTGAAATATACATCAGGCACAAAATTATTCTACCCTCCAGTACCTTAGGAGACTTGATGAACCCCAAACGGATTACAAAAGTAATAGCACGTTTGCAAACCAGTGACTTTCATTGAATTCTGCTTTCCTGTAATGCATGTACAAATTCTGAGAAAAGACGTGATTTTAATTTTCGTAATTTGTGCATGCAGGAGCACTTCCATGAGATAAACTAAGGAGAATAATATAAGAATGGAACGTCTTAACAGTCCAAAATCAAACAAATGGCAAGCCCAAGTAAGCAAACTAAAAAACAAAGAGGAAAGTGATGAAGCCGAGAAGCATGACGAGGGCATAGAGAATTAAGCTGCAATGTAGGACCAAACCGCAAGGCTCAGTTGGTGAAAATATAAGGCAAGGAAATGCATATTAGGTGACAATAGAAGGCAAATTGTGTTGTATATTATGTAAATAAAGTGAAATATGTGGTATTTTATGTGGATTTAAATCGCTATTTTGACATTTCAACACACATTAATAGAAAAGAGATCCCACTCACACAATGCATTGAACTATCCCCATTCAGCAGAGACTAATCAAAAAGTTATTTACTAAGAATTAGTAATTTTGTCTTACATGGATGCACAGTAACACCTTTTCATTAACACTGTGTTGTATCTTACCAGACGTAGCCGAGTTGTTTTTTTATAAGTTCCTTTATTAAGATCAGGTTGCAGGATGGTATTCAAGTACAATTAGTAGGTTTCCATATTCATCTGCCCTTCAGCCTGGTACTCATTGTACTATGGCCCCACCAGGAGCAGCCTGCCTGCTGCTCAGCCCACCTTTAACTTTCACACCTCACCCACACAGGCCCCCAAACATTCCAAGCATCGCTGTCACACCAACATTTCACTCTCAACACTCACACTGGATGAGCAGCTGGGAGATAGGTAAACTGGGATACATATAATTAAGTAAGCATGATATAACACACTGCCCTGTCTACTTCCTAGTAGAATATTTTGTATTCATATTTTTATGGAATCTTGTAACTTCATACCATTCATGTCAATGGCAACATAACATTATGTGGATTATTTGTATTACCTCGACTTACAAAGGTGTTCACTTGAATACAATCAATAATGTGTATCACTTTTACAGTATCATATTTATCAGGTATGTCTAGTTCTCAAATAATGGTGGAAATTGACGGGTAACCACATTAATACAACAGCATTTAATACAACCTGTGAAGCCCTGTCTTGTGTACCGGGTACAGATCCTCGCATGCTAAAGACCACAGTCCTTATAGTCATGGGATTCAAGGTGCAGCTGTCTCCTAATGCTGGTTAGAAGGAGGAGTGTGCCCCATAAATGCTCAAAACCTAGATTTCAGTCTTGGTGATAGTAGTTACTATGCCCATCCATTGACCAGTCATCGACTTTTTACGCTGTGAGCAGCACTCATCAAACCACAGAGCGAGGACCAGGGCCAGGTCAAAACACTTCAACCTGCCTGTTTCGATTTCCAACAGTCATGTAGGCTCAACAGACATATTTCTACATTACCAATCTTCCCTTTATTTACTGTTCTTTCTAAGTCAGTCATAACCTACTACCAAAAGTGGGAAATTATGGGGCAACTGCAAACCTCCCAGTAGATTATGTAAAGAAAATACAATGTTTCACACAGCAGAAAATAAGCCAATGTGTTCACATTTCTGGTAATAAAATGCATACCTCAATTTTTTCTGGCATATCTCATTTTTTTGTTAAAACCTATCTTCAGTCTCTGGTTTGCCATTTGTTCACACTACTGGGCTCCTAGAAAAGGGGTCCAGTTTGCCTCTGGCAGTACTTCTAGTATGGCCATGCGTTTTTTTCCTTTACTCCAGTGGCAGAAAAGGTGAAGTGATTGCAGTTTTTGGAATGCCATGTACCTGATGGACTTTTGTGATCCTTCCCACTGAGCTTTGAGAGAAAGCTAGCATCAAAGTACGAAAAGCAAGGTAAAAGCGACTTTCTTTCATGTACCCATGGCTAACCTTGTTTTGCAGAAAAAAGGAACTTCTTGCCCGCCTGGGTGATTGCTTTCATGAGTCCTGTGGTCCACTCCAGTCAACATCAGTGAAGGGACCCCCTTTAGATGTGTTTTGCAGTTATTTTGGTATTGGGTGCAAAGGTGGGTCTTATGTGTGCTCCTGAAGTGGCTGTGTATTTTGGATATTGCCGGCAGCTGCCATATTAGATTATGAAATATTAATTGACCTTAGTGAGGTGGGGTAAGATAAGAGTTTCCTTGTGATGCAGAAAACTGGCTAAAGAATATGAGTTTTCAAAAGAGCCAACATCTGGAGAATGAGACTCTTCTGTGGCATTGAACAAATTGAAGTAGCCTAAAAGTACTGAGATCTCATCTGGGAATGTTTTTGCTGCTATAAATGAATTGAGATCTTTGTTAGAGGTTAAACCAGAGAGAGTGGCATCAGATGGTAAATTTAACTATGTGTGTCTTCGCAGAATGGCAGAATGAGTTGGCCCGGAACACTTCTGTTTCAGAACACTTTTCTGCTGTTAACCTATGAAAGACAATATATATAAAAAATCAATTACTCAAAGACTAACTAGTTGAGCCTTACCAGCTGAGTATGATGAACGATGCACTCGTAGAAACAATATACTGATAATAGGAGTGCCTGAATGGGCAGACTGTGCAAGTATACTTTAAATCCCTTATTTTAAATACACTCAACCTAAAGATCTATCACATTATTTTTCAGTGCAGAATGCTCGCTGTGCCCTGGTGAAGCCCCACCCTCAGACCTGGGCACAACCCAGAGTAATAATTGACTGACTGCTCATTAATAGAGACAGAGCCGCAATATCGCAGGCATCATACTAGAATAGGTCCCGGAAAGAAGATGAGGACAATGAACTCCTTTTTTCTTGATCTCGCACACATGGGCAAAAAAAACAATGCAGTTCCTTTAATGCTGTCAATAGGGAACAATAGCATAAGATATATTATGTTTTTTCCTGCTAGGCTCTGTATTCTGTTGTACAGGACATTGTGGCACCTTAATTACCTAGTGATGATTAGAACTGGCTGGAAAGCTGGTATGATTCTGGGTGAAGAAAGACTTCCATGTTTTCTGGGAGTCTGTAGATACTACATAACCAAGTTGCCAAGCCTCAAACTCCTCTTTTATTGCATATAAATTACATCTAGTGCTAGGTAGCCCATGGGACATGGTGCACTGTAACTAAGTGGTCGGACATGTACTTTTAAGTTGTACATGTCCTGGTAGTAAAAAACTCATACATTCTTTTTTCACTAATGTGGGGCCTACCTGTCTAATAGGACAACATTGGATTGCCTTAACATATTTAATCCGGGTCAAATGTTGATTCTGGACACATAAGCACTTCATGTATGGTATCTATGAAACTTAAGTTAAAAATCCCCTTTAATGATGAAGCTGGATTTTAAATAACAACTTTGAAAATGTCACTTTCCCGCCCTTTGCTGTTTGGTACCTGCACCTGTCCTAAGTCACACGACTGGGTGCAGTTGGCGGTTGGACTTTCTGAATTCTTGCCAGACAGACACAATAGAAGGATTAGGTGTGCCTGATTGGACCATCTGCTGGCAGCATGGAAGTGGAGCTAGGCACAGCCACACTTGCAAAGGAATAGACCTCCCTTCAAACAAAGGGCTTGTCACCATTTGATCTTCCCTGCAGCCAGCCAGGTGCAGAGGAGTCAAGAAATTCCAAGTACTTCACAGAGAAATCTCCAGAACCATCTCCTACTTCAAAGAAGTCACCAGGTATAAGGTTCACTGTTAGGACCTATGGAAGGACTCTCAGTGGACTGCTTGCTGCTGTGGCCTGCTGTGTACTCCACAAGACTGCTCTGCTGCACCTGGAAGGGCTACTTTGCTGCCTGCAACCTGCCTTGAATCCTCAGTTGTCTGTCCTGCTGCTTGAGCCCTACTTCGTCACCTGAACTGAGGACTACCAGAGTGACTCCAAGGGCTAGTTTGCTCTCCTCCTGTTCAGAGCCACAGGGACATATCAGGCTCCCACCATCTTTTACCTGCACCTGGACCCAGCCTGAGATGGTCCTAATCCCCCAAGTCATGCCCCTCCAGCCCTGTACCCTTGGTGGTGGTGATAATGGTTCCCAGATAGACAGAATACAACATTTGGTACTTGAAACATTTTTGGCTAAAAACTGCTCTGAGAACCCAGAGAAGACCAGGACCAAAATACTTGTCTATCCGCCCAGGGTGCATTGTTGGTCGGCCTGACTTTGGGGCAGCTCCTGCTATGTTCTCCTCAGCAGCAACAGATACTGTTCAGTGGTCCTTGGCCAAGGGGTATCCAGCCTCCTATAACTCTTGTCACTTGGCTACAGCCTCCTGCCTCACCCTGCTTGAGACTTTAAAATTCCTAAAAAGAGACTAAGCCCGAACATAGAAATCTTAATTGCGACTTCATCCAGCAGCTCCCCGACGATGACACTCCCACCTCAGACACCGCCTGCACCTTTGCCCTGCTGAACTTCACCTTCTCAGAACTTTCTCTGCAGAATTTCATCTAAGTCCAAAGGTAAGCGACAACCAGTCGGCCATAGTTTTGAACATTGCTCCAGTCTTGTATGACTAGATGTCTGCAGTTGGCACCTTAACCTTTTAGGAGCTAGTTTTTACTAAAATGTTTATTTAAAAATTCATAACTTTTACGAATTCGATTTTGGTCATTTTGGTGTCAAATAATTAAGTAAGGTTCACTCTATTTTTCTAAGGTATTGTGGAATTTTTCTTGTGTGGTGTTTTCACTTTATTACTGTATGTGTGCTGCTTAAATTTTTTACACATTGTGTCTAAGTTAAGCCTGACTGCTTTCAGGCCAACCTGCCAGAGAGTAAAGCACAGGGTAATTTAGTAAGTTTTGTGGTTTTATGTTTCACCCTGACAGGGATGTGGCTGTTGTTTGAACAACCTCCTCTCCCCTTTAAACCAATAACCCAATTTCTCACAGAGGGCATTTCAGAGAGTATTAATTAGGTTTGCCAAATGATCCCTGCCCTCCAGTTATTTTTCGATTAGTATCGAAAACTATCAGTAAACATCTCACTCCTCTTTTGAACCAAGTTCTAGAAATGGGTAAATATCCTAGTGCTTGGAAAAATGCCTGTATAAGGCCAATTCTTAAAAAGCCAGCCCTTGATCCTTTAGAGCCTAAAAACTATCGGCCAATTTCCAGGCTGCCTTTGACAGCAAAAATACTGGAAAAAGCCATGAACAAGGAGCTGATAAAATATCTAGAAGACAACCCCTTGCTGGACCCTACACAGCATGGCTTTAGGCCTTGTCATTCAACGGAGACAGCCTTAGTACTAGCCACTGAGGGGATTCGGAGGATAGTTGATGGGGGGGGGGGGGGGGGCAGAGCGGTCCTGATTCTCCTGGATCTCTCGGCGACATTTGATACTGTGAACCATACGGTGCTGGTGCAGCGGCTGAGAGATGTGGGAATAGAGGATACCGCTCTGAGCCTCCTCTCCTCCTTTCTAGAAAACAGGGAACAAAATATTCATTGGGAGAATCTACAGTCTGGAACTTTTCAGCTCCCGTTTGGCATCCCACAGGGTTCTGCTTTGTCACTGACCCTCTTCAACAATTATGTGTCTTCGCTGGCTAACTTTGTCAGGAAGCATGGGTTCTCGCTGATCATGTATGCCGACGATTCGCAGCTTACAATCTCGGTGTCTAAATCATCAGAGCTAGTGGCCAACAGTATTCATGCATGTCTGAAAGACATCATGATCTGGATGAGCCAAAATTTCCTAAAAATAAATACTGATAAAACCAAGGTCCTAGAATTTGGTAAGGGACCTTTGTTATGAAATAACAACTGGTGGCCAATGGAGGCAGGCGTCTGTTCTCGCCGGTTACCAAGGTCAGGAATTTGGGGGTGATCCTTGATGATCGGCTCAATCTTTTGACTCAAGTCAACCAGCTAACCTCCTCCTACTTTTTCCTCTTAAAAACACTGAGGAAGTTTTTCCTTTATCGCGCATGAACTCCAAAAGACCATTGTAGTGGCATTTTTTTTATCTAAACTAGACTACTGCAACGCGCTCTTTGTGGGGATTGATAAGGTGCCGGAGAAGAAGTTGCAATCTCTGCAAAACGACGCTGCCAGACTGCTCATGAATATCCCTAAGGGTCGTCCCACCTCAGAGGCTATTAGAGCCTTACATTGGCTTCCTGTCCAGCAAAGAGCTAAATTTAAATCTCTTTGTCTAGTACACAAGGCCCTCTATGGTGGAATCTCTGGGGAGATACGGAAATTATTTTTCATGTACTCTCCTGTTAGAACACTTAGATTCTCTATGAAGGGCTTTGTCTGTATTCCAAAAATCTGTAAGGCAAGCTGGGGGGGCCCCATGTTGTCATTCTGTGCGGCCAAACTTTGAAATCAGATGCCGTCTACCCTGCGACTTCAACCAAATCGGCTGAGGTTTAGGAAGGGGGTGAAAACCTGGTTGTTCTCTAAAATCTAATCAACCAGGTTGCCTTGAGTATCTATGTATCACAGTCAGCGCCAAGACGCCTCGGCATTCGTGCGCTCAATAAGTAATAATTCAAATCTAATAAAATCATAATACAGGGTGCTATAACTCCAAAACCTAGGGGCCGATTCCAATCATGGAAAAAGGCTGTACGAATAGTCGTATGGAGCGTTTTCTCCGTACGACTCGTACCAGGTAAACTCATTCTACAATCTAGGAAGTACGATTCATACAGAAAGCCTTTTTCTGTACGAATCGTGCAAAAGACCATACAGCAAAAAAATACCCATGATTCTGATCCGGAACTGCTTATACGCGACGTCCGCACGTATTTCAGCAGCGTTTTCTGGCCCAGCAAGTATGATTCGTACCGACGTCACTACGTACTGCGCTGTGACTACGGGAGCGAAAAACTGCCGGGAAAGCACAACCCTACGCAACGGAGCCCTGGTACGCAACGTGCAGCCATGAACCCCATCGTACGTGTCATCTCGGTCCTCTTGGCCTACGACCTGGTGCACCGCACCCAACGCACACGCCGCAGAAGGTGAGAACAACACCCAGGGGCCGGGGGGGTGAGGGCCTGGAAACATACCCCATACGCAAACACAAACCTATAATATGGAGGCCATACATTACCACCAGGGTCTGGTCACTTGGGGGGGTGTGGCCAGCAACCCCTGCATACCGCAACAACGGAAGTGGACGTGTACGGTGCGTACCACATTTACCCCTGCGGCACCATGACAACAGTGGTATGGACCGTACCCATGCATGAATGCGTGGGTACGGTGCGTACCACACGTACCCCTACGGCACCATGACAAGAGTGGTACGGACCGTACCCACGCATGAATGCCTGGGTATGGTGTGTACCACACGTCGCCCTACGGCACCATGACAACAGTGGTACAGACCGTACCCACGCATGGATGCGTGGGTACGGTGTGTACCACACGTACCGCTACGGCACCATGACAACAGTGGTACAGACTGTACCCACGCATAAATGCGTGGGTATGGTGCGAACCACACGTCGCCCGTTACGACAGCAGTAAATTTTGGATACGAGGCGTACACACGCCAGGAATGTGGGCATAGAGGACTGGCCCAGCATAATACCTTCATATTGTTGTGTGTGTAGGTCCAGGCCAGCAGTGTACAGCTCCAAGGGGGTGCGAGGGTGGGTGCATATCACTACCAGCAGTGGACAGACATATGAGGGGTGGCTGCAGAGGACTCCCAGCAGTGTCCAGACATATGAGGGGTGGGTGCAGAGGACTCCCAGCAGTGGACAGACATATAAGGGGTGGGTGCATATCACTCCCAGCAGTGGACAGACATATGAGGGGTTTGTGCATATCACTCCCAGCAGCGGACAGACATATGAGGGGTGGGTGCATATCACTCCCAGCAGTGGACAGACATATGAGGGGTGGGTGCATATCACTCCCAGCAGTGGATTGACATATGAGGGGTGGATGCAGAGGACTCCAAGCAGTGTCCAGACATATGAGGGGTGGGTGCAGAGGACTCCCAGCAGTGGACAGACATATGAGGGGTGGGTGCAGAGGACTCCCAGCAGTGTCCAGACATATGAGGGGTGGGTGCAGAGGACTCCCAGCAGTGGACAGACATATGAGGGGTGGGTGCAGAGGACTCCCATCAGTGGACAGACATATGAGGGGTGGGTGCAGAGGACTTCGAGCAGTGTCCAGACATATGAGGGGTGGGTGCAGAGGACTCCCAGCAGTGTCCAGACCGATGACGGGTGGGTGCAGAGAACTCCCAGCAGTGGACAGACATATGAGGGGTGGGTGCAGAGGACTCCCAGAAGTGTCCAGACATATGAAGGGTGGGTGCAGAGGACTCCCAGCAGTGGACAGACATATGAGGGGTGGGTGCATATCATTCCCAGCAGTGGACAGACATATGAGGGGTGGGTGCATAAAACTCCCAGCAGTGGACAGACATATGAGGGGTGGGTGCATATCACTCCCAGCAGTGGACAGACATGAGGGGAGGGTGCATATCACTCCCAGCAGTGGACAGACATATGAGGGGCGGGTGCATATCACTCCCAGCAGTGGGAAGACATATGAGGGGTGGGTGCAGAGGACTCCCAGCACTGTCCAGACATATGAGGGGTGGGTGCAGAGGACTCCCAGCAGTGGACAGACATATGAGGGGGGTGCAGAGGACTCCCAGCAGTGTCCAGACATATGAGGGGTGGGTGCAGAGGACTCCCAGCAGTGGACAGACATATGAGGGGTGGGTGCAGAGGACTCCCAGCAGTGGACAGACATATGAGGGGTGGGTGCATATCACTACCAGCAGTGGACAGACATATGAGGGGTGGGTGCAGAGGACTCCCAAAAGTGGACAGACATATGAGGGGTGGATGCAGAGGACTCCCAGCAGTGGACAGACATATGAGGGGTGGGTGCAGAGGACTCCCAGCAGTGGACAGACATATGAGGGGGGTGCAGAGGACTCCCAGCAGTGTCCAGACATATGAGGGGTGGGTGCAGAGGACTCCCAGCAGTGGACAGACATATGAGGGGTGGGTGCAGAGGACTCCCAGCAGTGGACAGACATATGAGGGGTGGGTGCATATCACTACCAGCAGTGGACAGACATATGAGGGGTGGGTGCAGAGGACTCCCAAAAGTGGACAGACATATGAGGGGTGGGTGCAGAGGACTCCCAGCAGTGGACAGACATATGAGGGGTGGGTGCATATCACTCCCAGCAGTGGACAGACATATGAGGGGTTTGTGCATATCACTCCCAGCAGCGGACAGACACATGAGGGGTGGGTGCATATCACTCCCAGCAGTGGACAGACATATGAGGGGTGGGTGCATATCACTCCCAGCAGTGGATTGACATATGAGGGGTGGATGCAGAGGACTCCCAGCAGTGTCCAGACATATGAGGGGTGGGTGCAGAGGACTCCCAGCAGTGGACAGACATATGAGGGGTGGGTGCAGAGGACTCCCAGCAGTGTCCAGACATATGAGGGGTGGGTGCAGAGGACTCCCAGCAGTGGACAGACATATGAGGGGTGGGTGCAGAGGTCTCCCATCAGTGGACAGACATATGAGGGGTGGGTGCATATCACTCCCAGCAGTGGACAGACATATGAGGGGTGGGTGCATATCACTCCCAGCAGTGGACAGACATATGAGGGGTGGGTGCATATCACTCCCAGCAGTGGACAGACATATGAGGGATAGGTGCATATCACTCCCCGCAGTGGACAGACATATGAGGGGTGGGTGCATATCAATCCCAGCAGTGGACAAACATATGAGGGGTTGGTGCATATCACTCCCAGTAGTGGACAGACATATGAGGGGTGGGTGTAGAGGACTCCCAGCAGTGGACAGACATATGAGGGGTGGGTGCAGAGGACTCCCGGCAGTGGACAGACATATGAGGGGTGGGTGCAGAGGACTCCCAGCAGTGTCTAGACATATGAGGGGTGGGTGCAGAGGACTCCCAGCAGTGGACAGACATATGAGAGGTGGGTGCAGAGGACTTCCAGCAGTGTCCCGACATATGAGGGGTGGGTGCAGAGGACTCCCAGCAGTGTCCAGACATATGAGGGGTGGGTGCAGAGGACTCCCAGCAGTGTCCAGACATATGAGGGGTGGGTGCAGAGGACAACCAGCAGTGTCCAGACATATGAGGGGTGGGTGCAGAGGACTACCAGCAATGTCCAGACAGATGAGGGGTGGGTGCATATCACTACCAGCAGTGGCAGACATATGAGGGGTGGGTGCAGAGGACTCCCAAAAGTGGACAGACATATGAGGGGTGGGTGCAGAGGACTCCCAGCAGTGGACAGACATATTAGGGGTGGGTGCATATCACTCCCAGCAGTGGACAGACATATGAGGGGTGGGTGCATATCACTCCCAGAAGTGGACAGACATATGAGGGATGGGTGCATATCACTCCCAGCAGTGGACAGACATATGAGGGGTGGGTGCATATCACTCCCAGCAGTGGACAGACATATGAGGGGTGGGTGCATATCAATCCCAGCAGTGGACAGACATATGAGGGGTGGGTGTAGAGGACTCCCAGCAGTGGACAGATATATGAGGGGTGGGTGCAGAGGACTCCCGGCAGTGGACAGACATATGAGCGGCGGGTGCAGAGGACTCCCAGCAGTGTCCAGACATATGAGGGGTGGGTGCAGAGGACTCCCAGCAGTGGACAGACATATGAGAGGTGGGTGCAGAGGACTTCCAGCAGTGTCCAGACATATGAGGGGTGGGTGCAGAGGACTCCCAGCAGTGTCCAGACATATGAGGGGTGGGTGCAGAGGACTCCCAGCAGTGTCCAGACATATGAGGGGTGGGTGCAGAGGACAACCAGCAGTGTCCAGACATATGAGGGGTGGGTGCAGAGGACTACCAGCAGTGTCCAGACAGATGAGGGGTGGGTGCATATCACTACCAGCAGTGGCAGACATATGAGGGGTGGGTGCAGAGGACTCCTAAAAGTGGACAGATATATGAGGGGTGGGTGCAGAGGACTCCCAGCAGTGGACAGACATATGAGGGGTGGGTGCATATCACTCCCAGCAGTGGACAGACATATGAGGGGTGGGTGCATATCACTCCCAGCAGTGGACAGACATATGAGGGGTGGGTGCATATCACTCCCAGAAGTGGACAGACATATGAGGGATGGGTGCATATCACTCCCAGCAGTGGACAGACATATGAGGGGTGGGTGCATATTACTCCCAGCAGGGACAGACATATGAGGGATGGGTGCAGAGGACTCCCAGCAGTGTCCAGACATATGAGGGGTGGGTGGAGAGGACTCCCAGCAGTGGACAGACATATGAGGGGTGGGTGTAGAGGACTCCCAGCAGTGGACAGACATATGAGGGGTGGGTGCAGAGGACTCCCAGCAGTGTCCAGACATATGAGGGGTGGGCGCAGAGGACTCCCAGCAGTGGACATACATATGAGGGGTGGGTGCTGAGGACTCCCAGCAGTGGACAGACATATGAGGGGTGTGTGCATATCACTCCCAGCAGTGGACAGACATATGAGGGGTGGGTGCAGAGGACTCCCAGCAGTGTCCAGACATATGAGGGGTGGGTGCAGAGGACTCCCAGCAGTGGACTGACATATAAGGGGTGAGTGCAGAGGACTCCCAGCAGTGGACAGACATATGAGGGGTGGGTGCAGAGGACTCCCAGCAGTGGACAGACACATGAGGGGTGGGTGCATATCACTCCCAGCAGTGGAAAGACATATGAGGGGTGGATGCAGAGGACTCCCAGCAGTGTCCAGACATATGAGAGGTGGGTGCAGAGGACTCCCAGCAGTAGACACATATATGAGGGGTGGGTGCAGAGGACTCCCAGCAGTGTCCAGACAGATGAGGGGTGGGTGCAGAGGACTCCCAGCAGTGGACAGATATATGAGGGGTGGGTGCAGAGGACTGCCAGAAGTGTCCAGACATATGAGGGGTGGGTGCAGAGGACTCCCAGCAGTGTCCAGACATATGAGGGGTGGGTGCATATCACTCCTAGCAGTGGACAGACATATGAGGGGTGGGTGCATATCACTCCCAGCAGTGGACAGACATATGAGGGGTGGGTGCATATCACTCCCAGCAGTGGACAGACATATGAGGGGAGGGTGCATATTACTCCCAGCAGTGGACAGACATATGAGGGGTGGGTGCATATCACTCCCAGCAGTGGACAGACATATGAGGGGTGGGTGCAGAGGACTCCCAGCAGTGTCCAGACATATGAGGGGTGGGTGCAGAGGACTCCCAGCAGTGGACATAAATATGAGGGGTGCGTGCAGAGGACTCCCAGCAGTGTCCAGACATATGAGGGGTGGGTGCAGAGGACTCTCAGCAGTGGACAGACATATGAGGGGTGGGTGCAGAGGACTCCCAGCAGTGGACAAACATATGAGGGGTGGGTTAATGTTAATGTTACTGGGTATTTGTTAAGCGCACGGCTACTCCCCAGAGTGTCCCGGCGCTGATCATAGAACCCGCAACAAAGATACTCAACAAACATATACCACAGACCGCAATCAAGGAAACAGTGATGTTTTTAGCTTATGACGAAAACGCAAGAGATCAGATTCCTGGCGTAAGTCAGGAGGAAGATTATTCCATAGGGCAGACGCCAGTACCTGAAAAGTACGGCCACCCTGACGGGAAAGAAAAAACCTGGGAGTGCAAAGTCGTTGGGCAGTAGAGGACCGTAGCAAACGTGAAGTTACATAATATTGGCAGCGGTCCCTTAAATACGGTGAGCCAATATTATGAGAGGCCTTAAAGGCCAGTACCAAAGCTTTAAAGAGAATCCTCTTGCGTACAGGAAGCCAGTGCAGAGTTTTCAGAAGAGGGGTCGTATGAGTGCGACGATCGGCCAGATAGATCGCTCGAGCAGCAGCATTTTGCGCCACCTGGAGGCGATTCAGGAGATATTCAGGCAAACCAAGATACAAAACATTCGCATAGTCAAGGCGAGATAGTACCAAAGCCTGGACAACTGTCTTTCTATGTGATTGAGAGAGCAATGGAAGAAATTTTCGCATCATCCTGAGTAAGCCAAAGCAGATGCCTACCACTGACTGAACCTGGGCATTCATGGAAAGCTTATTATCAAGTTTCACCCCCAGGTTCTTGACCGTGGTAGCTAGGCCTGAGGGCGGAGACATGTTTGAAGGCCACCAGTCACGCCAGTTTTCATCTGGTGCCCCGCCAAAAAAAATAATTTCTGATTTGTCTGAATTACATCTCAGGTGATTAGAGTTGAACCAGCTGAATACTGCCGAAAGGCAGCGCTTGATGGACAGCCCGTCCAAGACTTCTCCCCTGGCACAGGTGAATAACAGTTGGGTATCGTCTGCATAAGAGACGATTCTGGCACCAAAGGATTCAACCAACTGTGCCAGAGGAGCAACATACACATTAAATAGTGTAGGGCTCAGAATTGAGCCCTGGGGGACTCCTACATTCATAGCTTTGATGTCGGCCTCAAAAGGGGGAGACCAGACTGTTTGCTGTCGGTTAGTTAGGTAGGATCTGAACCAATGTAAGGTGGTGTGCCCAATACCGCATCTCCAGAGAAGATCAAGGAGAAGGTCATGAGGTACGGTATCGAAAGCTGCCGATAGGTCGAGCAGGACCAGCACTGCTCGCCCGCCATTGTCCAGAGTGACTTTTATCAACTCAGAGATCTCAATGAGAGCGGTTTCGGTGCTATAGTTAGCACGGAAACCAGACTGACTGGAATGTAGAATGTTATTAGATTCTATAAATTCTCCGAGAATATGATTGACATATTTCTCCAGGATTTTAGATAAAGCCGGAAGTAAGGAAATGGGCCTGTAATTACTAGCCTGTAAGGGGTCTGCAGAGGGTTTCTTTAGCAGGGGAAGAATTTTACCCAATTTCCATTGATCCGGGAAGGTCCCTGAGGAAAGTGAAAGATTCAAAATTTTATTGACAGCAGGATTAATAACTTCCGCTATAGCGGCAAGGATTTTTGCAGGGCAGGGATCGGCTGGGGAGCCAGACTTTAGAGAACGAAGAAGATGTAAGGAGTTCTCTAAGGGAATAGCAGGAATATGAAGTAGGCAGTTAGTGGCAGGGGGAGGTTGCTGGAGAAGCCGGTCCGGCTCCAGATCACAATTAGGGCTCACCTCTCTGAAAGAAGCTTGGAGAGAAGCAATTTTATTGTAGAAGAATAGGGCAATATCCTCGGTCCACGCTTTAGTAGGGGTAAAAGGATTTTTTAAAACAGTGGGGGACGTAAAGTCTTTTACAACCCTAAAGAGTTCGGCGCTTTTATTGGCTGCCTGTTCAATTTTCGTATTAAGGAAATTCATTTTAGCTATACGAATATTACAGTGATATGCTTTTAAGGCGTTCTTATAGGCTAGCTTAGTACAAGTGTCGTAGTCTTGTCGCCATAACCTTTCAAGTGTTTTGCAGTGACTCCTATTTTTTCTAAGATTTTCAGTAAACCAGGGTGCAGTTGGTCTACCTCTGTTGGCAGTTCGGGTTTGGAGAGGGGCCAAACTATTGACGCATGATTCTAGCCAATTCTCCAGCAAGGGTACATCAGTTACCAGGTTGTCCTTAAATGCAAGGGGATGATTTCCTAGAAAGGATCCGACAGCGTCCGGGGTCATCGATTTAAATGACCTAAAGTTATTAGTACGTGGTACATAGGCCTTAGCCATAGTAGCAAGTGGTATTTTAATGCTAAAAGTAAGCAAAAAATGATCCGACCAGGCTACAGGAAAAGGTGTGTCCATTTCAATAGGTTTATTAGAAAAAACTTGATCTAATAAATGTCCCTTATCATGGGTAGACTGTGTAACATATGGAGAAAGATGAAGCATATTTAGAGAGTAATACAACTTAGTAGAATCTAGGTTATGGGGTGCATCCATATGTATGTTAAAGTCCCCTAAGATTAAGCAATGATCATAATTAGCAGCCAGGGGGGAAATGGCAAACTGCAGACTCTCTAAAAAACTGGTGGCCGGCCCAGGCGGCCGATATATCAGAGCCCCAGCAATAGAGTACTGTGGAGAGATTTTGAGAAGAAAGCTCAGGCTTTCTGTTTTCGCCAAATCCAACTTGGTGAGTATGGAGCACGTAAATATATTTCTATAAATATTTGCAACTCCTCCTCCACGTCCCCCTACACGATCACTCCTGGCGATAAGGTAATCTGTGGGAATAGCATTAGCAATAGTAGGGTTAGAGCCTTCATGTAACCATGTTTCAGTAATAAATAACACGGCAGGTTTGGAGTCTGAGAGAAGATCCAGGATTTGATATTCATGCTGCCTTACTGAACGCGTATTTAAAAGCATCAATTTAAGATCATTATTGGAATAAGAATTCAAGGGTATATTTAGCGCGGTTGCATGTTCCTCTGACAAAGGATGGTGCACAATGCACTGAGGAGGAGGGAGGGACCAGTGGCATTGTTAGAAAGGTTAGACGGACCGGGAGGGTCGGCCGAGGTCAGGGGGAGAGGTCTCCGGGGAGAGCCGTCTCCAGCGATCGTACAGACAAGTAACTTCCCCCCCACAGACAGATACCACACAAGGATAAGATTCAGCGTTCTTTATAAGCACTTCTTAAGGTACGGTTGAATGGTACAAGGAGGTCTGGACTCAGGAGTCCCCTCGATTCAAGTCTCTCAAGGTAGGGAAGGGGGTAGCGGGACAGTCTGTTTACCAGTCAGGTAGTTCGGATGAGATGATGATTAGCTCACAATCCTCGAGCTTGGTGGTTTAGCTGGTACGGGCCGCGGCAGCGCCAGCAGGTCCCGGTCGAGATGGTCAGTACACGGTCCGCGGCAGCGCCAGCAGGTCCCGGAAAGATGGTCAATATACGGTCCGCGGCAGCGCCAGCAGGTCCCGGTGAGGATGGTCGTTACAACGGGCCGCGGCAGCGCCAGCAGGTCCCGACGAGGATAGATGTTGCAGAAGGCAGCGCCAGCAGGCAGGACGATGGTTCGCAAGATAGGGCTACGGCAGCGCCAGTAGTCCGTCAAGGCTGAGTTCTCTCGGTGTCTCTCGACTCCAGGATACAACTGCCTTCCTGCTCCGGAGTTGCCCCAGTTATAGGGCAGGCGCCCCTTTGATGTCCGGGCCCTCGCACTTGGAGGTCGGAGGGCCCGGGATGAAGGTGTCCAGACACCCAGCAGAGGGTGGAGCCAGCGCCTGGGGGAGCTGGAGGCGATCGGCACCTGGCGGGGGAAGAGCTCTTGACGCTTCGTTCTCCCATTGACCTGCCAAGTGGTCCGCTTACCTCCTGGGTGGATGGTGGTGCCGGGATGTCGGGGCCGGCCAGGCCCGGGGTTAGGGTCGGGGCGAGGCCACGCGGCCTCGTGGTGCAGGGCCCAAGATGGCGGCTTGACCCGGCCGGGGAAGCCGAGGGGGCTGGGGCCCGTGATGTGTGGAGGTCCGAGGGTAGAAGATCCGTCGGGAGACGGGGTGCAGGTGCCTTTCGTGGGTTACGCCTGGCGGGCCGGAGCTGGGGCCCTGTCGTGCGGGGAGGGAGCAAGCCCTTCGTGTGGCCTGTCCAACATGCGTCCCCCCCAGCTGAAGGCGGGGAGAGTCACCCATCTCCTTGGGGACTCTCTTCGTCGAGGCGGAAAAAGCGTGACAGGCCATCCGCGTTGGCGTGGTCTTGGCCCGGTCGGTGCTCCACGGTGAAGTCCATTCCCTGCAGGGAAATGGACCAGCGCAATAGTTTTGGGTTCTCCCCCCGCATCTGCATCAGCCACTGCAGGGGTCGATGGTCGGTTTGTACCCGGAAGTGGGTACCGAAGAGATAGGGCCGGAGCTTTTTGAGGGCCCACACCACTGCGAAAGCCTCCCTCTCGATGGTGCTCCAGCGCTGTTCTCGGGCCAGGAGACGTCGACTGATGAAGGCCACCGGCTGGTCATGATCTTCGGGGTTTAACTGAGAAAGAACGGCTCCGATGCCGTGGTCGGAGGCGTCGGTCTGTACCACGAATTCCCGACTGTAATCGGGGGCCTGGAGCACAGGGGCGGTGCACAGGGCGGCCTTCAGCTTCTCGAAGGCCGCTTGACAATCGGGGGTCCAGTTAATCCGCTTCGGTTGGTTCTTGGACGTGAGACCCGTGAGGGGCCCCACGATGCTGCCGTAGTCCTTCACGAACCGCCGGTAGTAGCCGGTGAGCCCCAAGAAGGCTCGGACCTCGGTCTGGGTGACGGGGGGCTGCCAGGACTGGATGGCAGCAATCTTAAGTTGCAGCGGGGCCACCAGCCCGCTTCCCACTTGGTGCCCAAGGTAGGTCATGGACCCTTGGCCAATTTGGCACTTGCCGGCCTTAATCGTGAGGCCGGCCCGCTGGAGGGCCTGTAGGACCTCTTGGAGGTGGAGGAGGTGGTCGGACCAGTGGCGGCTGTATACAGCGATATCGTCCAGGTAGGCAGCGCTGAACTCTTCGAGCCCCGCCAAGACCTGGTTCACAAGGCGTTGAAACGTGGCGGGGGCATTCTTCATGCCGAAGGGCATGACCTTGAATTGGTAGTGGCCATCGGGGGTAGAGAAGGCCGACCGTTCTTGAGCCCTGGGTGTGAGGCCGATCTGCCAGTAGCCCGCTGTTAGGTCGAAGATACTAAGGTAGCGGGCGGCCCCCAGCCGGTCGATCAGCTCGTCTGCTCGGGGAATCGGATGAGCGTCGGTCCGGGTGACCGCGTTCAAACCCCGGTAGTCGACGCAGAATCTCAGTTCAGGTGTGGTGCCGGGGGCAGCGGCTTTGGGAACCAATACAACCGGGCTGGCCCAGGGACTGTCCGAGGGCTCGATGACCCCGATTGTGAGCATCTTGGCCACTTCATCCTGTATGCAGGCCCGTACCCGATCTGGTACGCGGTAGGCCCAGTGTCGGACAGGGGGACTGTCCCCGGTGTCCACGTCGTGCAAACACCAAGGGGTGACCCCGGGGGTGAGGGAGAACAGGGTAGCGAACTGCAGCAGGAGGTTCCGGCAGCCCCGGCGTTGCTCCGAAGTGAGGGCGTCAGAGAGCCGGACCCCGTCCACGGAGCCGTCATTCTCCTGAGTCTTCAGAAGATCCGGGAGGGGTTCGGAGTCTTCCTCTGCCCCACTGTCCGTAGCCATCAAGAGGCTGAGTTCTGAGCGCACAAAGTGTGGTTTGAGTCTGTTGGTGTGGAGGACCCGAAGGGGGTTCCGGGAGGTCCCCATGTCGATGAGGTAAGTGACGGGGCTTTTGCGCTCGACCACTTTGAAGGGCCCCGTCCACTTATCTTGCAAGGCACATGGTTCGGTGGGGGACATCACCCACACTTGTTGACCCGGCTCGAACTCAACGGAGGAGGCATTGTGATCATACCACCTCTTCATGTCCTCCTGGCTGGCCTCGAGGTTCGCCTTGGCCAGCTCCCTGAAGCGCCGGGTCTGACTGCGTAGGGCCAGGATGTATTTGAAGACGTCTGGAGGGGTCTTTAGGGGGGCCATCTCCCAACCTTCCTTGACTAGGCTGAGGGGCCCTCGCACAGGGTGCCCGTACAGGAGTTCAAAAGGGCTAAAGCCGAGGGACTTCTGGGGGACTTCTCGGTAGGCGAAGAGGAGGCACGGGAGTAGTACATCCCACTGGCGACGGAGGGGCTCTTCCAATCCCCCAATCATCCCCTTGAGAGTGCGGTTAAACCGCTCCACTAGTCCGTTCCCTTGGGGGTGATAGGGGGTCGTGAATCTGTAGGTGACCCCGCATTGTTGCCAGAGGGACTTCATGTATTTGGAGATAAAGTTCGTGCCTCGGTCGCTGACGACTTCTCGGGGGAAGCCCACCGGGAGAAGATCCCCATTAGGGCCCGGCCAACCACCGGAGCTGTCACGGTCCGTAGGGGCACCGCCTCGGGGTAGCGGGTGGCATGGTCCACCAGTACTAAGATGAACCTGTGTCCTTGTGCCGTGCGGGGGTCCAGAGGCCCCACAATGTCTATCCCACCCTCTCGAACGGGGTGGTGACCACAGGGAAGGGTTGCAGAGGGGCTTTCAGCTTCCGACCACTCTTCCCGCTGGCTTGGCATGTGGGGCAAGATCGGCAGTGGTTCAGGACGTCGTTCCTCATTTTCGGCCAGAAAAAGTGGGTCACTAGGCGGCTGTACGTTTTGTCCTGGCCCAGGTGTCCAGCCAGGGGGACATCGTGGGCCAGGTTGAGCAGGAAGTCTCTGAAGCGGAGAGGTACCACCAGTACTCGACCGGCCCCCAGCTCGGCGATTCTTTGTTCGCTGTATAGCAGGTCGTTATCCCAGTAGACCCAGTGAGTTCCGGTGGAGTCCCCTGCGTTCTGGGCGCTGGCTTGTTGGCGGAGTCCCTCGAGGGAGGGACAGGTCTTTTGTTCCTGGCGGAACTGTTCTTGGGTGGGCCCCCCTTCTTGACGCCACTGAGCCAGGCCGGGAAGGTCCTGGGGTTGCGCGTCCCCTTCGGTCGTTGGTTCTGGGGGGCTGGCCTCGTCGTGGTCTTCTACTGGGGCGACCGGGGGCGGAGGTGCTGGCCATTCCGGTTCTTCTGATCGGGGGACGGCACGGGCGGCCATGGACCGGGTGGTTATGCAGGCCCAGTCCGGGAGGCCCAGCATCCCCAGGTGCTCTCTTCTCTCAACGGTGGCCCACGGGGAACTCTCGAGGTCATTCCCCAGGAGGCAGTCCACGGGGGCATCGTCCCGGACCGTCACCTTCAACAGGCCGGAGACCCCTCCCCATTCGAATGGGACGCAGGCCATTTGACACATACTTTCAGAGTTGTCTGCCGAGCGGACAGGGCAGAGAATGTTCGGCAGGATCTGCTCGGGCTTCACCAGGTGACAGCGGACGGCCGTCACACTAGCGCCTGTGTCACGCAAGGCCTCGGCTCGCTGTCCATTAATGGTCACCCACTGACCGTATTTCCGGGTGTTAGCGGGTAGGGGAGCCCGCGGGATCATGTCTCTTCCCCCTAAGCACGCCAGGACCATGGCGGCCGGTTCCCACTCTTGCTGGGCCGGCTCATACCCTTCTGGTTCCTCCGATAATCGCTCTTCCCCCAGGGCGGCGGCAGCTACCTGGCGGGGCTTGGGTGTTTGGTTCTGCGGGCAGCTCGGGTCATTGGCGTAGTGGCCGACTCGCTGGCATCGGTGGCACGTGACGTTGGCCCGGAACCCAGGACGCAACGGGGGGTTGCTCCGGCCGGCCGGAGGCGGGGTGCTGGCCACGGGGGTTGCCGGCAAGGCGTCTCTCCCTCGCCCCTGGCCTCCTCCTCCACCCCGAGGACGGTGCTGGCTTTGGTTGCTTCGATTCTGCTCGTGTGGCCCTCTCCGGCCCACTCGGGTGCTTTCCCATCGGTCAGCTTCGGCGGCGAGCTGCCGGGGGTCAGTCAGCTTACTGTCGAGGAGGTGCTGCCTGAGCTCGACGAAACAGTTGTTTGACAGGTGCTCCCATACCATAAGGTTAAAGAGTTGTTCGTAGGTGGTGACATGGCTCCCCTTGATCCAACCCTCGAAGGCACGGCTGAAATAGTTCACGTATTCTACCCAAGTTGTACCTGGGATCCGGGTGCAATCTCTGAACCTCTGGCGGTACATCTCGGGTGTGAGGCCGTAGCGGGTGAGGAGGGCAGCCTTCATGTGGTCGTAGGACGACATTTGGTGATCTGGGAGCTGCAGCAGGGCATCGCGACCCTCGTTGACGAACCTCCCCCATAGTCCGGCTCCCCAATCACTCCGGTCGATCCGGTGGGAGGTCATGGCGATCTCGTAGGCTTTAAACCACTGTTGTATGTCGTCTTCTCGGACATACTCGCGGACAACATCCTTGGGGATGTGGACTTTTTTCTCGGTTGGCCCCGGGGTGTGCGGTCGCTCAGGCACCCCCAGTTCTTTACTCTGTTTCCGAAGTTCTATTTCCGCCAGTTGGCGCTCGTGTTCGAGTGTTATTCTCTTCTCCTCCAGCTCTCTCTGTCTCTGCTTCTCTTCTCGTTCTTCTCGGAGCCGCATATGCTCTAGGTTGAGTTTCTGTTCGGCTAACTTGAGTTCCCCATCCATCTTGAGTCGTGCCATTTCCAACTCGTGCAGTCTGGTTCTTTCTCTTTCTCGGATCTCCTCCTGCGAGAGGCCCGTTCCCCGCTCCTCGGGAGCCGTGGCGTTCCCCTCTGGTGCGACACTGTTTTGGTCGGAGGGTCCGGCGATCCCAGTTTCCGTCCACGACTCAAGGGCGTGCTTTAGATCATCTTTGGTACTCAGGCCGGTGGTAGCAATGCCAAGTTCTATGCAGAATTGTTTCAGTTCGCGGTGGCTGTATTCTTCTAACTTATCCATTTGGAATTTCTCAGTGGAACCGCTATCTTTGGCTGACATCGTGGTTTTGTTGTGGGGTGAGCTACTCTCTGTACGATTACGCGTTGATTCGGATCGCGCCGCTGGCCACCAATGTTAGAAAGGTTAGACGGACCGGGAGGGTCGGCCGAGGTCAGGGGGAGAGGTCTCCGGGGAGAGCCGTCTCCAGCGATCGTACAGACAAGTAACTTCCCCCCCACAGACAGATACCACACAAGGATAAGATTCAGCGTTCTTTATAAGCACTTCTTAAGGTACGGTTGAATGGTACAAGGAGGTCTGGACTCAGGAGTCCCCTCGATTCAAGTCTCTCAAGGTAGGGAAGGGGGTAGCGGGACAGTCTGTTTACCAGTCAGGTAGTTCGGATGAGATGATGATTAGCTCACAATCCTCGAGCTTGGTGGTTTAGCTGGTACGGGCCGCGGCAGCGCCAGCAGGTCCCGGTCGAGATGGTCAGTACACGGTCCGCGGCAGCGCCAGCAGGTCCCGGAAAGATGGTCAATATACGGTCCGCGGCAGCGCCAGCAGGTCCCGGTGAGGATGGTCGTTACAACGGGCCGCGGCAGCGCCAGCAGGTCCCGACGAGGATAGATGTTGCAGAAGGCAGCGCCAGCAGGCAGGACGATGGTTCGCAAGATAGGGCTACGGCAGCGCCAGTAGTCCGTCAAGGCTGAGTTCTCTCGGTGTCTCTCGACTCCAGGATACAACTGCCTTCCTGCTCAGGAGTTGCCCCAGTTATAGGGCAGGCGCCCCTTTGATGTCCGGGCCCTCGCACTTGGAGGTCGGAGGGCCCGGGATGAAGGTGTCCAGACACCCAGCAGAGGGTGGAGCCAGCGCCTGGGGGAGCTGGAGGCGATCGGCACCTGGCGGGGGAAGAGCTCTTGACGCTTCGTTCTCCCATTGACCTGCCAAGTGGTCCGCTTACCTCCTGGGTGGATGGTGGTGCCGGGATGTCGGGGCCGGCCAGGCCCGGGGTTAGGGTCGGGGCGAGGCCACGCGGCCTCGTGGTGCAGGGCCCAAGATGGCGGCTTGACCCGGCCGGGGAAGCCGAGGGGGCTGGGGCCCGTGATGTGTGGAGGTCCGAGGGTAGAAGATCCGTCGGGAGACGGGGTGCAGGTGCCTTTCGTGGGTTACGCCTGGCGGGCCGGAGCTGGGGCCCTGTCGTGCGGGGAGGGAGCAAGCCCTTCGTGTGGCCTGTCCAACAGGCATATGTCACAACTCCATGCTGCCATGGGGCCGGCTGAAAAAGAATGGGGACAACAGTTCTCCACATTATTAAGGATGTTAAGGTCATTAGTAGTGTACATAACGCGGGGCCCAAAGTTTATTGGAGGTATCTTACCTCTACTAAAATGATCGGCAGGGTCCAGTGCGTCCGAGGCGCGGACGGGCGCAGACGGGCTTGCCTTAGGCGCGCCGGCGGCGCGCCCGCTGCGCGCATTCCGCTGCGCGCTAGCGCAGCGTGTAGTTTTATCCCCTCCGTCGCAGTGACAACTAGACCGCGCTATGTCAAAATGGCGGGTCACAGTAGATTGAATTCCCCACTTCCTGTTTCCCCGGACACTGAGTGAGCTTCCCCTTCGTGAGGACAGAATCAGTACAATGCAGCTAAAAACATGAGTTTTGTTTAAAAAACGAGAGTTACATTAAAGCAGCCGAACAAAGTTAAAAAGTGGAATGCAGATTATAATACAATACAAACAATTCATGAGGTGGACAGAACTGATTGTGCAAATGAACAAAGTAGCAGCAAGATTGGTGGTCATAGATAGCAGCGTGAATAATCTTAGCGGTGCAGAGGACTCCCAGCAGTGGACAGACATATGAGGGGTGGGTGCATATCACTACCAGCAGTGGACAGACATCTGAGGGGTGGGTGCATATCACTACCAGCAGTGGACAGACATATGAGGGGTGGGTGCAGAGGACTCCCAAAAGTGGACAGACATATGAGGGGTGGGTGCAGAGGACTCCCAGCAGTGGACAGACATATGAGGGGTGGGTGCATATCACTCCCAGCAGCGGACAGACATATGAGGGGTGGGTGCTTATCAGTCCCAGCAGTGGACAGACATATGAGGGGTGGGTGCATATCACTCCCAGCAGTGGATTGACATATGAGGGGTGGATGCAGAGGACTCCCAGCAGTGTCCAGACATATGAGGGGTGGGTGCAGAGGACTCCCAGCAGTGGACAGACATATGGGGGTGGGTGCAGAGGACTCCCAGCAGTGTCCAGACATATGAGGGGTGGGTGCAGAGGACTCCCAGCAGTGGACAGACATATGAGGGGTGGGTGCAGAGGACTCCCATCAGTGGACAGACATATGAGGGGTGGGTGCATATCACTCCCAGCAGTGGACAGACATATGAGGGGTGGATGCATATCATTCCCAGCAGTGGACAGACATATGAGGGGTGGGTGCATATCACTCCCAGCAGTGGACAGACATATGAGGGATGGGTGCATATCACTCCCAGCAGTGGACAGACATATGAGGGGTGGGTGCATATCAATCCCAGCAGTGGACAATCATATGAGGGGTTGGTGCATATCACTCCCAGCAGTGGACAGACATATGAGGGGTGGGAGTAGAGGACTCCCAGCAGTGGACAGACATATGATGGGTGTGTGCAGAGGACTCCCGGCAGTGGACAGACATATGAGGGGTGGGTGCAGAGGACTCCCAGCAGTGTCTAGACATATGAGGGGTGGGTGCAGAGGACTCCCAGCAGTGGACAGACATATGAGAGGTGGGTGCGGAGGACTTCCAGCAGTGTCCCGACATATGAGGGGTGGGTGCAGAGGACTCCCAGCAGTGGACAGACATATGAGGGGTGGGTGCAGAGGACTCCCAGCAGTGTCTAGACATATGAGGGGTGGGTGCAGAGGACTCCCAGCAGTGGACATACATATGAGAGGTGGGTGCAGAGGACTTCCAGCAGTGTCCCGACATATGAGGGGTGGGTGCAGAGGACTCCCAGCAGTGTCCAGACATATGAGGGGTGGGTGCAGAGGACTCCCAGCAGTGTCCAGACATATGAGGGGTGGGTGCAGAGGACAACCAGCAGTGTCCAGACATATGAGGGGTGGGTGCAGAGGACTACCAGCAATGTCCAGACAGATGAGGGGTGGGTGCATATCACTACCAGCAGTGGCAGACATATGAGGGGTGGGTGCAGAGGACTCCCAAAAGTGGACAGACATATGAGGGGTGGGTGCAGAGGACTCCCAGCAGTGGACAGACATATGAGGGGTGGGTGCATATCACTCCCAGCAGTGGACAGACATATGAGGGGAGGGTGCATATCACTCCCAGCAGTGGACAGACATATGAGGGGTGGGTGCATATCACTCCCAGAAGTGGACAGACATATGAGGGATGGGTGCATATCACTCCCAGCAGTGGACAGACATATGAGGGGTGGGTGCATATCACTCCCAGCAGTGGACAGACATATGAGGGGTGGGTGCATATCAATCCCAGCAGTGGACAGACATATGAGGGGTGGGTGTAGAGGACTCCCAGCAGTGTCCAGACATATGAGGGGTGGGTGCAGAGGACAACCAGCAGTGTCCAGACATATGAGGGGTGGGTGCAGAGGACTACCAGCAGTGTCCAGACAGATGAGGGGTGGGTGCATATCACTACCAGCAGTGGACAGACATATGAGAGGTGGGTGCAGAGGACTTCCAGCAGTGTCCAGACATATGAGGGGTGGGTGCAGAGGACTCCCAGCAGTGTCCAGACATATGAGGGGTGGGTGCAGAGGACTCCCAGCAGTGTCCAGACATATGAGGGGTGGGTGCAGAGGACAACCAGCAGTGTCCAGACATATGAGGGGTGGGTGCAGAGGACTACCAGCAGTGTCCAGACAGATGAGGGGTGGGTGCATATCACTACCAGCAGTGGCAGACATATGAGGAGTGGGTGCAGAGGACTCCCAAAAGTGGACAGACATATGAGGGGTGGGTGCAGAGGACTCCCAGCAGTGGACAGACAAATGAGGGGTGGGTGCATATCACTCCCAGCAGTGGACAGACATATGAGGGGTGGGTGCATATCACTCCCAGCAGTGGACAGACATATGAGGGGTGGGTGCATATGACTCCCAGAAGTGGACAGACATATGAGGGATGGGTGCATATCACTCCCAGCAGTGGACAGACATATGAGGGGTGGGTGCATATCACTCCCAGCAGGGACAGACATATGAGGGATGGGTGCAGAGGACTCCCAGCAGTGTCCAGACATATGAGGGGTGGGTGGAGAGGACTCCCAGCAGTGGACAGACATATGAGGGGTGGGTGCAGAGGACTCCCAGCAGTGTCCAGACATATGAGGGGTGGGCGCAGAGGACTCCCAGCAGTGGACATACATATGAGGGGTGGGTGCTGAGGACTCCCAGCAGTGGACAGACATATGAGGGGTGTGTGCATATCACTCCCAGCAGTGGACAGACATATGAGGGGTGGGTGCAGAGGACTCCCAGCAGTGTCCGGACATATGAGGGGTGGGTGCAGAGGACTCCCAGCAGTGGACAGACACATGAGGGGTGGGTGCATATCACTCCCAGCAGTGGAAAGACATATGAGGGGTGGGTGCAGAGGACTCCCAGCAGTGTCCAGACATATGAGAGGTGGGTGCAGAGGACTCCCAGCAGTAGACACACATATGAGGGGTGGGTGCAGAGGACTCCCAGCAGTGTCCAGACATATGAGGGGTGGGTGCAGAGGACTCCCAGCAGTGGACAGACATATAAGGGGTGGGTGCAGAGGACTCCCAGCAGTGTCCAGACATATGAGGGGAGGGTGCAGAGGACTCCCAGCAGTGGACAGAAATATGAGGGGTGCGTGCAGAGGACTCCCAGCAGTGTCCAGACATATGAGGGGTGGGTGCAGAGGACTCCCAGCAGTGGACAGACATATGAGGGGTGGGTGCAGAGGACTCCCAGCAGTGGACAGACATATGAGGGGTGGGTGCAGAGGACTCCCAGCAGTGTCCAGACATATGAGGGGTGGGTGCAGAGGACTCCCAGCACTGTCCAGACATATGAGGGGTGGGTGCAGAGGACTCCCAGCAGTGTCCAGACATATGAGGGGTAGGTGCAGAGGACTACCAGCAGTGTCCAGACATATAAGGGGTCGGTGCATATCACTACCAGCAGTGGACAGACATATGAGGGGTGGGTGCAGAGAACTCCCAAAAGTGGACAGATATATGAGGGGTGGGTGCAGAGGACTCCCAGCAGTAGACATACATATGAGGGGTGGGTGCATATCACTCCCAGCTGAGGGCAGACATATGAGGGGTGGGTGCATATCACTCCCAGCAGTCGACAGACATATGAGGGGTGGGTGCATATCACTCCCAGCAGTGGACAGACATATGAGGGATAGGTGCATATCACTCCCAGCAGTGGACAGATATGTGAGGGGTGGGTGCATATCACTCCCAGCAGTGGACAGACATATGAGTGGTGGGTGCATATCACTCCCAGCAGTGGAGAGACATATGAGGGGTGGGTGCAGAGGACTCCCAGCAGTGTCCAGACATATGAGGGGTGGGTGCAGAGGACTCCCAGCAGTGGACACACATATGAGGGGTGGGTGCAGAGGACTCCCAGCAGTGTCCAGATAGATGAGGGGTGGGTGCAGAGGACTCCCAGCAGTGGACAGACATATGAGGGGTGGGTGCAGAGGACTCCCAGAAGTGTCCAGACATATGAGTTGTGGGTGCAGAGGACTCCCAGCAGTGTCCAGACATATGAGGGGTGGGTGCATATCACTCCCAGCAGTGGACAGATATATGAGGGGTGGGTGCTTATCACTCCCAGCAGTGGACAGACATATGAGGGGTGGGTGCATATCACTCCCAGCAGTGGACAGACATATGAGGGGTGGATGCATATCACTCCCAGCAGTGGACAGACATATGAGGGGAGGGTGCATATCACTCCTAGCAGTGGACAGACATATGAGGGGAGGGTGCATATCACTCCCAGCAGTGGACAGACATATGAGGGGTGGGTGCAGAGGACTCCCAGCAGTGTCCAGACATATGAGGGGTGGGTGCAGAGGACTCCCAGCAGTGGACAGAAATATGAGGGGTGCGTGCAGAGGACTCCCAGCAGTGTCCAGACATATGAGGGTGGGTGCAGAGGAATCCCAGCAGTGGACAGACATATGAGGGGTGGGTGCTGAGGACTCCCAGCAGTGGACAGACATATGAGGGGTGTGTGCATATCACTCCCAGCAGTGGACAGACATATGAGGGGTGGGTGCAGAGGACTCCCAGCAGTGTCCGGACATATGAGGGGTGGGTGCAGAGGACTCCCAGCAGTGGACAGACACATGAGGGGTGGGTGCATATCACTCCCAGCAGTGGAAAGACATATGAGGGGTGGGTGCAGAGGACTCCCAGCAGTGTCCAGACATATGAGAGGTGGGTGCAGAGGACTCCCAGCAGTAGACACACATATGAGGGGTGGGTGCAGAGGACTCCCAGCAGTGTCCAGACATATGAGGGGTGGGTGCAGAGGACTCCCAGCAGTGGACAGACATATAAGGGGTGGGTGCAGAGGACTCCCAGCAGTGTCCAGACATATGAGGGGAGGGTGCAGAGGACTCCCAGCAGTGGACAGAAATATGAGGGGTGCGTGCAGAGGACTCCCAGCAGTGTCCAGACATATGAGGGGTGGGTGCAGAGGACTCCCAGCAGTGGACAGACATATGAGGGGTGGGTGCAGAGGACTCCCAGCAGTGGACAGACATATGAGGGGTGGGTGCAGAGGACTCCCAGCAGTGTCCAGACATATGAGGGGTGGGTGCAGAGGACTCCCAGCACTGTCCAGACATATGAGGGGTGGGTGCAGAGGACTCCCAGCAGTGTCCAGACATATGAGGGGTAGGTGCAGAGGACTACCAGCAGTGTCCAGACATATAAGGGGTCGGTGCATATCACTACCAGCAGTGGACAGACATATGAGGGGTGGGTGCAGAGAACTCCCAAAAGTGGACAGATATATGAGGGGTGGGTGCAGAGGACTCCCAGCAGTAGACATACATATGAGGGGTGGGTGCATATCACTCCCAGCTGAGGGCAGACATATGAGGGGTGGGTGCATATCACTCCCAGCAGTCGACAGACATATGAGGGGTGGGTGCATATCACTCCCAGCAGTGGACAGACATATGAGGGATAGGTGCATATCACTCCCAGCAGTGGACAGATATGTGAGGGGTGGGTGCATATCACTCCCAGCAGTGGACAGACATATGAGTGGTGGGTGCATATCACTCCCAGCAGTGGAGAGACATATGAGGGGTGGGTGCAGAGGACTCCCAGCAGTGTCCAGACATATGAGGGGTGGGTGCAGAGGACTCCCAGCAGTGGACACACATATGAGGGGTGGGTGCAGAGGACTCCCAGCAGTGTCCAGATAGATGAGGGGTGGGTGCAGAGGACTCCCAGCAGTGGACAGACATATGAGGGGTGGGTGCAGAGGACTCCCAGAAGTGTCCAGACATATGAGTTGTGGGTGCAGAGGACTCCCAGCAGTGTCCAGACATATGAGGGGTGGGTGCATATCACTCCCAGCAGTGGACAGATATATGAGGGGTGGGTGCTTATCACTCCCAGCAGTGGACAGACATATGAGGGGTGGGTGCATATCACTCCCAGCAGTGGACAGACATATGAGGGGTGGATGCATATCACTCCCAGCAGTGGACAGACATATGAGGGGAGGGTGCATATCACTCCTAGCAGTGGACAGACATATGAGGGGAGGGTGCATATCACTCCCAGCAGTGGACAGACATATGAGGGGTGGGTGCAGAGGACTCCCAGCAGTGTCCAGACATATGAGGGGTGGGTGCAGAGGACTCCCAGCAGTGGACAGAAATATGAGGGGTGCGTGCAGAGGACTCCCAGCAGTGTCCAGACATATGAGGGTGGGTGCAGAGGAATCCCAGCAGTGGACAGACATATGAGGGGTGGGTGCAGAGGACTCCCAGCAGTGGACAGACATATGAGGGGTGGGTGCAGAGGACTCCCAGCAGTGTCCAGACATATGAGGGGTGGGTGCAGAGGACTCCCAGCACTGTCCAGACATATGAGGGATGGGTGCAGAGGACTCCCAGCAGTGTCCAGACATATGAGGGGTGGGTGCAGAGGACTACCAGCAATGTCCAGACGTTTGAGGGGTGGGTACATACCACTACCAGCAGTGGACAGACATATGAGGGGTGGGTGCAGAGGACTCCCAAAAGTGGACAGACATATGAGGGGTGGGTGCAGAGGACTCCCAGCAGTGGACAGACATATGAGGGGTGGGTGCATATCACTCCCAGCTGAGGGCAGACATATGAGGGGTGGGTGCATATCACTCCCAGCAGTCGACAGACATATGAGGGGTGGGTGCATATCACTCCCAGCAGTGGACAGACATATGAGGGATAGGTGCATATCACTCCCAGCAGTGGACAGATATGTGAGGGGTGGGTGCATATCACTCCCAGCAGTGGACAGACATATGAGTGGTGGGTGCATATCACTCCCAGCAGTGGAGAGACATATGAGGGGTGGGTGCAGAGGACTCCCAGCAGTGTCCAGACATATGAGGGGTGGGTGCAGAGGACTCCCAGCAGTGGACACACATATGAGGGGTGGGTGCAGAGGACTCCCAGCAGTGTCCAGATAGATGAGGGGTGGGTGCAGAGGACTCCCAGCAGTGGACAGACATATGAGGGGTGGGTGCAGAGGACTCCCAGAAGTGTCCAGACATATGAGTTGTGGGTGCAGAGGACTCCCAGCAGTGTCCAGACATATGAGGGGTGGGTGCATATCACTCCCAGCAGTGGACAGATATATGAGGGGTGGGTGCTTATCACTCCCAGCAGTGGACAGACATATGAGGGGTGGGTGCATATCACTCCCAGCAGTGGACAGACATATGAGGGGTGGATGCATATCACTCCCAGCAGTGGACAGACATATGAGGGGAGGGTGCATATCACTCCTAGCAGTGGACAGACATATGAGGGGAGGGTGCATATCACTCCCAGCAGTGGACAGACATATGAGGGGTGGGTGCAGAGGACTCCCAGCAGTGTCCAGACATATGAGGGGTGGGTGCAGAGGACTCCCAGCAGTGGACAGAAATATGAGGGGTGCGTGCAGAGGACTCCCAGCAGTGTCCAGACATATGAGGGTGGGTGCAGAGGAATCCCAGCAGTGGACAGACATATGAGGGGTGGGTGCAGAGGACTCCCAGCAGTGGACAGACATATGAGGGGTGGGTGCAGAGGACTCCCAGCAGTGTCCAGACATATGAGGGGTGGGTGCAGAGGACTCCCAGCACTGTCCAGACATATGAGGGATGGGTGCAGAGGACTCCCAGCAGTGTCCAGACATATGAGGGGTGGGTGCAGAGGACTACCAGCAATGTCCAGACGTTTGAGGGGTGGGTACATACCACTACCAGCAGTGGACAGACATATGAGGGGTGGGTGCAGAGGACTCCCAAAAGTGGACAGACATATGAGGGGTGGGTGCAGAGGACTCCCAGCAGTGGACAGACATATGAGGGGTGGGTGCATATCACTCCCAGCAGTGGACAGACATATGAGGGGTGGGTGCATATCACTCCCAGCAGTGGACTGACATATGAGGGGTGGGTGCATATCACTCTCAGCAGTGGACAGACATATGAGGGATGGGTGCATATCACTCCCAGCAGTGGACAGACATGTGAGGGGTGGGTGCATATCACTCCCAGCAGTGGAAAGACATATGAGGGGTGGGTGCAGAGGACTCCCAGCAGTGTCCAGACATATGAGGGGTGGGTTCAGAGGACTCCCAGCAGTGGACACATATATGAGGGGTGGGTGCAGAGGACTCCTCCCAGCAGTGTGCAGACAGATGAGGGGTGGGTGCAGAGGACTCCCAGCAGTGGACAGACATATGAGGAGTGGGTGCAGAGGACTCCCAGAAGTGTCCAGACATATGAGGGGTGGGTGCAGAGGACTCCCGGCAGTGTCCAGACATATGAGGGGTGGGTGCATATCACTCCCAACAGTGGACAGACATATGAGGGGTGGGTGCTTATCACTCCCAGCAGTGGACAGACATATGAGGGGTGGGTGCATATCACTCCCAGCAGTGGACAGACATATAAGGGGTGGGTGCATATCACTCCCAGCAGTGGACAGACATATGAGGGGAGGGTGGATATCACTCCCAGCAGTGGACAGACATATGAGGGGTGGGTGCAGAGGACTCCCAGCACTGTCCAGACATATGAGGGGTGGGTGCAGAGGACTCCCAGCAGTGTCCAGACATATGAGGGGTGGGTGCAGAGGACTACCAGCAGTGTCCAGACATTTGAGGGGTGGGTGCATATCACTACCAGCAGTGGACAGACATATGAGGGGTGGGTGCAGAGGACTCCCAAAAGTGGACAGACATATGAGGGGTGGGTGCAGAGGACTCCCAGCAGTGGACAGACATATGAGGGGTGGGTGCATATCACTCCCAGCAGTGGACAGACATATGAGGGGTGGGTGCATATCACTCCCAGCAGTGGACTGACATATGAGGGGTGGGTGCATATCACTCCCAGCAGTGGACAGACATATGAGGGATGGGTGCATATCACTCCCAGCAGTGGACAGACATGTGAGGGGTGGGTGCATATCACTCCCAGCAGTGGAAAGACATATGAGGGGTGGGTGCAGAGGACTCCCAGCAGTGTCCAGACATATGAGGGGTGGGTGCAGAGGACTCCCAGCAGTGGACACACATATGAGGGGTGGGTGCATAGGACTCCTCCCAGCAGTGTGCAGACAGATGAGGGGTGGGTGCAGAGGACTCCCAGCAGTGGACAGACATATGAGGGGTGGGTGCAGAGGACTCCCAGAAGTGTCCAGACATATGAGGGGTGGGTGCAGAGGACTCCCAGCAGTGCCCAGACATATGAGGGGTGGGTGCATATCACTCCCAGCAGTGGACAGACATATGAGGGGTGGGTGCTTATCACTCCCAGCAGTGGACAGACATATGAGGGGTGGGTGCATATCACTCCCAGCAGTGGACAGACATATAAAGGGTGGGTGCAGAGGACTCCCAGCAGTGTCCAGACATATGAGGGGAGGGTGCAGAGGACTCCCAGCAGTGGACAGAAATATGAGGGGTGCGTGCAGAGGACTCCCAGCAGTGTCCAGACATATGAGGGGTGGGTGTAGAGGACTCCCAGCAGTGGACAGACATATGAGGGGTGGGTGCAGAGGACTCCCAGCAGTGGACAGACATATGAGGGGTGGGTGCAGAGGACTCCCAGCAGTGTCCAGACATATGAGGGGTGGGTGCAGAGGACTCCCAGCAGTGTCCAGACATATGAGGGGTAGGTGCAGAGGACTACCAGCAGTGTCCAGACATATAAGGGGTGGGTGCATATCACTACCAGCAGTGGACAGACATATGAGGGGTGGGTGCAGAGGACTCCCAGCAGTGAACAGACATATGAGGGGTGGGTGCATATCACTCCCAGCTGAGGGCAGACATATTTGGGGTGGGTGCATATCACTCCCAGCAGTCGACAGACATATGAGGGGTGGGTGCATATCACTCCCAGCTGTGGACAGACATATGAGGGATGGGTGCATATCACTCCCAGCAGTGGATAGACATGTGAGGGGTGGGTGCATATCACTCCCAGCAGTGGACAGACATATGAGTGGTGGGTGCATATCACTCCCAGCAGTGGAGAGACATATGAGGGGTGGGTGCAGAGGACTCCCAGCAGTGTCCAGACATATGAGGGGTGGGTGCAGAGGACTCCCAGCAGTGGACACACATATGAGGGGTGGGTGCAGAGGACTCCCAGCAGTGTCCAGATAGATGAGGGGTGGGTGCAGAGGACTCCCAGCAGTGGACAGACATATGAGGGGTGGGTGCAGAGGACTCCCAGAAGTGTCCAGACATATGAGGGGTGGGTGCAGAGGACTCCCAGCAGTGTCCAGACATATGAGGGGTGGGTGCATATCACTCCCAGCAGTGGACAGATATATGAGGGGTGGGTGCTTATCACTCCCAGCAGTGGACAGACATATGAGGGGTGGGTGCATATCACTCCCAGCAGTGGACAGACATATGAGGGGTGGATGCATATCACTCCCAGCAGTGGACAGACATATGAGGGGAGGGTGCATATCACTCCCAGCAGTGGACAGGCATATGAGGGGAGGGTGCATATCACTCCCAGCAGTGGACAGACATATGAGGGGTGGGTGCAGAGGACTCCCAGCAGTGTCCAGACATATGAGGGGTGGGTGCAGAGGACTCCCAGCAGTGGACAGAAATATGAGGGGTGCGTGCAGAGGACTCCCAGCAGTGTCCAGACATATGAGGGGTGGGTGCAGAGGAATCCCAGCAGTGGACAGACATATGAGGGGTGGGTGCAGAGGACTCCCAGCAGTGGACAGACATATGAGGGGTGGGTGCAGAGGACTCCCAGCAGTGTCCAGACATATGAGGGGTGGGTGCAGAGGACTCCCAGCACTGTCCAGACATATGAGGGATGGGTGCAGAGGACTCCCAGCAGTGTCCAGACATATGAGGGGTGGGTGCAGAGGACTACCAGCAGTGTCCAGACATTTGAGGGGTGGGTACATATCACTACCAGCAGTGGACAGACATATGAGGGGTGGGTGCAGAGGACTCCCAAAAGTGGACAGACATATGAGGGGTGGGTGCAGAGGACTCCCAGCAGTGGACAGACATATGAGGGGTGGGTGCATATCACTCCCAGCAGTGGACAGACATATGAGGGGTGGGTGCATATCACTCCCAGCAGTGGACTGACATATGAGGGGTGGGTGCATATCACTCCCAGCAGTGGACAGACATATGAGGGGTGGGTGCAGAGGACTCCCAGCACTGTCCAGACATATGAGGGGTGGGTGCAGAGGACTCCTCCCAGCAGTGTCCAGACAGATGAGGGGTGGGTGCAGAGGACTCCCAGCAGTTGACAGACATATGAGGGGTGGGTGCAGAGGACTCCCAGAAGTGTCCAGACATATGAGGGGTGGTTGCAGAGGACTCCCAGCAGTGTCCAGACATATGAGGGGTGGGTGCATATCACTCCCAGCAGTGGACAGACATATGAGGGGTGGGTGCAGAGGACTCCCAGAAGTGGACAGACATATGAGGGGTGGGTGCAGAGGACTCCCAGAAGTGTCCAGACATATGAGGGGTGGTTGCAGAGGACTCCCAGCAGTGTCCAGACATATGAGGGGTGGGTGCATATCACTCCCAGCAGTGGACAGACATATGAGGGGAGGGTGCATATCACTCCCAGCAGTGTCCAGACATATGAGGGGTGGGTGCATATCACTCCCAGCAGTGGACAGACATATGAGGGGTGGGTGCAGAGGACTACCAGCAGTGTCCAGACATTTGAGGGGTGGGTGCATATCACTCCCATCAGTGGACTGACATATGAGGGGTGGGTGCATATCACTCCCAGCAGTGGACAAACATATGAGGGGAGGGTGCATATCACTCCCAGCAGTGGACAGACATATGATGAGAGGGTGCATATCACTCCCAGCAGTGGACAGACATATGAGGGGTGGGTGCAGAGGACTCCTCCCAGCAGTGTCCAGACAGAAGAGGGGTGGGTGCAGAGGACTCCCAGCAGTGGACAGACATATGAGGGGTGGGTGCAGAGGACTCCCAGAAGTGTCCAGACATAAGAGGGGTGGTTGCAGAGGACTCCCAGCAGTGTCCAGACATATGAGGGGTGGGTGCATATCACTCCCAGCAGTGGACAGACATATGAGGGGTGGGTGCAGAGGACTACCAGCAGTGTCCAGACATTTGAGGGGTGGGTGCATATCACTACCAGCAGTGGACAGACATATGAGGGGTGGGTGCAGAGGACTCCCAAAAGTGGACAGACATATGAGGGGTGGGTGCAGAGGACTCCCAGAAGTGTCCAGACATATGAGGGGTGGGTGCAGAGGACTCCCAGCAGTGCCCAGACATATGAGGGGTGGGTGCATATCACTCCCAGCAGTGGACAGACATATGAGGGGTGGGAGCTTATCACTCCCAGCAGTGGACAGACATATGAGGGGTGGGTGCATATCACTCCCAGCAGTGGACAGACATATGAGGGGTGGGTGCATATCACTCCCAGCAGTGGACAGACATATGAGGGGAGGGTGGACATCACTCCCAGCAGTGGACAGACATATGAGGGGTGGGTGCAGAGGACTCCCAGCACTGTCCAGATATATGAGGGGTGGGTGCAGAGGACTCCCAGCAGTGTCCAGACATATGAGGGGTGGGTGCAAAGGACACCCAGAAGTGTCCAGACATATGAGGGGTGGGTGCAGAGGACTCCCAGCAGTGTCCAGACATATGAGGGGTGGGTGCATATCACTCCCAGCAGTGGACAGACATATGAGGGGTGAGTGCAGAGGACTACCAGCAGTGTCCAGACATTTGAGGGGTGGGTGCATATCACTCCCAGCAGTGGACTGACATATGAGGGGTGGGTGCATATCACTCCCAGCAGTGGACAGACATATGAGGGGAGGGTGCATATCACTCCCAGCAGTGGACAGACATATGATGGGAGGGTGCATATCACTCCCAGCAGTGGACAGACATATGAGGGGTGGGTGCAGAGGACTCCTCCTAGCAGTGTCCAGACAGATGAGGGGTGGGTGCAGAGGACTCCCAGCAGTGGACAGACATATGAGGGGTGGGTGCAGAGGACTCCCAGAAGTGTCCAGACATATGAGGGGTGGTTGCAGAGGACTCCCAGCAGTGTCCAGACATATGAGGGGTGGGTGCATATCATTCCCAGCATTGGACAGACATATGAGGGGTGGGTGCAGAGGACTACCAGCAGTGTCCAGACATTTGAGGGGTGAGAGCATATCACTACCAGCAGTGGACAGACATATGAGGGGTGGGTGCAGAGGACTCCCAAAAGTGGACAGACATGTGAGGGGTGGGTGCAGAGGACTCCCAGAAGTGTCCAGACATATGAGGGGTGGGTGCAGAGGACTCCCAGCAGTGGACAGACATATGAGGGGTGGGTGCAGAGGACTCCCAGCAGTGTCCAGACATATGAGGGCTGGGTGCATGTCACTCCCAGCAGTGGACAGACATATGAGGGGTGGGTGCTTATCACCCCCAGCAGTGGACAGACATATGAGGGGTGGGTGCATATCACTCCCAGCAGTGGACAGACATATGAGGGGAGGGTGCATATCACTCCCAGCAATGGACAGACATATGATGGGAGGGTGCATATCACTCCCAGCAGTGGACAGACATATGAGGGGTGGGTGCAGAGGACTCCTCCCAGCAGTGTCTAGACAGTAGAGGGGTGGGTGCAGAGGACTCCCAGCAGTGGACAGACATATGAGAGGTGGGTGCAGAGGACTCCCAGAAGTGTCCAGACATATGAGGGGTGGTTGCAGAGGACTCCCAGCAGTGTCCAGACATATGAGGGGTGGGTGCATATCACTCCTAGCAGTGGACAGACATATGAGGGGTGGGTGCAGAGGACTACCAGCAGTGTCCAGACATTTGAGGGGTGGGTGCATATCACTACCAGCAGTGGACAGACATATGAGCGGTGGGTGCAGAGGACTCCCAAAAGTGGACAGACATATGAGGGGTGGGTGCAGAGGACTCCCAGCAGTGGACAGACATATGAGGGGTGGGTGCATATCACTCCCAGCAGTGGACAGACATATGAGGGGAGGGTGCATATCACTCCCAGCAGTGGACAGACATATGATGGGAGGGTGCATATCACTCCCAGCAGTGGACAGACATATGAGGGGTGGATGCAGAGGACTCCTCCCAGCAGTGTCCAGACAGATGAGGGGTGGGTGCAGAGGACTCCCAAAAGTGGACAGACACATGAGGGGTGGGTGCAGAGGACTCCCAGCAGTGGACAGACATATGAGGGGTGGGTGCATAGCACTCCCAGCAGTGGACAGACATATGATGGGAGGGTGCATATCACTCCCAGCAGTGGACAGACATATGAGGGGTGGGTGCAGAGGACTCCTCCCAGCAGTGTCCAGACATATGAGGGGTGGGTGCAGAGGACTCCCAAAAGTGGACAGACATATGAGGGATGGGTGCAGAGGACTCCCAGCAGTGGACAGACATATGAGGGGTGGGTGCATATCACTCCCAGCAGTGTCCAGACATATGAGGGGTGGGTGCAGAGGACTCCCAGCAGTGGACAGACATATGAGGGGTGGGTGCAGAGGACTCCCAGAAGTGTCCAGACATATGAGGGGTGGTTGCAGAGGACTCCCAGCAGTGTCCAGACATATGAGGGGTGGGTGCATATCACTCCCAGCAGTGGACAGACATATGAGGGGTGGGTGCATATCACTACCAGCAGTGTCCAGACATTTGAGGGGTGGGTGCATATCACTCCCAGCAGTGGACTGACATATGAGGGGTGGGTGCATATCACTCCCAGAAGTGGACAGACATATGAGGGGAGGGTGCATATCACTCCCAGCAGTGGACAGACATATGATGGGAGGGTGCATATCACTCCCAGCAGTGGACAGACATATGAGGGGTGGGTGCAGAGGACTCCTCCCAGCAGTGTCCAGACAGATGAGGGGTGGGTGCAGAGGACTCCCAGCAGTGGACAGACATATGAGGGGTGGGTGCAGAGGACTCCCAGAAGTGTCCAGACATATGAGGGGTGGTTGCAGAGGACTCCCAGCAGTGTCCAGACATATGAGGGGTGGGTGCATATCACTCCCAGCAGTGTCCAGACATATGAGGGGTGGGTGCAGAGGACTACCAGCAGTATCCAGACATTTGAGGGGTGTGTGCATATCACTACCAGCAGTGGACAGACATATGAGGGGTGGGTGCAGAGGACTCCCAAAAGTGGACAGACATATGAGGGGTGGGTGCAGAGGACTCCCAGCAGTGGACAGACATATGAGGGGTGGGTGCAGAGGACTCCCAGCAGTGTCCAGACATATAAGGGGTGGGTGCATATCACTCCCAGCAGTGGACAGACATATGAGGGGTGGGTGCTTATCACTCCCAGCAGTGGACAGACATATGAGGGGTGGGTGCATATCACTCCCAGCAGTGGACAGACATATGAGGGGTGGGTGCATATCACTCCCAGCAGTGGACAGACATATGAGGGGAGGGTGCATATCACTCCCAGCAGTGGACAGACATATGATGGGAGGGTGCATATCACTCCCAGCAGTGGACAGACATATGAGGGGTGGGTGCAGAGGACTCCTCCCAGCAGTGTCCAGACATATGAGGGGTGGGTGCAGAGGACTCCCAGCAGTGGACAGACATATGAGGGGTGGGTGCCGAGGACTCCCAGAAGTGTCCAGCCATATGAGGGGTGGTTGCAGAGGACTCCCAGCAGTGTCCAGACATATGAGGGGTGGGTGCATATCACTCCCAGCAGTGGACAGACATATAAGGGGTGGGTGCAGAGGACTACCAGCAGTGTCCAGACATTTGAGGGGTGGGTGCATATCACTACCAGCAGTGGACAGACATATGAGGGGTGGGTGCAGAGGACTCCCAAAAGTGGACAGACATATGAAGGGTGGGTGCAGAGGACTCCCAGCAGTGGACAGACATATGAGGGGTGGGTGCATATCACTCCCAGCAGTGGACAGACATATGAGGGGTGGGTGCAGAGGACTCCTCCCAGCAGTGTCCAGACAGATGAGGGGTGGGTGCAGAGGACTCCCAGCAGTGGACAGACATATGAGGGGTGGGTGCAGAGGACTCCCAAAAGTGGACAGACATATGAGGGGTGGGTGCAGAGGACTCCCAGCAGTGGACAGACATATGAGGGGTGGGTGCATATCACTCCCAGCAGTGGACAGACATATGAGGGGTGGGTGCAGAGGACTCCTCCCAGCAGTGTCCAGACAGATGAGGGGTGGGTGCAGAGGACTCCCAGCAGTGGACAGACATATAGGGGTGGGTGCAGAGGACTCCCAGAAGTGTCCAGACATATGAGGGGTGGTTGCAGAGGACTCCCAGCAGTGTCCAGACATATGAGGGGTGGGTGCATATCACTCCCAGCAGTGGACAGACATATGAGGGGTGGGTGCAGAGGACTCCCAGAAGTGGACAGACATATGAGGGGTGGGTGCAGAGGACTCCCAGAAGTGTCCAGACATATGAGGGGTGGTTGCAGAGGACTCCCAGCAGTGTCCAGACATATGAGGGGTGGGTGCATATCACTCCCAGCAGTGGACAGACATATGAGGGGAGGGTGCATATCACTCCCAGCAGTGTCCAGACATATGAGGGGTGGGTGCATATCACTCCCAGCAGTGGACAGACATATGAGGGGTGGGTGCAGAGGACTACCAGCAGTGTCCAGACATTTGAGGGGTGGGTGCATATCACTCCCAGCAGTGGACTGACATATGAGGGGTGGGTGCATATCACTCCCAGCAGTGGACAAACATATTAGGGGAGGGTGCATATCACTCCCAGCAGTGGACAGACATATGATGAGAGGGTGCATATCACTCCCAGCAGTGGACAGACATATGAGGGGTGGGTGCAGAGGACTCCTCCCAGCAGTGTCCAGACAGAAGAGGGGTGGGTGCAGAGGACTCCCAGCAGTGGACAGACATATGAGGGGTGGGTGCAGAGGACTCCCAGAAGTGTCCAGACATAAGAGGGGTGGTTGCAGAGGACTCCCAGCAGTGTCCAGACATGTGAGGGGTGGGTGCATATCACTCCCAGCAGTGGACAGACATATGAGGGGTGGGTGCAGAGGACTACCAGCAGTGTCCAGACATTTGAGGGGTGGGTGCATATCACTACCAGCAGTGGACAGACATATGAGGGGTGGGTGCAGAGGACTCCCAAAAGTGGACAGACATATGAGGGGTGGGTGCAGAGGACTCCCAGAAGTGTCCAGACATATGAGGGGTGGGTGCAGAGGACTCCCAGCAGTGGACAGACATATGAGGGGTGGGTGCATATCACTCCCAGCAGTGGACAGACATATGAGGGGTGGGTGCATATCACTCCCAGCAGAGGACAGACATATGAGGGGAGGGTGCATATCACTCCCAGCAGTGGACAGACATATGAGGGGTGGGTGCAGAGGACTCCTCCCAGCAGTGTCCAGACAGATGAGGGGTGGTTTCAGAGGACTCCCAGCTGCGTCCAGACATATGAGGGGTGGGTGCATATCACTCCCAGCAGTGGACAGACATATGAGGGGTGGGTGCAGAGGACTCCTCCCAGCAGTGTCCAGACAGATGAGGGGTGGGTGCAGAGGACTCCCAGCAGTGGACAGACATATGAGGGGTGGGTGCAGAGGACTCCCAGAAGTGTCCAGACATATGAGGGGTGGTTGCAGAGGACTCCCAGCAGTGTCCAGACATATGAGGGGTGGGTGCATATCACTCCCAGCAGTGTCCAGACATATGAGGGGTGGGTGCAGAGGACTACCAGCAGTATCCAGACATTTGAGGGGTGTGTGCATATCACTACCAGCAGTGGACAGACATATGAGGGGTGGGTGCAGAGGACTCCCAAAAGTGGACAGACATATGAGGGGTGGGTGCAGAGGACTCCCAGCAGTGGACAGACATATGAGGGGTGGGTGCAGAGGACTCCCAGCAGTGTCCAGACATATAAGGGGTGGGTGCATATCACTCCCAGCAGTGGACAGACATATGAGGGGTGGGTGCTTATCACTCCCAGCAGTGGACAGACATATGAGGGGTGGGTGCATATCACTCCCAGCAGTGGACAGACATATGAGGGGTGGGTGCATATCACTCCCAGCAGTGGACAGACATATGAGGGGAGGGTGCATATCACTCCCAGCAGTGGACAGACATATGATGGGAGGGTGCATATCACTCCCAGCAGTGGACAGACATATGAGGGGTGGGTGCAGAGGACTCCTCCCAGCAGTGTCCAGACATATGAGGGGTGGGTGCAGAGGACTCCCAGCAGTGGACAGACATATGAGGGGTGGGTGCCGAGGACTCCCAGAAGTGTCCAGCCATATGAGGGGTGGTTGCAGAGGACTCCCAGCAGTGTCCAGACATATGAGGGGTGGGTGCATATCACTCCCAGCAGTGGACAGACATATAAGGGGTGGGTGCAGAGGACTACCAGCAGTGTCCAGACATTTGAGGGGTGGGTGCATATCACTACCAGCAGTGGACAGACATATGAGGGGTGGGTGCAGAGGACTCCCAAAAGTGGACAGACATATGAAGGGTGGGTGCAGAGGACTCCCAGCAGTGGACAGACATATGAGGGGTGGGTGCATATCACTCCCAGCAGTGGACAGACATATGAGGGGTGGGTGCAGAGGACTCCTCCCAGCAGTGTCCAGACAGATGAGGGGTGGGTGCAGAGGACTCCCAGCAGTGGACAGACATATGAGGGGTGGGTGCAGAGGACTCCCAAAAGTGGACAGACATATGAGGGGTGGGTGCAGAGGACTCCCAGCAGTGGACAGACATATGAGGGGTGGGTGCATATCACTCCCAGCAGTGGACAGACATATGAGGGGTGGGTGCAGAGGACTCCTCCCAGCAGTGTCCAGACAGATGAGGGGTGGGTGCAGAGGACTCCCAGCAGTGGACAGACATATAGGGGTGGGTGCAGAGGACTCCCAGAAGTGTCCAGACATATGAGGGGTGGTTGCAGAGGACTCCCAGCAGTGTCCAGACATATGAGGGGTGGGTGCATATCACTCCCAGCAGTGGACAGACATATGAGGGGTGGGTGCAGAGGACTCCCAGAAGTGGACAGACATATGAGGGGTGGGTGCAGAGGACTCCCAGAAGTGTCCAGACATATGAGGGGTGGTTGCAGAGGACTCCCAGCAGTGTCCAGACATATGAGGGGTGGGTGCATATCACTCCCAGCAGTGGACAGACATATGAGGGGAGGGTGCATATCACTCCCAGCAGTGTCCAGACATATGAGGGGTGGGTGCATATCACTCCCAGCAGTGGACAGACATATGAGGGGTGGGTGCAGAGGACTACCAGCAGTGTCCAGACATTTGAGGGGTGGGTGCATATCACTCCCAGCAGTGGACTGACATATGAGGGGTGGGTGCATATCACTCCCAGCAGTGGACAAACATATTAGGGGAGGGTGCATATCACTCCCAGCAGTGGACAGACATATGATGAGAGGGTGCATATCACTCCCAGCAGTGGACAGACATATGAGGGGTGGGTGCAGAGGACTCCTCCCAGCAGTGTCCAGACAGAAGAGGGGTGGGTGCAGAGGACTCCCAGCAGTGGACAGACATATGAGGGGTGGGTGCAGAGGACTCCCAGAAGTGTCCAGACATAAGAGGGGTGGTTGCAGAGGACTCCCAGCAGTGTCCAGACATGTGAGGGGTGGGTGCATATCACTCCCAGCAGTGGACAGACATATGAGGGGTGGGTGCAGAGGACTACCAGCAGTGTCCAGACATTTGAGGGGTGGGTGCATATCACTACCAGCAGTGGACAGACATATGAGGGGTGGGTGCAGAGGACTCCCAAAAGTGGACAGACATATGAGGGGTGGGTGCAGAGGACTCCCAGAAGTGTCCAGACATATGAGGGGTGGGTGCAGAGGACTCCCAGCAGTGGACAGACATATGAGGGGTGGGTGCATATCACTCCCAGCAGTGGACAGACATATGAGGGGTGGGTGCATATCACTCCCAGCAGAGGACAGACATATGAGGGGAGGGTGCATATCACTCCCAGCAGTGGACAGACATATGAGGGGTGGGTGCAGAGGACTCCTCCCAGCAGTGTCCAGACAGATGAGGGGTGGTTTCAGAGGACTCCCAGCTGCGTCCAGACATATGAGGGGTGGGTGCATATCACTCCCAGCAGTGGACAGACATATGAGGGGTGGGTGCAGAGGACTCCTCCCAGCAGTGTCCAGACAGATGAGGGGTGGGTGCAGAGGACTCCCAGCAGTGGACAGACATATGAGGGGTGGGTGCAGAGGACTCCCAGAAGTGTCCAGACATATGAGGGGTGGTTGCAGAGGACTCCCAGCAGTGTCCAGACATATGAGGGGTGGGTGCATATCACTCCCAGCAGTGGACAGACATATGAGGGGTGGGTGCTTATCACTCCCAGCAGTGGACAGACATATGAGGGGTGGGTGCAGAGGACTCCCAGCAGTGTCCAGACACATGAGGGGTGGTTGCAGAGGACTCCCAGCAGTGTCCAGACATATGAGGGGTGGGTGCATATCACTCCCAGCAGTGGACAGACATATGAGGGGAGGGTGCATATTTCTCCCAGCAGTAGACAGACATATGAGGGGAGGGTGCATATCACTCCCAGCAGTGGACAGACATATGAGGGGTGGGTGCAGAGGACTCCCAGCAGTGTCCAGACATATGAGGGGTGGGTGCAGAGGACTCCCAGCAGTGGACAGAAATATGAGGGGTGCGTGCAGAGGACTCCCAGCAGTGTCCAGACATATGAGGGGTGGGTGCAGAGGACTCCCAGCAGTGGACAGACATATGAGGGGTGGGTGCAGAGGACTCCCAGCAGTGTCCAGACATATGAGGGGTGGGTGCAGAGGACTCCCAGCACTGTCCAGACATATGAGGGGTGGGTGCAGAGGACTCCCAGCAGTGTCCAGACATATGAGGGGTGGGTGCAGAGGACTACCAGCAATGTCCAGACATATGAGGGGTGGGTGCATATCACTACCAGCAGTGGACAGACATATGAGGGGTGGGTGCAGAGGACTCCCAGCAGTGGACAGACATATGAGGGGTGGGTGCATATCACTCCCAGCATTGGACAGACATATGAGGGTTGGGTGCATATCACTCCCAGCAGTGGACAGACATCTGAGGGGTGGGTGCATATCACTCCCAGCAGTGGACAGACATATGAGGGATGAGTGCATATCACTCCCAGCAGTGGACAGATATGTGAGGGGTGGGTGCATATCACTCCCAGCAGTGGACAGACATATGAGGGGTGGGTGCATATCCCTCCCAGCAGTGGACAGACATATGAGGGGTGGGTGCAGAGGACTCCCAGCAGTGGACAGACATATGAGGGGTGGGTGCAGAGGACTCTCAGCAGTGTCCAGACATATGAGGGGTGGATGCAGAGGACTCCCAGCAGTGGACAGACATATGAGGGGTGGGTGCAGAGGACTCCCAGCAGTGGACAGACATATGAGGGGTGGGTGCAGAGGACTCCCAGCAGTGTCCAGACATATGAGGGGTGGGTGCAGAGGACTCCCAGCAGTGTCCAGACATATGAGGGGTGGGTGCATATCACTACCAGCAGTGGACTGACATATGAGGGGTGGGTGCAGAGGACTCCCAAAAGTGGACAGACATATGAGGGGTGGGTGCAGAGGACTCCCAGCAGTGGACAGACATATGAGGGGTGGGTGCACATCACTCCCAGCAGTGGAGAGACATATGAGGGGTGGGTGCATATCACTCCCAGCAGTGGACAGACATATGAGGGGTGGGTGCATATCACTCCCAGCAGTGGACAGACATATGAGGGGTGGGTGCTTATCACTCCCAGCAGTGGACAGACAGATGAGGGGTGGGTGCATATCACTCCGAGCAGTGGACAGACATATGAGGGGTGGGTGCAGAGGACTCCCAGCAGTGTCCAGACATATGAGGGGTGGGTGCATATCACTCCCAGCAGTGGACACACATATGAGGGGTGGGTGCAGAGGACTCGCAGCAGTGTCCAGACATATGAGGGGTGGGCGCAGAGGACTCCCAGCAGTGGACAGACATATGAGGGGTGGGTGCAGAGGACTCCCAGCAGTGGACAGACATATGAGGGGTGGGTGGATATCACTCCCAGCAGTGGACAGACATATGAGGGGTGGGTGCAGAGGACTCCCAGTAGTGTCCAGACATATGAGGGGTGGGTGCAGAGGACTCCCAGCAGTGGACAGATGTGAGACCGGCCTCACGGCGTAGGCCCTCCCGATCATCCAGCCGACCTGCAACCACCCCCAAGACACGGCATCTCCGACTCCAGCCGCCCCAGCCACACAGACCCGAGGGCCGGCCAGAGCCCCCGCCAGACTCGACACCCTACCACGCATGCCCGACCAAGGGAGCGGGAACCCCCCGAGCCAGACCGAGAGGCGCCAGCCCAGTCACACCTCGGATCGCCTTCCCCCGGGAGGGCTCGATCGGCCACCAGGCCCCTGTGGCGCAGGCGCCTCGCCTGCCGAGCGTCTGGGGTCCCTCCCAGACCCACCTGAAAAGACCAAAGAAGCGAGCGGCAGGAAATCCCGCCGACCCCCCTCAGTCACCAAGACCCCTCTCTGCGAGGACTCCGGACTTCAAAGGGCAGGGGGAGTATAATAAGGGGTGCCGGAGGGACGAATGGTAGAGAAGACCTGGAACCATCGGAGCCCCGCTGACGCTGTCGCGGCTCCCGAACACCGAACCACCTAGGCCTGCTGAGTGACTCGCGGCCTCCAACCGTTGAACCATCTGAGCCCTGCTGACGCGGTCGCGGCTCCCGATCTCCGAACCACCGGTGCCTGCTGAGTGACTCGCGGCCCCCGACCATTGCACCACCTGAGCCCTGCTGACGAGGTCGCGGCTCCCGAACTCTGAACTACCTGTGCCTGCTGAGTGACTCGCGGCTCTCCCCTCAAGGAAGATTGGCAAAAGATCGCCAAGAGAAACAACACCCTCCAGCTCGAGGATTGTGAGCTGTCCGCAGGGTACTTTGCAGAGACACTATATTCAAAGACTGTCCCGCTACCCCCAGTACCCTACCACCGATTTGTAGTCTCTTGTGGCACTGATGTACTACTTGCAACTTGGATCATAAAGATCCCTTGAACCCTTCGATAAAAGAACCTATCGTCTTACGAAGAAACACGTGTGGTGTCCCTCTGTTCGTAGTGTAAGCTCAGGGTGTGCGTGCCTGGTTCGGCCTACTTGGGAGAGGTGGGTCAAAGGGGTGGGCAAGACGTGTATCGAGCCCCTCTCCGGCGAACGCCTTTCCAACATTTGGTGGCAGCGGTGGGATCCGAGCCGACACCGAAAGAGAGCGTGCAGTGAACGACTGACGCACTACCAAACAGAGATGGAAGGAGAAACCTCCCTGGGTGCTGCAGGTACCGAAATGAGCTCGACGTTCCGAGAAGATCAATTGGACTATTATACGCATAGAGAATTAAAACAATTTTGCAAAGACCTTGGAATCGCTACCACCGGATTAAGCACAAAGGAAGACTTCCAGAAAGTATTGAAGACCTGGGTCGAGACAGGGGCGTCCCCGACCCAAACAGAAGGAGATTCCGCCCATGAACCACGAAGCATCCCGGTGAGAAACAGCGGGCCAGAGGGGAACCTGTCCCCCGAGGAACTAGCAGACCGAGAGAGAGGCCGCAACCACGAACTTGAACTGGCCAAGCTGAAAATCGAGGTAGAAATAAAACTGGCCGAGAAAAAGTTAGCCGTCGAGCAGTTACGGCTACAAGGGGAACTCGAGGAAAAGAGACGCCAAAGAGAGCACGAAGAAAAGAAACTCCAGCTGGAACATGAACGCAGCCTAAAAGAGATCGAGTTAAGGGCTAAAAGTGAAGAGTCACGACCCTCCGGGAATCTACCATCCGCTCCCACCGCGGAAGCCAAAGTCCACATCCCCAAGGATGTGGTAAAGGAGTATTACAAAAACGACGATATCCAGCAGTGGTTTAAGGCCTACGAAGTCGCCATGACCTCTCACCGAGTCCCGCAGAAGGATTGGGGTGCTGGGCTATGGGGCCGGTTCTTAAGGGAAGGAAGAGATACCCTGCTGGATCTGCCCTCCACGGTCATGAACTCCTACAGCCACATGAAGGAAGCCCTCGTGGGCCGATATGGACTCACCCCCGAAATGTACCGGCAACGGTTCCGAGATTGCAAAAAGATACCGGGCACCACATGGGTAGAATACGTGAACTTTTACAGCCGGGCCTTGGACGGGTGGGTCCAGGGCAGCAAGGTCTCCACCTTCGAAGAGCTGTTTGATCTGATAGCTTGGGAACATTTAGCGGCCAATTGCTTTGTAGAACTGCGCCAACATCTCATGGACAGTAAACTCACCGACCCTCGAAAGCTGGCCGCCGAGGCTGACCGTTGGGTGAACACCCGGGCCATCCGAGGCCCCGTGGGAGACTACGGTCGCCACAGTCAAGGACCCCCCCGCCAGAGGGGGGGAGGAAACCAAGGCCAACCGAGAGACTTCCAAGGGGGGCCCCCGCACAGCCCTCCCAACAGCGCACCGGCGGCAGGTCCAGCCCCGTCCCCAGCCAGCACCGGAGCCCCGGGGCGGCTGGGGCCCCGAACCAGGACCACCTGCTTCCGCTGCCAACAGCCCGGACACTACGCCAATGACCCCCAGTGTCCCCTGTATCAACGACCCGCAACGACCAACCCTCCGGCCCGGCAGATGGCCTCCGTGGCCCTGGGGGAAGAGATAGAGGACTCCGAAGAGTGGGAACCAGCTGCCATGGCCCTGGTCTCCCTTGGGGATCGAGAAATGGTCCCCGGAACACCCTTGCCCGCCAACACGAAGAAGTACCGACAGCAGGTGACCATCAACGGCCACCGAGTCGAGGGCCTCCGCGATACCGGAGCGAGTGTCACCGCGGTCCACCGCAACCTAATCTCTGAAGACCAGATCCTACCCGATGCCCTCTGTCCGGTCATATCATCCGACAATTCCGAGAGCCTCTGCCAGATGGCTCTGGTGTCTTTCGAGTGGGGAGGAGTCTCCGGAGAATTGAAGGTAGCCGTCCGAACATCCCAGCCCGTAGACTGCCTCCTGGGCAACGACCTTGAGAGTTCCCCGTGGGGGCAAGTAGAACGAAGAGCCCATCTCGAGATGATGGGCCTACCCGAATGGGTCTGCGCCACCACGCGCTCCATGACCGCGCGATTGCCTCTCTCCGAGGGCGTCGAGGCTATCCCACTGAACACTGTCCCCGAGAAACGGGACACCCTACCAGAGACGGACAGCCCTCCTCCGGAAGGAGAAGAAGACACTAACCCGGTCGAGGGGTCGGAACCTTCCGCCCCTGAGGCACTGGCTGAGCTCGGAGAACTCCCCGAGATGGCCCAGTGGCGCTGTGAGGGAGGTCCCTCCCGTGAAGAATTCTGCCAAGAACAGGCCACCTGCCCTTCCCTCGTGGGACTCCGACAGCAAGCCGAAGCCCAGACCGCCGGTGACCGGTCCGGAACCCACTGGGTATATTGGGACAATGGCCTCCTATACAGCGAACAAAAGTCAGCCGAGCTAGGCACAGCCCGAGTACTGGTAGTACCCCTGCGCTTCCGAAGCCTCCTCCTGGGCCTTGCCCACGATGTACCCTTGGCAGGACACTTAGGCCAAGACAAAACATATCAGCGGTTAGTTACCCACTTCTATTGGCCCAAGATGCGAGCAAATGTAGAGGTCCACTGTAAATCCTTCCTCACGTGCCAGGGCAGTGGGAAAAGTGGCGGAAAGCGCAAGGCTTCATTACAACCCTTTCCCGTTGTGAGTACCCCGTTTGAGCGGGTTGGCATCGACATCGTGGGACCCCTGGATCCGAAGACCGCCCAGGGCCACAGATTTATCCTCGTCCTGGTGGACCATGCCACCCGCTACCCCGAGGCCATTCCCCTCCGCACCGTGACGGCTCCAGTGGTGAGCCGGGCTCTCATGGGGATCTTCTCCCGTGTAGGATTCCCCCGCGAGGTTGTGAGTGATCGCGGCACTAACTTCATATCCCGCTACATGAAGTCCCTGTGGCAGCAGTGCGGAGTAACATATAAGTTCACGACCCCCTACCACCCCCAGGGCAACGGCCTGGTGGAACGCTTTAACAGAACCCTGAAGGGGATGATCCTGGGCCTCGAGGAGCCCCTGCGCCGAAGATGGGACGTCCTCCTCCCTTGCCTCCTGTTCGCGTACCGGGAAGTTCCCCAAAAGTCCCTGGGGTTCAGCCCATTCGAACTACTATACGGACACCCCGTCCGGGGGCCCCTGAGCCTGGTCAAAGAGGGCTGGGAGACAAGCCCCCGGGGGACCCCCCCGGATGTGTTCCGCTACATCCTGGCGCTCCGCAACCAGACCCGGAAGTTCAGAGAACTCGCAGAAGCTAACCTCGAGGCCAGTCAAGAAGAAATGAAGCGCTGGTATGACCAGAACGCAACTCTGGTCGAGTTCCAGCAGGTTTGGGTCATGGCCCCGGTGAAACCCTGCGCCCTACAAGACAAATGGACTGGCCCCTTCAAGGTGATCGAGCGGAAGAGTCAGGTCACGTACCTGATCGATGTGCAGTCCCCGCGGAACCCCCTCCGGGTTCTCCACGTGAACCGTCTCAAGCCCCACTTTGTGAGAACGGAGTTGAGTTTGCTCCTGGCCACCGACGATGGAGCGGAAGAAGACACTGAACCCCTGCCCAACCCCCTGTGCGCTAAAGAAATAGATGGCTCCGTGGAGGGAGTGAAACTGTCGACCACCCTCACCCCCCAACAGTCCGACGACTGTCGCCAGCTGCTCAGACAATTCGCAGACCTCTTCTCCCTAATCCCAAGGGTCACCGACTGGTGTGTCCACGACGTGGACACCGGCGACAGCCCACCTGTGAGACACCGAGCCTACCGGGTGCCTGACCGGGTCCGCACCTGCATCAAGACCGAAGTACAGAAGATGTTGACCCTGGGAGTGATCGAACCCTCCGATAGCCCCTGGGCCAGCCCAGTAGTCCTGGTCCTGAAAGCGGCCGCCCCTGGGGTCGCCCCCGAACTAAGATTCTGTGTGGACTACCGGGGGCTCAATGCGGTCACCCGAGCGGACGCCCATCCTATCCCCCGTGCCGACGAGCTCATCGACCGCCTTGGGGCCGCTCGTTTCCTCAGCACCTTCGACCTGACCTGCGGGTACTGGCAGATTGCACTCACGGAGGGAGCAAAGGAACGCTCCGCCTTCTCCACACCCGATGGACACTACCGCTTCAGGGTCATGCCGTTCGGAATGAAAAACGCCCCGGCCACCTTCCAGCGGTTGGTAAACAAAGTCTTGGCCGGACTCGAGGAGTTCAGCGCAGCGTACCTTGACGACATAGCAGTATTCAGCTCTCAATGGCACGAGCATCTCCAGCACCTCCGGCACGTACTGCTGGCCCTGCGCCAGCCGGCCTAACCGTGAAGGCCAGCAAATGTCAGCTCGGGCAAGGCTCCGTGGTCTATCTGGGGCATCAGGTGGGCAGCGGGCAGGTCGCCCCCCTCCAACCAAAGATCAACGCCATCAAGTCCTGGGAGCCCCCCACCACTCAGACGGAAGTCCGGGCCTTCCTGGGCCTCACAGGATACTACCGGAGGTTCATTAAAAACTATGGTAGCCTCGCAGGGCCCCTCACGGAGTTGACCTCCAAAAAGCTCCCGAAGAAGGTGCAGTGGACCCCCCCGTGCCAGCAAGCGTTCGACGCCTTGAAAACCGCCATGTGCACCGCCCCAGTACTCAAGGCCCCCGACTACTCCCAAGAGTTTGTGGTCCAGACCGACGCATCCGAACACGGCATCGGGGCTGTCCTCTCGCAGTTCAACGACAAGGGCATAGATCAGCCTATAGCCTTCATCAGCCGAAGGCTACTGCCTCGAGAACAGCGTTGGAGTACCATAGAACGAGAGACCTTCGCCGTAGTCTGGGCCCTCAAGAAACTACGGCCCTACTTGTTCGGAACCCACTTCCGAGTGCAGACGGACCACCGGCCCTTGCGGTGGCTGATGCAGATGAGAGGAGAGAACCCCAAGCTATTACGATGGTCAATCTCCCTCCAAGGGATGGACTTCACTGTCGAGCATCGCCCCGGGACGGATCATGCCAACGCCGACGGCCTGTCCCGATTCTTCCGCTTCAGCGAGGAGAACCCCCCAGTGGATGGGTAGTTCTCCACGCCTTTCAGCTGGGGTGGACGCGTGTGAGACCGGCCTCACGGCGTAGGCCCTCCCGATCATCCAGCCGACCTGCAACCACCCCCAAGACACGGCATCTCCGACTCCGGCCGCCCCAGCCACACAGACCCGAGGGCCGGCCAGAGCCCCCGCCAGACTCGACACCCTACCACGCATGCCCGACCAAGGGAGCGGGAACCCCCCGAGCCAGACCGAGAGGCGCCAGCCCAGTCACACCTCGGATCGCCTTCCCCCGGGAGGGCTCGATCGGCCACCAGGCCCCTGTGGCGCAGGCGCCTCGCCTGCCGAGCGTCTGGGGTCCCTCCAAGACCCACCTGAAAAGACCAAAGAAGCGAGCGGCAGGAAATCCCACCGAACCCCCTCAATCACCAAGACCCCTCTCTGCGAGGACTCCGGACTTCAAAGGGCAGGGGGAGTATAATAAGGGGTGCCGGAGGGACGAATGGTAGAGAAGACCTGGAACCATCGGAGCCCCGCTGACGCTGTCGCGGCTCCCGAACACCGAACCACCTAGGCCTGCTGAGTGACTCGCGGCCTCCAACCGTTGAACCATCTGAGCCCTGCTGACGCGGTCGCGGCTCCCGATCTCCGAACCACCGGTGCCTGCTGAGTGACTCGCGGCCCCCGACCATTGCACCACCTGAGCCCTGCTGACGAGGTCGCGGCTCCCGAACTCTGAACTACCTTTGCCTGCTGAGTGACTCGCGGCTCTCCCCTCAAGGAAGATTGGCAAAAGATCGCCAAGAGAAACAACACCCTCCAGCTCGAGGATTGTGAGCTGTCCGCAGGGTACTTTGCAGAGACACTATATTCAAAGACTGTCCCGCTACCCCCATTACCCTACCACCGATTTGTAGTCTCTTGTGGCACTGATGTACTACTTGCAACTTGGATCATAAAGATCCCTTGAACCCTTCGATAAAAGAACCTATCGTCTTACGAAGAAACACGTGTGGTGTCCCTCTGTTCGTAGTGTAAGCTCAGGGTGTGCGCGCCTGGTTCGGCCTACTTGGGAGAGGTGGGTCAAAGGGGTGGGCAAGACGTGTATCGAGCCCCTCTCCGGCGAACGCCTTTCCAACATCAGACATATGAGGGGTGGGTGCAGAGGACTCCCAGCAGTGGACAGACATATGAGGGGTGGGTGCAGAGGACTCCCAGCAGTGGACAGACACATGAGGGGTGGGGGCATATCACTCCCAGCAGTGGAAAGACATATGAGAGGTGGGTGCAGAGGACTCCCATCAGTGTCCAGACATATGAGGGGTGGGTGCAGAGGACTCCCAGCAGTGGACACACATATGAGGGGTGGGTGCAGAGTACTCCCAGCAGTGTCCAGACAGATGACGGGTGGGTGCAGAGAACTCCCAGCAGTGGACAGACATATGAGGGGTGGGTGCAGAGGACTCCCAGAAGTGTCCAGACATATGAGGGGTGGGTGCAGAGGACTCCCAGCAGTGTCCAGACATATGAGGGGTGGGTGCATATCACTCCCAGCAGTGGACAGACATATGAGGGTGGGTCCATATCACTCCCAGCAGTGGACAGACATATGAGGGGTGGGTGCATATCACTCCCAGCAGTGGACAGACATATGAGGGGTGGGTGCACATCACTCCCAGCAGTGGACAGACATATGAGGAGAGGGTGCATATCACTCCCAGCAGTGGACAGACATATGAGGGGTGGGTGCATATCACTCCCAGCAGTGGGCAGACATATGAGGGGTGGGTGCAGAGGTCTCCCAGCAGTGTCCAGACATATGAGGGGTGGGTGCAGAGGACTCCCAGCAGTGGACAGACATATGAGGGGGGGTGCAGAGGACTCCCAGCAGTGTCCAGAAATATGAGGGGTGGGTGCAGAGGACTCCCAGCAGTGGACAGACATATGAGGGATAGGCGCAGAGGACTCCCAGCAGTGTTCAGAGATATGAGGGGTGGGTGTAGAGGACTCCCAGCAGTGGACAGACATATGAGGGGTGGGTGCAGAGGACTCCCAGCAGTGTCCAGACATATGAGGGGTGGGTGCAGAGGACTCCCAGCAGTGGACAGACATATGAGGGGTGGGTGCAGAGGACTCCCAGCAGTGTCTAGACACATGAGGGGTGGGTGCAGAGGACTCCCAGCACTGCCCTACTCCCAGGAAGATGGATGTCTTTCACACACTGCATGACACACCACATGTGGATGTGAGGACATTTAAACATTTCTCAGAACCCTAACACATTACCAGAACACCAACTTCATGAGCCTCATCACCAACATCAAGTACCTGAAATGCAATAGTGTTGAAACTAAATGAAAAGGCTTTATTTAGCACACAAATAAAATATTTTAAGAAGACACTATTCACAAAGGCCATTCTAACCCCTTCCGCCTGCTGCTGCGTCACCTGCGGCCCGCCACTCCGAGTGCCCTGATTGTGCAACCCCCACGCCTCAAAAATGCTCAGCCCTGCCCCCTCCACACATTCGAAATGCAGCCAGCAGCTTTTCTGTGGCACTGTGGCCCCAGAGCTGTGCCAAAGGCAGGACCGTCTGCGCCTGTAACATGCACAATGCACGACCCTCAAGCCTTTGCATGACCCACGTCACACAACAGGCTCATGCTGCAGCCACTCTCCAAGCAATGTCCTCGTGACAATCATCCGCCTGCCATCAGGCAACCCCTAAGCACACACACGACACCTTTGCATGCTGAGTGTGCTACTCCAACTGCCTACACAGCGCGGCCCAGCCTACCAGACCCTGTCAGAACAACCAGGTAATGTGCCTCATACTCCACACCCGCTCCATCCACCAGCACGCCATTGGACTCTGTTACCTCCTCAACACTACAGCCCCACACATCACCTTCATGACAGTAACCTGGACAAAAGCATCCTCAGCACATGACGTCTTCATTGCCATCTCAGACAGATCCAAGATCACCCGCAGGGACGCCAACACCAATCCCGGGGGCTGTATTGCTATTTCTTCACAAGTACACCCTCAGAGTTACAAATCCGGGTTCACAGCAACTCCCTGACAACCCTCAGAGTAACACTCATCTCCAGATCTGCAGGCCTACATCCACAATTCCGCTAAGCCATCAGCACATACATCTGCACGCAAGCCCTCACCTCCACAGGCTACATGTGGCTGGGGGCCTGTAACTTCTTGCTGGAGGGGAAACACACAACAACAAAGATGGTTGATGTAAGTCGACACAGACAAGCTGTGTGGGACACTCAAAACAACACCACCGCCACACCCTGCAGACTCACGCACTGGATCAGCAACTGATCCAACAATTTTGGCACATTGACGGACTTTCCTGTGAAGCACAACAACAGTTAAGGCACCTGGGACAAGGCAGACCTACTGGACTCCTACAGACTTAGCCGGACTCTTGTGCAAACCTTGCAACACAAAGAGACATCATTTTCCTTACAGCCCTGGAACACACCACACACAGCCATCACCATATCATCAGCAAGGACAAGTGGAGATCCTTCAGATAGTGCCGAGACACCCAAACACACGACATCAAGGAGCTCATCAGGATTGTGAGTGAACTGACAGCAGATCTCCATCCAAGACACCCCACCCTTGCAAGGCAGATCCCATCCCTTGCAACTTTGTACCACTGAAAGCTCATGGCAATACACAACAGCCTTGGCACACAGAGGCAGTCAGCACTATTAACCGCTGGACAAACCCCCCTCAGGTCCTGGACTCCCGTCAGCAGCAAGTACACAACCGGGATCATGTGCACCATCCACTCTGGCTCTCCATCAGGCCCCTTCCCACACAACCTCTCAACCACATCATTCCCCATCCTTGAAGCCCACGTCCAGCGCGTCATGAATGTCTCCTTTGAGTTAGCAACATTCCATGGGTGCAGGAGGCATGCAGAGCCCTAGGCCCTTCTTAAACAATGGGCGGCAGTACCGCAGGATCTCCTGGTACATCACCCTGCTTCCCTACCCAGCAAATGTCATCAGGAAGACACTCAACAAGCAACTGACCAATTTCCTCCATGCAACCAGCTGTAGCCAACCGGCACCAGACCGTTTTCAACAGTAATCACACCACTGCAACCGTCATCATTGCCACCACCAACAACTACTTTGCCCTGCTCACCAATGGTGAGGCCACCACCCTTGACCTCTCAACGGCATTCTACACCATGTGCTACCACACTGTCAGCTCACACATCTCCAACACTGGTATCCAGAGGAGGGCCCAGGATTAAATCAGAAAGTAGCTCACCAGCAAGGCCCAGGGAGTCTGCCTCCACCCTGCAACATGTAGTACACTGGGGTCATCTAGCCCATGCCACAGGGATCTTCTCTCAGCGGGACAATCTTCAATGTCTCCATGACCCACCTCTCCACCATCACATGCGCACACAACCTCATCATCATCTGGTATGCCATTGACACCCAGCTGCTCCTCAAACTCACCAAAGAGCCAGCCATTGCCAGATCCAAACTTCAAGAAGGCATGAGATCCGTTGATGAATGGCTGAACATCAGCCATCTGAGGCTGGACTTGGACAGGACAGAGGTCATCATCTGAGGATTGTCCCCTTACGGCTGGGTCAACTCCCTGCGTCCCACTGGTCTGTGCACCGCACCAGCACCCAGTGGCCACGCACGCAAGCTGGTGTTCATCATGGACCCATCGCTCACAATTACCATGCAACTCACCAACATCTGTACCTCATGCTGCAACACCCTCCACATGCTGCTAATAACCCCCAGATAGATCCACTCCAAGGCAAGACAGACCATCCCCCTGGTCCAGGACACCAGCCGGCTCAACTACAGCACCGGCCTCTACGGAGGACAACAGCAAAAATGCTGGAGAACTTACCCACATCCAGGGTGCATCCGCACACCTCATCTGCAACATACCCCGCCCCAGCCACATCACCGTCCACCTGAGAGAGGTACAATAGCTCACTGTGTGCTGCAGGATCACCTTCAGACTCCTCAAACACACTCAGGAGGCAGTCCACAACCCCAGACCCAAACCGACCTTGGACGTGTGTCATCCAATACCCCGTTGGCCCAACTCCATGCAGCCCACCTTGCCCTGGCCACCATTCATCACATCCACATAAAATCTGCATGCAGGAGATAGTTCTCCCACCTCGCAAAACAGACCTGGTACTCCCTCCCGGGCACATCAACATGACCCATGACCTCTACACCTTCATGTAACTCTTCCAAATTGGTCTGTCTGAGCAATATAGCAAGCCCCCCCTCAGCAGCTTGAGGCCATCACGGGTGAGTATTGTGCTCCATGTCTGTATTTTGTGATACATTGTGAGCCATGTGTGTCCTCGACCGGACTCCGATCCAAGTGTATGGATGGGTGGAGTTAGTTCCACACTCAGGCATTCTTCGACATATCCCCACACGTATGTTTTGGACTCAAATGACTGCAACATGAAATTTCAATTATAAATTTTTTAATTTCTAGCTCTGGGGCGTGATTTGTGCACAGAAAAAGGGGAAATGCAGGGACCATAGAATCCAAAGTTCACAGGGGGAGATGGGATCCTTGGCATTTGAAGTCATCAGAGTCCAGCCCACAGTGTTTGGCATCATTGGTCAGACTGTGACCAGCAAGTCCATGTGGCAGATGATGTCAGTCAATGAGGTGATGCTGTCGCACATGAAGGCCAGGTGCCAGGCCAGGTGACCTGGGAGATGTGGATGGCCCGCTGCCTGTCACGGTCTTTTCCGTGGATGACCAACCTTCCTCCGGGGACCCTCAGATGCAGGCCTTGACGATGCTTGGGACGCTCCGTTGGACGAATCCTCCTCCTCCTCCCTCCCTGTGGCTGGTGCTGGTCTGCACCTGGTGGCACAGGGAGGGTTGCCCATGTTGTCAGCGATCCGACGGAGTGAATGGCTTATGTCCCTTTGCACCGCCAGGAGCTCAGCAAGTCTTGCCTCCATCCATCCTTGGTGTTGTTGTTGACTGGCGTGTTGCTCGGCCTGCTGGTTTTTGATCTCTGTGAGGGTCACCACTACCTGGCTGACCTCCCTGGTGTCACGCCGGTATGCCTCCATGATGTGTGACATACCGGTCCCTTCAGCTGGCTGGTCAGGTTCTCGCCTCCGCCTGCCTCCCCTCCCACCACCCCTGCCCACACGAGCCTGGCCTGCCGTTGTAGGCAAATCGGTTCGACGGGACCCCTGAGGGATGGCAGTGGCGGTGTTGTCTGCCTCCTCCTGGGTGCCCGCCGCACCTTGTCTCTCCTGGTCAGACTGGCTCTGTTGTTCACTGCGGGCAGGGCTCCTGGGTGTCTCCTGGGATGTGGTAGGAATGGGGGTGGTGGTTGGCACAGATGTTCCTGAACCAGGTTCTGCAGGGGCTTGGACACCAGAGGGTCCAGGTCGGTCGGGGTCATCCGCGGAGTGTTGAGAGGCGTAGCTGCTGGTGGGATCCGGTTCCTCCCGAGCCTGTGACTGTGATTCTTCACCCCCATTGTTGGGGGGATGTTCATCACGTTGCCCTGTGTGTGAGAAACAGACAATGTTAATGCTGTTTCATGCAACATGCATGTTTCATGCACATTCAAGTTGGCACTGTTCCTCCAGGTAGTTGTATGTGCCTAGCATTCTCCTCAATGTTCACTTGTGTTTGGGTATGTTGCGGGGGACAGCTCGATATGTTCTCCTGAGTCTTTGACATGTCGATTTGTGGCTTGGGTGCTTCTTTGGCTATGTATTGGTCTTGTTGTGTTACGTGTCCATTGTGACAGTGGGTAAATCCATTGGCTGTCCTGGTGGTGTCTGCTTGTGTAAGGGGTGTGTGTGACAGGGCCTGCTGGTGGAAGTAGTGTGATTTGGCACTGGGGCTCCCAGGTGATGTGGCTGTCCCTCCATGGCGCATGCTGCCATGACAGTGAGTGTGAGTTCCTGTCCTAGATATCTGACCTTGTTGTGTTGGTGTTTGTGTTTGCACTGGTCACAGGAGGGCCTTGTGCTGCCTACACCAGGGCCAAGTGTGAGCTATCTTGTCAGTACTTTCCCAATCCCTGTGCATTGCACATGGTGCATGGGTATGTAGCTGGGCCATATGGGATGAGGGCAATTGTGTCTGATTTGGAATTCAAACATGCGTTTTGGGGCACCCACCCTCCCAGCATACCGGACATCCATTCTTGGGTTGGTGCTTCGTGTAGCATGGGACATAGCATGGCCTTGCTTTCTCAATGGGGCATACACGTTATTGGCATTCGCATTGTTTTTGGCTGTGGTTCTGGCGGGTGAGAGCTTGGGGGTAGTTGCGTGCATTTGGTGTAGTTGGGGTGTGGATGCCATTACCCCCATGTTACGTAAGTTGTTTGTGTACTCGCCAGGCTCTGGAAGTCCTTGGAGTCCATGTACTCCCACCGGCGGAAGCATGGCCATCACCTTCTCCTCCCAGGGATGGTAATGTACTGGTCTGCGGGGCGCACCACCTCCAGTGATGTTGCTCTGGGCGTGTTCTTCGTTCATTTTTCTCTTGACCGCCCTCCGCAGATTGTACCACCTGGCTTGGCATTCGGTCCTGGTTCTTCTAATGGGTGCAACAGCATTCACCCTATTGACGATCCTCTGCCACAGGTGTGATTTTTCAGCTATGCTGGTCTGTCTGACCAATGTTCCAAACAGCTGTGGCCCGACTCTGATGACTTCATTGACAAGGATCTCCAGCTCCTCCCTTGTGAACTTTGGATTCTTGTCGGTGGGCATGGCGCGGGAGGAGGGTGTGGATAGTTGTGGGTGTGTGGGTCTGAATGTGACGGTGTGGGTCTAAATGTGGAGAGGGGGTATGTGTGAAGGTGTGTGTGTGAAGGTGTATATGTTAAGGTGGATGGGTGCAGTGGTTTGTATGTGCTCTGTAGCAGTAGTGAGTCTGTTGCAAAGGCTCATGGTTTGTGTGTGTGGTCCCTTTTTATTGGTCCATTGTGGGTGGGGCCCAGTTTGAATTTTTGGTGGGTGTGTTATAAAGGGTCGTTGTGAGTTTGCCCCTCTGTTTGCCTGTTTGGATGTGTCCAGGTCAGTCCTTTCCATTTTTTGTGCAGTGTAGACGTGTTTTGTGGTGTTGTGCGAGTCGAATAGGCCCTCCTTGTGCTGTTTTACAGTGTCCGTGAATCAGTACGGTACAGGGGTACGAGTCGTACAGCCACACACCCCCATGCGTATTGGATGTAAGGTGCGTACATGGACATTGCTATGTACGGTGCGTACACCCCATTGCTTATGTACGGTGCGGGTGCGTAGACCGCCATCGCTTAGGTATGGTGCGTACCCGCAACATCGCGTACCCGCAACATCCGCCGTACATACGCGATGTTGGGGGTAGGCACCGTACATTTGCAATGGGGGTACGGTGCGTACATACGTGCTGGGGGTACGCACCGTACGTACACGCTGGGGGTATGCACCGTACATTCGCACTGGGGGTACGGAGCATACATACGTGCAGGGGGTACGGTGCGTACCTACACGCTGGGGGTACGGTGCATACCTATGCGCTGGGGGTACGGTGCGTACCTACACGCTGGGGGTACGGTGCGTACCTACGCGCTGGTGGTACGCACGTACATTTGCACTGGGGGTACGGTGCGTACCTACACACTGGGGGTATGCACCATACATTTGCGCTGGGGGTATGGTGCGTACAAACTTTGCTTCATAGCGGGCAAAGTCCTTCCCCGTGTACGGGACGTTTTCCATACGATTCGTAAATTGTAAAGCCCGTCCGGATCGTACTAGTACGGTCGGACTTCATTTTTACGATTTGTACGGAGAAGTGTCCGGGTCCGTCTCATACTAATTTCCCAGCTACGATTCGTACGGATCGGGCAGATCCGTATGTACTTTTTCCCGTACGGATTGTACTTCACGAGTCGTACGGAAAAAAAATACAGGATCGGAATCGGCCCCCTAATGTTGTCTCTCTGGACTTTTTCAAGTGACGAACCGGGAAATTAACAGGGCACAAACTAACATTGTTGGAATGGGCTGAAAGAGGCAACATCCACAAGATCTGAGCAGGAGCACTATTGTCCTTACATATAAAGAGAGAACATTCCAAAACTGATTGCGCCTCAAGCACACCAATATCTCTTTTGAAGGAAGATATCAAAATTATTTTTCAAACACTGATTAACTGGCTCAGCTGAGTGATAGGATACATAATCCACCTGGACCACTCTAGCTTCATGCCAGGAAGTCTGTAGATTGCTATTTCTGCAAGGAGCCCACTAAAAGTACCACCAAACCTGCTTTCATACTCTCTCTGGACACCGACAAAACATTCAGTTCCATTTATTGGCCATATACATTTGCAGTCCTAGGGGCCGATTCCGATCTGGCTTGGAAAGCTCTCCGACCGAGCTGGATCCGGAGTGTTTTCCGACTGAGCCGGACTCCTGCAGTCCGAACGAGTGAGTACGATGCGGCCGCATGCTGCCGGACTCAGTTCGGTCGAACTCCCATAGAAGTCAATGGGAGTCGGTCGTACGACGCGTACATGGCTCCCAGTGGCTGAACGGGTACGTCTCGCACAAGGGCGCCCCTACAGTGGGTACGCCTCGGTGCTATCCATACCGTACATGCCTGTGTTGGGGAGACCCTTGGATCTCCCCCTGTGTCCGACTCGTAAGGCTGCAGGTGACGGGGCGGTCCGACACGGACCCCCAAAGGCAGTTTCCCGGACGTTTTGCGAAGCCAGAAACATTGGTTCAATCCCGCTGTCCGACACGTGCATCGTACTGGCTCGGTCGGAATTCGGCCCTATTGCACGGCACGGTTCACTTACGGACAAGGCGTACGGAGCGGTTCGGACCCAGAAACGAGTCGGTCGGAGAATTTCGTGTTGCTCGTATCGTACTTGCTCGCTCGTACAGCTGTACGAGTCAGTCGGTAAACATGCGTACGGCTCATACTTTGTGCGGCCAGATCACCTTCTGAGCCCTTCCGAGCGAGATGGGAATTGGCCCCCTAGAGAAGATGGATTTTGTTATATAAGTCTTGTCCTGATTTTAGCTGTGGTTTGTGACTCTTACAGCCAGAATGAAAATTAATGAGGCCTGCTCTGAACTGTTAGCTGGATAAAAATTGCCTTTGTGCTACAATATCTTGCTTGAGTGATACGAAGAAAAACACTCTGTGGGGACAGATGTATGACAGAATATTGTGAACAACATTATGGCAAACTAAAATATTGGGTCAAAAATATAATCTACAGAAATATTGAGTTCACAAGTGTACATTCTTTGTATGTACCAGTGCAAAGTACCAGCGCACTGTAGAATTAAAGAACTTTATAATTCCAACTGCGCAATGTGAAACACCACTATGGTTTATTAGAATCTACATCGCAGTTGTGAGAGAAGAATATAACATCAGCGATGCACTGTGGGACATGTATTCTGACGAACTAAGAGAGTCACGTGGTGGCATGGTTTTAAAGGAAGCACGCAGTCAGTCTTGACAATCTGCCTCACCTGTGAGCAAGGCTTATTGTGGAGCCGAAACGTTAGGGAAATGAGAGCAGGTTTCCTGTTGAAAATAAATGCAATGTGTATCTAAGGAACTGGGCCTTAGCATTTCTTCTTGTTTGGTGATTAATGCACAGGATGCTCCATGCCTGTCAACGCCTTGGCCGCCCTGCAGGGTCGGAGGCTCTATTTCTCAGAGGATTTCTGTGTGTATATATATATATATATTATCTACTGGCGGTCGCCAGTAGATAGTTATAGTTAGGACCGTGTTTCCATAGGAAATCCGCAACATTCTATTTGGAATAACTTTGGCGCCGATTGACGAATCCTCGCGAAATTTTCAAAATAGGTGGGGCGCTCCGCTCCGCTCCTTCCCTGAAAGTTTCGGGGGGATTCGTCAAGCGGGGGCTGAGAAAAAGGGGGGGTCCCAAAACACGTTTTCCCCATGCATTTTTCCATAGGACCTTTAGTCCAAGCTACAGCCCGAACAGCTGAACAGAATTACTTGAAATTTGGCAGAGAGGTAGTCCTCAGGTCAGGCATGTGCCTTTTGCAGGTCTGGTGTAAATCTGTTCAGTAGTTCCTGAGAAAATAGCATTTAAATCAATATATATATCCAAAAGCGCGCACCGTGCGCGTACGGTAAGCTTACCGTACGCGCACACTGCCGTGCGCGAACGCGATTCTGATTGGTTGTTAGATCTTAGTAAACATTCAAATCGGTCGAAATCAGGAAGTGTCGGCCGCCATTTTGTCTCTCGCAGTCTGAGGGGGTGAAAAACAAAGGTGGAGAACGTGAAAAGGGGGCATGGTGGACAGTTCCTGACCCCCTAGCCTTTGTCAGGGGGTCCCAGAAGGACCCCCAAGGGCCAAAATTTCCTTTAATTTTTTTGCAAAAAATCGCGGAGTACGCGTAGCGTGCGCGTACGGTAGAAACGCAAACATTCCGTGAACTGCGTAACGCGCACGGTGCGCGAAGCGCACGGTGCGCGTACGGTACGCGCACGGTGAAAAACCTTAAAAAAAAAAAAAAAAAAAACATAACTTACATAACTTAGCATTTAAAAAACCGTACAAATTCACTGAAAAAACCGTAGGTTTCACACACGTTAGAGTTAGGAATTAGCATTTAAAAAACCTTGCAAATTCACTTAAAAAACCATAGGTTTTACACATGTTATAGTTAGCTGGACATTTCACTCGTGAAAAACCATTGAAATTCCCCCGTTATAGTTAGTGCAGGCAACTATAAATCACGCGACCGCAATCCTCTGCTGATGACATCAGATATTACATCACTGATGACATATGTGTCTTTCTGAACAATAAATATTTGTAATATATGTATAGCTAAAGATTAATGGAAGAAGACATGGGTAAATAGGTGTCTAAATACAGTGATTTAATATCTGACGTCATCAGCAGAGGATTGCGGTCGCGTGAGTTATAGTTGCCTGCACTAACTATAACGGGGGAATTTCAATGGTTTTTCACGAGTGAAATGTCCAGCTAACTATAACATGTGTGAAACCTATGGTTTTTTAAGTGAATTTGCAAGGTTTTTAAATGCTAATTCCTAACTATAACGTGTGTGAAACCTATGGTTTTTTCAGTGAATATATATATAAATATATAAATATATATATATATATATATATATTTTCGAACCACATCCTCAGAAAATCCCGGGACACTTACACCGCGGTGCCATCACAGGGTCCAAGGCTCCCTGTATTAAATAACAATCCACAATGCATCAAGGCATTAGATGCACTCCATCCCAAAGAGAGTCCAAACACTGTCGTGGGCTTGAAAATGATTTATTCGGCAAAAACGAGCCACATACCCAACGCGTTTCGGCGTGACCGCCTTGATCACGGGTAATTTGTCACTCGCTAACAAACAAATATTTAAACTATAACTGAACGTGACCTAAGGAAAATGGAAACAGGACAAATTCATGTAAATCCAAACATATTGCTCCCAAATCGTCAGCCATCTTGGAGTGGTGCAATTATACAGATCATGTATATAAGAACAGTAAATTCCGAGGTATCACACATTAATTAATGAATATTGTGTATTTACATACTCGATTTCATTAATTGACTGATTTGAAATTATAATTTATAAAATATAACAAAATTTCAACAAAATTTCTCGTGGTGCTAAAAAACATTCCATTTGACATATGATATCACCATCAGAATATGTATTACTTACAGCCCCAATCAAGCGTCAAAATCTAGCGTCAAAATCTATTTGCGCTCTGATGATTCTCAGACAAACTGGCACTTCTTTCGTCAGAGAATATTCTGAATATATAACAAAACTTTATTGACCAAGGTCTGCATGCAGGAGACAATGATCTTGGCGAAATGTATGTATCTGCATAAATATCCAGATAACAATAATAGTAATGGTAAATCCGACAAATAAAGGGATTATCGTAACTCTGCAATAGTATTTCCCAAATTGTAACGGAAAGCGCCACCGTGTTAAACACTGTTCAAAGATACTGCGGTCGATAATATGTCGTATTATCTTGCTGTATAACCCTAGTGGGTAATCTTTGTGAAACAACCAATATGAATATATTAATGCTATGGAATCGCATGATTAAACCCAAGTGGGTATTCACTCATTTCCAGTGCACATAGTTCATAGAGACGAAAATTTGCATTATAAAAACCCCAGTGGGTAATACCATATCTCATGAACACAATACCGATTCCAATAGAAAAACAGATATTGTTATTGTCACTATCTTTAAGCCATAATTAATCCCAAGTGGGTATTAATTAGTCATGCGCACAAAATATTGTTCATTACAAAGATTGTAAAATATACGATTAAGTTGAGTGTACTCATCTCAAACAACAGATTATCCAAAATATGAACACAGATTATTACTAATTCTGAGAATCAGCTAGTTTTCACTTGTCAGCACCATCTGAAAAGGTAAACAAATATGATTGGGTTATATATATATCATCAAATAAGAAAAAGGAAAATTAATAAAAGTAAAAATTATATGTAGCACAGATAAAGATATATCATTCACTGTTAAAAACATGGACACATTGCAGAAATATCCTGAGACAAACTTCACATGCTAAACCATTACGAATAACCGGATCAAGAGGAAATTATTCCCCCAGGAACCAAGAAAGTTCTTCTTCAGAGTTTAAACCCCATGGAATCTTGGTGTTCAGTTCCAAAATATAATGCGATTCAAGTTGTCGTAATTTACGAATTCGGTCTCCCCCCTAGAGGTTACAGGAATCCGGTCTATTACAAAGAATTTCAACAAGTTGCGATTACTTTTGTGGTATTCCTCATAATGTCGTGCTATGGGGGAGAGTTTATCCTTATTCTGAATCGCCCTCATGTGTTCCAAGATTCGTTTCTTGGCAGCAAACATAGTACTGCCCACGTATCTTTTTACACAGGGGCAGCTCAACACATACACGCAATAGTCAGATAGACAAGTAAGATGTTTCTCAATGTATCTATCCTCGTCCCTGATCGAATAATGGACTTTCTTGACATTGGAACTGAATTTACAAGCTTTGCATGTCATGCAAGTGTAAAAACCCTGAACGTCTATAGTAGATGGTTTGACAATACTCACTTCATTCTTGCACAATTTATTGTGCAGGGAACTGGCCTTCCTGTATGTTACATTGGGCACATCCTTCACAACTTCACCCAACGTTGCTTCAGTTTTGAGGATGCCCCAATGTCTTTTTAGACATCTTTTCACCTCAGAGGAACCTGAATTGTAAGTTGTTATGTATCTAATGACTTCCTCCTTGTCATCATCTGGCTTATCTTTGGGGACCAGTAATTCATCATGTTTGAAATTAGTGGCTTTTTTGCACGCTTCTCTGATCACACTCATTTTATATCCCCTATCCAAAAACCATTACGCGTTTCAGTCCTGGACGAACCTTGTTCACATGACAACGCTGCGATAACAGACCATTTAAAATGCTGACACGTGACTGGTGATGAGGCATAGACATAAAAGAAAACATCCAATGCATGCTCAAATGGCTAATGTTACACAATGGAGTTAATAATCATACTGTCAGGAATAAAATGTGATAAACAATAAAGTTAAATTATTAGTTATTTTTTTTTATTGTTTTAAGCCCATAAATATATTTAATACATTTTGAAAGTATAAAATATATAAATATTTTTTTATAAATATTTATAAATTTAAAAGGCATTTAAATAAAACACATTGTATTATTCCTCTAAAATTCCTTAGAAATATTTCCATCTCTAGGACCTTGTTGTCTAAATTAGCATAAATGCATCCAAGTGTTTCTTTGCCTATACATTGGTGGGTTTTTCTTTCCAATCTATGAATCTGAAAGTGTTTAGTGCTTCCTTAATTTAAGAATGTTGGGTGCCTAATCACCACCTCATTTAAGGTGTCTAAAGTGTGAAAGCTTCAGTGCTAGCGAATAAAGTGCATGAGTGTTGAATATATATATATATATATATATATATATATTTGTGTTTACATAAAAATAAAGACATTTATTTAATTTTGTTTTGAATATCGACAATAAATTACAATTTTATATTAACAGCATATTAACAATAACATATATCACAACTAATAACATATAATATGAATCTTAAAAAAATAAGTTGAATAATATATTTGTTTCAAAATATAAACATTAAAGAAAAAATATATAATATAACAAAAAACAATCAAAAATAAACAACTCTAACAAAAGTGTTGAACTTCAAAGCAGTCAGATTAACTAATCCAATGTAAGCAAAACTAAGAAAACTGTTGGACTTGGGAGGTGTTAGATTTACTACTTCCAACATGCGTAAAAAATAAAAGCTGGGAAACTTACATTAGATAGATTACATTTACCACTCAAATTTCAAGGTACGCAAATAAAGTTGTTTTTTTGCAGTTTTATATAGCGCGAACTTGACCCCAAGGTATCGGGTATCAGAGCGCTTTACACGGGCACTAGTTACGTTGCATGAGGACACATTAATTTTTAATAGGCATGGGGAAATTAGGTGATTTGCTCAGAATCACAGGATGTTTTGCATCCCTGCTGAGACTCGAACCTGGTTCCCTAGCTATGAGGTTGACCACTCTAGCCGTTAGGTCAACTCCTCTCCCCAGTTCTTTGGAGGGGTTAGATTTACTATTCCCATGTCAATGTAAAAAAATGCAGGGAGCATGTTGGAGTTTGTAGGGGTTAGATTTACTATTCCCTCTCAAATCCAAACAGTAGTGAAAGTGTTGGACTTTGAGAGGTTAAATTTACTAGTCCCACTCCAGCGAAGCAAAATCAGGAAAAGTGTTGTACTTTGGAGGGGTTAAACTTACTATTCGCACTCCAATTTAGGGAAAGTGTTGGACTTTGGCGGGGTTAGACTTAGGAAGGGTTACATATACTGTTCCAAATCTTGATATTTCCGAATCTTAATAATTTTTAAACAAGCATTTAAATACATAACAAGGTAAAATTATTGAAAGATACTCAAAATAAAAATGTTTAGAATAAATAAATTAAATTAAATGTAAAAAATAAATAATATAAAAACGATTTATTAAATACAAAACAAAATAAATACATTTAAAAAACACACACTTCCCGCCTTACCGCCCAAAAAAACACAGCCCTTCCAAAAAATAAATTATAAAAAACAACATCAAAATATTAATTATTCAAATATAATTAAAACCCATAATATATCTAACACATTTTACAAACTTTAATATTAAATAAACGTATTCATCAAATAATTTAAAAACAACAAATAATTTGCATAACAAATAATTAATTAATAAATAACATAATTTGATATCAATAAACACTTAATTAAATAAGAAAATCATTGGTAAAAATGTATAATTTATATAACTTCACATCAGTGCTTAATTTGAGCTGGTGTTTTCCGGTGCTCAGCACTGGCACTTAATCCTTAACAATGACACTTATGAAAGTCTGCCACATGATAGTACTGCATATCTATTTCTGAGGTGAGCACATCAGAATGTTTAACAAGTATTACAAATTAATAATTCCAGCATTTCCTAGCCTTTCTTGGAGCTTTGCCTGGCCTGGAATATTTCAAATTGTTACACATGAAGGATTGTGTTAATTAGTACTAGTGTTGGTAATGACATTTGGCAGTGCTGGAAGGGGCAATGGGTGATGCAAGCTGCAGTGGTCTCCTGGGAAATACATTTGGTCCTGGCACTGACGTTTTCTACAAATTCTAACTGATTATACTCTATTCCCCATATATCCAACTAACCGCAACTAAAATATAAATAACTAGTTTAAAAACTAAAAAAATTATGTGTACATTAAAAATCACAAAATTCACTTAAATAATAAAAATAACAATCAAGTTACATAATTCCACACAGGTCCAAATAAAAAATAGTAATTTACAATTATCTTAATTTAAATATCTTCCCACACAATTACCCAACAAAGCCAAAAACCCACCACTAAATCATGAATTACTAATTAAATGTAAAAAAAAGAAAATGACACTTTAAAAATTATTAACCATACTTAAGAAATATAACATATGCATTTATAACATTAAAACCTGAAATTATTACAATAACTAATATATAATAAAATAATGGAATTCATATATTTAATACAGATATATATATATAAATATTATAGAAAATGATATTATATACAGCTATATTTTTTTAAATTATATTATGTACATAAAAAACAATATTATTACCATTCATATTCGGTTTCTTGAGTCATCTTTAGATCGGTCTTCAATATAGTTAGACAGACGTACGCTATTTTGAGCTGGCAAAGCACTAGTTATCAGGAAAGAGATAAGATATCCCCACATCGGCCCAATTTCAGGTTGTTGAATCATCAATGCATGGTGTGCAACACAATCAATCATTACTTTCCCTATTGTTGCACTCACTGGAGTGGGATTAGTAATTTTTACCCCTACGCTATCCAACACTTTCCGTACTGTAGCACTCTCTGGAGTGGGAATAGTAATTTTTACCCCTATGCTATCCAACACTCTCCCTACTGTTGCACTCTCTGGAGTGGGAATAGTAATTTTTACCCCAACGCTATCTAACAATTTCCCTACTGTTGCATTCACTGGAGTCAGAAAAGTAACTTTTACCCTTCCGATATCCAATGGTTTCTTTACTGTTGCACTCACTGGAGTGGGGATAGTAATTTTTACTCTCCCGCTGTCCAACACTTTCCCTACTGTTGCACTCACTGGAGTGGGAAAAGTACATTTCACCCTCCCGCTATCCAACACTAAAAATATTGAATATTTTTTTAATATTATTAATTTAACATATATATGTATTAAAAATACAAAGGCATGTTTATTTTTTTATTTACATTAATTATTTATTAATTTTAAGGTTATTTAAGTATTTTTAAATATGTTTTACTTATATTCATTATTTCATTATTTTACATTACTTTCAAGACATTTAAAAAATGCGATATTTGAACAAACTATATTATTTACAACAATATTTTAGATTCGATATTTTTGTACTTACCTGTTTGTAGATAGGAATTCGATATTTTGGTGTTCTATATTTTGTCAGCGATATTCTGGCAGCTCGATATTTGGATCATCGATATTCTGTCAGTGATCCCTTCCCGCCACATTTTGGAAAATTCTAAGGGCCATATTATCAAGAACGGCGATAACATTATCGCCGTTTTAGCGGCAGGAAACTGCTGCTAAAGCGGCGATAACGGGATTGATAATATGCCCTTGAGAATTCCAATAGAAGCCCAAGTTTAATGTCCTTCCCACCAGAACCTGGGCTTCTATTGGAATTCTCAAGGGCATATTATCAAGCCACTTATCTCTGCTTTAGCGGCAGCTTCCTGCCGCTTAAGCGGTGATAATGTTATCGCCGTTCTTGATAATATGGCCCTAAAGGTTTCTGGAGCCTTTTTTAAGCTTTGCACCTGGCTACCACCTAATTCACCTTAATGGTGTTTGTGAGTGTAAAATTATGTTTATGCGAACATTTACATTGTGTGAATGGTTTGCACTTTGCTTAAGTGTTCTGTTATTTGGTAATTGCAGGCATGAAATTTAGCATAATATCAGCTAGCTATTTGATTGGCTTGCCATGCAAAACTTGCGACTAATACCATGTTGTCCCTAAGTACATTGATTCATCTTAATTTTGCGATTGCTAACTAGTTTGCAACTGAGTTGCAATGTGCAAAACATTAGAATATCAGCCCCCAATGTTTTTACATACATTCATAGTCAACCTGAGGTATAAACTAAATAGCTTAATTCATATTTCAAGATATTCGAATTGAAGGTGGCTCTGTTATTAAAGCAAGCTTAATATCCAGCTTCAAAATCCAGCTTAAATGAAACCCTTATTATATTCAGCGGTAGATGGTGGTAATAAATAATAAATACTACTTAGATTTTACCCATATGAGCCTTTGTGGTTTAGGAATCTGAGGCGTAAACAAACTGAATAGTTCTAAATTAAAAATTACCTCGTGTGAACTGTCTGATTTCAGCAACATTTGACAAATACCAGCAAAACTGAAATGCACATCGCTGTGTTCCTCCATAATGCATAGCATGCTTTTGATTAATAATTCAAGGAATGAGTCTGGAAGGTGTGCTGCACAAGGTAAAGCAAGATTTAAAGCAGCAGACTAATAAGATGTTTGACCACATGGGGAAAACTCTGCCTTGCAGAAATAGCTCAAAACAGAATACATATCCTGCTCTTGCCACTTTAGCCAATGTCTTCATTTTTAAAGGAGTTGTAAAATGTATGAGCAATGGAAAAAATGATCTTAGGTTGCGATCTTCAAAGCTGCTGCAACATGTTTGTACAAGGATATAAAGAATTATATAAAGATAGCAGTCAATGTGAGGGGTTGTGACAAATATATAAAATACAGACTTTTCTCTGATGTCACCTGGAACACTAAAGTGGAAAAGTCCCATTTATTGACCATTTGTCTAGCTACTATCTTATTTTGTATAGGGCACCTCGCCATAAACATGCAGCTTAATGGCTTATCCTGTACGCCAGCTGTTCAAGATGTACGCCATAGCTCCCTTTCCTTCCTACTGCAGATAAAATACCATTCATGCTGCACTGTATGTAATTCAGCTGTTCTGAATGAATGGTAAAACATCCAGCAGTCCCTTATTAATAAAAAGTCACATGTCACTGACTGCACTTGTGTTAAATAATGTGTTCTACTATGATGACAAGTCCTGCACTAGGGCACTATGAGATATTAGCTGTGCCTTTCATGAGTTTTACCTTCGATGTATACGTTCTGGTGCAAATTTCAATGCAGGGACAATATCCTAGTTAAAGTCATGTAAAATGAGTAAGTTTGCATACATGAGACATTTGCTAGACCCATGCCTGTTCAGTGTAAGGATACCTTCCAGGATGATAGTGCAGTATTCATATCTGCGTACAATAACATAACTCTTTGGGATGAATTACGAGTTTGATGGTGTGGCGGCGGGACCGCCCTGCCGCCACACTAACAATCCCGCATGAGAACCCCCTGCAGCAAAATGACTTTTTTAGTCATTGGTGGGTGATTCTTTGGTGGTCCCATGGTGGTGCCTATAAAATAGTCACTGTAATAGGAACATCGAAGGAAGTTCCAGCATGGCATGGACATGTTGTGCCCCGCTGTGTGCATCCACATGGAGTGAGGCACAAGGGGGCATTTCTTTCTTCACCACCACTGTTTTCATGGAGAAAAGACCTCCATGAAATTAGTGGAGGTGAGGAAAGTCGTAACATGCTTGTCAAGATAACGGCAGTCCCGCTAAGCATATTGATGCCTCTTGACAGCTGCACCACCAGCAGGGAACGGCGGTTCCCTGTTGAACTTGGTGGTCCCAGGGTGGCACGACCATCAAGGTCATAATGTGGTGTTCAGAAGACTGCCACTGCTGCCCCACCATGAGTCTGGTGGTCCGGGGACCACCAGAGTCGTAATTAGGCCCTTTATATGCTCCCAGTTTTATTTATCCTTAGGATTTCGCACAATGTAATGTCATGCTATTTTAATAGATAAGGCTTTGAGGAAATATGGTTGTATTTAATGTTCCAGTTCCGATGCTATTATTGTGTGGTAGACGCCAGAGGTTTCAAAGAGTTTTAGGTGATGTTGTAGCATTCATTTTCGGCACAAAATAGATTAGTGTGTGAAAATGTATTTATTCATCAGTTTATGCAGTTCTGCACCTCATTGTGTTAAATTATTGCTCCGATAACATTTCGTAATTCTGGACTCCGGTATCCAACTTCCCGGCTCCAACTTCGACAGGACTACTATAAAGTTAGGTATTTATACCGAAATGTCCAAATTTGACATGATTTTAGACATATTTAAATTCATGTTCCCTTTTCATATTTATTATAACGGATTTTAATTTTATAATTAATGGATGGACTAGAGATACAGTTTATTTCTGTTTTATAACAACTAAGGAGATTGCCGCTATGGTATTTTACCGTAATGCAAGCATGAGGATAATTACAATGTTTACTCTGTGCACTTTCCTATGTCTATTGTGCTATGGTATTTTCCTTCTGTGTCTACAACTTTGGCAATGCATGTGTCACTTTAGAACACTGGTTGAGTAAGGATACTAAATAAAGTTACTGTGAAAAAAAGAGAAAAAAAGAGAGATTAAAAAAATGCTTATATAAAAAAACTGCTCACCTGACAGAGCGTGTCATGTGATCAAGGCCCAAGGTGGGTTGAAACGCGTCATGGCTGTAGAGGTCCTGGAGCAATAAACAACAATTTTCCTGCACAACGCTGTGGTCCGTGCCCGTTTATCCAAGAAGGAGTGTGTAAAATGGAGTAAAACGAATATATATATATATTTATATATTCATCATCTAATTTCCTCCTGGAAATAAATTGGCACGCACTCACGGATTCTGAAATTGATATCCCAATTTTGCTTTTATTCAGCTTGCAGCATCCAGAATTAGGGACAAAGCAACGCGTTTCGCTATCAGCCGATAGCTTGGTCACGGTCAGTGCAACTGATTCAAAACACCCAATAAAAACAAAGTGATGCATAATCATATGATTAATGATGTCATGTCTCATTTCCCAAGGACTTCTGGTCCTCGTAGTTTACACAAACACACTATATTTTACGCCAGTAGTTCATATGTTTTTTTTCCCTTTCTTTCAAACTGCTGTCTTTGTGTCATAATTTATTATGTTATCACTCCTTTATAAGGACAGGGCATCTCAACAATCCCGGTTTAGAGCTCAAAATCAGATAACCAACATTCGGAAATATTTATAGTTTAACTAGCGAGAAAAAGGTCCTCTGCTGCGAATATATATTTTTCTGTACATTTTTAAATTTCATTCATCTTGCAATCGGAAGTTTATTCCCCAGATTTAAAGGTTAAAGTTGGTTTCTGTTTGTTATATTTTTTTACGATACTAATAAAGCTTTTATTCATGAGTTCATATCTTACCGATTCTACTTCATGAAGGAGATAATCGGAGCTTCGATTTTATGTGGCCACCCCCTTATGTGATTGCGAGTGATAGTATAATTACACTTTCACCGATGTTGAGCCTAAATGCAACTATATTGATTAGCCCTCCAGTGGGCTTAATCTCCCTGTATATTATAGGTGTTAGTTTTAACATCAAATTCATAGTTAATTTAAGTAGAACACTTGGACCCAATTAGAAGGATACATACGTTCTTTATGACTTAGCACATTAATACTCTGGCGATTGCGATGTGCATGCTATATCTGTTAGATCTGACATTCTGACACCACCACCCTTCTTCATAAAGGGCAACTCTGTACTATGGACACACTAATCATATTGAAGTCTTACAGATGAACATATTATTCCTCACTTTGGTTCAGGCCCCATGGGGTGTAAGTCCTAAAGTTCAGAATTTGTCTTGACTCACGACGTCTCAAATTTTTTTCCCGATCTCCACCTCTCTTATGTGCAGCAATTGTCTCTAGAGCATAGAAAAAGAGTAATTTCCAGTCGCCCCCGTGGTGGCTTTCCATGTGTTTGGCAACAGCCTTGCTTCTATCCTTATTGACCGTCGCTCTTACTTGTTCAAGGATCCTCTTTTTTAGCTCACACCTGGTGCTGCCAATATACTTCGGTGCGCACGGACATTCAATTACATAAACCACGAACTGGCTTTTGCAGGTGATTAGTTCTTTTATAAGCCATTTTTTGTTGTTGTCCTGGAGTGAGACCTCTGTCATGTTTCTAGCTATTTGGCAAACCTTACATTAGTGGCACTTCTTGAACACCTTGGTTGTTAACCATTGTGTTCCTTTCTTTTTAGTATGGTCCTGATGGTGACTGTGCACTAATTTATCTCGTAAGTTTTTGGCACGACAAAACGTAATATTGGGGTGTTTCCCTATAATTTCGCTCACCACTGGGTCTAGTTGTAAGAGTTTCCAATTCTTGCGTAAGATATCTCCCATTTGTTTTGCTTCTTTAGAGTGATCCAAGATTAGTCTTATAGGGGTTGATTGATTGGTCTCCATGTTCCTTCTTTTGTGGTTTGTGTCCAGGATAGTGAGTCTCTTCTTATCATTGGCGTGCCTCCAGCATCTTTGGATAGTCCCTTTTTTATATCCACGATGTTTAAATCTTATTGCTGAGTTCTTACTATGCTGTTCCCACTCATGTTGTTCCAAACAAATGCTGTGTAGCCTCAAAAACTCTCCATATGGAATGTTGTCCTTAACTGCTGTTTGGTGGAAGCTATTTGCATGTAGGGTTGAGTTAGTAGATGTTTCCTTTCTATGTAGCGTGGTTTCTAGCCTGTTGTTAGCATCATACATCTCTGTATCAAGAAAAACAATTCTTTTGTTGCTAATGTTGTATGTGAATTTGATTTTTGCATCCGTGGAGTTCAAAATTTTGAAGTATTCCTCAAACTCTTGTGCCGTGCCATCCCACACTATCAACAAGTCGTCGATATATCTCAACGACAATCAATATAGTTGCATTTGGGCTCAACATCGGTGAAAGTGTAATTATACTATCACTCGCAATCACATAAGGGGGTGGCCACATAAAATCGGAGCTCCGATTATCTCCTTCATGGTGTAGAATCGGTAAGTTATGGACTCATGAGCTCATGAATAAAAGCTTTATTAGCATCGTAAAAAAATATAACAAACAGAAACCAACTTTAACCTTTAAATCTGGGGAATAAACTTCCGATTGCAAGACGTATGAAATTTAAATATGTACAGAAAAATATATATTCGCAGCAGAGGACCTTTTTCTCGCTAGTTAAACTATAAATATTTCCGAATGTTGGTTATTTAATTTTGAGCTCTAAACCGGGATTGTTGAGATGCCCTGTCCTTATAAAGGAGTGATAACATAATAAATTATGACACAAAGACAGCAGTTTGAAAGAAAGGGAAAAAAAACATATGAACTACTGGCGTAAAATATAGTGTGTTTGTGTAAACTACGAGGACCAGAAGTCCATGGGAAATGAAGACATAACATCATTAATCACATGATTATGCATCACTTTGTTTTTATTGGGTGTTTTGAATCAGTTGCACTGACTGTGACCAAGCTATCGGCTGATAACGAAATGCGTTGGTTTGTCCCTAATTATGGATGCTGCAAGCTGAATAAAAGCAAAATTGGGATATCAATTTCAGAATCCGTGAGTGCGTGCCAATTTATTTCCAGGAGGAAATTAGATGATGAATTCGTGACGGCTTGGCTCTGCTGGGTTCCGCACCAGAAAATAGAAGCGTCAGGGGTCCACAACAAGGAGCCGGTTTTGTGTCAATATATTTATATATATATTACCTACTGGCGGTCGCCAGTAGGTAGTTATAGTTAGGACCACGTTTCCATAGGAAAACCTCAACATTCTATTTTGAATAACTTTGACGCCGGTCGACGAATCCTCGCGAATTTCTCAAAATAGGTGGGGCGCTACGCTCCGCTCCTACCCTGAAAGTCTCGGGGGGATTCGTCAAGCGGGGGCTGAGATAAAAGGGGGGTCCCAAAACGCGTTTTTCCCATGCATTTTTCCATAGGACCTTTAGAACGAGCTACAGCCCGAACGGCTGAACAGAATTACTTGAAATTTGGCAGAGAGGTAGTCCTCAGGTCAAGGAAGTGCCTTTTGTAGGTTTGGTGTAAATCTGTTCAGTAGATTCTGAGAAAATAGCCTTTAAATCAATATATATATCTGAGCCCGCTTACGGTACGCTTACCGTACGCTTACGGTAAGCGTACGGCGGCGTGCGCGAGCGCGATTCTGATTGGCTGTTAGATCTTAGTAAACATTCGAATCGGTCGAAACCAGGAAGCGGCGGCCGCCATTTTGTGTATTTCACTCTGAAAAAAAAGAGTGAAAACAAGGAAAGGGGGCAATGAGGAGAGTTACAGACCCCCTAACATTTGTAAGGGGGTCAAAGAAGGACAGAAAAGTACAAAAAAAACATTTATTGATTTAAAAAAAATCACGGGGTACGCGTACGGTAAGCTTACGGTAAGCGTACGGTAAAAAAAAAAAAAAATAGATAAATGAAAAGCAGATTTAAGAGTTTAGAAATTAGGGAGCTCTAAAAAGAGCTGTTGTGTTTATGAAGTCATTTTTTTAGTGGTACCTACAAGTAAGTACCGATGCAGAGTCTAAGGTTCAAGAGGAAGACTCTGTTCCCTTCATCATTGAAGTGCACACCATCTCCTCTATAAATGTCTTGCATGTCATAACGCAAGTTGTTGTGGTAAATGGCACCCATACCATAGTCAGGGAGGAAAGCAGAAACAGATTTGTTGACGTGCTTTCTTGCTTTGTCAATCTGTGGACAGAAATGATTGGACCAGTTCCATTTTTGCCTTTGGCATATGTTGGAAAACACAAAGGCAGTTTTAGGGAAAAGTGTAAACAGTTGTGCAAAGGTGTCCTTCATAAGCATTTCCAGACCTACCCCAGTCAAAGTGCCTAGGTCATTGCCACCACAGTGCACTATTATGAGGTCAGGGTGTTGGATTTGAATGAAGGATTTCACCAATGGCATCAATTGGTGCCACTTTAACCCTCTCTGACCAATCCATTTAATGTCTACATTTGGCAAAGCAAGGTCTCTCACCATATCTGTTTTCTCTGCAAACTTTTCACTCCAGAAGACATAGCTGTGCCCTACAATCCACACTGTGAACATCTTCAAAGGAGAACTGGATGCACTCAGGGGGTGTCTTTCAGTAGAATGGCAATAAGAAAAGAAAGACAGTTTGGAAATGGAGGCATACATATTTTTTTAAAACAAAAAGAACTGATTGGCTGTTTCATACCATTCTAGAATAAAAACTAGGCTGTATGTGAAAATTAATAGAAGCATGTTTTGTATTGGTACAAAAAAATGTGTAACCAAAGAACAGTACTATGGATTTGCTGTAAGGTTTGAAAAGTCAAGCACTCTTGCTCTGTGGAATTGAAACATTGTGTGTCGAACTTCTGACCTAACTGCACACAGCAGTGTTCCATGAGCTGTTGCTATGGTAGCAGGCAGAAGTCAAGTTGGGGGAAGGGTACTAGGCAGAAGTCAAGTTGGGGGCAGGGTTCTTTTGGAAAAGGGTTGGTTTTCAACCAATAGAAATGTGTGAATACATGTGAAAAAAAGGGGGAAGCACTGAGATTTGAAACTTACATGTATATGTGTGGAAAAATAGAGGGAAAGTTTGCCATTATCTGGTTCTGCTGAGAGGAGAGAGGTGAACAGAACAGAGATCCTGGCTCTGATAATCTGCTGTTTGAGTGTCACATTTCTTTCACAACTAACTAATTTTAAAGGTGAGTTTACAGTTTGAGAGGGGATGTATGTGGTAACTTAAGAAATGAATAATAGAAATGGGAATTGTTTTTGTTGTAGTTACACATGGTGGTTTCATAATGTGTCAGTGTGTAAAAGTGATTTACACTTGCCCCGAAAAAAAAAAAGAGCAGTAAGTGTGCTTTCAAATTGGCAAAGAAATTTCGTTTTGGCACTAATGTGAAAACATGACTCTGTGTGCATAGAAGAATTATAGGCAGAGATTTATTGCGTCTTGCTCTGGTGATTTCACAGTTGCATTAGATGGAAAGGGGGAGCGAATTTTTGGGGGAAGAAGCAGAGGCTTAGCACACACCCATGTCCTTGCCGTGTATAGTCATGCACAGTATTTACAAGCCAGTGGGGTTTTCAGGTTTAAGTCTGTAATGCAAATACATTCAGCATCACTAAGGCTGGTTGCCCTTGGTGGAGTGTAGGCAGTCACAGAGAATGCACATGGTGTTGGTCTGAAAAAAAAACAGCTTGGACACGTCCAATTAAATAAATCAAAAATAGTGGTTTCATAATGTGTCAGTCTGTAAAAGTGATTTCAAATTGTAAAAAGAGATTTTCACTTGGCCCGAAAAAAAAAGAGCAGTAAGTGTGCTTTGAAATTGGCAAAGAAATTTCGTTTTGGCACTAATGTGAAAACATGACTCTGTGTGCATAGAAGAATTATAGGCAGAGATTTATTGCGTCTTGCTCTGGTGATTTCACAGTTGCATTAGATGGAAAGGGGGAGCGAATTTTTGGGGGAAGAAGCAGAGGCTTAGCACACACCCATGTCCTTGCCGTGTATAGTCATGCACAGTATTTACAAGCCAGTGGGGTTTTCAGGTTTAAGTCTGTAATGCAAATACATTCAGCATCACTAAGGCTGGTTGCCCTTGCTGGAGTGTAGGCAGTCACAGAGAATGCACATGGTGGTGGTCTGAAAAAACAGCTTGGACATGTGCATTTAAATAAATCAAAAAAAGTGGTTTTATAATGTGTCAGTCTGTAAAAGTGATTTCCAATTGTAAAAAGTGATTTTCACTTGGCCCGAAAAAAAAAGAGCAGTAAGTGTGCTTTCAAAATGGCAAAGAAATTTCGTTTTGGCACTAATGTGAAAACATGACTCTGTGTGCATAGAAGAATTATAGGCAGAGATTTATTGCGTCTTGCTCTGGTGATTTCACAGTTGCATTAGATGGAAAGGGGGAGCGAATTATTGGGGGAAGAAGCAGAGGCTTAGCACACACCCATGTCCTTGCCGTGTATAGTCATGCACAGTATTTAGAAGCCAGTGGTGTTTTCAGGTTTAAGTCTGTAATGCAAATACATTCAGCATCACTAAGGCTGGTTGCCCTTGCTGGAGTGTAGGCAGTCACAGAGAATGCACATGGTGGTGGTCTGAAAAAAAAGCAGCTTGGACACGTGCAATTAAATAAATCAAAAATAGTGGTTTCATAATGTGTCAGTCTGTAAAAGTGATTTCAAATTGTAAAAAGAGATTTTCACTTGGCCCGAAAAAAAAAAAGAGCAGTAAGTGTGCTTTGAAATTGGCAAAGAAATTTCGTTTTGGCACTAATGTGAAAACATGACTCTGTGTGCATAGAAGAATTATAGGCAGAGATTTATTGCGTCTTGCTCTGGTGATTTCACAGTTGCATTAGATGGAAAGGGGGAGCGAATTATTGGGGGAAGAAGCAGAGGCTTAGCACACACCCATGTCCTTGCCGTGTATAGTCATGCACAGTATTTAGAAGCCAGTGGGGTTTTCAGGTTTAAGTCTGTAATGCAAATACATTCAGCATCACTAAGGCTGGTTGCCCTTGCTGGAGTGTAGGCAGTCACAGAGAATGCACATGGTGGTGGTCTGAAAAAAAAGCAGCTTGGACACGTGCAATTAAATAAATCAAAAATAGTGGTTTCATAATGTGTCAGTCTGTAAAAGTGATTTCAAATTGTAAAAAGAGATTTTCACTTGGCCCAAAAAAAAAAAAGAGCAGTAAGTGTGCTTTGAAATTGGCAAAGAAATTTCGTTTTGGCACTAATGTGAAAACATGACTCTGTGTGCATAGAAGAATTATAGGCAGAGATTTATTGCGTCTTGCTCTGGTGATTTCACAGTTGCATTAGATGAAAAGGGGGAGCGAATTATTGGGGGAAGAAGCAGAGGCTTAGCACACACCCATGTCCTTGCCGTGTATAGTCATGCACAGTATTTACAAGCCAGTGGGGTTTTCAGGTTTAAGTCTGTAATGCAAATACATTCAGCATCACTAAGGCTGGTTGCCCTTGGTGGAGTGTAGGCAGTCACAGAGAATGCACATGGTGGTGGTCTGAAAAAAAAACAGCTTGGACACGTGCAATTAAATAAATCAAAAATAGTGGTTTCATAATGTGTCAGTCTGTAAAAGTGATTTCAAATTGTAAAAAGAGATTTTCACTTGGCCCGAAAAAAAAAAAGAGCAGTAAGTGTGCTTTCAAATTGGCAAAGAAATTTCGTTTTGGCACTAATGTGAAAACATGACTCTGTGTGCATAGAAGAATTATAGGCAGAGATTTATTGCGTCTTGCTCTGGTGATTTCACAGTTGCATTAGATGGAAAGGGGGAGCGAATTTTTGGGGGAAGAAGCAGAGGCTTAGCACACACCCATGTCCTTGCCGTGTATAGTCATGCACAGTATTTACAAGCCAGTGGGGTTTTCAGGTTTAAGTCTGTAATGCAAATACATTCAGCATCACTAAGGCTGGTTGCCCTTGGTGGAGTGTAGGCAGTCACAGAGAATGCACATGGTGGTGGTCTGAAAAAAAAACAGCTTGGACACGTGCAATTAAATAAATCAAAAATAGTGGTTTCATAATGTGTCAGTCTGTAAAAGTGATTTCAAATTGTAAAAAGAGATTTTCACTTGGCCCGAAAAAAAAAGAGCAGTAAGTGTGCTTTCAAATTGGCAAAGAAATTTCGTTTTGGCACTAATGTGAAAACATGACTCTGTGTGCATAGAAGAATTATAGGCAGAGATTTATTGCGTCTTGCTCTGGTGATTTCACAGTTGCATTAGATGGAAAGGGGGAGCGAATTTTTGGGGGAAGAAGCAGAGGCTTAGCACACACCCATGTCCTTGCCGTGTATAGTCATGCACAGTATTTACAAGCCAGTGGGGTTTTCAGGTTTAAGTCTGTAATGCAAATACATTCAGCATCACTAAGGCTGGTTGCCCTTGGTGGAGTGTAGCACTGTGGACATGGGCTTTTTAAAAAATCTGAAAAGTGGTTTCATAATGTGACAGTTTGTAAAAGAGATTTTCACTTGCCCAAAAAAAAGAGCAGTTTGTGTGCATTCAAATTGGCAAAGAAATTTCGTTTTGTGACTATTGTGAAAAGAAATGTAGTAATATATTTAAATACAATAACAGATTTTTTTTTTAGTTTTTTTCAGGTATTGCTGAAGAACAGTGAACAAAATTTAAGATGCCTACAAAATCTCGAGTTCAAAAAACGCTAAAAAAAAAACTATATTTGAAGACAACTGGAGGACCAAAGTTAGTAGAAGATGCTGATGTTGGGAAAAAGAAAAAATCTTCTGGTAAGCAAAAAAAACAATTCCTAAACAAAATATTTAAAACAAAGAAAAATGTACAAAATGTCTGTTCTCGGAAAAATGTAACAAAACATAGAGAACAGCAAAAAATTGAGAATTTAGTTAATGCAAATATACCTTCTGCAATTGAAAAGATTAACATAAACAGAAAAACAGCATTTAAAGAGATACGTAGAAAAATGTTTCAGAGAAGAGTTATGTCCAATTTGATAAAGGATATAAAGAAATATAAGCAAAAGGCTAAATATTACAAGAGAAAAAAAGAAATTGAAGCCATTGCAGCAAAAGCATTAGAATTAAAAAGGAAACTATTCATATTAATTTTGAATAGGATGCGTACATTAGATAAAATGGTTAATGTACTGAAATCACAAAGCAAAAGCAAAAGAGTAGTGAACAGAACAAACTTTTGTAAAGTGTTTTTAGGAAAGTGGATGCATAGTTCAAGTAGTGAACCTTTTTTTAATGAAGAGAGCTATTTTCAAAGTAATAGTTTGCTGCATGCAGTTGACACCAGAGGTCGTTCATACGAAGTAAAAAATGGTTGCATAATGGAGAAGGAGATAATGGTTCCAAGAGATGAGGTACAAGTGATGGCAGATGAGGCAATGGGGAGACGTCCTAAAGCCCCAGTGTACACTTGGAATTGTAGTAGTATTTGCACTGTGCGTCAGGAATCTATTGACAGATTTCGAGAGTTTCTAAGAGAATATAGTAAAAAAAGTGTAAAACAAAAGATTAAGGTGCTTCAAAGTCTGGATCCATGCAGAGTGAGAGAGAATACTGGTTTGCAGGGTCATTCTCTTGCTTGTCTATCTAGAAAAGTGTGCAATAGTGTTTTCCATCATTTTAGGATGCTGGCTGTTCATCATACTGAAATGAGAAAGTTTGTGAGACGGTTGTATTTTGCCAAAAGTCCAGCAATAAAGTTAAATGAATTGAATAGGGCTCTGTTCCGAGGAATGGTATCAGATGTAGAGAAGGTTGTTGATGAAATTCAGTTTTGTTACTTTGGTCCTGAACAAAACAGTGCAGAGAAGGACACAGTAAATGAGGAAGAAGTGGAAGAGAATGTAGAACCCTCTGTAAGTAACACATTTAATGATCACATAACAAAATTTGCAATAGTCTCTAATGAAAGACCAAATTTTACTTGTATTTGTTGCCGCAGAACTCATTATAGAAAACAAACTAGGAATGTTGATCTCTACAGAAAGAGTGAAAATGAAGATAATTATAAGTGGAAGGATTTTGCCACATATATATTTCTAGAAAATTGTTTTGAATTGGGTGAAGATCAGCGTATTTGTAAATACTGTTATAACAAGTTAGAGGAAAATAGAATGCCGACCAGAGCTGTACATAATAATTTAGAATTGGATGCTATTCCTGCTGAACTTTCTGAATTAAATACATATGAGTCTATACTCATTCAATGTGTTCATCCGTTCCAGACCATAGTACGTATGGAGCCCAAAACTGGTAAATTACCTCCTTCAGATTTACTGAGAGGTTTAAAAGGTAGAGTGGTGTATTTGCCCTTGGATTTGAAAAAAAATATGGAAACTATTGATGCGGATACTTTGGAAACTGAACCATTAATTATTCTGGTTAATGGTGTACCTACAAAGAATAAGAAGATTTGGCAGGAGCTGGTAGATGTGCGGAAAGTACAAAGAGCAAATTTGTATTTGAAAAAAAATAACAAATGGTATGAATCAATTTATATAGAAGAAGAAGAAGAAGAAGAAGAAGATTTACAAGGAGACACAGAAACACCAACTGGACAAATTGAAAAAGTGGACAAGTCAAAGGAAGAAGAAATTTATGAACATTTTAGCATACATCCTCTCCATTCGAAAGAAGTTATGGGAGACAATATTGATCTCTTTCAGATGAAGAAAGCAAAAGGAAATCCCGTGAGTGTATGGGAGGAGAGCTTGGAAGCTCGATGTTTTCCCCAGCTGTTTCCTAAAGGAAAAGGAGGACGATACGATGAACGTCCAGAACAGATTCCAGCTTCAGAGTATCGAACTACAAGACTATATGCTGAAGATCCCAGATTTCGACAAAGTATTCCTTATTTGTTCCATCTTTTATTTGAAAGCGACTTGTCTGCACTGTCTTATGCAGTAAATCACATTTTAAAAAGTGGAGTACATTTACAAAATGTGTCTGCTAAGGATTTTATGGAGAAAGTGCAGCACTGAGATGATCATTTGGAAACACAACTGATCAATCTGATGGCTTGTCAGCGTGGGACAAATGAATATTGGTACCGACGCCATGGTGAACTAAAATGCATGTTACGCAATTTAGGAACACCAACATGGTTCCTTACCCTAAGCTGTGCCGAGTACGCTTGGGATGATTTACTGGATTTTCTACGAGAGGCCAATTCAAACATTAAAAACATCGAATACAAGACAGCAGGAGAACTGTGCTCATTGGATCCGGTTAATGTTTGCAGATATTTCAATCATAGATTTGAGGCTATGATGTCCTTCATCTGCAATAAAAAAAATCCACCCCTTGGAGAAGTAGTGGATTTCTTTTGGAGAAAAGAGTACCAGGCAAGAGGTGCTCCTCATATTCATATGCTGCTGTGGATCAAGGATGCCCCAAAGTTTGGAACAGATACTGATGAAGCAGTGTTATCTTACATTGAAGAATATGCAACATGTGCTATACCAAAAAGCACAGAAGAGAACAAGTTAAAGGAGCAAGTTCTACGTTTCCAAAGTCATCGGTGTGGAAAATACTGTCGACGGAAATACAAGAGCAAAGAAAAATACTACACTAAATGTCGATTTGGATTTCCTAGACCTGTTCTTTCAAATGGAAGAGTCAACAGTTTTATGTCAGCTGTGAGACATACTATCACAAGAAAATCACCTAAGAATACCTACAACCTTAAAAGAAAAGAAGAATCTAAAAATATAAATGACTACAACCCAGTCATTTTATCCATGTGGAACGCTAACATGGATATACAGTATGTTGCTGACAATTCCATTGCTGTTGCTCGATATGTAACGTCTTACATTACGAAATCAGAAAAAACAGAATTGAAGGAAATGTGGGAAGAGATTTCTCACGAGAAGACTGTCAGTAAGAAGCTGTACAGTTTCAGTTTGAAGATGTTATCGCATCGAGAAATTGGATCCTACGAATGTTCAGATAGGTTATCTTCTGCAAGTCTCTACTCGAAGTCAAGAAGAATAATTTGGGCAAGTTTAGGCCTTGCAGCAATGAGAAATCGGGTACTGAAATCTGTTGGAGAAATTGAATATTTGGCTGAGAATGACCCAGAAAGTACAGATATATTGAAAACAAACATGTTGGACACATATTATCCCAAGAGAAGTCATCATCTGGAGAACATGTGTCTCTATGAAGTGCTGCAGAACTACATTTATTCACGGAAAGCTGCAGAAGACATCAACAGTGGAAAATATAAAGTTGTTGGTGAAGAAGGATGTTTGGTGAAGCAAACCAAAGGAAGTTTGATAAATCACCGGAAGCTGAGTTGCGACACTACCGACAAGAAAGAATTTTACTACTTGGCTCTTTTACAGTTGTTTAAACCATGGCGTACAGAGGATGAACTACTGGGAGAATTCCAGAGCTATGAAGATTCTTTTAATGCTTGTAAAGACAGCATACAATGCAGTACATTCTCAACTTATCTGCAAATGTTAAATGAAGAAATTGAACAGGAAACTACAATTGCAGCAGAAATAGCTAGAGACAGTTCTCAGGACAGCCAAAGTTCAGGAACATACAGTCAAGATCCCCTAGGACAACCAATCGTTGAAAATGAAGCATCAATAGCCATGAATGAAGTGGAAACGGCTATGAATCAAGGTCAAGAAGAATTTATAGACTTAGAAAATTTGGAAAGACAACTGAATCAAGAGCAGCAACAAATTTATGAAGAGATCAAAAACAAAATTGATCACGGATTTCTACATATCAAAAAAGAGTGCTCATGCACATCATTTCATCCAATCAGGATGTATGTAAGCGGACAAGCTGGCACTGGAAAAAGTTTCCTAATTAAAGTCATCAGAAGCTACCTAAAGCAAAAAACGGATTCTACTTTGTCTTGTGTGGTTACTGCTCCAACTGGGTTAGCAGCATATAACATAAAAGGAATCACCTTACATCGTTTGCTAATGTTACCAGTGGAGCATGAGAACAAAATACAATTCAACAAGCTAACTGGAGAAGCATCCTTGGAAGTTTCAAGAGTATTGAAGAAGATGCAAGTTCTCATTATTGATGAGGTGAGCATGGTATCGAACTTAATGCTTGCCTTTGTGCATTTAAGAATGCAGCAAATTTTGAAGACAGACTATGACGTGTTATTTGGTGGAAAACACGTCATAGTTTGTGGGGATCTTTTGCAACTTACTCCAGTTAAAGGACAACCAGTGTTTAATACTGTGACACATGAAGACACGAAGAAGTCATTGGGAAGCATTGGAAATACAAATATTTGGTCCTTCTTTGAGTACAAGGAACTTACAACTAATATGAGGCAAGCAAACGATGAAGAATATGGAAGTATTCTGAAAGATATCAGGATTGGAATACTCACAGAAGTTGGGAAAAAAGCATTACAGAGTCGGCTGCTACATAATTTATTTCCAAAGGAAGAAATAGTTGCAGAGAAAATATACAAGAATATTGCAGAAAACAAAAGTGTCATCTGCTTAATGCCAACTCTACGTGAATGCTCAATATTTAATGAGGAGCTTTTGAAATTGGAAAAGGAAGACATCAGGAAATTGGAAGCAGTGGACAAAATTGAGGATGGAAGAATTACTGTCACAGTAACAGGCAAACTGAAAAATAAATTGGACTCACTAGAGAAGAACATCTCCAAAACAGCAGGATTAGAAAAAAATCTATATGTTTGCATGAACTGTAGAGTGTTTTTAAGGAGAAATTTGGATGTTGAGAAAGGCTTAGTGAATGGAGCAATGGGAAGAGTTGTGGGTTTTATTAATTATCAGAAAAAAGAAGGAATTGAATGTTTAAAAATAAAATTTGATCAGATAGAAGAAGTTAAAGATATTTGTCGTTGTACAGTTCGTTTTATGCTTGTGAAAGACTTATATGTACGTAGGAAGCAGTTTCCGTTTTCTCTAGCATATGCTGTAACTATTCACAAGTCTCAAGGATTGACTGTAGATTGTGCATTTGTGAACATTGGTTCAACTGTGTTCAAAGAAGGTATGGCATATGTAGCTTTGTCACGAGTCAAAACATTATCAGGTTTATTCATGATAGACTTTGATGACTCAAAAGTTAGTGCTGATACAAACTGTGTAAAGGAGTATAATAGATTAAGAAGAAGCTATGCTCCTCATTTAGGTCAGTATCCTGTGTTGGAGAAACGTGTAGTTTCTCGTAAAAGGAGAAATGAGAATATCTGTAATGAAGATATAGAGAAGAGGAAAAAAAAGAGGAGTGATGTAATTGCAAGCAAAAAGAAAAAGGAAAATGAAGAACAGGTTGTAGGATGTCATTTTGAAAATAGCTCTGGTGTCAACTGCTATGCAAATGTAGTGCTGAATGTTGCATTTTATCTGGAAAGTTTGCAAGAGCAGATAATAGTAAATCAGGGAAAAAGATTCTGTTCAGAGCTGAGTCTCCTTTTTCAAAAGCTGAGTAAAGATAAAACTCAAATAGAAAGTGCTACTGACATTAGAAAACTTTTAGATGTATGTTCAGGACGAACACAGTTTTCTCAAAATGAACAGCAAGATGCACACGAATTTTTGATGTATTTTCTTCAGGTAGTGGAAGAAGAAGGAGTTCCCATTGACATTTTTTTTGGTCTCTCTTATAAATGGGAACATAGTTGTGATAATTGTTATAATATATGTGGCTCTATTGTTGATAATGAAAGGTTTATTTATTTGACATTGCCAGAGAGTAAAACAGTCACTTTTGCAAAATTAGTTAAAGATGCTAATCATAGCATGAAATGTGGTGAGTGTAATTCTGACATGTTATCAACATTAATTTTAAGGGAATACGGACAGTATGTAATTTTAATGATGCAACGATGTAGAGCTGATGGATCAAAATTGGATACTTTAATAAAGAAGTTTACAGGACAGCAATTATCAATTTCAGGAAAAACTTTTGTAACTGTTGCAATAATTTTCCATGATGGACCTACTGTTACTTCTGGACATTACACAGTTTATCTAAAATGTGAAAAAGGCTGGACACTGTGTAATGATTCCCAATTGATTTTCAAACAACGTTTGCCTTTTGATTTAGCAAATTCCTATCTAATCTTCCTGAAACCTAAATTTTAGAGAGACTTGGCAAGATCTGGACAAAATAATTTTACCATTTTACTGGATTACCATTGCAATTTTGTAAAAAAAAGATTTTTAAAATTATCATTTGGCCTAATGGAAAGATAACCAATTGTAATGTGGACTTTTTTAATTTTTAATGCAATTTTGAAAAACCAATAATTTAGAGATAATCGGTAACTTCTGCACATTTTAAATTTTGGAATGCTATTGAACTGCCATTGGAAATTTTTTTCAAAAAAGATTTACAAAATTACTATTTGGCCATGTGGAAAAGTAAGCAATTCTATTGTGGACTAAATAAATTATTCAAAAAATTTTCGTGAACCAAAATGTTACAGAGAATCGGTGAGATCTGGACAGATTAAACTTTAGAATTTTAATGGATTTCCCTTGGAAATTTATTCCAGGAAAAAAAAAAAAATACTATTTGGCCTAAAGGAAATAAAATCAGATGTATTTTGGAGTTATTTGAGATATAATATTGTGATTATACTTCTCAAACAAACATATCAGACGGTATTTTAAAGAAAAAAGTATTGTTTTTAGATGATATTTTTTTAGAATAATATGCATTTCTGTAATGATAAGTTTAAGTGAGAAGAGATTCTGGGCTTTTTTAATACAATCTTTGTGATTGTTAATTTTTTTTGCCCGCTGTAAAATGATGAATGCAATTGCTTTCACAATTAATAGTGAAATGCAATATATTCTGAAAACAGCAAAAATAAGGCAAAAATATTTTTTGGTAAAAAATGTAAATATGTGTACTGTATTATAAAATGGTTTAAAAATATTAATACTTTTTTCTTTATTTTCAGATCGATATAGAAAATTTTCGGAAACTACAACAATTTTAAAAACTATTTTTTAAAAAAACAAATGAATAAATATTTTTTTGAGTGAGTATGGTAAGTCAATAATAAAAATTGTAGTCTCTCAAGGACTTTGTAATGTGATAAATGATTTTTAGTGTTTTTTTTTAAAAAATAAAAAAAAGGTACGCTTACCGTACGCGTACGGTAAAAAAAAAAAAAAAAAAGTTTTTAAAAACAAGTAAAAAAAAGATGGAAGATAAGGTTGGCTCTTAAAAGAACCGTTGTGTTCATGCAGGGACAGAGGAAAGGAAGCATGGGAAAATCATTCAAAGCTACAAATGTGCTGATCTATTTTGTTGTTCACTAGGGAAACACTGGTCTCCCTATGACAAATTAGACCTTTACAAAACGTGCAATGAATATCAACCTTCCGAAATCGAAGGTTCATTTCCAGAGGGCCAGCAAAAGGAGATTCTCCCCCCACAGATGAAGGGCTCACCTGACCTGCAGAAGAAGGAGTAAGCCCTGCAGGTGATGGTCCAGGCTGAGCTGCTGTGGATGTACTGGCTCGTCTTTCTGAAGAGTTACCTCCAAAAAGATGACCATGTGTCCTTCTGTGTACATCCTGGAGGTGTCTCTTCGTGGTGTGATTCCCAAAGGAATACTTCCTGTTAGGATTACCTCTAGAAAGTACACGCTTACACAGCTTGCAAGTAACTAAGGGTGCATTCACCTTTTGCTGGCCTTCTGGAAAAGTAAAATAATCCCAAACATAAGAAGGCTTTACTTTCCTCGCTCTCTGCCTCAAGACAGTGCTGCTGGTGCTAGCCTCACTCTCAGAAGAGCTCTGCTGTTCTGCCATCGTATCCCAAAGACAAACCAGCTCCTTCTCCCAAGGGATCACAAGCAGAAATGAGGGGAATGGGTGTGGTGTAGGAGAGTTCTAGAACTGAAAGTACTTTCAACCAATCAAAAGTTGTGTTTCATGATCACATGACCTACCGTACGCTTACGGTACGCTTACGGTGCGCTTACGGCAAAAAGTACGCATGCGCGTAAAAAAGACACGCGCTTGCGCGCATGCGCATAACAGTCACTCCCCGGCACTTCCGCGTAACGTGCGCGTGTGGCGTAAGCGCGCACGCGACCCACGCGCAGTACGCGCGGCTACGCAAAGTACGTAACTATACGCAAGCAGCGTAGATAGATTACGGGCGTTGCGTAAACCGTACGCTTACCGTGAGCTTACGGTACGCGTACTATAAAAAAAAAAAAAAAAAAAAAAAAAATCTGGAAATAAATTTTACATGTTTATTTTAAAAAATTTATATAAAATAAATATTTAATGATTTTAAAAATTTAAGCATAGTCTTTATAAAAGGTAAGAAAATTAAATTAAAAATATGTTTGAAAAAAATGAAGAATAAAAAAAAAAAATAGCATTTAAAAAACCTTGCAAATTCACTGAAAAAACCATGGGTTTCACACACGTTATAGTTAGGAATTAGCATTTAAAAAACCTTAGAAATTCACTGAAAAAACCATAGGTTTCACACACGTTATAGTTAGGAATTAGCATTTAAAAAACCTTAGAAATTCAGTGAAAAAACCATAGGTTTCACACATGTTATAGTTAGCTGGACATTTTACTCGTAAAAAACCAATGAAATTGCCCCGTTATAGTTAGTTCAGCTAACTATAACTCGCGCGCCCGCAATGCACTGCTGATGACGTCACATATTACATCACTCATGACATGGTCAGTGACATCACTCATGACATCACTGATGACATCTCAAATGACATCACTGATGACATCACTGATGACATCATCCTTGTGATAGAGTGGCAGACCTCCTCTCACCCTAATATAAGCTTTGATACACACATTCAAAAATAGAGACTAAAATTTTCAAAACAATGGACATACCAATACCAGTTACAACAACCTCTTCAGTAATTCTAAGATCAACATACACATCCACTCATTCACCAACAGTCCTATACAGTCACTCATACATGTACTCACTCATCATATGTACTCATACACCTATACATCCTGTTACATAATGCCACTCATCCATAGAGTTACTCACACACATAGTCACTCATGCTAATAAAGAATCAAACATACATTCACCTGCATATACAGTTATACACACACCACCACACTTACTTCTACGGAAACTTACACATACTTAGTCTTTTAAACAATCACTTATAGAAACACATACATATTCATACAGGAACTCTTTCAATCTCTCCCTCTCACATATACTCACATATATACACCAATAGTCACATATACTAGTTTAAAACATATGTAGTTACTCATAAAGACACTATTGAGACAGTCATTCACTCACTAACACACCAATACACACACGCATCCACCCATGCAGTCCTGCACACATGCTCTGTTCAACACATACAAACAGTGAGTCACTCATTCATGCACCTATGCACTACGTCATACCCCCCACCGAACCATGCAGACACTCAGACTAATACTCAAAAAAACCAACTAATAACCTATATAGACACCCATGTAGCTACTCACCAACCCATGCAGCCACTTATACACAAAGTGAAAAAATGATACAGATATTTACATATTTAAATATTACTCACTAAGCCATGTATTCACTATGATACACTTAATCAGTCAGTTACACAATCAATTTTTCAAAAAGAAATCATCCATTTAGACAGTAATATACCCATTTATTCTTCTATCAACCTTGAGATATACATATATAAAACATATTTAATTTTCAGAAAAACACACATTCACTGGATGATGTCATCTGTGATGTCATCAGTGATGTCATTTGAGATGTCATCAGTGATGTCATGAGTGATGTCACTGACCATGTCATGAGTGATGTAATATGTGACGTCATCAGCAGTGCATTGCGGGCGCGCGAGTTATAGTTAGCTGAACTAACTATAACGGGGCAATTTCATTGGTTTTTTACGAGTAAAATGTCCAGCTAACTATAACATGTGTGAAACCTATGGTTTTTTCACTGAATTTCTAAGGTTTTTTAAATGCTAATTCCTAACTATAACGTGTGTGAAACCTATGGTTTTTTCAGTGAATATATATATATATATTTATATATATATATATATATTACCTACTGGCGGTCGCCAGTAGATAGTTATAGTTAGGACCTATTTTCCATAGGAAATCCGCAACATTCTATTCCCAATAAGTCTGGTGCCGGTTGACGAATCCTCGCAAAATGTTCCAAACTTTTGGCCAGCTCTGCTCCGCTCCTACCTTTGATGATTCGTCAAGCGGGGGCCGAGAAAAAAGGGGGGTCCCAAAACACGTTTTCCCCATGCAATTTCCCATAGGATCTGTTGTCACAGCTACAGCCTGAACCGCTGAACGGAATGACACCAAATTTGGCAAAGAGGTAGTCCTCAGTTCAGACTTGTGCCTTTTGCATAAATGGTGTAAATCCGTTCAGTAGTTCCTGAGAAAATTAGAGTTAAAAGTACATAAATATCTAGGCCGCGGAGGATCTGCGGACCGTACACGCACCGTACGCGCACCCTCCCCGAACCGAGCGCGCACCCTCCCGATCGCGCGCTGAATGCTAATTGGCTGTCAAGTGTCTCTCTACATTCGAAACCAGGAACTGTTGGCGGCCATTTTCTGCCTCGGTAGAAGCGAGGCTGAAGAAGCAAGAGGAATACGTGTGTAAAACATATAAAGGGGGCAGAGTGGAAATACTCTGACCCTCTAGAGGTGCTTAGGGAGTCCCAGAAGGACCCCCTGGGGCCCCCTTTTTTTTAAAAAAATGACAAAATGCACGCACAGTGTGCGCATCCTATCGCATTGTGTACACGGATCCATAGAATTTTTTTTTAAAAAGACAAGAAATCATTGGTTGTATGACTACTTTGTACACTGAAAGGTAGGGAGCATATTTCTGTTTTTTAAAGGTATGATTCTTATTGGTTAACAAAAACAGATTGTAAGGAACATTATATATGATTAGCTGATATGTTGAAAAGTGAATCACACTTCCTCTCTTGTGTAGGAACATTGTGTGCTGAACTTCTGACCTGTGTGCTTAGTGCAGTGTTCCATGACCTGTTTCTATGGTAACAGGCAGAAGGCAGATTGGGGGAAGGGTTGAAATGTCTTTCAGTTGGAAAGGGTTGAAATGTTTAACCAATAGAAATGTGTGTTTGCTTTTGAGTTTATGTGTGAAGGATTGTGATTTGATGTTTACATGTATATGTGTGGAAAATGAAAGGGAAACTTTTCCATTCTTTGTTTTTGCCGAGAGGTGCACAGAGCAGGGATCCTGTAAAAGAAAATATGGTGAGTGACTGATAGACTTCTTAATCTACAAAATAACTTGAAAGATGAGTTATTTAATTGTGAGGGGATGTATGTAGACTATTTTGATTTTAATCAGACTAATGTATTTCTCCTGCTAAAGTGTAGGGAGTACTTTTTTTTCTACAATCTTATTGACAGTGTGTGTGCATGTAGAAACCATTCTGTGATAAGCATTTGGGTTTTTCATGTGCTTGCAGACAGATAAGTGTGCTGTTTTTATATTTTGGTAGAATTAAAAACCAGTCATTGTTTATGAATTTGTGAAATGAGTTATGTTATGTTTCTATACTAAAATGTAGTACTACTTCTAGATGAAGAAATGTGTTTTGGTATAGTGCAAGGGATAGTGTTGTTTGTCTAGAATCACACAGTGATTGAAGCATTTGGTAACATCGATTATTTGCTGACAGATAACTGTTTTAACCTGTCATGTTGTGAAGTTTTAGTAGCATTAGAAGACAGTTATGGCTTATGATTTGATTAAATGAGTCAGGCTTTGACAGAAAAGTGCAGTCCTGAAATATGTAGATTGTGTGCAGTTCCCTTACCACTTGCACTGTAGTGAATGAGTTTTGGTAAACTCCTAGGGATAGTGGTGCTTGTCTAGAGTCACAGTGTGAGTTAGTGTGTATTTGGGATCAGTGTGAGAGAAGCATTTGGTGACATAATGTATTTGCTGGCAGATATCTTTTTTAAAACCTGTAATGTTGTAAAGTTTTAGTAGCATTAGAATCTAGTCTTTGCTTATGCGTTGATTAAATGAGTCATGCTTTGACACTGATGTGCTGTACTTAAATATGTAGATTGTGTTCAGTACCATTAACTCTTCTAGACTAGTGAATGAGTTTTGGTAAACTCCTAGGATAGTGTTGATTGTCAAAATTCACACTGTGAGTCTGTGTGCATTTGGGTAAGGATTGTGAGAGAAGCATTTGGTAACATCGTGTATTTGCTGACAGATAACTGTTTTAAAACCGGTCATGTTTTCAAGTTTTAGTAGCATTAGAAGCCAGTCTTTGCTTATGCTTTGATTAAATGAGTCAGGCTTTGACACAAAAGTGCAGTCCTGAAATATGAAGAGTGTGTGCAGTTCCCTTACCACTTCCACAGTAGTGAATGATTTTTGGTAAACTCCTAGGTATAGTGGTTGTTGTCTAGAATCATACTGTGAGTCTGTGTGCATTTGGGAACCACTGTGAGAGAAGCATTTGGTAACATCGTGTATTTTTGAGCAGATAACTCTTTTAAAACCTGTCATGTTGTCAAGTTTTAGTAGCATTAAAAGCTAGTCTTTGCCTATGCATTGATAAAATGAGTCAGGGTCACTGATCTTGGTACTTCCCCTCCACATACCCGCATGCACCCATCGGCAGTTCTCGAAAAGATCTCCGCTAAAGAGACCCTTCGGGGGACCCGTAGGGCATTGCACCGCCGGCCCGACGAGGAGCATATGCCCGATGATGAAGCATGACATCCCTCGGGGTGTGTGAGGGCAACAAGAGACACCTTATGTCTCCCCCCACCCTTAGTACCATACACTAGATCCCTTTTCTCTTTTTCCTCTCTTAACCTGAGGGTGGACACCGGTCGATCTTTGACCACATCCACCTCGGAATATTTTATAGTGACATCATTTACAGTTTTTGTAAGTTAAAGTTAAAAAATGTTGTTAGCTGTGTGCATTTTATATTTCTGTGATTTGTATTTTGAGAATGGCATGTTTTTTTTTTTAACAATCTTTGAGATTGTGTTTTTTTTGCCTGCTGTTAAGTGGTGAGTACGATTGAAATCACTATTTTTAGTGACATTTAATACATTCTGAGAACAGCAAAAAAAGCAAAAAAATTACTTTGTGGAAATTATGCTGTGTTGTATAAAATGTATTATTACATGTCATAATTTTTTTTTCCTTTTCTCTCACAGATACAAATTTTACAATAAGCAATTTATATGAATTTATATTTGAATGAAAAACAGAAAAAAATGTATACCATTTTTTACTCCTATTACTGTGAAGGTAAGTTTAACTAAGTCTCAATATGCAGAATGAAGAGGCCTGCAAGAAGCTACAAAGTTGAAACACGTTTCTAAAAACACTCTGTTTATGTAGTTTTGAAATCTGACCATAATCAGATATCATGTGACCTGCAAAAAAAGAGATTTGAGGGGTTTATAATTTTTCACCTTTTTAGCTGTTGAAGGACCGCAATCATTTCAATCATTCTTCTTTGAACATCTTTGCAGACAAAGCTCTGTGCTTACCTTCTATCATTCGCAAGGAAATTTAAAAACGGAAATATGTCACTTTTTGTAACATAGTTATTGTGCAAGATACTCTTTTATATTTACAACGAGAGGAAAAGGCACTCTGTGCACTTTTTATACTCCATGTAAATATAACCTCATCATGCACACCACTTTGTGTTGAAAGAGTGTTCTATAAGTGTTGTTGTGCATGATTGCACTTAATACTCATAGAACAAGACACATGTCTAGATTTATCAGAAATCATAAATCTCGATATGTGTGTGAATGCTGTACCATTCTAAAATTGATGTAGGAAAGCACAACAAGGAGAATTGTTTTAATTTCTCCACATTTTTATATCTTCAATGCATGCTGAAATGTTCAGCATACATTGAAGAAGTAAAATGCATGTTCTCATTGTTTTTGTGCAGGAAGGTGTGTCTTCCTGCAGAAAAACAAACAGCACATGACACAGATATCCTTGCACTATGGTGCAAGGGTGCCTGTGTCACCACATGGCTGCAGTTTAAGCAGCCGTGCAGAGAGAAGCATAGATTTGCAACATAATTATGTACATATGTTGCATCCCCGTGCTTCGGAAGTATTACAGCACACTGCAGTTAAAGAGGTTACTGTGTGATGCTGCAGCACTTCCTCATAGATCTGCACTTAAACATTCACCATACGCTACTAATGCATTCATTCAGTCAATTACATACTACACATACATTCATCTAAACTAACACTAACAAAGAAATTTAGCTCTTTTTTTAAACCAGAAAAGTTAGTTCTTACAAGAACTTTTTTTTTTCTTCTTTCTTCTTTTATAATTTTTTGGGGGTTTTCTGAACAATTTTTATTTTTTTGGGGTTTTTCTGCAAAAAAAAAAACCAAAAAAAAACCAGGAGAAACCAAACAGGGAACAATAAAGACAAACAAAAAAACTAGCAAATGTGAATTTCTTGCCGGCGGCAGATCAGATCGATCGACTGCTCACCATAGCACAAAGTCTTATTGCAGTTAGTGCAGAGCACTTTTAAAAATTGAAATTGAGGACGGATGTCCAAGGTTTGGGCTGATGGATGCACTCTTGATGTGCTCGGCTGCGATGAGGTGGATGGCGCAGGAGCAGGAGTGTTTCTCATCCGTCGGCACTCTTCTCGTGCAAGATTGTTCGGATGAAGGGTCCTCATGGGCTTCATCATACTTGCCGTACCGCAAGAGTATTTCTTGTTAGGATCCCCTCTCGATAGTACTCTTTTGCAAATCTTGCACGTGACCAATGTGGCATTGGTCTTATTCTGCCCCTCGGGAAAAGTAAAACATTTCCACACCACTGAAGAAAAACGTTTTTTGGGTGGTGCCTCCGGCAAAAATTCATCCTCAGAAGTATGAGGTGATGCAGGTGATGCCTGCTGCCCTGAAGCCATTTTTGGTTGAAAAAAGTTAGAGCTAAGTGTAAACTTAGTCTAAAAAATCTTCTTCTCTCCAAAGAGATGGTGCTCTAAAGAAGGTCAAAGAAGAATGATTGAAATGGGTGGGGTCTTTCAATAGTTAGAAGAGGAAGTGTAATGAACCAATCAAATCTCTTTTTTTGCAGGTCACATGGGATCTGCGCACCCTGCGCTTGCGCAGCACGCACCCAGCGCGGATCCGCGAAATTCAATTAAAAAGAAATCTCGGATTAGATGTAAAAATATATTACTTTTAAGACTAGTTTAGAGATTGTTTTCAATTAATATTCACATGAAATACATATATATATGTTTTTTTAAATGTTAAATATTTTGCGGGATCCGCGCACCCACCGCGTCATAGATGGCGCATCGCGGAAGCGCGTAAACGTCGCGTTACGTACATCGAACGTGTCGCGTATAGGCTGGGAGTCGCGTACCTGTCGCATTGCGATCGCGCACTAAACATGTACCCAACTCGTACCATGCGTGGATGCTATCACGTAGGGATCGAGAATGGTGCACATAGGGTGCGCGGATCCAAAAACATTGAAAAATATATATAAAATACAGTTTTGAACATATAGTTAAAAAAATATTTTGAAAAATATAAAAAAATATGTTTGTAAAACCCATTAAGTTCAAATAACATTTTTTAATTTTTAAAAGAATTAATTGAAAAAATAAGTTAAAAAAATGGTGATAAAAAAGTATTTAAAAAAAAGATAATTAACGAAATTGACACACTGAATTTGAAAAATATAGAAATCCAATCAAAATCATCAAACATGATATCTTCAGAGCTAAGTTATAAATAGGAATTAGCATTTAAAAAACCTTTGAAATTCACTGAAAAAACCAAAGGTTTCAGGGGCGTTATAGTTAGGAATTGGCATTTAAAAAACCTTAGAAATTCCCTGAAAAAACCATAGGTTTCAGGGGCGTTATAGTTAGCTGGACATTTCCCTCGTACAAAACCCTAGAAATTCCCCTGTTATAGTTAGTTCAGCTAACTATAACTCGCGCCCCCGCAATGCACTGCTGATGACGTCACATATTACATGGTCAGTGACATCACTGATGACATCACTGATGACATCTCAAATGACATCACTGATGACATCACTGATGACGTCATTCATGTGACAAATTAGTGCACCTTCTCACACCCTAATATAACCTTTGATACACCGACTCAAAATTTCAAACGGCCATTTTGACAACCATAGATTCTCCAATACCAATAACTACACACCCACTCATTGACTTTTAGGTCTACATACATGTCCACTCACTCACCTGTACAGTCATTCATACTTACAGTCACTCTGTGCATTTATACACCTATATAGACACTCACACACCGCCAATCATCCATTGAGGTACTGACACATCTAGTCAGTCATGCAAATAATTAATCACAGTCCAATTTACTCACCTATACAGTTAAACACACTCAAGTTCACTTACTAACAAATTCTGTGTCTTCCTGCAGAAAAACAAACAGCACATGGCACAGATATCCTTGCACTATGGCGCATACAGCCACTCCTAAAATCACACACTCTCACATATAGATAGTTATATACTCTTACACACATATACACTGCGTTTCACATATGTAGTTACTGACACATGTACAACTGAGATATACATTCAATCACTAACACACCCTTACATACAGTCACCCAACCATACAGTCCATCACAGATGCACTCTTAAAACTATGCACCCACTGAATCACCCACTCACATATCTAGTCACAGAGTCACACACACCCTACCCACACAAACACTCAGGCACCCATATAGATACTCAGACAACCAATCAATAACCCATATATACACTCATATAGCTATTCACAAAACCATGCCGCCACTTATACACCAACACACAGACACATACAGGCATTCACACAGTTTAGTCACTAGTCTGCAGTAAGATACATTTAATGACTCACTTATAGAGTCAGTTACGCACCTAGAAAATCATCCATTCACACACTTGTACACCCACTTATTCTTCAACAGGCCTTTCCCTATAAATATTAAACATATTAAAACTGTTCAGAAACACATACTCAATGGATGATGTCATCAGTGATGTCATCAGGGATGTCATTTGAGATGTCATCAGTGATGTCATCATTGATGTCACTGACCATGTCATGAGTGATGTAATATGTGACGTCATCAGCAGTGCATTGCGGGGGCGCGAGTTATAGTTAGCTGAACTAACTATAACAGGGGAATTTCTAGGGTTTTGTACGAGGGAAATGTCCAGCTAACTATAACGCCCCTGAAACCTATGTTTTTTTCAGTGAATTTCTAAGGTTTTTTAAATGCCAATTCCTAACTATAACGCCCCTGAAACCTTTGTTTTTTTCAGTGAATATATATATATATATATATATATATAACCTACTAACGGTTGCCAGCAGGTAGATATTGTTAGAACTTAGGGGTCTATTCATTCGCCCGCCACCCTAGTGGTGCAGAGACCGGCCGCCAGTGGTGATGTAATATATGATGTCATCAGCAGTGCATTGCGGTGGCGCGAGTTATAGTTAGCTGGTTTTGTATGAGTGAAATATCCAACTAACTATATCATCCCTGAAACCTATCGTATTTTCAGTAAATTTCTAAGGTTTTTTAAATGCTAATTTCTAACTATGACGTGCCTGAAACCTATGGTTTTTTCAGTAAAAAAAATAATATATATATATATTCACTGAAAAAAATAGGTTTCAGGGACGTTATAGTTAACTGGACATTTCACTCATAAAAAATCAGAGAAATTCCACCGTTATAGTTACTTCAGCTAACTATAACTCACACACCCAAAATGTAATGCTCATGACGTCACATATTACATCATTCATGGGTGTGTGAGTGGTTGATTCACTGGGTGTATGGGTTCAACAGTACATGTGGAAACACCCGTATGGGTGCGTGAGTGTGTGTATCGGTGTGTTGGTGACTGAATGGATGTCTCAGTGGTACATATCTAAGTAACTACACAAGTAAAGGGCAGTGTATGTGAGAGCTGAAGTATATAAAGGACTCTACATGATAGTTGGTGATTTTGAGACTGGTTGTATAGATGAGTGTACTTGTATCACTGATTATATAATAGCGTAAGTATGCGTTAGTATCTGTATGAATAAGTGAGGTTGTGTGTGTATAATTGTATAGGTGAGAAAATGGGACTGTGATAGATTCTTTGCATGACAAAGTAGGTGTGTGAGTAACTGTAGAGATGAGTGGCGGTGTGTAATTTTCTGTATAGGTGTATGAGTGTATATGACAGTGTTGTATTTATGAGTGACTGCATGTACGAATGATTGTATGGATGAATGAGTAGATGTGTGTGTAGACCTAGCAATCAGTGAGTGCGTATGTAGTAACTGGTATTGGTCTGTTAACGATTTTGAAAATGGTTGTCTGTATTTTACAGTGGATGTATTAACGGTTATATTAGAGTGTGAGGAGATGTATCAGTTTTTCACGTGGATGATGTCATCAGTGATGTCATCAGTGATGTCATTTGAGATGTCATCAGTGATGTCACTGACCATGTCATGAATGATGTAATATGTGATGTCATAAGCAGTCCATTGTGGGTGCGCGAGTTATAGTTAGCTGAAGTAACTACCATGGTTGAAATTCTCTGGTTTTGTACAAATGAAATGTCCAGCTAACTCTAACGTCCCTGAAACCTGTGGTTTTTTCAGTGAATTTCTAAGGTTTTTTAAATGCTAATTTCTAACTATAACGTCTGTAAAACCTATGTTTTTTTCAGTGAATTTCAAAGGTTTTTTAAATGCTAATTTCTAACTACAACGTCCCTGAAACCTATATTGCTCTTAAGTAAATTTTATAAAGATGTGCATACACTTTGGAGTCAAAAACTAACTGTAACAGTAGTCTGATATAAGTTATAATTTAACAATGTTTAAAACCTAATTAGGACTAATTAAAATGTAAGTGTAGAAAAACTGTGACGCAGTAGCTATGATACCTGACTTCGAACAACAGCCTTCACAGTTCAATTCCCGGCTCCTGTGGCATGTTAGCCCACCACTATGTCACTGTGGGCAATAACTTGCTTAATCTTCCCGACGCTCCCGAGCGCCAGGACACCTCTCTGGAGGTAGCTGTACGCTTTACAAATCCTGGCATTTTTTTAATTGAAAACCATAGTGATGACAAATGTTAGCACGTATTTCATTTTTCTTCTATTCTGAACAATATTTTTTTTATGTCTTCTATTTAGAATTACGGCAACGGGAAACAGTTTTTAATATCTCCAACGTTATACATATATGTGTGAGATTCGAAATTGAAACCTTTACAAATTCACATTTTGTAAATTTTGTAGCTCATATAGTGTGATTTTCTCTATTATAGTAGTGACACTATACTTGACCACAGACGTGTTGGTGACCCGTGTGCACCAAAACTCAAGATTTATATGTAACGTCAGCATCTTCTCATTCTAACTTTGTTTCCCCCCCTGGGATAATATAGTGTGAGTATGTATATTCTAATATTCACAGTCATTTTGATCTCAGAAGACTTCATGACCAGTTGGCGTGACAACGAAAGATTTCGAAGTCCCGGAGAGAAGAAGCTTTGAACATATTCACAGCTGGAAAATATTTAATTATTCTCCTTCTCCTTTTAGAATATATTGGAATAGTAGTGTATATTGTACTATTATCCTATATATTCTTAAAGGAGTACCTGATCTATCAGCAGAGCAGTCAGCGACCTCTAAGCACTACGACAAAACTTTCCCGCGTTCTACAGAATAGAAATTGTAAATATTTTGTATTTTTTGTAGGGACCTTTATTCTTCTTCTCCTGTGGAATACTCTAAACTCACCCTGTATATTCATATACTGTGTGTTTATAGTACTTCAAAGGGGTTGGACATCTATCTGTGCGACAAATTTACAATACATACTATAGTTATTTCTGTAGATAACTTAGTACCTCACAGTTTGTTACACGGCTAATGTTTCATAAAAAACTAGTTGCAAAAAAAAATTTGTATACATAGTGCTTCATGTAATGTTTTTATGAAGCTTACATTTCTATGTAATATCACGTCATTTGTGTTTAACAGTTTTTTACTGGTGATTGTTATTGTGACCTCAGATGATGTAGTACGGGAGTGTTTCTTGTAGCACTTCTTTTCTACTTCATCTAAAAGTAACTGATGCCCTTGTATATTAACAAGAATATGGAGCAACACTTTTACAAACTATAGCCGATAAAAAAAGGGAGGGTGTGACCACGCTTAAGGGATATTTTATGAATTGCGTTTTTATTTGTCACCCCTCTGATATGTACAGTTTCAATTTCCTAAGAAAGTATATTAGTGTTTGCTTAATAAAAACTGTTTCAAACCTAGAATGAAGTTTTGCAGCACAACCACACCTCCCCGTCAGAAAAGTAAATACCACATTCTAAGTTAATAGTGCTTCTGGGAAGTATCCCACCCACAGACTTAATAAAGAGAAGCAAGGCCCACGTAAATAATATAAATGGCCCTTAAAATATATAATAAGCAATTTTTCCCTTTACAGTCCCTATAAACCACCTTGCGAGCACCGTACTTAAGATAATAGTGTTCCTACCCTCCCCTACTCAAGGGGAGCTACATGTCAGCTGCTCCCCTTGTGCAAAAGCAATGCCGCCTCCCGCAGGAGGCGGGGAGCCGGCTGGGAATGTGGGGGCATTGGGGCTCCCCCACGGTCCCCAAAGATAAGGGCCGGCCACAGGGGATGGGGTCCCCAGGGCCAGAAGTAGCCCAGGAGTGGGGCCTCGTGGCCCCCCTCCCTTTACATAAAAAAAAAGAATGTCCGGGACCTGGGGTCCATGGAGTCGAAATCGGCTTGGGGAGGGGGGCCGTGCGGCCCCCCTCCTCTGATAAGAATAAAATATATAATGGCCAAGCCCCGGGGGATGGGGTCCCCGGGGCCAATAGTGGCCCAAGGAAGGGGGACCACATGGCCCCCTTCCCTTTACTAAAAAAAGAAAAAAAAGCAGAAGGCCAGCCTGGGGGGATGGGGTCCCCAGGGCCAGAAGTGAGCCGGGAGGCGGGCCTCGTGGCCCCCCTCCCTTAACTTAAAAAAAAAAAGAATGCCCGTGACCTGGGAGATGGGGTCCTTGGGGCCAAAATTGGCCTGGGGAGGAGGGCCGTTCAGTCCCCCTCCTCTGATAAGAATAAAATAAATAATGGCCAAGCCCTGGGGGATGGGGTTCCCGGAGTAAATAGTGGCCCATTGAAGGGGGACCACATGGCCCCCCTTCCCTTTAGTAAAAAAGCACCAAAAAGCAGAAGACCAGCCCGGGGGGGTGGGGTCCCTGGAGCCATAATTACCCTGAGGAAGGGGGTAATGCGGCCCCCTCCAAATAAAATAAAATAAAATAAAAAAAACAAGTCTCGCCATGCCCCGGGGGATGGGGTCCCTTGGGCCAAAATTGACCTCGGGAGGGGGCCACGCGACCCCTTCCTGTTTTTGTTTGCAAGTGCAGGCCCTGGGGGTTGGGTCCCCAACTAGCCCACCAGGTATCTCCAGTAAGTGCCACACAGCTGGATTGCTGAGAGGTGTTCTGAGGCCAAGGCCCTTTTTTCCACCACTCTGCAAACGTGCCTCATAGCGCACTGCTGGTGGGGCGATGAGGTCTTCTTGTGTCCTGAGGATCTCAGGACTAAAGTGGACTTCATCCGCCAAATAGCAGTACGCTAAGAGACGTGTTTGCAGAGTGGTGTAAAAAGGGGGTGTGGATTCAGACCACCTCTCAGCAATCCACCTGTGTGGCGCTTACTGGAGGTACCTGGTGGGCTAGTTGGCCCCAAGGAACCCTTAGTATTCAAGGGGACTTAATCCCCCAACTAGAATGCACCAGGAGGGGTGTTTGCAGAGTGGTGGAGAAAGGGGGCGTGGCATGTGTGCACCTTTCAGCAATCACACTTTCTCGGACATACTGGAAGTATCAGGTAGGCTAGTTGGCCCCTAAGAACCCCCCAGCAGCAAAGGGGACTTTAATCCCTATCCAAGAGCACGCCAGGAAGTGTGTTTGCAGAGTGCTGGGAAAGGGGGTGTGGCCTGCTATGACAACTTAGCATTCCTGCTGTGTAGGACTTACTGGAGGTAATAGGAGGAGTAGGTGGTCCCCAAGGATGTCCTTGGCGGCCAACTACCCCTATTATTACCTTCAGTAAGTCCAACACAGTGGGATTGCTAAGACATCTCCTGAGGCATGCCCCCCTTTCTCCATCACTCTGCAAACACGCATCCTGGTAGAGTACTGGATGGGGGAAGAAGTACAATTTACTCTGGAGGGACTTTGGGGTCCAAGAAGCCCTCCTGGTACCTCCTGTAAGTCCTACACAGCAGAATTTCTGAGTGCTGGTCAGAGGCCCAGCAACCTTTCTCCAACACTCTGCAAATGTGACTACTAGTTAAAGAAGTGTTTGCAATGTTATAGGTTTCGCATTTGCGAGAGTTAGAGATATTGGCAATGTAAATGTAGAAGTTTTGAATGTTTTTCAGAGTGGAGTGGATGTATGTTGTATAGTGGAATTATGTGCTAAGTTGTGCACTGAAATTATGTGGATAGAAAGTATGTGGTATTTATTGTATAGGAATTATGTAGAGTGGGATTATGTGTTATGGAGAGTAATTATGTGGTATGGTAGTCTGTGGAGTGGTAACCTCAGGTTTAGTCTTCCTCGTTTCCATAGAAGCTAAACTATGAACTCAATGAGACAGAAAAAAGAAGAATCACTGAGGAGCACTTTTGGACCTAGTCAGAGGTATGAGCAGGGCCACTGGAACTATGTGATTTGGATGCACCTACTTTTGCACAATTATACATTTTCCGCATTAGCCACATAATTCATCATCTGCTGCCTAATCTGCAGATTTGAACAAAAAAGCCTTGTTTCTAGCTCAAACGGATCAAAAGTTGCCAAAAAAAGCAGCGACAAGAGTTACAACGTGGTAGAAGGTCCTTTGTGAACCTAGAATGATCACCTGTTACTTATTGCTAAATGTGGGTGTTAAATTGGTACTAATGGTGTGCAAGCCACTATTGCTTCACTCTGCGCCTCTCTTGTCTCTCTGCATTTCTGTTGCTTCTTTCTTCACCTTTCTTTCTTTTTTGCACATCTCTTCTACTTTCTGCACACCTCTTGCCTCTTTCACCATCCCTCTTCCCCCGTTCTGTATGTCTGTTTCTTCTTTCTGCACTTCTCTTGCCTCTTCTCCACCCTTCCCACCCTTCTTCCCTCTTTCTGCATCTCTGTTGCTTTTTTCTACACTTATCTTATGTCTTTCTGTACCTTTCTTGCTTCTTTCTGTACCCCTTGTGCCTCTTTCTGTACCCCTCTTCTCTTTCTGCACTCCTCTTGCCTCTTTGTGCACCCCTGTTCATTCTTTCTGCGCTTCTTTTGTTACTTTCTGCACCACTCTTGCTTCTTTCTGCATTCCTCTTGCCTCTTTCTGCATACCTGTTCCTTCTTTCTGCACATCTCTTGTTTCTTTCTGTATCCCTCTTGCCTTTTTCTCCACCCCACTTCCCCCTTTCTGCATCTCTGTTGCTTCTTTATGTACTTCTCTTGCTTCTTTCTGTACTTCTCTTGCTTCGTTGTGCACCCCTTGTGCATCTTTCTGCACCCCATGCCTCTTTCTGCACCTCTCTTGCCTCTTTCTGCACCCCTCTTGCTTTTTTCCACACCTTTGTTGCTTCTTTCACCAATTCTCTTGCCTCTTTCAGCACTTTTCTTGCTTGTTTCTGTACCTCTCTTGCGTCTTTCTGCAGCTCTGTTGCTTCTTTCTGCACCTTACGTGCTTCTTTGTGCACTCCTCTTGCCTCTTTCTGCACCCCTCTTCCCTCTTTCTGTACCTATCTTGCCTCTTTTTGCACCCTGTTCCCTCTTTCTGCACCTCTCCTGTCTGTTTCTGCACCTCTCTTGCCACTTTCTGTACCTCTGTTGCTTCTTTCTGTACTTTTCTTGCCTCTATCTGCACCATTTGAGCCTCTTTCAGCACCTCTGTTGCTTCTTTCTGCACTTGTCTTCCTTTTTCTGCACCCCACCTGCCTCTTTTTGAACCTCTCTTGCCTCTTTGTGTATCTCTCCTACCTCTGTCTGCACCCCTATTGCCTCTTTTTGTATCTCTGTTAGTTGTTTCTGCACTGCTCTTGCTCTTTCTGTACCTTTGTTGCTACTTTCTGCACTTTTCTTCATTTTTATGAACCCCTCTTGTCTCTTTCAGCACCTCTCTTGGTTCTTTCTGCACTGCTCTTGCTTCTATCTGCTACTCTCTTGCACATTTCTGCACCCCTCTTGCCTCTTTCTGCACCCCTCTTGCTGCACCTCACTTGCCTCTTTCTGCACTTCTCTTGCTTCTTTCCACACCTATGTTGCTTCTTTCAGCAATTCTCTTGCCTCTTTCTGCACTTCTCTTGCTTCTTTCTGTACCTCTCTTGCTTCTTTCTGCACCTCTCTTTTCTATTTCTGTACCTCTCTTGCCTCTTTCTGCATCCCTGTTCCCTCTTTTCTCCTCCTTCCTTGCCTGTATCTGCACATCTCTTGCTTCTTTCTGTACTTCTCTTGCTTCTTTATGCACTTCTCTTCCTTCTTTCTGCACCCCTCCTACCTCCTTCTGTACCTCTCTTGCCTCTTTGTGCACCCCTCCTACCTTTTTCTGTACCCCTCTTGCCTCTTATTGCACATCTGTTGGTTCTTTCTGCACTGCTTTTGCTTCTTTCTACACCTCACTTGCCTCTTTATGCACTTTTCTTGCTTCCCTTTACACCTCAGTTGCTTCTTTCAGCAATTATTTTGCCTCATTCTGCATTTCTCTTGCTTGTTTCTACACCTCTCTTGAATCTTTCTGCACCTCTGTTGCTTCTTTATGCACCTTCCATTGCTTCTTTCTGTACTCCTTTTGCCTCTTTCTGCACCCCTCTTCCCTCTTTCTGTACCTCTCTTGCCTCTTTTTGCACCCTGTTCCCTCTTTCTGCAACATTCCTGTCTGTTTCTGCATCTCTCTTGCCTCTTTCTGTATGTCTGCTGCTTCTTTCGGTAATTTTCTTGCCTCTTTCTGCACCCTTCGAGCCTCTTTCAGCACCTCTGTTGCTTCTTTCTGCACTTCTCTTCCTTTGTTTGCAACCCTCCTGCCTCTTTCTGTACCTCTTTTGCCACGTTGTGCACCTCTCCTACCTCTTTCTGCACCCCTGTTGCCTCTTTTTGCACCTCTGTTAGTTCTTTCTGCACTGCTCTTGCTTCTTTATGTACCTCTGTTGCATATTTCTGCACTTTTCTTGCCTCTTTCTGCACCCTTTGAGCCTCTTTCAGCACATCTGTTGCTTCTTTCTGCACTTCTATTACTTTTTTTGCACCCTTCCTACCTCTTTCTGCACCCCTATTGCCTCTTTTTGCACCTCTGTTACTTGTTTCTGCACTGCTCTTGCTCTTTCTGTGCCTCTGTTGCTTTATTCTGTACTTTTCTTCCTTTTTTGCAACCCTCCTGTCTCTTTCTGTACTTCTCTTGCCTCTTTGTGCACCTCTCCTACCTCTTTCTGCACTTCTCTTGCTTCTTTCTGCACCGTTCATGCCTCTTTCAGCACCTCTGTTGATTCTTTCTGCACTGTTCTTCCTTCTATCTTCTACTCTCTTCACATTTCTGCATCCCTCTTGCCTCTTTCTGTACCCCTCTTGCCTCTTTCTGCACCTCACTTGCCTCTTTCTTCACTTCTCTTGCTTCTTTCCACACCTCTATTGCTTCTTTCCGCAATTCTCTTGCCTCTTGCCTCTTGCCTCTTTCTGTACTTTTCATGCGTCTTTCTGCACCCCTTTTGCCTCTTTCTGCACCCCTCTTTTCTATTTCTATACCTCTCTTGCCTCTTTCTGCACCTTCCTTGCCTGTATCTGCACATCTCTTGCTTCTTTCTGTACCTCTCTTGCTTCTTTCTGCACTTCTCTTCCTTCTTTTTGCACCCTCCTGCCTCTTTCTGTATCTCTCTTGCCTCTTTGTGCACCTCTCCTACCTTTTTCTGAACCCCTCTTGCCTCTTTTTGCACCTCAGTTGGTTCTTTCTGCACTGCTCTTGCTTTTTTCTGCATCTCATTTGCCTCTTTCTGCACTTCTCTTGCATGTTTCTACACCTCTCTTGCATCTTTCTTCTCCTCTGTTGCTTCTTTCTGCACCACACTTGCTTCTTTCTGCACTCCTCTTTCTTCTTTCTGCACTTCTCTTTCTTTTTTTGCACCCCTTGTGCCTCTTTCTGCACCTATCTAGCCTCTTTCTGCACCCCTCTTCCCTCTTTCTGCATCTCTGTTGCTTCTTTCTGCACTTCTCTTGCTTCTTTCTGTACTTCTCTTTCTTCTTTTTGCACCCCTTGTGCCTCTTTCTGCACCTCTCTTGCCTCTTTCTGCACCCCACTTGCCTCTTTCTGCACTTCTCTTGCTTCTTTCCACAGCTATGTTGCTTCTTTCAGCAATTCTCTTGCCTCTTTCTGCACTTCTCTTGCTTCTTTCTGCACCCCTCTTGCCTCTTTCTGCACCCCTCTTTTCTATTTCTGTACCCCTCTTGCCTCTTTCTGCATCCCTGTTCCCTCTTTTTTGCTCCTTCCTTGCCTGTATCTGCACATCTCTTGCTTCTTTCTTCACTTCTCTTGCTTCTTTCTGCACTTCTCTTCCATCTTTCTGCACCCCTACTACATCCTACTGTACCTCTCTTGCCTCTTTTTGCACCTCTCCTACCTTTTTCTGAACCCCTCTTGCCTCTTTTTGCACCTCTGTTGGTTCTTTCTGCACTGCTCTTGCTTCTTTCTGCATCTCACTTGCCTCTTTCTGCACTTTTCTTGCTTCCTTCTACACCTCCGTTGCTTCTTTCAGCAATTCTCTTGCCTCATTCTGCACTTCTCTTGCTTGTTTCTGCACCTCTCTTGCATCTTTCAGCACCTCTGTTGCTTCTTTCTGCATCACACTTGCTTCTTTCTGCACTCCCCTTGCCTCTTTCTGCACCCCTCTTCACTCTTTCTGCATCTCTGTTGGTTCTTTCTGCACTTATCTTGCTTTTTTCTACACTTCTCTTGCTTCTTTTTGCACCTCTTGTGCATCTTTCTGCACCCATCTAGCCTCTTTCTGCACACCTCTTGCCTCTTTCTGCACCCCTCTTTTCTCTTTCTTCAACTCTCTTGCCTATTTCTGCACCCCTTTTCCCTTTTTGCACATTCCCTGCCTGTTTCTGCACCTCTCTTGCCTCTTTCTGTACTTCTGTTGCTACTTTCTGCGACTCTCTTCCTTCTTTCTGCACCCCCTTGCCTCTTTCTGTACCTCTCAGATGGAAGCTTTAATGACTACAGAAGATTCCCCTCTGCAAAGAGAAGCTGTAAACAACAATGATGTGATAGTTCTTCTTGTTGAAACAGCTACAACTATACAGTAACCAAGTACAGAAATCTCAATTTGGAAAGTTGATGACGTCTATTTGAATCTGCCGCAGATCAAGTCATCTCCCAGTTCTACAAAAGATTCCAAAAATAGACTGGACGGTGTGTCACTACTTTGTGCATTCTGACGACTTCTCATCAGATTCAAGCGAACTTGAACTGCCACCATTGCCTCTCCCTTTCAAGATACAAGTGCGTGCCCTCTATCTTTGGCTGAAAAATACATTCTTTGTTGCTCCATGGATACATCTCTGGATTACAATTAGATTACTTTTCTCTTTCTTGTTCCTACTTCTGAATGGACACTCTCTCGCAGGACACTTTGCAGTACAACTTGTGAACTTGGTTCTGAAACCACATGCATCATCGCGCCCTCAACTAAGGGACCTGTCCCTTGTGAACATTACAGCAGTTCCAGTTCTGGAAGGAATAGTGAGTGATGTGGTATTGTATGATGTGTATGGTTCTAATGAACTTTTACAAATTCCATATTTGTTTAAAATTTCCTTAAATTATATCATCACCTCTAGTACTTTCTCAGCATGGGACTTTGCCGGCCATCAGTCCCAGGGTGCAACACAGAGCCTTCCCGCCGCGTCACCACTGCCACAGGTGAGGAGGAGGCACCTGCATTGCGCTACAAAGCGCTGCCTCACCTCCCGTGGCGCAGGATGCTGTTTCAGCTTGGGTCTTTGCTGGCCATCACTCCTGCTCACAAAACCCTGGTGGGAGCCTAAGCCCAGGGTGCTGTTCATTCCAGCATTTGCGGCCACTCGTCCTTCTACTCCTCACGAGCTACTCACACTGGTGGGACTTTCTGTCCCAGGGTGCAATACAGAGTCTTCCTGCTGAGTCACCGCTACCACAGGTGAGGGGGAGTGGCCTGCATCATGCTAGAAAGCGCTGCCTCACCTTCCGTGGTATGGGACGCGCGTGCGACAAGGGCAGGCCTGTCCTTGCCCGTCATTGCCAAGAAGAGGCAGGGCCACCCCCTTTTCATCCAATTGCTGGACTGGGCCACTGGACTGGGCTGCACACTGTCTACAATTCAATAAGGTATCATTTTATGTCACATTGTTCCCATCTGGGCCCACCTTTGATGAGCAGGGCTATATCAGGATTCTTTAATACTGTAATCTTTGTTCATGGCCTTGGGACCGTGCAGGAAAACCTGTCCTCAACCGAACGTCTATTTTCAGATGCCGTGGGTAGAAATAGTTTAGGGGCCTATTGGATTGTTTTTAGTTTCTTATCATTTTATCATTTTTACTAGGGTTGCAAAATAGGTAAAAGGAAACTGATAGATGGAGTGGGGACGAGCAATGGCCCGAGCGGGTGGGCAGGGAAGAGTAAAAAAGCAAAGAAGTCACACAAACGTGCCACCAATAATTGTGTGATGGATAGGATAGACACCCTTATTCATGAGTGAGAAGATATCCTAGACACAGAATCTCTAGCACCTAACTCAAACATCCAAACATCACCCCAAAGTGCCAGTACATTACACACACCTACCATCCCTACAATATTTCGTAAGCATAACAGGAAGGGAGTACTGACATATAGTAACGAGATACCATTGGAAACCCCCGAGGTGCAGACGATAGAACCCTCTGCTCATGTCATACCTCCTCAAGTTCCAAACACCCAAATCATAATTAGCGGAAGCCAATCTGGCCTTCCAGTCCCCTACACAAATAGGTTTGCAGTCTTGGCAGACATTTCTGATGCTTCGGCTTTGATCACGCTTCCATCGCCACCAATCCAAACTGAGAGTAACGAAGAGGTGACTCCATCATTACAAGACCTCCATGAGCTTGTTAGTTCTCTCAGGCTGGAAATTGGAGACATGAAAGGCAAGATCGTGGAGCTTGTCACTACAATCAAACCTCTAACCTTGAGGAACACCCGATATAAGCACAGGCAACCCTTATGCCCTTTGGTCGTACAGCGCCCTCAGGCCCAGCGAACTTCCCCCTTCACTCAGGAAGAAAGAAATCAAATAGGCAATAGATCTCTTGGGCCTCCCCCCACAACACTCAAACAAGTATCACCAATTTCCATTATTGGAGAGGCTGTTACCCCAAAACCTCACCCCCAGAATCCAGTTTCTACACAAGTCCCTGCACACTACACTACCCGATCATGTGCACCAATAGCTCTGTGTCCTATGGTTGTAAATCCTCTAAAGAGGAACTATCCACTGCTCTCCCCCTCTTTACAGGCAAAAACAGTTTTCATGGTTAACTTCCCTAAACTAGATGCAGTGGGTGGTCATGAAAACAAAAGCTCTCTAATTAACAAGGTGACACATTGGATTTGTCATGTCAGGGGTTGCTGCTCACTTATTCAGGAGGATATTGTCAGGGCTCAGCGATGCACGTCACGTACACAATCACTGGACTACATCAAGCTTACCCTGACTAATTCAGACCTGGCAGACAATCTTCTCTTATTAGAGTTTCGCACGTGCTCCCCTGACCCTTCAACAATACAGATTAGGCAATTTTCAATTTTACCACCTTAAGAAAGCTCAAACGATAAGCACTCGTCAGGGACCCCAAGAGACTCATCTCCACTGGAATCTATTGATTGACTACAAAACGAGACCCGGTTAGTGCAGTCGCCACAAGTTACTTTCTCAGCCACACCACAGACCACAGCCCCACAAATGATCCAATCCCTTCTCACGATTTTGAACCATTCTTAGTTAGCCCGAATTTTGGCATTCAAACTTTCAACCATACAGATACTACTAGGGTCCAGATGGCTACTTCTCCAGTAGCAACTGATTTACCTGCTTTTTTTGCTATCTCACCAGCCCCAGTCTATATCCCCATTATAGACACAAGTCAAGACGGAGCCCCTCCCCACCAGTTAAAAATAATCTCTTGGAATGTTGCTGGCCTCAGTAGCAAATTAGCATTACCACATTGGAATGATTTAGTAGAGGGCAATGATATCTGCGTTTTCCAGGAAACGTGGAGCTTGGTCCCTTCATATAAATCGGGCTATAGCTGCTTTCATATACCTGCTACCACCATAGGGAAGGGTCGTCCTTCGGGAGGGCTGACTATATAGGTTAATATTGCCCTGAACTGCAGAATCTTTGAACACAAAAGCTTGAGCCCAGATATTATGAGACTTATAATTAGGGGCCCAAGGGGGGGTGTAACAATGGATATATTTAATGCCTATATTAGGGGGACAGTAGGGGGCAAACCCTCATCTATCATTACACTCCTCGAACAAGGCTTGTCAAACTGCTCGTCCCATTCTAGAGTCGTGGTCGTAGGAGACTTTAATAGCACTTTCGAGTCTCTTAGTACAGAGGATATATTAGGGACAGAGGAAGACGACAGAAAATGGGGCGTTCCCATGCTAATTATACCCCCGATAAAAAGATGGTCGCAGTTAGCTGTCCAAATTAACGCACTCACCATGGAATATGGTTTGAGGGCAGCGAATGGCTGGACCAAATCAGATGCCCAGAGGGCTTTTTCCTACAACAGAGCTAGCTGCCCGTTGTGTATTGACTACATCTTACTGGACGTTAGGCTCTGGGGCCTTGCTCCAGACATGGCGGTGGGAAGCACAACTGATAGCGATCACAAAGCCCTCTGTCTGCCCATGAAGCTCCATGGGTACTTCCTTGATCTCCTGCGAACACCCAGATGCACTCTGTAACTAAAGAGGTGATTCCCTCAAACTCTAGAAGAGCCCTAAAATGGCACAAGGTTGCTCTACAAGAGCCAAAGCTAGAGGCCATTAGGCAAGTATTGCATAAAAACATCATTGAGTTATGGTAAGAATTACCAGTAGTGCCTACCAATGCTCTCTTTATACATACACATACAATTGAACAGATTAGCGCTCATTTCCAAGTATCCAACAGGCCTATCAAGCCTGCTGCACACACGAGGAGCAGACGATCATGCTACACCAAGGACTGCAGACTCAAGAGGAGAGCCTTGGCAGCAGCAATCAGAGCTAAGAACGGCCCTGCTATTAAAGCCACAAGGAAAGATTATAGAGATGCCCTGCACCATGCAAAGCTAGATTTGGACGAAACACGCTGGCAAGATTTAAAAAATGTCAGTTTAGCAAGGGACGCCAACCTCTTTTGGACGCTTGTTAGATGGGTAAACAAGGGGAAGCAGACGAAATCTCCAATCACATTTCGTCCCAGGCTTGGCATGACCACTTTGGGGAACTCTACACTGGGTCAACGACGTAAGTGTGGATGGCCAATGCGACCATCCCACGACCTATCTTGAGGAGGGTGACAGTGACCTATTTACTTTGAACGAAGTTGAGTCTGCTATAAGCAGGATAGTCGCTGCTAAAGCCCCGGGACCAGATGGTCTCCATGGAGATCTGTTCCTGCCAGATTGCAAAAAATGGGCTGAGTATGTCCTTCTTCTCATCAATTCCATATCCAGTGGATGTCCAATTCCGGGATCCTGGAAGGGAGCGGAGGTAGTCCCGATTTTCAAGAAGGGAGTTTGAGAGGACCCTGCCAACTACAGGCCAATTAGCTTGATTGATGCAATGCAGAAGATAGTTGGCAGGATCATACTGCAGAGAATTCAACTGTGGGCTGAGGAGGAGGACATCCTCTCTTAATACCAGGCAGGATTCCGGGCCAACACGGGAACGGTGGACCAGGTCTTTAGGCTCCTCTTGATCTATTGGAAGGTGGTAGGGATTGGCAAGGGCTGTCTTTATATAGCTTTTATTGATCTAAAGACTGCCTTTGACCTGGTCCCTAGGAATAGGTTATGGGAAACATTGCGAGACATAAGCATCCCTTCACTAATACTCAACCTGTTAATAAGGCTACACAAGGGTAATTATGCGCAGGTGAGATGGGGGTCCCAAGGACAGCTAACGGAAAATATCCCAGTGAACAGGGGAGTTCGACAGGGCTGTGTATTGGCACCCACCCAGTTCTTCCTATACGTGAAAGGGGTGGTTAGCTTTTTGCAAGAAATACCAGCTGATGCCCCGGCCCTGGCAGGAAATAAGTTACCAACTCTCCTGTTCGCGGACGGAACACTGCTGATCTCCAGGACCCCGGCCGGCTTGCAAAAACTACTGAACAGATTCCAACTCTTTTGTAACAACCGGGGGCTGGTCATAAATACATCCAAGACTAAATTTATGACATTCAGCCCACACAAATCGTTCAGAAATAACATCACATTAGCAGGGATACACCTAGAGAGAGCCACCACCTTTGATTATCTTGGTATACGCCTTTCAGAAAAAATGCAGTAGAGACCTCACCTTGGAAAAATGTTTTTGAACCATACGCGTGTTGCTGGGGCACTGAGCAAAGAACATCGCTCATCATTCAGTAGACCTGTTGCCCCGGCACTCGCTGTATTTGGTGCTAAGGCAGTCAGCTCAGCTCTCTATGGAGCCGAGCTCTGGGGCTTCGACAATTTAGAAGAGATTACCAGGTCAGAACACAAGCTTTTTAGGGACCTGATCATGCTGCCTCAGAGCGTCCCTTTAATCCCATTGACATATGACATGGGCAGGTGCGATTTTAAAGACATGGCTAAACTTCGTCCATTGCTTTTCTGGGCTCGCCTTAGGTGTACCCCTGAACTTGCTAGTTATGCAAAAAAGTTTGCAGAAGTAATGAGTTTGAACACTAACAAGGGGGTTAAATGGATTTACAATGTCAAGGCATTAATGACAATTCTTTGCCTTAAGGTATCCTGCAACACCCAAAATCCCCTGAGTAAAGCAGAACTCAAACGCACCTATTGGGCCTGGATAGATGCCAGAGATCTCAATAATCCAAGTTTGGGAAGGCTTACAGAAGAATTCTTCCAGCATAAACAATCTAGAAACCTCGAACCATACTTGGATATAATTCAGATCCTGAAATATAGGGCATATACACCCAATTCAGATTTGACTCACTTTCAGTTCATGTATTTACCGCGAAGTGGCGCCCTCCATATCAGACCACTGAAGATTGCCCTTCTTGTGGGGCCTCTAAAGAGAGTGTTGCGCATTTTATGTTCACTTGCCCAGGGTCCAGGTAGCTTGTGCCAATCTGCAAACAACTAGTCACTCTCGATCATCGAGTTGCTTTACGTATATTAAAATCTGATTCGAGAACCCTCTTTGTTTGCGGAGTCGCCAAGTACCTGGGCTGTGCCTGGGCAATTAGGCACAGAGCAATAAGAGGGGTGACCTGATCATGATCTAGAACCCTCGCGAGCATGCACAGTAGAGCCAAAGTGAAGGACTAATGTAATCTGAATTGTTATACACTGTCCCCTATATGGAATATCAAATACCCCTATTTTTAACCATGTTCTTATTGTGTTCTTCCTAGTTAAAATAAGTAAAGGAAATGTTCAACCTATGATGAAATATTTTTTTATCCTGGTTGTTTTTAATTCATGTACTGCTATATTTTATGAATTTTAAAAAGATTGTATTTTTTCCTTTTTGTATTGAAGAATTGCCTGATGCTTTTATGATACTTGCTATTGAAATAAAGCTATCTAACTTGACTTGATAGGGACATTGAAACTATGCACAATTTGCTTGTAGATCTAGAGCAATTGGCTGCATTTTCTAATGATGAATTGTATGATGGTACATCTAATTTTGGAGACGTTTTCCTATTAACATTATGGTCACTATGTCTTACACAAAGCTAGTATCCAACGTGCTGCTTACATTTACACTCAATGGGAACACTGCCCAACACCACCAAAAGGTAGTCCAACAACATTTGTACAAAAGTCTGCTTAATTTTCTGGTTTTGATACATCAGACCCAGCCTCTTATTATTTTAGGCTTGCACCAACACCGACAAAGAGAAATATGCTAACAAACACCAAGCTGATATACTTTGCTTCCTTTATTTCCTAACTGTCTGTACAGGTTTTCGACTTTTGGAGAGACACCATAGACACAAAATCCTTCTGGAAGACAAAAGATTGGCAGGTTCAGGAAACCAAGGCTAATTTAGAGCATGCCTTGTACCACATCAAATAATTTTCCCAATGTGCATTAGATGTGCAAAAATGAAGGATTTGAACACACCTTGTATTCCCCCATTTTTTATGTTTTGAGAACAAGCAGCATCTAACACAATTCAGTGAGGATACCTTAGATCCCATGATATGTAATGGTTCTTTTAATTCATCAGCCCAAATTGGAAGGGATGGTTGGTTTGTCCAGTGGACACAAATGGGTGTCAATCTAGATTCCTGGGCGACACCGAAGGGTTTAGGATCAATAGGCCTGATCAGTGATATGTACAAACAGAACAGACTGGGGTGGTGACATCATATAGTGTTGGGAAGTTGTGCCTTGATTGGCTAAAAACCTCAACACTTTCTCAGGTGGAGCAAAACTTTTCTCTTCTTTCTGATGACCTGGATCTCAGGGATTTTCTATAAGGTCACCAGAACCAAAGTCAAAAGCGCTTCTTGTCTGGAATATACAATGAGCTTTGTAAACTTTCTCGACGGGAAGCTGCTGAGAAATTGTACAAGGATCATTTTAGAAAAGGCTTTGGCTGTGTTTGGCAATGGTGTGGCCACATTATCATCCAGAATGTATTAAATGGGCAACATAGTGTCTTCTGCAATTGACATTATACAGAAAAACATGTCTATTTTATAGCATGGACAGTCACAATTATGGTCCACTATGATACTGAGCTGGACGTTGCAAACACTACGTTTCAGCCAAGTGCCATGGCGCCACATCAATTGTATGAATCTGTTTTCTACATTTAATCTGACAGGACAAAAGAAAGTAATGGCACACAGAGATGTGAAATATACCATGTTGCACATTGAAAAATGACACCAATACCTTTTCACATTGGCTGAGACACCATCCACAAATTCGATAATCCATGGTTATGTTACCCTAGAGCTAGGGGATGGTTTTGTGCATGAGTACTGGAAATTACTTTTCAGGTTTAGAAACAGGAATGGGGACACAGAAGTTTTCCTTAGTGGTTCACTTATAAGGATGCTTTAAGTGGGTCCTTAATATTCAAATACATTTCTCTTCATGGAGCATGCAATGCTTCAGTTACAAACCTGTCTTGTTATCTTATGGGTTCCCTGGCTGCTGTGTTGCATCCGGTCTTAAAGCTGCTCTCAAATAGGAGCTAATTGATGCTGAATGATCAAGGTTGCTGTGGAATGGAACCGGGCATCTATTATCTGGTGATGTTAATTCCACAGTCACTTGTTGCACCCAAGTACTTTTTCCACCTACCCGCAGAGTTAGGGAGGCAACGCTATGGCCTTTGATTAATGTTTCCAACATACGCTTTGATTCTCTGAGCAAGCTGAAAGCCAAGCTTTTTCAAAAGGATGTTTCCTTAACTTCAGCCAAACAGTATGAGGAGTGGGTGTTATGTTCCCGGCTTAAGCCCATGCAGCGAAGCAGCTTATTTCTTACAATCTCCTATTTTTCACAATAATATTTTGGCTGTAATCTTTTGCACACATTTACGTGCACAATAATGTTGGATTAGCTTCTCTGAAACGACATTGTTTACACATCTAGCTTTGCACAACATTAACACGATGCCTCGAACATCACGTACAAGGCCTCTTTACGCACTAGGTACAAATGTAATTCTATCTTTATCCACAGGGCAACAGAGCTATCTATATATTCGAAACATTGCTAATGTACACATACATTGCAAGGCTGCTTTCTATCATAAATAATGAGCATCCTGATAGATTAGCAGAGGAGGCACTTCAGCTGACACTCAGGGTCCCCGCATGCTGAGACTTCACCACGCAGTGGTCTGACATCTCTGTAAAGGGGTGTCCAGTTCGTAATCAAGATGGCCTCTTACATTCTCTCCCATTAGGTAATGGGGTTGGATCATCCCTTGGGGGATTCATGGCTTTACAACCACGCACCCTCTAGGTACAATTAGAGAACGGTCTTGCATAGTAGGAGTACACCTGATTACTTCCTTATTTATGTTCCTGCATATATACACTGTTTTAACACCATGGTAAAACTGTATCTAATATTTACACTCTTGTAATCGCTTTCATCAGCTTTTGTCTACTGATTATCACAGCACATGTATTCTATAGAAGAATAACGTTGGTTCAATAAATATATTGAAAACGTCCCACTGTGTATTCTGTATACTTCTCTGAGCATGAGTGACTACTTGAAAGGTTCTGATCTGTTTGCATGATCCCTGAGGGGGCAGGGTTGTCATGTTCAGTGGTTGCCAGAAACTATTCACTACCTGGTAAGGTTAGAGGGGCTTACAGTGGCACTGTGAGCTAGCTGGCCTATAGGCTACATATACTGCAGGGGTGCCCAAATTCAGTCTGGTCAACTCACCCAAAATGTATGTTGTCCAACAAATGCACAGATACTATGGATTGGAAGGAACTACACAACACCCTCTTTAATGTTGTTTGAGTCCCGAGGAGGTTGGTGGTCCCCCGGAGGTCTATAAGCCCACCATTATTATTAACATACGCCTTGGTGAGGTGGTGGTCACCAGGGCATAAATAAGCCCTTGAAGGGAGGCCCGAGCACCTCTCTCCCTATTTCATAAAAATATGCATGTCCACGGGACCTGGCCAACCCTGGGGCTACATTGACCAAACAATCGCGGGAGGCTGCGCTTGTTGTTTTTATTTAATTCACTGTGATATTTGCAAATATTTGTGCATTTTACCGTAATTTTTTATGCTTTTTTGCCCTTGTGGGGTCCCTCTGAGACCTGCAACCCCAGGACCAAGGCTAGGGGATTAGGGGATTACTACCTTACCCCCTTGTCTATTTTGTGTGTGTTTTTTGAGGGGGGATCGACTGTAGCGAGCCCCAATCAGAGTTCTGCAAATCTCTGCATGAGCTCATCAATATGCGTGAAGGCTTCACGATTGTAGATATACAAATTTGGATTTCCTTTAATATCTCACAAACTATTGATCGAATTTATACCAAATAACTGAAAGTGTAATATGCGGACAAAAAGTTTCCCTTACTTATACATTACCTACAGGCCGGTTCGCCAGTAGGTAGTTAAAGTTATGTAGTTAGGACTGTGTTTCCATAGGAAAAGTGTTTTTTGACATACCTATATCTTTGGTGCCATTTGACGAATCATTGAAAAACTTTCCAAAAAACAGTGTGCTGGCGATTCTAGTTGTGCTTGGAATGTTTCGGGGTGATCCAACAAGTGGGGACCAATAAAAAGAGAGGGTCAAACAAAGTGTTTCCCATGTTAAGTCCCATTGAGAATTTAAACATGATTTCAGCTCAAACCGCTGAACGTAAATACAGCATATTTGGCAGGAAGATAGCTCTTGGTCCAGAAGGCAAACATTTTGTAATTTGGTGTAAATCCATTTAGTAGTTTTCAAGATATTAAAGGAAATCCAAATTTGTGTATCTGGGTGGAGCCTAAGCACCGATCTCATGGGGGGATCTGATTGTTTGTCAGCACTTCAAGCAGGAAGTGATGGCCACCATCTTGGGACCAATATACATGATAGCACCCCATTGAAATACATTGTAGTGAATGGCATGTTTTGAGGGTCACAAAAAAGAGGAAGTATAAAGGGTGATAACCAATTTTAGTTATAATATAAATCATTTGTTGATGATACAATTCTAATTGTGGTGTGTTCTAATGTGATTTTACCCTGTGAAAATGCCTTCTGCTGGGATTTCATTAATCATGTTCATGAGAATAAACTGTTTTCACATAATTTTTCCATAAAGGGTAAGGAAGGTGCTCCGCCATATTAGAATGCAGCCTGACATTCTCAGTAAAATATATACGCCCAACAGTAGCAACCTGTCAGTTGATTCCCTTGTATTTCACTGCAGCCTCCCAGAGTGTTCGAAACAACAACTAGAGCGCTAACAGTCTGACTTAAGACAAAAGTATGGCACACCTGAAGCCATTTAGATTGAATCAAACTGGTAAAACGTAAAATATTTAATTTAGAAAGGAACAAAATGAGGGGGTTAATTTTGTCATTGAAATTACGGTTAGTGCCATAAAAAGAAAAATTAGAACACATTTTAAGTGTGTTCTCAAATGTCTTCCGCTCCCACTTCATTAAACATTCTGACTTGCCGAGTGATCATGCACTTTCTACACCAGCAGCAGACTGACAGTTAACTCCATGGTAATCAGCAGCTTTACTACAGTGTTCTAATAAGCAACTAGAGAGCTAACATTCTGAATTTATGCCATAAATATGGTACATCTGAACTGCATCTTAATTGAATCAAAGTGGAAAACTGAAAGCATTTTCTTCTGAGGATATTGCAGTAAATGAGGAAATTAGGGAGCTTCATAACAAATAAGTCTCCCAAGATGGCTGCCAGAGAAGAAAGAGCAGAAATGTACCGCAAATATCACCCAAATGTTGCACAAGTATACCCAATGATGTTGGGAGATGAAGCCCACTTTAGTCCTGAGGCCCTCAGGAGGCAATGGGACATCATCCCCCCACCAGCAGTGCGCCGAAAGGTGCGTTTGCAGAGTAATGGAGAAAGGGAGCATGTCCTCTGACCACCTCTCATCAATCCCACTGTGTGTGGCTTACTGGAGGTAACAGGAGGTCTTGTTGGCCCTTAAGGACTCTCAGCAGCCAAGGGGACTTCATCCTCAACCAGCAGTGTGCCAGGAGGTGCATTTGCAGAGTGGTGGAGAAAGGAGGCGGGCTTCTGGTGAGTTTTCTTTTTGTTTTTGTTTTTGTTTTCTTTTCTAAGGGAAAGGGGGCTGCACAGCCATTCTTTCCTAGCCTTATTTTGGCCCCATCCCCCGGGGCCAGACATTTTAACAATGGGGAAGAGGGCCACCTGGACCCCCACTCCGGGCCTAATTTGGACCCGGGGACACCATCCCACTTGGCCCTGCCTTTTTCTTTTTTCTATTTCTTTTTTTTTTTTTTTAAGAAAAGAAGGGTGTACTGCTTGTATGACTACCACCTCTCCTGGGGCAATAATAAGCCCCTGGATGGGGCACCCATATGGCCCCCTTATTTCAAAAATGCCCCCGGGACCTGGCCCACCCGAGGGCTGATAACTAACAAAGTGCAGGAGCCCACGCTTCATTTGTAATAAAACAAAAACGTTTCAGCAGGATCCACGGATCCCACTGAAAATATAAAAAGAAAATGCTTTTTTGGCACTGGTGGGGTCACTCTGGGACACCCCATAAGAGGTCTAGGGGGTCAGGGTATTTCTACCCTGCCCCTTTTTCTTTTTTTTAAATGTTCTCTTTCTGGCACTTGGCTCAAGCTGTGTCCCAAGATGGCTGCCAACACTTCCTGGTTTGAAGTGTTGGCAACCAATCATATCTCAGCACAAGACCGGGAGGTGCCCCTGACTCTCCAACACCCATGTGTGCCCCTCCTTGCAGCACCTGTTTGACAACATATGTTCTTTTAATGCAGAGGGCCCCCGACACCACTTTAAAAGCATCCTATTCCACTGCAGTGTCAGCCCCTGTGCCCGTGTTTTCACTGAAGAACTGCTTTATGTGGTCTGTCAATGTAGAGTGAAGTGCAGGCTGATTGACCGCCTCTCACTGAAGCCTCCACGTCGGGATGTTTTGGTGCAACCAGCCCCAAGCAAAAGAGAGTTCCATGGGGCAGTGATCCAAAAGCAAGCACCCCAGATATTCTGTACCAATCACCCTCCTGGCTGCTGCAACATTACAATAGAATTACTCTATTCAGGTATGCAGTGCATATAGCCCTGAGTAGAATGATTATTCTTTGTCCTCAGGATGCAGGGACAACCATGCATCTACCACATGGAGATCCCTTGCCTACTGCTTGAGGCATTTTGTCACCGCCATGGTTTGAGCCCCTGAAAATGGGGGAGTAGAATGGCCCATCAAGACGTCACACACACAATTGAAGTTTCCACCCCACATGCAAGGTGCCCATGCATTTTCCAGGAGGGACTTAGTAAAGTGGTCAGAAACAAAGACATGCATTTGGCATATAGATAGCCACTAGTGAGAAGGGGGGCTCCATCTAATACTGTCTCGAGACCTGTTTACCTACCCTCCAGATTCACCATACTATGGTTAATATAAATGGGACCCCTGGAGAAACCCAAATGAACAACCCTTTGGCATAAATCGAGTAGGTGTTACCCACTGTTAGACCCTGCCAGTCAAGGCCTGCCTTGTCCCAAGATGAGAAAAAGTATTGCATTACTCACTACTGTCCCAACCATCCCCCACACACATCAGCCTGAAAATACATAACAGCACAGTGGTCAATCTAGGCTCCGAAAAATTGGAACCACAGACCCCATTCCGTTTCAGGGCTACAAAACCTGCACCACCAAGCAGTATGCACTAGAAACAAATACTGCCCATCTCGAAAGGTGAGGGAAGCCAACTATTGAGATGGCCATAATCAAGTGGCTCCCATGGAGCCACACACCTGCACAGCGCCAAGCCCCCCTTTCCCCATTTGTCTGTGGATACGAGAACTGTCCAACAGTCCCATCACAATGGCCATCATTCTCGCCTGTCATTGGAGATCAAATGACTTAGGTGCAGAGAAAAAGAGTGATAACTAATTTCAAAAAATAGAATCAGCTGTCATTGGCAAAATTGTTGGTCCCTGTATCAAAGCCAGCACAGCGTTGTCAATGTGTACCTTGTCTATGTCAGTGTGGATGTCTTCACCAGCTCACAGCAGACTTTCTTGAGGTCTATGTTGTGATCCCAGCTCCTCCACCACCCTCACTCTTCATTTAGCAGTTGCTCTGTAGTAGCTTTACCTCGTATACTTCTGGCAGATTTGCACCTGTTTCTGCCATCCCTCGTCAAGGTCAGACTGTCTGGTCGATCTCAATTCCCCTTTCACCTCAAGCCACACCTATGCATCCATTGGGGTATTAAAATAATGGATAATAGCTCAATGCAGGATACCAACCTAAGTGAGGAAACATCATGGAATAGCACATGTTCATCAGCCAGAGGTGCTTAACTTCCAGAAACGATTCCTGACTCCATTGTACCTCAATGGTGTAATCTGGACAAATGTTCAGTGTACAGTTTTCAACATTCCATGGACTCCTGCTATGAGAGACTTGTAAAAGGTGATTCCTGTCAAGATAATTAAGGAGTCTAGCTTCCACCGGTTTGGGTTGACCTCCGAGAGCTGGTGATCACTACGGGACACTATGCGCACGTTCGATAGAAAAGAAAGTAGAATGTTTACCACCTGGTACCTTGTCTGCAACCACTCCTCCAGGTAGAGTTCCATACAAAGTCCTTCCTCCCTCTCTGGTAGGCCTAAATGGACACTTTATTTCTGTTGGAGAGCCCTTCAGCATCATCCGCATTCACCTCGTCTCAGTGCACCTGCAGGTGTGCCTGCATATCCCATATTGAGGGTGCATCGATGTCAAAGTGAACTCATTTGTTTCCTCTCTCTTCAAGAGTTTTTTATGGTCTGCTCTGAGTAGCCCTTTTTCCTGTGCCACAGCATACATTTTTGGCTTGTGTAGTTTTAACATCAAGGATTGCTGGTGAGATAGCTTCAAATTTACCAGTGGGTAGCCTGAGGGTTGCCTCCATAGTACTGGTAGAGACCTTCTGATGACTGGCATCCACAGGTAAGGAATCAATGCCTTCAATATGTCCTACTCCCTGAAGGCCCTGTGGTTTCACTATCTCCGCGCACCAGTAAACTCTAGGGCATGTTCACCAGCTTCATATGCCTCGAACAGGGAGCATCGCCACAGGCCAATGCCAGAGGTTAGTTTTGAGGTCAATTATAAAGGCTAAGCTCCAGATGTCAGTGTAATCCAATTGGGAAGCATCCATAAGCCAATATCTGTTCGCAAGCTGGTAAAATCCATGTAGAGCAATCTGTAGTAAGGCGGCCACCACAGGAATCACACCTTGAGGCCACGGTAACCATCAATATGGATCCACTTCCTTGTGCATTGTATCCCCTCTCCAGCCAGCATCTAGAAGCTGGGGACCATAGGCCAAAAGGTTCGTCAGAGCCGCGTCTGTTGATGAGGAGGGAGGGAAGGAAGCAGGCCCCTGCAGCAATTGGTGTTTCAGTGTGCCACTTTAAATCATGCATTCACCTCTCAGTGCCGAAGGCCAGCTCTGAGCATGCACAGGAATGGATCATCTCTCTCAGGATCCAGGAGTGTGGTTCTCGTTTAGGCAGACAGCCTCCGGGATCTGCCTCCAGACCTGCTTTGAGTAGCTCCACTCACTTTCTTTGGATTGTGCCTTGGCACAATGACAGGCCATCACACTGTTTGCGCCTTGACTGGAGCTTGCTCCTCCATCCTCCAAGGTACCTCGTACTGCAGCAACATTCAGTAAAGCATTTCCCCTCGTCAGTATTGTCTTTGGTGGGGGACCTCTCTTCTAGCAGTATGTTGATCATGGCATGATCCAAGTGGAGCTTCCTGTAGTGTGACTCACTCATCCACCATCTTGGCTATGCCCCAAGGCTGTTTAACATAAGGCAAGGAACATACAGGAGTTAGATCAGAGACACATTTAAGAGAATTCCATCCCAGCTGTCAGATGTAAAGAACCCAAAACCGTGATCAGTCCTAGGTTATTGAGGATAACAGTTACCTTTTTTATTGGGTAAGCATATGTATTTTTATTTTCTGTATTTCAGAGAAAACCACTTCTCTGCGCTATAAGGATGAGCAACATCGAGCTGTAAAAGGTGTCTTAGAGAACTATCTCTCCCTTAATGTAATGTTTTGGCAACTTTGGAACTGTTCCTCAACATCTAATATATTTTGTTCTTGAGAAGCATCTTGTCCTCCATATTGATAATCATAGAATGAAAGTGTTATAAATCTTGATTTTGGCAAGAGGAATTGGTTCCATTCACACACTGGAGGATGTAGTTAACTCTATTCTTGTTTTTGTGGTTTGCATTCTCAATACAGTCTATTACCATCTAGGAAGATGTTTCGTTATGGAGTTTGGTCCAGTATTGGGTTAACTTCTTGGCAGCATTAGGGCAGGACAAGTCAACTGACTTGCTGGTTTCAGGTTCATCCAAGGTCAGCTGGACCATTTCACATTGAGTTTTCTTGGCCTTGCTCCTTGTGGCCAGTCGGGGGTTTTCTTGCAGACTGCTGAGCTGGGTAAAAGAGGACATGTTCTTTGTATTGGTTAGACAACACTATAACTTAGTTCAGACTGTGTCCATTGGAAACCCAATCCTTTCCTTTTAGTTTAGTTTTGTATTAGGCCAGATATTTCCTTTGAAAATGTACTTATTAGGCAACATTCCCAGACACCCTTCTAGACACAGTTTCAAACCTGATAACAATAGACTCCAATCTATGCATTCTGGATGACCTCAACATTTGGTTTGACAAACCCAATATGCCCCATCCGACAACAATAATCACTGGCCTAGATGCACTGAACCTACATCAGATCATGCACAAACCCACACACATCGCTGGACACATCCTAGATGTAATTTTTGCTAATACCGGACTAGTTAACTTTCAAACTATAACTCTAGTCACATGGTCAGACCACCATTTGCTTTCTTTCCAACATAAAACAACACTAAGCAACTCACCTGAAACTACCTTAAATGCATCCACCTAACTAACATCCAGTACAGACCTGGAAACAATAAATTCTGCTAAAAAAACTATATGAGTGGCTACAGGAAGCTTTTTACATCCTAATACCACTCAAAACTACACAACAGAACAAAAGAAAAAAAGCACATTGGAGAAATATAGAGATAAAAGACATAAAACAACAAATTAGAACGCTGCAACGTGCCTGGCTCAAAACAAACGCCATACAAGACAAACTTCACCTACAGAAAATTAACAGATTATACAAATGAGCTATCAAAAAAGCTAAGAAAAGATACTATTCAGACAGAATTCAAAAGGCTAAATGTGCAAATAATGAGTTCTATAAAATACTCAATGAATTTAGTAAACCAAATTGCCTGGAAGGAACTCATCCTCTTATTCAAGATTTCACAGACAAACTGGCAAATCATTACACGGACAAAGCAGACACGTTGGACTCATACTTAAAACATAGACAAAGCACCAGCACTAATCCTTTTACAAAACAACAATCCAAGAATACTCTAACCCAGCAACTCTGTTCCTGCCAACACATCTCACACAATGAATTTATGGACATGGTCAAAGCAGGCAGGCCTGTCGGCAGGCCCCTTCTGACCCGTGTCCACCGCAACCTTTCAAGACAATTCTTTTAACAACCTCTGCTGCCACTCCAATAGGAAGAATCATCAACGAATCCTTAACTATTGGAATATTTCCAAGAGAACTCAAAAAGTCATACATACTCCCTTTACTGAAGAAAACAAACTTGGATCCGCTGAACCCTGACAACTACAGACCCTTTCCTGAGCAAACTGATGGAAAGAGCAGCGTTCGGCCAGATGTCACAATCCATTGAAGAGAATGCCATACTTTCAGACTTCCAAACAGGATTCTGCCTTCTTTGCCATCTGGGATGACCTGAAGAACACAGTTGACCGCAATGGGGTTGCTGCGCTACACCTCTTGGACATCTCGGCTGCCTTTGACACAGTTGACAATACCACTCTGAAACAAAGGCTCTACGAAGCCGGCATAGAGGGGACTGCTCTAGAATTGATCACGTCCTACTTTTGAAACAGAACTAATGTCATCCATACCCCACCTTTCTCGTCCAAACCATACTCTGCAAAAGCAGGGTCCCCCAAGGCTCTATCATCTTGCCCATGCTTTTCAACATCTACATGAAGTCATTACTGACACTGATCAATCAGTTTCCACTCACGTACTATAACTATGCAGATAACACACAAATACTCCTTCAACTAGAATGCCCCAAAGACATAGGAAACTCCCCAATTTTTAGTTGTCTCTGAGCCATGGATCAGTGGATGACTTGGAGCCATCTCAAACTGAATGCTTCCAAAACGGAAATCCTCACTTGTGGCAACTTGAAACATTATGACCTACTTGCCGCCTGGCCTGATGAACTGGGATCACCACCTAAAGTATCGAAGGAAGTAAGAAACCTCGGAATGACCATGGACTCCAAGCTATTGATGAATGCCCAAGTGGGCAAACTAGCAAGATCAAGCTTTCTCACTAGAAAAACTCAGCGACAAATCTTCCCCCATTTGGGATTTCCACACAAGGTCTAAGCTACCATCTCTCTTGTTCTGTCCAAACTTGATTACGCCAATAGCCTCTACCACGGATCACCTTTCATGATTATGAAAAGACTACAACGGATTCAGAACTCGGCTGCCAGACTACTCTTGTATTTCAAGCCACGAGACGACATCTCACCTGTCTTGAAAGACCTGCATTGGTTACCGGTTGCCAGAAGATCCACGTTCAATCTGCTTTCTATCATCCACAAAGCGATACATGGAATGGGGCCACTCTTCATCAGGAATAAAATCACCTAACACATTCAACAAAGGAACCTCCACTCTAGAGTGGCACCTTGCCTCAAAATCCCAAGATGCAAGAACAAAACATGGGTGGCTCATCCTTCTCTGTTCAAGCAGCCAAACTATGGAACTCTTTACCCCCAACATAAGATCCACGGACAACCACCTTATCTTCAGAAAGCTCCTCAAGAATTGGATCTTCTCCATATAAGCACCATATGCAAACAGAAATATACAGCATATCCCTCTGTATATAAGCATTTATTTGTACTATAGATATGTACCTATCTTTGAGTATTGCTTTGTACAAACATGTAGAATAATTATCTTGTTAAAAAGTAAATGAAATACGTTTTTCAGTACAACACAACTTGAAAACCAGAGTTTATTTAATGCATCTTTAATCTACATATACTTACTTCCTTTGTGCATCTATATACCTTCCATTAACTTGGATCTATATATATATTTTTTTCTCCTAAAAAAGCATATTCAATGCACTACCCTATTTCTCACCCTATACATCTATCAATATCTGTAATCTACAAATACTTACTTCCTTTATGCATCTATATACTTCCCGTGTACTTATGTATCTGTATCTGTATTACTTTCTTCTAATTCAGCATATCCAATGCACTACCCTATTTCTCACCCTATACCTCTCTCAATATATTTTCTACCCCAAATATCTGACCCATCTGAGACTTCTTTCTACTACTCTTTCCAATGCACTACCCTATTTCTCACCCTATACCTCTATCAATATATCCTCTACATCCACTCTCACATTTATCCCAAACCCCATACCACTACTATGATCCCCAAAATAACCCTTTCTAGACACTCTATTACTCTACCCCTCCTTGCATCATCTGACACCTCTTTTACTATACCTACCCCCGATACAAGCCTTTCTATACTCTTCCCTCTGACTTTTCTCCTCCACTTCCCTTTTTACTCATCCCAAGCCTCCTCCTACTGCTATGACCTTCAAAACAAACCAAAAAAAAGTCTAAATCCTTCACTCTACTATCCCTCCACTATCCTTTTCAATCAAAAGAACAGACTAACATGTCCACTTCTCAAATTTCTTATTTCACTATACTAATCCTTTATGGGTTCCAGAGTAGCGTGCTACTCACCAAAAAAGAGTTTTAACACCTCAGGGGTAGCAAGTACTATATAAATGCAAACCTTATCCCCTCTTCTACCCCTTCCCTACCCTTCTCAATCCAAATAACTGAATAACATATCCACCACTCTAGTTGCTTTCATATTTCACTATACTCATTTTCAACAATAATCCTTTATGGGTTCCGGAGTAGCGTGCTACCCGCCAAAAAAGTGCCTCAACACCCCATCAGGGGTAACAAGCGCTCTATATTAATGCATACCTATTTAATAATAATAATCCACATTTGTAAAGCGCGAACAATCACCCGTAAGGGTCTCTAGGCGCTGGGCCATCGGGAAGATTAAGCAAGCTATTGCACAGTCACATGGTGCTGGGCTAATCTGCCGCCGGCACCGGGGATCGAACCCTGATCCCCAGATTCCGGCATCAGTCGCCCTGGCCGCAGCTCCACACCTCTTCCCTCTTCTATTATGCTGCTACTCTTTTCTATCCAAATGACTAAGTAACATATCCACTACTCAAATTACTTTCATATTTCACTATACTAATTCAACACTAATCCTTTATGGGTTCAGGAGTAGCGTGATACTCGCCAAAAAAGCACTTCAACACCCCATCAGCGTTAACAAGCGCTATATAAGTGAAAACATTTTTCCTTCTTCTATCCATCCGCTATCCTTCTCACTCCGAATAACTGACTAATATCCACCACTCAAATTAGTTTCCTATTTCACTATCCTAATTCCCCACTAATTCTTTATGGGCTTCCGGAGTAGCGTGCTACTCGACAAAAAAACACTTCAACACCCTATCAGGGGTAACAAGCGCTATATAAATATAAACCTTTTTTTCCTCTTCTATCCTTCTGAATACAAATAACTGACTAACCTATCCACCACTCAAATTACTTTCATATTTCACTATACTAATTCAACACTAATCCTTCATAGGTTCCGGAGTACTCACCGAAAAAGCACTCCGACGCCTCGTCAGGGGTAGTAAGCACTATATAAATGCAATTACAATTACAATACAATACATTAACTTTATCAGATGTTTCTATTTTGTTGTTCCTAATCCATTTTGATGGGAGTTTACTTCATGTTCTTTCTCTGTTTTGTGTTCCAGATCCATTCTGTCTGAGAGTATAAAAGATAACTTGCTATTCTGCTTGATGTGTCACACTGCACTCTTGACTCATTGCTTAGTTCAGAAGGCTTTCACTTTTCCTCCCACTTCTACTCCATGCATTCTATCGGCTGGTCTTGATCTGCCTATTTTTTTTAGAGGTTGTTTTGCTATTGAATTTTTTCCTCTCAGAGGCGGCATTTTCTCCAGTTTGCCACCATTTCCATTCGTAATCTAGCTACCATTCTGGACTCAGAAGTGGAAATAAGAGGCAGTAAGCTTTATCTTCAAACGAAAAGCCGCAAAAGAAATGTCCCTTGAGACCTGTTATTGGCACAAAATAATAGACAGGAGAACTGTTGCAATAGCTTCCAAGGGACAATGTTGGTGACATCTGCACCACCTCACTTAGCTATCTTTCTTGGCGTCACACCGCAAGTTAGAGTGGGGCTCATAGGGGAAGGAGTTGCCACTTTTCAGAACTGCAATTGAGGGATTCTAATATGATGTCTTGAAGGAGTCTGTGGGCACCTTGGGGTCTTGATATCTGTGAGACACTGAACCACATTTACTTGTTATGGCAATTTTTTGAGAGACACTAATTGCTATCAACGATGTCATCTTTACTGACTCCACATTCCACAATGTTTGCTTAGCTGTCTGAGTACCTTTAAAGATTTATAAAAATGGCAGTATATACATGCATAAATCCATCCATCCATCCACCCATGCATACATACATGCATACATACTTACATACATACATACATACATATATTCACATATACATACATTTCTTCTGAGCCTCAGAAACTAGGCTACTGTATTATGAAAGACGGTTTCTGAGTGACGTTCCATACATACCAATGCATTCAATGATGATCCTTTACAGACCACCTTAGGAGAAATTGAAAAAGACTGACTTTCACCCTTTTATTACTCCTCCCAGCGGTTAAAATGAAGACGTCAGAAGATGCTCATCATTTAAAGGATGTAGTTTACCATTTCAACAAAGGTATCCATCCAAAGGTGAATGGTTACTGCTAACTCAACTAAAATAGCCATCGTGGAGATTGAAATAAAGTTGGTCCCTCTTTCAAACACAACTATTTTTAGAAACCATACTTGATAAAAGATGGGAATGCACGCCCTTACTGCCTTCAGGCCAATAATGTTTCAGAGATTAACTGCTTCTGGCTAAATAGAGGTGGTCAATTCCACAACCAGGGTAGAACTATTATCAGAAGTAATGCAAATATTATCAAGGTGCGGGGGACTGAAGTTGTTCATCATCATCCTCACAAAAAGTGTCCTTTGCAACATCAGTAGCAATGGAAAAGTGATAGGGGCATATTACCAATGAGTTGCAATGATTTTCACAGAGCGCGCTTAGCGCTGTTTTTCTTATCTCTGGCTATCTCTGGATTTCATCGCCGTGATAGCACGTTATTATCAACTCTCATCTCAAAGGTGATAAGAAATCCAGCGATAGTGGCGAAAACAACCATTATCGCGAGAAATCCAGAGATAACTGAGCAGCGATAATAGAAAAGCTCGCTGATACGATAGTGTGTACTTAACCATACAATCCACTTCCCATAGGCAATAAGGCTAAGTCAGGTTTTTGCAGGCGTTAGACTCATGCGATAATGGGGGCTTAGCGCACCTTTTATTATCGCTTCACTGTTCACGGGCCGCGTTGTTAATACCGCGATGTTGGTTTTGCGATAATTTCTCATGTTGTCTTAGGAGGGAACACCTACTTTGCATTTCATTAGCGATAGCTTTCGCTGTCATGAGATGCGTTACAAAATCGGCTGCTAACATGCGCTAATGCATGTTAACGACGCCTTGATAATAATGAGATAAATAAATCGCCGCTTTTTCGGCGCTATGTGCCGAAAAAGCGGCGATATATCTCTTGATAATATGCCCCATAGTCTCATCTTCCAACATAGTTCATACTTGACCTGTTAGGCAGGCTCTACAGTACTTGTCTTTTTAAACTCCTGTTTGCAGCCAGGACTGTGGCCAGTAAAAGTGACCTAGTAATCTCCACTCTTCTGTACCAGAGGTGTCCGTACCAGAGGTGTCCAGCCAAATGTTTTTTGGAGGCATTTTGCGCATTTGACAATTACAAGATGGAGGTCTCCAATTCTCGATATTTTACTTCCATAAAATAGAAGATATTCATTTAATAAATTGTAAATAACTCAAGTGCTAACCTTTTTTCTGGGACAACTGTCCGACTCTGTGGGCCCTCCTGCAAAATGGCACCAATGGTCAAATATCCTTCTAGTGGTGTTCACGGGCCAAACAGTACCATCAATAATTCAGACATTGCCACACAGAATCCTGACTATTCCAAGTGTTTTTTCTCTGATGAGATGTGATGTGAAAGCCAAGAGGTAAACAGGAAGCTTAGGCCAAGTGTAAACGCGTACTGAACTACATGAAAATGGAGGCCATCAAAGGTCTAGAGAAGACTATGAAACATGAATACATTGAGAGATGTGATTGATATATGTTATAACGCCACTTATAACAAACAACAGCATTCAAAGCATGGCAGGCACATCGAAATCCACAAAGTGAAACTTGTTTCTGCTCATTAAAAAAATCAATATTGCATGGTGGAATATGCAATGAAAGTGATTAACAAGACATATTCTGCACTGCTAATAATGTCTTAACAGAAAACTGCATACAGTTTATGATTGTGTTGAACAGTCGATGGTAGAAGTCTGCAAAAGTTGGTGTAAAATCCTGAAAGCAAATTTGAATGCTTAACTTATCATTTTCACATCATAACTACAAAGCAATTAGACCTTGTTAGACCTGGCCCTTTTTGCAGGGTCATCCCCAAACATTTTGGCTTCCACCGCCTCTTTTTCTGATCTTCTTTTTGTTGGCTTTAGGACTCTGGGAACTTTACCACCTGTAATGAGTACTAAAGTGCACCTCTCCCTTCTAAACATGGTATGATTGCCACCTGCTTGACATATTTAATTTATTTGAAAATCCCTTGTTAAGTGGCATCCCATATACCCAGGGCCTGTAAATTAAATGCTACAAGTGGGACTGCACCACTGCTTGTGCCACCCACTGAAGAGGACTGCTATGCTGCCAGGAGGAACCAGCATTTGTACTACCTGCTTTGTTGTGTTGGCCTGCTGCCTGCTTGTCAGCAGGAGGGACACCCACTTTGCATCTTGATCTTATGTGCTGGCCTTCTGCCATATATTTTATATATTTTCAATTTTATCTATTTATGAATTTGTGCATAATATTAGGTGTATGTATTTTGTAATTTGTAAACATAACCTAATATTTTAAATACGTAAATAATATATTTCGGGGAGAACACCTTGAACGCTACTTTGTTTTATTTTGTTTTATATTTGTATACATGTTTGCATTTAATTTCTTTAATTTATTTTGCCCTTTTCTTATTAACCTAATCTTATCTAGTACTTTTAATAAATAAGTTAAATGTATTGAAATGGAGCTGAGCCACTTTTTTACATGTAATAAATTGATTCAATAATCAATTAAATTTTATTTCAATTAAATGATATATATTTTTGAATTACTGTATCCACAATTTAATTATATTACTTACCTTGGGTGATGTAATAGTCAAAGATGTGGTTTAACAATACTTTTGTCACCGTTAAGTTGTGACCATGATGAAATTGTCACTCAATGTCGAGGGGATGCACCTTTTCTTAATTCCCAGTGTTCAGGGATTCCTTGTAACCCGACTTGAACTATAGCAGAATCATACAAACCCCCCGAGGAACATTGCATTTTATAGAATTTTTCATTCACTCAAAGGAATTATAGGAACTAAAATTCTACCATTGCTCAACACATTAGTTCCTGACCAATTCACTCAACCACTAATTTTCCAACTGTGAATGCAAACTTCATTGCCCAGAGTTCTTACCTCACACATGAACATCATGAACAAGATATGCAATCTATGAGCTTACATATATGAACTTTGTTTTGCATGGCTCAGCTTTGGTTCAGTCCCTCTTGAATGTAATCCCGCTACATTCAAGCTACAAGCACAATACAAAAAAGCAAACAAATCAAAGGTTTTACTTTTTCTTTACAAGTTCAGTCTAGGAGCACAAAGAGTGATATTGGTATATTATAGAACAGAATACCAATCAGCTGATATGCGTGAAATGCTTACTCATTGGAGTGGGAATATTAATGGACACTAAGGTCCCGATTATGATACCTGGTGGTCAGACTGTGGAAATGTGGATTTTCCTGATCAGTTATGTCCCCTATCTTGGACCCCAACGGTTCTATATGCATGTTACAAGTACATGTATGTTCCCTCCAGTTCCAGTTTCTAAGACGCAAACATATGTGTGTCTACCGTCAACATGTTCTCTGTCAGATCCGCCATCAATGGGCTGGATATTCGATTCCTAAGTATGAAAGGCCACCGACTTTATATGGCTAAGTTACTTCATTTTTACAGTTCAGGCAAGTAGGCCCGATTCTGTCCTCAAGCCTTTCCCTGCTTTCTGTCTCTGACAGCTTCAGCTTGAGCTCGCATCTGTATCCATGAACTTTGTCCTACTCCCTGTGCAGCTAACGGTGCCTGCCTCGGCCAGTTTTCGCCTGTCTGCCAAGAAGCTGTATTTCACCTTCGAATTATCTATTTTGCTCTCCAGCCGATGCATTCCTGTCCAGTGATTTAGGTAAACATTTCCTTTGGCTCACAAGCAGAGGACTCAGCCTTTCCGTCCTCCTGCAAGTGATTCATAGCCCTGTTGCCATGGAAAGTTTTCTGCCCCTCGCATCTCATATAGACACTTAGACGCTTGTACACGTACACAGTCAGTATAGAATAGATTCTGTCCGAGAGTCTCTTCCTTGTGGATAACATAGTTCTTTAAACATAGGATGTTAGATATGATTTGGGATTAGGATGACTTGACCCCCAGACTTCTCGTCTCCACATGTAGAGCTAAATGTCAAGTCCCCTTCACCCCCTAGTTGCACGTCAATTACACGTCATGCTGCCGCGCGCGCATCTATGCCAAGTATTATCTTATAGATCCACCTATGTCTGATAATTCTAACCAATCATGTTTCTTTTATTCCTTATTACGCCTGGTTTCGATTATGTCACTGTTTTGTCACTTTTCTTATCAAATGTTACGCCTTCTACATTCGTTTCATTGTAATGTACTTATTATAAAAATACATGTCTGTTAATAAATTATTGTACTTCACTTCCTGAACCCTCGTGGTGACGGAACCTGAAGGCCGCGACTCGAGTCGGCCATTTTGAATGGAATAAAGCCCATTAGAAAACCTCTTATACCACGGATTCTGCCTCTTGTTATTTTGAGCTATTTACTTTATTTTAAGATTCCGTATGAAATTCAGTCCGGTATTTTTATTTACCACATAATGGCGCCCGAACAGGGACACTTTCTCATCTCACGCGCCGGCGGTGCGTTGCAGGCCCGGTCTCCTGCCACAGCTGGACGGACCATAAACGCGTACCAGCAGGATTTCCTGTAAGCTCCCTCCGGTCAAGCGGGGGCGACTGAGGCTGCGATCAACCCAGACGAGGCGGTGAGAAGTGCGAAGTATCCCGACCAGAGCCTAGCTGAGAGAGCAAGATCCGAGGTATACAGAGGCCCACCAGGTTTTCCGAAATCCCGACGTCCAGAGGGTCCGATGTCCGCAGTTATCGAGTCCTGTCCATTCTCTGAGGCCTTCCGTTTCAAGGAGCTACTCGGTGAGTACCATCGCCGGGGAGGCGTGTTGACGCGCACATGGGTTGTGCCGGTCAAGACGGATTTGGGTACACAAATCCGGTCTGCACTGTTTAGCAGTGTATATGTACTGTTTAGCAGTATATCAAGTATTCCGAAGTATTCAGTTATTGTCAAGAATTCAGCGTGGTGATTAGTTAGGCAGACTGTCATCATTGTCGATCATTGTTATAATGTTTAATGTTTAATGTTTAAAGTATTCAGAAATGTCTTGCATATTGTGGTATGAATGACTGTTCATTGTTCACTGTTCATTATTGTGTTTCTCGTATTAAACAAGTTCAAGAGTAAGTATCAGATCAGTTGTCAATATGCCGTTCTTCTCGAAGTTAAGACAGATTACTACCAGAAAAGGGGTGCTTGAAGAAGCAGTTCCTATTCCTCCTAGAGACACTCCAGGACATTTCATGTACCATAAGCATGGCTTAGATGCCATATTGTTTCTTGATCTATGGGTAGATTATACCAAAGGATTACCGGAAAGTCAAAGGTGGCCCATAGCGGGAACCTGGGATGCAGAGTGCATCATGAAAGTGGAGGAAGAGTTATGGAAAAGAAAGGTCAGACAGTCACAGAAAGACGCTGTTGAGTTATGGCGTAAAGAATCTCATAGACGAACAGAAAAAGCACGTAGACAAGAAGAGAGGAGTAAAGAAAGTTCAAATAAAGTTCAAGAAAATCTATTAATTGAGGAAGGTATCCGAGTGAAATCAGAACAAGTGAATAGACAAAGGAATGCTCTTATGAATGGTATGTATCCCCTTCTAGCCGAAGGACTGCCTAAGGCTGTTACGGAGGTGCCAAAAGACTTGCCACCCCCATTATTTCCAATTAAGGTACATCCAAAGGGGCATCCCAGAACCGCAGAAGATGTTTTTCTTTCCTCATATCTAGATGACGCAGCCCCCGAGTATGCTAACGCCACACCACATAGACCGTCTGGCGGAGGGGTTCAACGTCAGGATCAGGTATCTGTCCCCGTGCAACAGCAAGTCCCGACGCAAGCTTCGGCAAGCACATCTGTTTCCGCATCTGTCTCCGCAGTCGACTCTACAGGGGTATCGACACCCATAGTTGCTGTGTCACGTTCAACGAATCCATTCACACCCGACGCCCCAGATAGGGCCACGGGAGGTGCTAGCAGTACTTTTACACCACCTAGAATAAATAAACTTGTTTTTCAAGAGTCAGCACATTCACGTACACCTAAGTTCGTAAATGAACGTACGCTTAAGGAACTCCTTGTAAATTGTAGATATGACCCCGTGGTCGGTAAAGAGGACGAAATGGTCCTGGCATCATTACGTATCAGGCGAGCCGCAGAGTATTTAGCAAGGTTACCAGGGATGACTACGCATCTAGATAACATATATCATTTTGTTCAAACAGGACGAGATCCAGGATGTATTAACAGAGCTATGGAATTCCAGAAAGTAGAGATACAGGGGGGAACTGTTACGTTTCCTCATAAACTGTGTAATCAGAAATCAAGATCGTCCGGGGGTAGACCCGAATGCAATGCTTATTCTTACAAGATGGAGTCAGAATATATCAGAAGGGAGACACGATAAGCAAAATTGTATAATAGCAATGTGCCGAAAAATCCGTAAAGAAATAGAGCGTATTCATGAAGAAAGATTGGGAACAGACGAGTTTGAGCAAGATGAAGTGTCCGAATCAGGGAATTCCGCAAGACAGTCAGAGACCATAGCCTATGTAGGCAGAGGAAGATCTTGTGAAAATACTAGATGTTTTTCTGATCCCATACACTCTGTATGTCCAAATAATAGCAGAACGTATCCGACGCCTGTAATAAATCTGAAATCTCCTGAACATTCGTTTCAAGCCGCAGATAAAATACTACGAGAACGAAGGGGTTATCACCTCCTCGATTCCATGGATGAGCAAGAATTAGCCAGATCAGCCGTTCACTGGATTGTTAGTCCTGAAAAATACGGTGATGAGACCGTAGCACACACGTTTCTCAACCTCAGTACAGATGAACAACGTTTAGCTGGAATCTATATGATTCAGCAACTCCTCATATTATATAAGAGCCAACATGCTGACCCTGGTCCTTTACCTGATATATTAACGGAACTACTCACGAACAGATGGAGAGGTTCTAGTAACAAGCTAATTAAAGAGATATTAGTGTCACGTAAACAGTATGTCCTTTTTGTAAGTCCGGATTCTCTCTCGCTGCCCCACAGAGAAAGAGCGCCGTACTATATGGATAGACAAAATCCCCTACGAGAAGTGCACCCAATAAAAGGCGAAGACAATGAGTTTCACCGTGTATTTGTTTACACACCCATATCAAAAATGGAATTATTAGAAATGAAAAAAGTAGTACCTAGTCATGACAAAGACCCAGCGGGTTTCCACCGAGAAATTAAAGACATGTTACTGATGGGAGAGTACACCTTTCCTGATATTATGACGATATTAAAGGTGCTTTTGCCTGCTGGCATATATGAAAAACTGAAAGAAAAAGAGTGGGAAGTGGGAGACCAAAAGATAGACTGGACAGCATTAGCAGAGGAAGAAAGGGGCCGAGCTGCAGGTTCAGGGCTCGGGGATAAAGTTAAACTGTTACCAGGTTTACTAGTACAGGTACTGCCACGTTTATTAACTACAAAAAAGGAAGATTGGGGTGCAATCACAGCCTGTAAACAAAAGCAAGATGAAGACACAAGCGATTATTATGCTCGATTTGAAAAATGTTTTGGTATAAATAGTGGTATAAAAGCAAGTAGTGACTCATATCCACATCTATTTGTGACAAAATTAGTGGAAAATGCATTGCCTCCAGTGAAGAACAGAATATTGAAATTCGAGAGTACCTGGCAAAGTAACACTCCGTCGCAAATGCTACAAATGTTACAGTATCATCACAATAGAATTAGGGATGAACAAGAACACGAGCATAGACGCATGAAGGATACAAAAATGAAAATGCTAGTTTCTCAGACAGTACCAGCAGATGGTCACAAAAAGGGTGTGACACATTCTGGTGATTCTGCAGTTCCTGTAAAAGGAACCTGCAATTACTGTAAACAACTAGGCCATTATGTACATGATTGTCAAGTCCTGAAACGAAATATAGCTACAGGTATTGCCAAAGAGAGACCACGATTAGTTAGACAAGATCAGAATGAACAAGGAGCTATGCAGCATGGACAGTCCATGCCAGTTCAGCAACAGTCTATGCCAGCCTCACAGCAACCCATACAGTTTGTGCCAGCTGCACCACCGTTGCCTGCTACTGCCACACAAACCACAACACGACAAATGTATCAGACTGCACAGTATGAATACCCTGAGTATCAGCGTTACGCATGAACCAGCCTAGAGAGGGAAGTTGACTTACCGCTTATCGAGATTCCGGTAGATCAAGAAGGACCTTATGTACATAGTGAATTATTAGGTCAAGATAGAAAATTCTTACTCGATACAGGGGCAAGTCGAACAACCATAAAACGTAGTGAAGTTCCAGGGGCACCCCTCTCAGGCTCTAAAAATGTTTCCCTTGGTTTTTCAGGAAAACCTATTGTTAATGAAGTATCACAGCCTCTACCACTTACGATAGGACCTTTGACACGAACTACAGATTTATTGCTTACTAAATCATGCCCAGAAAATCTGTTAGGAATTAAGACTCTGAAAGCACTAGGAGCCATAATATGTTGTTCTCCGGAAGGAGTAAGGTTGTTTTTACGTGATTTTAAAGGTCACTATGTGTCCAGAGACATGGATCCCCGACTACAGACTTTACCAGTACATCTATGGGCACAAGGCCCTACGGATGTTGGCTGCATGAACATTACACCATATCGAGTTACATTGAAAGCAGGAGTGGTCCTACCACGAATGCGACAATACAAGTTACCGCATGATGCTGTAGTGGCTTTGTTGAAAATCATTGATGAGCTAATTGCCCAGGGAGTAGTTGTAGAAACAGACTCCAATGTATGTAATTCACCGATAATTCCGATTCTTAAACGAACTGATCCTACTGCTCCACCAGTGTACCGATTGGTTATTGATTTGCGTGAACTAAACAAGTGTATTGTACCACAATTCCCTGTGGTCCCTGATATATCATCATTATTGACAGCAATTGATTCCGAAGCAACATTTTTTACTGTAATTGATCTCAAGAATGCCTTTTTCAGCGTCCCAATAGATCCGGAAAGCCAATACTTGTTCGGATTCAGTTTAAATGGGCGCAGCTTTAAATTCTCACGCGCTCCTCAAGGATTTACAGAAAGCCCCAGCATCTACAGCCAAGCACTGAAACGAGAACTTGACAGTATCCACATGCCAGTCAATACTGCACTGCTTCAATATGTCGATGATCTGCTGATCACCGCGAGAAGCGAGCCAGAATGTGAAAAAGCTTCTCTGACAGTTTTACATTTCCTAGCCGACAAGGGGCACAAGGTGTCCCCTTCTAAGCTGCAATTCTGTGTTCAGCGAGTTATTTATCTTGGTCACTCGCTGTCCAAGGAGGGAAGGCAGCTTACACCAGATCGCATCCAGTTAATTGCTAACATGTCAATACCCCAGACACAAAGGGAGGTGCGGGCTTTCATAGGCCTCACTTCATATTGTAGGCAGTGGATCCCTCAGTACGCATTTCTAGCAAAACCACTCATTCAGTTAACCACACAGGAGGCAGCCACATCGACTGTTCTCCCTTGGACTCAGGAACATACACAAGCTTTTGAAAGCCTAAAGGAAGCTTTATGTCAAGCACCTGTTTTAGCAACACCATGTTATAGCAAACCTTTTACACTCTTTGTTACAGAACGCGAAGGTACTGCCTTGTCAGTACTCACTCAGGATCAAGCAGGATCATGCAAGCCATGTGCTTATTTCTCCAGTACATTAGATCCCGTAGCTCAGGCTTTGCCTGCATGCCTGAAATCAGTGGCAGCGACAGCTTTAGCAATCAGACAAAGCGATGCCATAGTATTAGGACACCCATTGACAGTTCAAGTACCACATGCAGTAGAGGTTCTTGTGAACCGAACACAAACACAACACTTGACCATAGCAAGACTTACCGGTTATGAACTGACATTGTTTCAACCACACATAGAGATCCGACGGTGTAATACATTGAATCCTGCTACACTATTACCTGTAATTGGAACAGACCCACTAGCTCATGATTGTGTTGAAATCATTGAAATAAAGACGAAACCTAGACAAGACTTGACAGACGTTCCATTGTTAGATCCAGACCTGACGTTGTATGTAGACGGATCATGCATGAGAGCAAGTACAGGAGATTTAGTGGCCGCGTATGCAGTCACAACAGACACTGAAGTTATTGAGACACATTGTATAGATATTCTGTCAGCCCAAGCAGCAGAACTTATTGCTCTAACGCAAGCCTGTATTCAAGCCACAAATAAGAAAGTTAATGTATACACTGACTCACGTTATGCATTCGGAGTTGTACACGACTTCGGCGTGCTGTGGCGAGAGAGAGGTTATCTAACGTCCCATGGTGCCCACATTCAGCACGGACCCCTCATTCATGCCTTGTTAGACGCAATACATCTACCCACTGCTATATCGATTATGAAATGTAAAGCACACACGAAGGTTACTGATACCATTTCTCAAGGCAATGATTTAGCTGACAGAACAGCTAAACAGACTGCTCAGAATCGCACATTAGACATGACAAAGCCAATAGTTCAGACACCAACACAGTGTATGACAATTAAGGATCCCGCACTTGACGTAATTGACATACAGACACATGCCACAGCAGAAGAAATAAAGAAGTGGACTGAACTAGGAGGGATCCAGACAGATCAAGGATGGATGACGAAGGAGAAATCGGTATGGTTTCTCCCTGATTCCATGGTTCAAGCCATTATAGCTACGGTTCACAGTCCAGCACATTTAGGAGAAAAGGCTATGCTAGACAGCATTCAGCACATTTGGTTCAACAAACATTTACGAGCAGCAGCTAAACAAAAAGTTCGTACCTGTATGATATGTTGTCAGTTTAATCCAGGAAAGAGTGTTCCCGTAGAGCAGGGTGGATTTCAGCCTCCTGACCATCCTTTTGAAGTCCTCCAGATGGATTATATTCAGATGGAACGTTGTCGAGGATTCAAATATGTCCTCGTAGTTGTCTGCGCTCTCTCCCGTTGGACAGAGGCGTATCCCGTATCAGATTACACTGCCCCGACTACTGCCAAGCAGCTAGTTCGAGAATTCTTCCCACGGTACGGTTTACCACGTGTTGTATATTCAGATAACGGTCAGCCTTTCTCATCCGAATTAATGAAACATGTCTCACTCTTGTTGGGATATCAGTGGAAATTCCACTGTGTCCGACACCCCGAGGCAGCAGGTCTCGTAGAAAGACATAACCAGACACTGAAAATCAGACTGTCCAAAATATGTAGAGAGAAAGGTGTCGACTGGATAGTAGCATTACCAGTTGCACTCTTTTACATGAGAATGGTAGCACACTCTAGAACAGGGCTATCCCCGTATGAGGTGATCTTCGGTAGACCACCGAATATGTGGGGGACGCCTATACCACGTAAAATAACTGATGTCGACTGTAATATGCTGACAGATTACTTGGCTTCCTTGATGTCTGCACTACAATCTTCTCGTTCACAGGTAGCTGCAGCCTTTCCCGACAACACTGAGGCGAAACCCCATGACGTTGTTCCGGGTAATCTTGTCTTTGTGAGAAACTTCGACAGGAAAAGTCAATTGGAGCCCAGGTGGAAAGCACCCAAGTTGGTCCTGTTGACCACAAGAACAGCCGTGAAGATCGAGGGACGAAAAGGGTGGATTCATTCAAGTCACGTCAAAAAATTTCATGGACTTCCTCCTGACACAGACAGTACTGCCCGTGTGTCTTTCCCCATTGACTCAAAGCTACCTTTGGCTGAAGCCAGTAGCACCGAACTCTATAAACAGAAACTCAGGTCCAGATCTAAACTGTCGGACGATTTGATTGTTTAAGTCCTCTCCAAGGTGAAGCGGTTGAATCTGTCCCGACATGTACCCCTTAGGTCTGAATCACGTAGAGTCCAGAATCATAATGAAACGACATGCTTATTGTAAATTACTGCGTAACCACTGTATTGTGACTTTATTAATTTTGTCTTCCTTGAGTTTTTTAATAGTTACTGCAAGTATATTGTTGCATATGTATTATCCTGTTTCTAAACGTGTTTTCAATATAACTGATGAACATTCTTTTAGTGACCTACCGCCACATGAATTATCTTATAGACTTGCGCTGCGCAATAACACATTCATTAGTATGTTACATCATTCCCATCAGACTAGTAATGCGACCAATTGTTGGGTGTGTGGCCGACTTCCTCCCTATCAGAATAACAAAGGAGTTCTGCCTTTCTTTCCACATCCATTCACACACAATGGCTCCTGTGGAGCATGGTTTAGTTTATTAAATTCCATAGACCCCGACACAGCAGTTTATCAACAACATTGGATATGGGGAAATCTGAATCTAGTTTTATTCAAAGTCTGTCACCCTGATAAGGAGGGTCACCCCAGTAGAACAGGAACTGATTTAGAAAATGAAGTGTATAAATTAGGTAATTTTACGCCTAATCTTATGATTCTGAATGTCAAATCCGAAGTTGAACTAATTCTGCCCACTATGTCAGTATTTTCAGTTAAGGGTGAATTATGTGTAAGAAAAGTTGGTTCCATACATATGGGCCATAGCCAATGCGTTACTACAGTAGAATATAGTGATCAAGGTAAATCTTCATTTAGAGCTTCTCGCCATTCTTACTTCATATGTGGTCAGACGGCATATATGCGTCTGCCTCTAGATTGGGATGGTACCTGTTACATAGCATTCCTTTTGCCACCTGTTTTCCTAGCTCCCCCTGATTATTATCGAAATGTTCATTTAGTACACAATAGAGAGCGAAGAGATCTCCCAGTTGTCGATTATACTGAAACAGCATGGGACAAGTATGTAGATTTCAATAAAGGTATCTTTCCCTATATAGGTACAATATCAAATAGTAAGCTGATACGCAGACTCACCAAGACTCTTGAAGCTGTAGTAAACGAGACTATAGCCGCCCTAGGCAATCTGACAGAGGAACAATCAGTGATGAGAATTGTTGTTCTCCAGAATCGTCTTGTCCTTGACGTCATCCTGGCCGATGGGGGCGGAGCTTGCAGGGTCATCGGATCCAGCTGCTGCATATTCATACCAGAAAATTCGCCATCTGTATATAAAGCTATAACACGCCTTCATAAGATTGTAAGCCAGATACACGAGAATCCAGGCACTTGGACGTGGTCCGGGTGGTTTTGGAGTGTGATATCAGCCTGGGGATGGAGAGTTCTATCCTTCCTAGGTATTGGCCTTCTTATGCTCTTCAGTTGTTGTTTATGCCTACAATGTGGACCAGCGATTTGTGGTCTGTGTGCCACATCATGCATTCCACATCACAGGTCCCGTTCAGAATGCCGGAAGGAAGAAGAAATGATGCTCCATGAGCAAATCAATGGAATGATGAAGATTGATGTCTCGTGAAGGGCAAGAAGGGGACAAGGAGGGAATGTGGAAATGTGGATTTTCCTGATCAGTTATGTCCCCTATCTTGGACCCCAACGGTTCTATATGCATGTTACAAGTACATGTATGTTCCCTCCAGTTCCAGTTTCTAAGACGCAAACATATGTGTGTCTACCGTCAACATGTTCTCTGTCAGATCCGCCATCAATGGGCTGGATATTCGATTCCTAAGTATGAAAGGCCACCGACTTTATATGGCTAAGTTACTTCATTTTTACAGTTCAGGCAAGTAGGCCCGATTCTGTCCTCAAGCCTTTCCCTGCTTTCTGTCTCTGACAGCTTCAGCTTGAGCTCGCATCTGTATCCATGAACTTTGTCCTACTCCCTGTGCAGCTAACGGTGCCTGCCTCGGCCAGTTTTCGCCTGTCTGCCAAGAAGCTGTATTTCACCTTCGAATTATCTATTTTGCTCTCCAGCCGATGCATTCCTGTCCAGTGATTTAGGTAAACATTTCCTTTGGCTCACAAGCAGAGGACTCAGCCTTTCCGTCCTCCTGCAAGTGATTCATAGCCCTGTTGCCATGGAAAGTTTTCTGCCCCTCGCATCTCATATAGACACTTAGACGCTTGTACACGTACACAGTCAGTATAGAATAGATTCTGTCCGAGAGTCTCTTCCTTGTGGATAACATAGTTCTTTAAACATAGGATGTTAGATATGATTTGGGATTAGGATGACTTGACCCCCAGACTTCTCGTCTCCACATGTAGAGCTAAATGTCAAGTCCCCTTCACCCCCTAGTTGCACGTCAATTACACGTCATGCTGCCGCGCGCGCATCTATGCCAAGTATTATCTTATAGATCCACCTATGTCTGATAATTCTAACCAATCATGTTTCTTTTATTCCTTATTACGCCTGGTTTCGATTATGTCACTGTTTTGTCACTTTTCTTATCAAATGTTACGCCTTCTACATTCGTTTCATTGTAATGTACTTATTATAAAAATACATGTCTGTTAATAAATTATTGTACTTCACTTCCTGAACCCTCGTGGTGACGGAACCTGAAGGCCGCGACTCGAGTCGGCCATTTTGAATGGAATAAAGCCCATTAGAAAACCTCTTATACCACGGATTCTGCCTCTTGTTATTTTGAGCTATTTACTTTATTTTAAGATTCCGTATGAAATTCAGTCCGGTATTTTTATTTACCACAAGACCACCGGCAGCCATTGAGGTGGTTGGAAGACCACCCAACGATCCTGCTGTGGTCCGACTGCCTTATTATGATAGAATCGCTAGGTTGGCAGTCCAAAGTTGGCGCCACCACAGCGGGGGCATACCTCGGTCATGGAAAAGGGGTGCAGCGCAAAGCCATCTTTGACCCTCTTTAAAATTTTTAAGCCTTGATGGCTCCTGTAAAAAAACCTGTGCCCCCAGCAGACTTTAAAGGGTCTATGAATTTTCGTAGTTTCCACCGCCTGCCCATTGTAGACTTGCAAAAGTCAGAGTGAGCAACTATTGACATTGATGCAATTAGCACAGGAGCAGTTGGCCGAGCTTTTGATATAGAAAGCTTGCTTCAAAAGGAAATTACTGAAGTACACCAAAAACTGGGTGTGCATTTATGCCCCGTCTAGAGTCAATAGTATTAGACCTGGCCGAGTGTTTAATGGGGTGTCTGTGTGCCCTCTGTATTTGAAATGCCATATCCCAGTGTGATAGCTCCGGGAAAACCTTTCTAAAAAGGTTTTCAATGAACTGCCATCGATCCTCCCCTTCCTTCCCTTCTGGTATGCCAAATACGCACAGGTTGTTTAGTCATTGTCGGTTTCCCAACTCTTCAAGCTTGGCATGTACATGATACAAGTGACTCTCATGACTCTCTACAGTTTTTTTGGTAGCTACTCCACGATCCTCTATGTCTGACACCTGTTGTTGGAGTTATCCCATCTCTGCAGTAAGATTAGCTATTTTACAGGTAGCCTAAGCCAGTGAGCTAATGTTATCGGCTCTGACTTGCGCATGGTGTTGTTGCGACTCGGCTCGTTGAGTCTGTAACATCTGGAGAATTGTTAACAGTGTTGGCTCCTGCTCTCTGTCGGACAAGAAAGGGTCAGATAGGGTGGTAGGCAGAGAGCTAGAGGTGGTAGTGCCCCTAGGTGAGAGGGGGCTAGTATCAGATGGTGCGACGGCCTTTGGGCTATTGGTAACTGAGGATGTTAGCTCTGCTGGGTCTTGATTGCACTTCTCCGCACCTTACGTGGGTCTTGAGAGTCAGTTGAGGCGGTAGACAAACGTTATATTAGCGCCTTGACTTCTCCTTTGGACACAACCCAATTTTGCAGTGGGCTACCTTGACCTTACATGGCCTTGTGTCTTGCCCGAGTCTTACCGCGTGTAAAGACACAAGTATCACCCGCTTATACTTTGATAAATCTAGTTGCACTTTCTTATCTCTTCCAGCACTGCTAACCGAAGACTTTTGAGTCCACACATGAGCCACTGTCCCTGCTTCCGTTGCACTTTCGCACTTATTGTTTGATCCAATATTATCAGCATTATCTGCAAGCGCTTCCTTACAGGCACTCAGCGTTTGTAAGTTTGTAGTTGCAGTGTCTAGGCCAGATGTGGCCACTGATACTGTTGTAGATTTAGCCACATGAACACCATGTGTCTCTTTTAGCTTACCAGTACTAGAAGCCTGAGTGCCATCCCATCCCGCATAGTCAGGCGCGCCAACTGCCCTTTCACCCCTCTCGGCTCCGGGGGTATCATTGTCACTCACTTCAGGTAACTGAATGCCGTCTAGGAGCAATGTGTCCAACTCCTGTCCTCCTGCAACACTGTTTCCTTCCAGAGCTGTTAACAGAGTAGCCATATTTCCAGATAGGGCAGCAGCCATAAGCATGTCAGCAAGTGAAGTTTCTCCTCCTGGAGACTCTTAAGAATATGCCTGCAATATCGAGGGAGCATCCACTGTCTTATGTAATTTCAGAATTGGCCGCCCCATAGTGATTTCAGGAGCATCATCCTGTAGCTGAGAGGGCTCCTCCACCCTCTCATTCTCTAGTTCTACATCTGTCACAGTGCAAGCTTTGATGAGGTTACGGGCTCCTTTGGCAGCCCTGCTGGTGTTGACGGGAGGTGGGGCCATGTAAATCCTCAGATTCTCCGCTCATCGGAGAAATACCAAAGCCCAAGGCCCGTTGCGCCCAAGAACAAAATGCAGCCACATAGACAAACCACGGGACCGTCTTCCCCTTTTTTCAGGAGGAAAAAGCTCCCTTTGCCGCAACGCATTGCGGAGCCTGGGGCGAAAGCCATAGCCGAGGCAGAATCAGAGCCAGGAGCGTGTGTGGGAGAAAAACTGGAGCAGAGCTACCTGTGGCAAGATCTACTCACCATCCTCCCCAGCAGCATTCAGCGTTACTATCAATGGAACAGGAGGCAGCACAGATTTTGTTTAAAATAAGGAGGGGTGACTGTACATAAGTTATCTGAGCATTTTTTATTGCTCAAGAGCTATGAGAACTTCCAGGGCGGTCTTCCATTTAGTCTTTTCCTTCTCTTTCTTTTCTCAAGGAGTAAATTATCTTTTCTTTCTCTGCTAACATTTTCCCCTTTTCTTTTCTCTGAAGGGGCAGGTCATTGTCGAGTAGCGTGGGAGGTGGGGAACATGGAGGGTGAGAGCTCTTGGGCTGTTGGGCTGATAGTCCAGGGATGGGGTACCTCTTCCAGCTAGAGCAGGTGAGGGCGGTTCAAGGGGGAGACGGGTGGGGTTTCAGAGGGGGCAATGGGGGGTATAGGGGAACAAAAGTCAAATTGGTCAAGGCCTCTGTTAATGTTGATTAAGAATAACGTTGGAAAAGTGACGAAGGTTAGAGATATAATCTTACAACCTTTTTATGTGAAGTATTTAATGTGTAACGTTGGGTGCATTTGGTTTATGCTAAGGCCAAGGGCTATGCTAAGGCAGGCAGTAATTGGCTCAAAATGGGTTTAATTAGCTGTGTATTTTGGAATGTCTCCGGTTCAAACAGTACTAGCAAACGCCAGCTAGCCTGGGAAGAGCTCAAAATGTACAAACCCCATATAGTATGCCTTACTGAGATACATCTGGTTTATAAGGACAGGTTCTTATTGAAGCAGCTGGGTTACAACACTATGGCCGGCACATCTCAGACAGTTTCTATCAGGGGATTGCCATTCTAGTAGATGGAACTGGAATATAATCTCCAGAGGACTACAGCTCATCCAAGGGAAGATGGGTGATTGTGCAGTTAGCAATTAGTTAGCAATTAATGGCATAAAATATGTATTTTGTATATTATATGGGCCCAATGTAGACGAGCCTGTGATTTTTGACATGCTAATTTTAGAATTATTAGAATGGTAAGGGGAACTTCTAGACAAGGGCGATTTCAACTGCACCATGGATTACACCACTGATACAACTAACCAGTATGCTTCTCCAAGAATGAGGAAGGTTATTGTCTCTATTCTTGAGCTAGTACGCTTACACTGCCTTTGGGACTTATGGCGGTCACTATACCCATCGGTGCCTGGATACACGTACTACTCTGCTCCTTATAAACAATATTCTAGGATCGATTTGGCTTTTGTTAATAACACAATATTACAGTCTGCAGCTCTGGAAGTGTGTCCCAGAGTGACATCAGACAATAATCCTATTTTGCTATCTTTCTACATCCAGGATGCAAAAAGTCCGAGGTATACTTTTTCTTTCCTCCACCACTTACTCATGGAGAAGGCGTACTTATTGAAGGTTCAAAAAGAACTTGCAAATGACATTGGGTCCACATCCCCATAGACAATGTGGGATACTATGAAAGCCTTTATATGAGATGCCACTCAGCAGTATATCTACAAGCAAAATAGCAACAAAGAACTCTGCATGGGGCACCTGGCGTGCTGTCACACAGCTAGAAATATTGCACGCTGATGCAATTAGGCAGGGGGCCATGAACAACAGAAGATATGTTTTTCTTTGATTGAGAAACGATCACACCCGAGAAATATACTAAGGGAGAGGATAGTGGTTAGCTTCAATAAACATCGCTCCCTCAGGTGCGAATATGGCGAGCATGTAGGAAGAGTGTTGGCTCATCAATTGGCAGATAAAAGAGGCACGAGTCACAGTAAGGCTATTAAGGGTGAGGATGGAGCTCCTTACTGACTGACGTAATTGATATTGGAACAATTCGATGGGTTCTATCAGAAATTATACGGCCAATTCAATGTGTATGACGAAGTTGCCTTTAGTCAATATTTACTGGTATGCGTCCTCCCAAGGCTTAGCGCTGAACAAGCGAAGACCCTTCAAGAGGAAATCACTAGTGAAGAAATGTTAGAGGCCTTGGCTGCATTGCCCGCTGGTAAGGCAGCTGGCGACTATTCAATACCTGTGGAATTCCATAAAGCATTTAAGGACTATATTGTGCCCCTGCTGAGAGATTTTGTTCAATCTATAGGGGACAGTGGGGTTCTGCCTAGCTCATGGAATATGACAAACGTCATCTTTTTCTTAATAAAGGGAAAGTCTTCAGAGGAGTGTGGTTTATACCGACCTATTTCTCTCATAAATGCGGATACCAAGATTTTTGCTAAGATCCTAGCCATCCGATTGGCTACACTTATACCAGGATTGGTATCAAGCTAGCAGCATGGTTTTATACTAGGTATAGATACTGTGGTCCATGTTAACACGACAATTGTGGCTTTTGACATGGCGAAGAAACTAGGTATTAATATGGGGATGATATTTTTGGATGCCAAAAGGGCATTTTATTGCGTAATTTGGTATTGTCTCTGGTCCACACTCTCGGCCTACAGATTAAATGGTTGCTACTGTAAATGGGTACAGGCCTTATATAAAACTCCTTGGGCTCAGCTTGGATATGGTGGGCTGGTATCTACCCCCTTCCGCATACAGCAGGGGACTCGGTAGGGGTGTCTGCTGTCCCCTCCTTTATTTGCTTTATATTGTGAGTCGCTTTTACGCACTTTGTACTTCAATACTAATATTCAGCCAGTTAGGACAGGACTGTGTAAGGTGAAAGTTACTGCATACGCTGATGACGTGACTGTGTATTCTTCCGATCAAGCATCCGCACTTGATCATATTAGAGATAAAGCCAATAAATTCAGCATCTTCTCCAAATATAAACTAAATGTTAGTAAGACTCAAGTTCTTCCTAATTTTCATTTTACCAGATCAGTCCCTGATGTTTGTTTGGCTGCTTTATATTTGGGGGTGCAGATATCTTCCCAGGTAGAATGAACTGTTGCATTAACTTATGAGACTCTCCTACAGTGCGTGGACCAAAGCTTTAAAAGTTGGCATAAGCTGGCCTTCAGTTTCATAGGAAGGTGCAATATCATCAAAATGAATATATTACCCAACATTTTATATTTGTTTCGTGCAATACCCTTATGGGTTCCAAATGTCTTTTTTTAAGAAACTTGAAGGGGCTCTTGACAGTTTCATTTGGGGGAATAAGACAGCACGTGGCGCAATACGGCATATTAAGTTTCCTTATAATCAGGGTGGGCTAATGCTTCCAGATTTTAAGCTATACTATTCGGCTGCATTTGCTGGACTTCTTTAATAATTGTTGGCTGGAGATTATTATGATTTTTGTTATAGGTTTAGATAGCGGATTGTTTTTGTATTGAATTAATGATCCTAATTATTTCAAAAGAGTAAGATTTAAGGCTAAGGGATATAGTCTATATTTGGCGTGAAATCTCTGCTGAATACTCCTTAACGCTCTTCCATGAGTTTCTCCCCTTGTGGGAAAACCTGATACTCAAGTGGTAAGATTTGGGCTAGTTACGGTGTTGAGTGCTTAGGACTTCTATATAACACAAATGGGTTTCGCACATTTGAAAATTTGCAAAGCTCCTTTGTTCTTCCTCACCGGCTCTTTTTTAAATACCTGCAAATTAGGGATTTGTCTTGTAAGCCGGGGAATAAAAATATTGGAGAGCTCGTATCTGCTGAGAGATTTTTATCAGGCACCCAAGAAGTCCATAATATGCACTATTTACCAGAATCTTTGTCAGCACAGAGTTAACGATAGCTCGAAGTTTGCACTGAAATGGAGTAAACTTCTTTCAGAAACTATCACTCCTTCGGGAATAATTACAGCATTAAATACTATGGAGAGTTCAGTTCTCTCCGTTAACTTAAAGCTACAGCAGTTCAGAATGGTCTGTATGCTATACTATACACCTAATAGAATAGCTAAGTGGTCAGGTAATGTGGAGACTGACAGAAGGGAGAAGAATAAATGCCCTAAATGTGGATTGAAGGCTGCCAATTTGTTTCACGTTTGTTACTTGCCTAGAACTGGGGACATTTTGGGATAACGTGAGCAACTATATTGGGATTTGCCTTGCTGTAGAGCTGCAATTAACAAATAAAGTGATCATCCTGGGGTATAGGGGTGTACTGAATGTAGGCCTAAAAAGTCTCCTCTCGGTTCTAATTGTTTCAGCCAGGCTGTGCATAGCCAGGGAATGGGTCTTGAACACAACCCCAAGAGTATCAGAGTGGTGGGCAACCCTTAGGGGAATTTATGAGAGGAAACTTGCTTTAGCTAGGACCAGGGGATTACACTCTATTAAAAAATTCAACCGAATATGGAGTTGGTTTAATTATGATTCTATTTGATGTAACTGAATTTATTTTGCCTAAGGCAGTAATAACAATAATGTAGCTTGAATTATAATATGTCCCCATCACATATCTAATGGTTTTGTTCACAGTGCATTATGTTGATTATCTACAACTTTTTGGTTTTGACAATGAAATTCCACAATTGTATATCTTTTTGATTCAAGTATTTTCTGTATCTTATCTATTTGCATTTCGGAATTCTTTTTTGTTTGTCTCAATTTGACAATAAAAAAAAGGAAAAGGGGCGCAGCACATGCCGCCACCTTGCAGCACCTACTGCACGTCCGTTCACTGTGTGTCATGCCCCATGTCGGTGCATGGAGGTAGGTACAATAGAAGGGGGCCACTACCTGTGACCCCAGAGACTGTTTTGTTTGGGCTCCGATTGCCGAGACCCTTTGAAACAACCTTTTCACGACAGATTCCTGCTATGAAAAGGCTGTGGGAAAGCAACATCATAATCGCAACAGCAGTGCCAGCCTCAGCACCTCCGCCATTCTGGGATGCTCCTCTGACCGCTACACCATCAGGATCTATGATCCTTGTGGAGGCAGGAGTGTTTCATTTGACAACAGTGTGTCCGACTGCCAGTATCGTTACAAGCAGTCAGCAGTCAGACAACCAATGACAAGCTGTCGGCGGTCCGACCAATGACATCGTGATCAGGCCCTAAGAGACTTTCTAAAATCTGATTCACAAAGGGCCTCTGCAGTTGTGGCGGAGGCCCCGCAGTCATGGCAGAGGCCCTGCAGTTGTGTGTTGCAGCGTGGAATCCAAATTTCTCTCTTCGTCACAGACCAAATACTTCACTAACACATTCAATCAATACATTCACTGGTGGGGCCCATAACACCAACATTCACACATCATTGGTCTGCCCTTTCTGAGAGAAGAATGTTCCAAACGCTGACGTGAAAGGAATACCTTCTGAACTAACGGAAAATATATCTCAAGTATTTTCAATTCAACATACCTTATACCTGAACTCCTAAATATTCCTTCCACTTAACGATGGATCCGATTTAGTTGGAATGGGTGGGGTGATACAATTCTCTAACTCACATTTAAAATTTAAACATTCCCCTATGAATAAACAACTCAACTCATTAGTATGTAATCATTAATACATTTTATCTAATTAATGCAAACCATTAATAAATCATTAGTCAAGTCACAGATCATCATATTTACCTAATCTGGCTAATTGTCGTCCTCTAAGTCAGTCAAATTGTAGATGATCTCTAATTCGTCAAAGTCAAGCCGCCATTCAGTCTGTCAAAGATTCAGTAAAACAGCTGTCCAGCAGTGTCACCGTCCTCTCCGTCAGCATAACGTCAGGAAAACAAAAGAGCGATCTCCCAACTCACTATTCTACGGTATTTTATAGGAAAACCAACATATGAACGTAACAAATATCATTGGTGGATTTGGGGTCAGTCGGTAAAGTTCTCACATATTTCAGTTCATTAAGTCATCACACTTGCTGGTTCCGGTTTTAAAGAAAGTCCTTTGTCTGCCGGGTTGGCATCTTTCCCGGTACGTCCTTGGTGGGTACAGTTTGGCTAGGGTCAAAAGAAGGCCACTGCTATCTTTTCTTGCGCAGGCACACTTCACCCAGTACCTCGTGGAGTATCGTTGTGTCAACGGGGTGGCCATCTTGTGCAGGCCAGAATGGTCAACTTAAGCAAAACAAACATAAAATGTAAATAAAACATGGAAATGGCTAATAAAATGTTAAACCCTCACTAATTCCCCTATGTGTATGCAATTATCTAGCATAATAGTAACATTCAAAGCGTTTATACTCACTATTTAATACAACTTACAATTTACATCACAAAAGCAACATATATCATGCAATATTCTAATTTTCTAATATTAGTATGCATACATAATTTAGTTCACAAATTTTATTGGCCATGCAAATGCAAATCCCACGTGTAATTCATTTATTAATAGGGTTGGTAACTTCATATCAAACATTAATATGGTTATAATTAATTATTATTCTAATTAGTATGTACATGCAACTTGGGGGGGGTATACAAAATGTTGTACTACCCGCTCCATCATCCCCCCTTTGGTGATTATATCACCACAACATCAAAATTTTGTATTTCTTTACAGAACTTCAAAGTAATTTCTTTTATTCATAATTCAGTTTCCCCTGTTTCTTCTTTTTTTGCTGATTCATACATACTCTCTTTGAACTCCTCCAATTTTATCTCATCAAATTCTCTTTCTTGTTTCTTACCTCTCCTCCTTACATTTTCTCTTTTTAACTTTTTCTTATTTTTATTCTTTTTACGACAAATACATCCTAATCTAATTGCTAATACTATGAAAATTACACATGTTAAAGGAAATAATATTTTACCTAAAAATTTACTACCTAGCTTTACTATGAAATCTTTAATAGCTGATATTTTCTTTCCAATCCTTTCCCAAACACCTACAACCTCCAGCGGTGCAATTTTGTCATGCAGTTCTGTAATATTTCTAATATAAATTTTCAGATCTTTACTTTCGTCAGGAATGTAAGTACAACAATGTTGAACTTTCAGCATTCCACAGACTCCACCCTCTTTTGCCATTAATATATCAAGGGCAAGCCGATTTTGCATTACCATAGCACGCATGGCAACCATTTCAGTGTTTACTAATAGGAATCCTCCAGTGGTGCTTGTTGACAAGCGATTCACTACTGTTGACAATTTTCTGATTTGTTTGCATTCAGAGATATTCCCACTGCGGGTATCAATGCTCCAAAAAGGTCACCCACCATTTCTGTCCAAGTTTCTCTCCTACTACGTTCTAAATAATTACCTAAACGATGTACACCATTTTCTCCTCTTTCCACATGAAAAATCTTCGGAAAATCCAGGCCTACGTAACATGTGCCATACCAATGGTTTGGCAAACGGTAATATGCCCTGTTCCCACAAATAAAATATAATCCAGGGAAAACTGGATCTCTTCCACCTTTAAGTCCCCATCCACCCATGATTCGGTATGTATCATGGCACTCACTATTACCTACAAAATAATTATCATATGCAGTTTGATTCCTTCTAATACACAGTTTCCCTTTCTGGGGCCAATCTAAAGCCATAGTTGGACTAGCTTTACCTTTCAAATGTTTTTCCATTTATACATCCCAGACTGTTTTCTCCACCTTTCCTTCAGATGCCTTTCTTTGCATTTTCAGTCTTCTTTCTTCAACCATATCTAAAAATGTCTTTTCCTCTTTCTTTAAACTGCATGCCAAATTATTCTTAAATATATATTCTAATGTTAGTTCTTTAGTTTCTAAGAACAATTCACCTAATACCATAGCAGGTTTCACCTTGTTTAGTTTATTAATGGCAGGCACTTGCGCAAAAATGCTATCTACATCTGAAAAATAATATTCTAATTTTCCTGTTTGATAAAATAAACTCGCTAATACACTACATGTTATTCCATATGTTACTTGAAGGTGATGATAAGTCACTCCTTCTGAAACAGAGGTAGGTAACTGCATGCAAACGTAGCAGTCCCTTACATCCATTGTCTTTACATATTCATACAATAATTTTGAAAACACATTGTTAGAAAAATCAGTTATAGACCTATCTTTATGTATATTTTTTTTATCTATTGCAGTCGGTACTACCTTTGGAATCTTTCCTACATTAGTTTTGTTCTCACTATGACCTTCTAGTGTATCTACAGTAACCTTAAAAGAAATCAGAAGAGCAAGTATGCTCCACAGAAGCATTAATAATCCTGTACAACAGCAACACATTTTACACCACCTCTTCATGAATGTACATCTACCTTTGCTACTATCTATGTTAGCCATCTTGCTAAAATGGACCGTGTCTTTTGACTTAGCCTCTTCTACTTCACAACTAGTTTTCTAACCCAAAGCTCTAAGCACCTATCTGGTTCTACCAGTTGTTGTGTTTGTTTTGTCTTTTTCAATAATTTTCTTGACTCATTCAGTTTGGCATTTCATCATTCTTCACTTTTCGTTCCCGATCTGTATACAGAATGTCCTGAACATCCGTTTCTTCTCCAATATAGGACAAGATAACTCTCAGGATTTCCGCTTCCTCGTCTTCCTCAACCACTTCTGGTACAGCCACCTCTCGATTTCCTTGGCTATGTGCCTCTTCTTTCACTTCAGGCAGGGCCACATACGTCCATTCTGGTGATTTGTACTTCTGGTTAGGTTTCCTTGTTCTCTTGTTTTCTTCAATCACGACTATTTCTCCTTCTTTTGATTTTTCCTGACTAGTTACTTCATTCACCTGCTCAGCCCTCGGTGAATTCACTCGTGTGTTTTGATATCTCAATTTCTTTATTTTCTTTGGCCAAACGTCGTCCCTTGCAACTCTTTTCAATTTACTCCCTTTATCGTTCTTTTCAGTTCTCCAAGCTCTTTTCCTTAGATCTCGCCCTTCAGGTATTTCATCTTCACTTTCTTCAGATTCTGCTTCAACTTGCTTTTTACTCTCGACAATTCCTTTTTCCACCACTTGTTTTATTTTCCCTACTTCTGTCCCTCCTCGAATCTCCGACACGCAATCTTCCTGCTGACAACTTGTCTCTTCACCTAACTAGATGTTGCTATTCCCTACGCCTCCTCGGGGGTCTTCCGCAAAAATCTGTCCCTCTCTCTCTCTGTACCTGTCCCTTGTTCACTTAGACTGGTTATTTCAGGTGGAATTTCTCTCAGTCTTTCATTTGGCACTTCCTTTTCACTAATTTCTTTAAGTGTCCCTTCACTGTTTTTCTCTTTGTTCTTCCCTTGTTCTTTCCTGGAACATTGCGTTCCCTGTTCGTTTTCGGAATCTGAACTGGTATCAGAAATCTGCAATCTTCTTCTCAGAGAGCTACTTCTGGGGACTAATGTTAGACTTGGTTCTGTTTCCCCCCTTTCAGAGTTTTCTCTTGTTTTTGACTCTCCTTCATCTGACTCAGTACTTGATTCTGATTCATCAAAATATTCTTTTTCTGTGCTGTCCACTGGATTTGGAATTCTCAATGTATGACTTGCATGGATCCAGTTTTTCAATCCAGCACACTTTACAGCTGTTGTCGTGTTTAGAATGACTTGTCTGGGTTTGCCCCACCATGTAACAAGACAGTTTCTTCTTTTGTGGACCTTTATCCTTACCCTGTCCCCTGGGCTCAGATCATGCGATGGCTTCCTTTCAAGGGTGGTGGCATCCGCTCCAACCTGATGAAACACAGAATGAACTGCGTCAGCAAGGTTTTTACAGTATTCCAACACCATGTCATCAGTTATAGTCATCAGCTTGTTGACTGGTATAAACACATGTCTCATGGCGCGTCCCATGATGATTTCATGGGGGCTTAACCCTGTAGTTCTGTCTGGAATGGATCTAATAGTCATGAGTACCAGAGGCAAGACATCAGGCCCTTTCATACCTGTGGCTAAACACATTTTCCCTATCCTGTTTTTGATAGTACCATTCATCTGTTCCACCACACCAGAAGCCTCTGGTCGGTAGGCACAATGTAGTTTCTGTTGTACATTCAATGCTTCACAAATCAATTTTATGATCTCATTATGAAAATGTCCTCCTCGGTCTGATTCAATTGTCACTGGAAACCCAAATCTAGGGATAAATTCTCTCAAAAGTAACTTTGCCACTGTCATCCCATCATTTCTCCTGGTTGGAAATGCTTCCACCTATCTGGAGAATAGACAGACCATAACCAAAACATATCTCAGTCTGTTACAGGGAGGCATCTCAATAAAATCCACTTGCATTCTGGTAAAAAACCCTCCTTCTCGGTCTATTGTTCCTAGACTCACTACTGCCTTTCTCCCGGGATTGTATTGCTGACATACTAGGCATCTTTGACAAAGACTTTCTGCCCCAAGTCTGAACTTTACATGGTACCAGGTTTGTTTAAAGGACCTGATCATAGCGTCTCTCCCTATGTGTCCCTGGCCATGATACATCCGTGCCATGGTAGACATCATGCTATCAGGCATAACTGGTCTTCCATCTCGATAAACCCACACATGATCTTTCTCTCTTGGTGCACATCCTGCTTTTACCCACTGTTTCTTTTCCTCATCACCTGCTTCTTCCTGCAACTGTCTTACTTCTTCCCATGTTCCCACAGTGTTAGTAAACATCAAAGAGCAAGAAATTATTTCCCGTTCCTTAGCCCGATTAATAGAATTCTGATTTTGGGCACAGTATTGTGCCATGTCATTTGCATACTGGTTTCCTGTAGCGATATAATCACCACTATGACTGTGAGCAGCACACTTAACAACAGCCAATTGCCTAGGCAGCTGTATCGCCTCAAGCAACTTTCCATCCACTTCGGCATTCTTTATGGGAGTTCCACTTGATGTTAAGAATCCTCTCTGCAGCCATAACTGGCCGAAGTCGTGGACGACTCCAAAGCCGTACTGACTGTCAGTTATCACAGTTACTCTCACACTTTTCCCAATCTTGCACGCTCTAGTCAGAGCCACAAGCTCTGCTACTTGGGCCGATTTTACTCCTTTCAAATAGGATGCTTCCATCACTGCTGCAACCGTACATACTGCATATGCTGCACTCAACACTCCTTCTTCTGTTCTCAAACAAGATACATCAACAAACATCACAAAATCACTTTCTGGCAAAGGTACATCTTTAATATCTGGTCATGGTTTTGTGCAAAAATCAAGTACATCCAGGCAGTCATGATCTGCCTCATCTCTGACTTCCACATTCTCAGCGTCAGGCAACATTTTTGAAGGATTCACATTTAAACATCTCACGAGACTTATATTGGTTGCACCTAATATGAACTTTTCATACTTAGTCAGCCGACTATGTGTCATATACTGAGTACGACTCCTTGTTAAAAGGATCGCCACATCATGAGGTACAAACACTTTCACAGGATATCCCATCACAATCCCTTCACTCTGCTCCAATCTTCGGCATGTAGCAGCTACTGCTTTCAAACACCCAGGTAAGGCTACGGCTACGGCTACTGGGTCCAGCAGTGATGAAAAATATGCAATTGGTCTCCTCAGTTTTCCATGCTTCTGTATCAACACAGAGAGTGCACATCCATTTCTCTCACTGAAATACAACTCAAACTCTTTCTCATAATCAGGCATACCTAATGCGGGTGCTTCACACAATCCATCTCTCAATCGTTTAAATGCTGCCAATTCTTCCTTGTTCAATTCAATGGGATCTTTAACATCACTTCTCGTCAGTCGCACCAAAGGTTTTGCAATAAAAGAAAAATTACTGATCCACCGACGACAATATCCAAGCATTCCCAGAAATATTCTCACCTCTCTTTGGGTCATGGGTGCTCTCATTCCTTTTATGATTCTGATTCTGTCTATCGTTATTTTTCTCAGTCCTTTCTCAATGTTATGTACTAAATACTGTACTTCCTTCTTACAAAACTGTAATTTTGATGGTGACACCTTCAGTCCTCCATCTGCCAAATGATTCAGTAGTGCTATAGTGTCTACCTCACAAGCTTCACAGGTTTTCGATGCCACAAGAAGGTCGTCAATGTATTGAACTAACACTGAATTTTCAGGCATTTCTAGACTTTCCAAAGACTTTTTCAATAGCTGATTGAATATTGAGGGACTTTCTGTATACCCCGGTGGAATTCAGCACCAACCCAAAATACGCTCGCCGAAACGAAATGCAAAAATGTGCTGACTGTCATGGTACAATGGGATGGAAAAGAAAGCATGGCATAAATCAATTACTGTATACCATTCTGCATCATGGGGAATCTGATATAAAATCACAGATGGATTTGGTACAATGGGACAGCATGACACAACAATTTTGTTTATCTTTCTCAAATCTTGAACTATCCTGAACTTCCCATTTGGCTTTTTCAGTCCCAGTATTGGTGAGTTACATGGACTACTCATTATTTCTCTCAAAATTCCTTGTCGAATCATTTTCTCAATCACAGGAGTTACTCCTTCAATTATTTCAGGTGTCAATTTATATTGAGGGACATTTGGATAGCTTATTCCTTCCTTTACTGTTATTTTTACTGGATCTACATTTCTCATTAATCCCAAATCTTCTCCAGTGAAGTCCCAAACTTCCGTTTTTACAGTCTGTTTTAATTCCTTGTGTAATTCATCAGGGTTAAACACAGCATAGGTTTCAGTAACCTCTTTCTCCCTGTTTGCCATTGTCATTTTATACAACACATCATCATCTGGGGTTTCAAATGCTATTCCATCTGGCGTACAAAATATAGTGCAATTCATTTTGCACAGCAAGTCTCTGCCTAATAAATTCACAGGACTGGTATCGCACACGACAAAGCGGTGCATTTCCGAAAATTTCCCTGGGCTAACTTTCACTGGTTCTGTAAGGTAAGTTTTAATCTGTCTGTTGGATACACCGACTACTTGGATTGTTTCATCCGAGAGAGGAAGATTCTTAACATCAGCTGATCTAACAGTTGATCGAGTAGCACCAGTATCGACTAGGAAAGTAATATTTTCATTATTAACCTTTCCATCTACAAATGGGCCTGTCTGGTCTACTTCTAGAGTTGCGCCAAGTACGCACTCTTCTTCCTCCCTTCAGCACCGCCAATAGCTTTCTTCTGAGTCACTTTCATCGTGTTGTAGCCAATACTGTGAGACAGCGCTAGCGCGGGGTTGCTTATTTACCTGTTCTTCATCGTAGAATCCTGTTTCGCTACTATACTTCTGAGAGTTTCTGCTCTGTGGAAAAGGCGGTTTTGGCACCTGATTCTGCTGTGTAACAACCTGCTGCTGTCGCTGCGGTTGACCACTCACCTCATTCTGCACCTGTGGATTCAATGATGGATTTTCACTGTTAGTACTTGGGTGAAATTTACACTCGGATTTCCAATGCCCTATTCTACCGCAATTATGACATGGGAAATTCTTTTTAGCTTCTTCTATATTAAAGTTTCCTTTCCCTTTTCCAGGAACAAATTTCTGTCTTGTCCCTTTGTTCTTTGCCTGTTCTGCCAATTGGGCTTCCTGTCTTTCTGCTACCTTTACTTGTGAACACATAGCCTTTTCTTTCAATTTTCGCTGTTTTGCTTCAATCTCATCACTGAAATATTTGGCATGTCTCAATACTTCATCTATTTTCTTATTTTGCCAATCTACAGTATGTTGTTTTATCATTTCACTAATCTCCGGACGTAGACCATATAAAAATCTGTATACAAAATGACTCAAATCCTTTTCGCTCAGATTTTCATCTCCACTGAACTTTTTAAAAGCTAATATTAGCCTTTCATAATATGCATGCACCGACTCTTTATTTCCTTGGTGTGTTCTGTCAATTTTCACCCAATCTGTTACATTAGGAGTTACCTTGTTTTTCAGAAATGTCATAACCTGTTCATATTTCTTCATTACTTCGAGGTCGGGAGCTCCTGTTTTAGGGTCCCTAGGGTATTCCTGAGTTGGCCAATTTATCATAAGTTTGCATTCTGTCCATAAATCCGCTGGTACTATTATGTCAAATAGACTATTCAGATCAATCCATAATACTTTTGACAATTTTACAAATCTATCCACCTGCCTGTACCACTCAACAGGCTTTTCACGCAGTCGAGGGAAATCATTCGTAAAGGACAAAATGTCCTGTCTTGTCCATGGGACATGTACGTATCCTCCTCCTGGAATCTCTCTCATAGGGCATTCTGTCACTACCTTTTCTTTTTCTCTTACAGGGAATGCTGCAAATGTTTTACCTGAGGCATCATCTCGTTTTCGATACCACCTGCTTCTCCATTTATCCACATCTCCCCATTTTCTCAATAAGATAATTATTTCCTTAATCTGACATATCCGTCCTGTGGTGTTCAGATTTTCAATATCTTTTTCAGTGAAATCAATTCGATAGGGTTTTTGCAAAGCCTTTACCTTTTCAATATCTATTCCTATTTCATTTGCTACTTCTTCTAGTCGTTCATGTAGGTTTTTTGCTCTCCATGTCACACTTTTGCACAAGATTAGTAATTCTTCATCTTGGTAGGTTTTTAATTTCTCTGTGGGGATAGTTCCTACTATTAGTTTTTCCAGTACCATTCGTAACTTGGCCACATCTATTGATTCGGATTCTTTGTCTTTTCTCTGCAAGCTTCTCAACCATTCACTTAATTCTTCTGTAGATGGGCCTACTGGCTTCTCTACACTACCTTGTTCTGGAATCTTTTGGGTCTCTAAATTTGACCACTGTCGTTATACTCTTCTCAGTGAAATTCTGGCTTATAAACGGATTGCTTGAAACGCTCTTCTGTAGATGTGTCTACTGGCTTCTCTACACTACCTTGTTCTGGAATCTTTTGGGTCTCTAAATTTGACTCCACTGTCGTTATACTCTTCTCAGTGAAATTCTGGCTTATAAACGGATTGCTTGAAACGCTTGGTTCAATCATACTTATTGTCTGTCTCCATGGATTTTCATTTTGGCTCAGTTTTGGCTGTTCAACCTGTTTATGGCTATTATAAGGAACTGTCAAACAATGCTCGCTATCTTTTTGTTTATCGAAAATAGGCATTACTGGACCTATCGTTACTGGAACAGTTACAGCTTCCAAATTTTTAGTCAATTCCCTTATTTTCTCTGTTAGTTCTAAGGTTGTCTTTGCTAATTCTGCTGAATTTTTACCATTTACTCTACACTCTGACTTCTTTTCTACCTCTCTAATGGAGTTACTCTTTTCTAAATCTTGCGACATTGGTTCTGTCTTAATAATTCGTAATGTTTCTTTAATTGGGGCACTTGGTGTTAATATTTCTGGTTCTGGTCAATACAGTGGTGGATTTTTATAAAACATGTCATCAAGAACATCATCTTCTAATTCATTCACTCCATATCCTCTTGACCCTACTTTATGTCTTTTCTCTGTACATTTTCGTCCTCCGTTATCCTCTGCAGTTCTTACAGGAAACAATCCTTCAGTCATACTAGCATTCCGCCACCTTCTCATCTGATCATCATGATTTTCACGTCCATACTGTCGACCAAACATATACCTATATCTTCCGCCACTCCTCTGTCTTTCTTTTTGCAATCTTTTTTTTTTTTGTGAAATATTTTTATTAAATTTGCAAACACAAAAGAAAATAAACACCACTCATCGATCTCCAGGCGTAGCAGGAGGTTACTCCAAACGGAATTCCACAGTGCAGTATAGTTACAAGTGAGACATAAAGACATTACATCCTCTGTCTTTCTTGATCATGCATCTCATCTTCCCATTCTGTCAATGCCTCAAATTGTGTCGGTCTAGGGCTTGGTTCTAAATTCATCCTTTTCTCTCTCAAGTTTCTCAGAACTGCCAAATAAATGAACCATGTTCTGGGAAAGCCAAGACTCCGTCGTCCTTTGTGTATTTTACCCAATTTTCTAACCAAATACATGTATGATACCCATATTTTGCAACCATAAAGGATGCGGGGGTTTTCGGTGGAGGAAGTAACTGTCCTTCCCTTGTCACAATCGGTTTGTCCCTTTTAAACCACTTCTTGATTTTTAAAAACCATGACTTTTTCTCCTTTTCTGGGGGATCGTAATACATTTTCTTGTCTTCCGTGTATCGCTAGTCTCTCCTTAAAATTGTACTGCTATTCTGTCCAATCGTAGCGCGACTTACACTAACGCACCAATCGGGAGTGTCTACGTCACCCTGTAATTCTCCACTCCTAGCGCGGCGTACACTAACGCACCAATCCAGAGCGTCTACGTCTCTAGCTAACTGGCCAATCCCATTGCGGTCCTTCTGACATCAACAACCGCTGCTGCAGCTCCTGCTCCTGTCTACCCCTCCTTTACAAACTTCACTCTGTAAGTTTTGTTTCAAATTTACAAATCAGTTAGTAACAACACAAAAACACCACCATTGTCCGCTTTGCTAACCAAAGAATAGCAAAAGAACTTTCTCACAAGAATTCTGTCTTTCCTGAGAGCAGCGCTTACCTCTGCCCTACTACAGAATCGTTACTTCCGTTGATAAAGTAGCACATCCCTCTACTTTACCCTTCTAACGAGCATCAACTAACCGCTTCTCTAGAATTAAGACACCTAGTTGGAGACCCAATGCTCCTGAGAAATTAAACCAGAGTTTCGCAATTAATCGGAATGCCTTTTCATTCACGCACTTTCATACAGAAAACGTAGTTCATTCACACAGAATTCTGTCTTTCCCGAGAACAGCGAACAGTCTGTCCTACTACAGAATTATGACACTTGTTAACAAAGTAGCACTTCCCTCTAATCTGTCCTTCTAGCGAGCTCAGAGTATACCTGCTACCTTTCCAGTGATAAGCGTTATCAGAGTACCTTCTGGCATCCTGGTACCTAAGACCAAAATTTCACAGGTAACCTTTGCTATCGTACACACTTCTCTCATACAGAAAATGTCTCTAATGGCAACACGTGACGATGCTGCCAAATCGAACTCAGACAATGCGTCATGCAACTCCAATCGTTACACGTTTCCCCTGTGTAGCTACAGGGCAACAACAATTCCGTCTTTCCCGAGAGCAGCGCTTACCTCCGCTCTACTACGGAAGTGTTACAAACTTCCGACTTCCTACATCTCAGAAGCCATGCAAACACATAGAACTCGACGCGACTCAACATAGGGTATTAGTACATAAATCAATACCAATCAATAACCAATAATCAATAAGCAATGTACAAGCAATAATCACCAAACCAAAACAATAAAAACCATCATCTTGCAACCAGAAAAACTGTTGCAGCGTGGAATCCAAATTTCTCTCTTCGTCACAGACCAAATACTTCACTTAACACATTCAATCAATACATTCACTGGTGGGGCCCATAACACCAACATTCACACATCATTGGTCTGCCCTTTCTGAGAGAAGAATGTTCCAAACGCTGACGTGAAAGGAATACCTTCTGAACTAACGGAAAATATACCTCAAGTATTTTCAATTCAACACATCTTATACCTGAACTCCTAAATATTCCTTCCACTTAACGATGGATCTGATTTAGTTGGAATGGGTGAGGTGATACAATTCTCTAACTCACATTTAAAAATGTAAACATTCCCCTATGAATAACCAACTCAACTCATTTGTATGTAATCATTACTAAATGTTATCTAATTAATGTAAACCTTTAATAAATCATTAGTCAAGTCACAGATCATCATATTTACCTAATCTGGCTAATTGTCGTCCTCTAAGTCAGTCAAATTGTAGATGATCTCTAATTCGTCAAAGTCAAGCCGCCATTCCGTCTGTCAAAGATTCAGGAAAACAGCTGTCCAGCAGTGTCACCGTCCTCTCCGTCAGCAAAACGTCAGGAAAACAAAAGAGTGATCTCCCAACTCACTATTCTACGGTATTTTATAGGAAAACCAACATATAAATGTAACAAATATCACTTTTGGATGATCCTCATTGGTGGATTTGGGGTCAGTCGGTAAAGTTCTCACATATTTTAGTTCATTAAGTCATCACACTTGCTGGTTCCGGTTTTAAAGAAAGTCCTTTGTCTGCCGGGTTGGCATCTTTCCCGGTACGTCCTTGGTGGGTACAGTTTGGCTAGGGTCAAAAGAAGGCCACTGCTGTCTTTTCTTGCGCAGGCGCACTTCACCCAGTACCTCGTGGAGTATCGTCGTGTCAACGGGGTGGCCATCTTGTGCAGGCCAGAATGGTCAACTTAAGCAAAACAAACATAAAACGTAATTAAAACACGGGTGTACATACACGGGTGGGGGTACGACTCGAACGTACACGGGTGTACATACACGGGGGGTTCGACACGTACACGGGTGTACATACACGGGGGGGTTCGACACGTACACGAGTGTACATACACGGGTGGGGGTACGACTCGAACGTACACGGGTGTACATACACGGGGGGTTCGACACGTACTCACGGGGGCTGGGGGGGTGGTTAGGCGCGTACTCACGGGGGCTGGGGGGGTACGGCGCGTACCGGGCCCCCTATTCTGGTCGTTTTGCGGCGTACTTCACTTTTTCGGCACTTTTTGGGTGCCGTGAAAATATTGCCGTCCGGACTGCTGTCGGTTTGAATCGTACTTCCTGGGTCGTGAGACGCTGCCTGACAGCGTCCCGATGTCACGTCGGAGCATTACCGGATCACATTCGTATGTATATTTTCGGCGGACGGTGTTTTTTACGATTTGTACGGAAATGGTGTTTCCGTGCGAATCGTACTTCCATGTTTGTAAAGTTTTACAACTGGGTACGAGTCGAACGGAGAAAACGCTCCGACCGACGGTTCGTACCAGGTTTTTCCAGGATCATAATCGGCACCTAAGTGTTCTCTAACAAGCCTTACTAGCCCTTGAATATAGTGCTTTATTCGTAATTGTATTAACTCCTAATTTAGATTTGCAACCACCTCTCTTACACAACCTGTTCTACATCCACAAAATGTTCCTCTTTCTTAAAACAATTTAAGTTAGTCTTCCAAATGTATCTATCATATTAATTCTATCTCACAGAGCATTGGGTCTAACCCTTTTTCAAAGTTGTCCCTCTTTTACATGTCCCTACATAAACTTTAGCTCAATGAAGTTAGATTATTGCATTTTTTCTTTTTTGCGCCTTCTCAACCCAGACCGAAATATTACTTTTCTTTCAGTTGATTTGAAATCTAACCCCATTAACCCTACTCCTTTTGCACATGATCCCTGGAGTTTTAGAAAGTGCACTAGATCAGAATATTTATAGACTCCTCAACTTCTGCCCAGACGTCGGAAAAGTAGGTGCGTTTGATATCATGGAATTTGCCAGATTGATAAATTCAGTACTATCCGCAGGTAATGTTAGGATGCCCTGGCAGAGAGAAACATCAACACAGAGTGAAGTGGTGATCAGAAGGAACCAGGCTGGGATTTAAGCATTCAGGTTGAGATACGAATGCGTGCTCCCTCCATTTCTTCTGAAATGGAAAATATTTATTTAAAGCAGCACCGGTCCTTTAAGTAACGCAGGCAGATTTTAAAAAAAATCTGTTTGCGTTTGAAAACACAGGGATGGGGGTCTGCTGTTCCTTGCAGGCCACATCCCAACCATCATCCACAGCCAATATCCTAATTAATATTCATAGCAACCTGCCTCATTAATATTCATTAAGCAAGTCACTGTGCAACCTTCAACTGGAGATTTTGCAAGGCATTCTGTTAGTACTTAGGTGCATTGCAAAATCAGAAATAGGTCACAAAATGTTGGTGTGCACTTTGAGACAACAACTTCTGACCTGTGTCTTGGTGTATCAGAGCCTTAGGGCCAGATGTACAAAGCATTTTTGCAGGTACAAATGGCCTGATTCTGAGAGTCGTACAGTTTGTGTGTGCAAAAATACTTTTCGGTATGTACAAACACCAAACTGCATTTCTACAGATTCACAGTTTAGGATTTGCCAACCCGTATTTGTGAGGGCCGTGTTTATGGTGCGCCTTGCAGGACTGCTGTGTTTTAGGCCTAACTGGTTTCAGTGTTTATTTATTTCCATTTATCCACAGAAACAGTTTTTGTATGTTCTGAATATGCCACTAATATTGTATCTGCTGCAAATCATCTCGTGGCAATAAATAAATGTTATACATCTATAGAGAAAAACTGCAAACTGAATTACCACAATGTTTTTCCTATTAAGTAGTGTACAAAGGGCTGACAAAAGAGAAATGTCGAATTTCTTTCTGCCATTGAGTTTGTTGTAGTTGATACAGATGGTCACAGATAGTGTGGTTCCTTTCATATAGGAGGCTGCAGTAGGTTTTTTTGTCCGATGCCCCGTGGCAAGGGCAGCAGTATTGTGTTTTGTCAGATAGGTATTTTGCAGACTTCCTTTAGATATATTTTGGGGATGCATTGAATATTCAAAGTGATTTGAGATATAATGAAAAGCCAAGTACGGTAGAAGAAGTCCAGTAACTTCTTTCCAGATGCTGATCTTGCTTTGGTATTCTGGATGGCTTAAAGGCAGGATATTTGATGGTTTTTAAAGAAAAGTTGAATTTCCGAAGTCTAGTTGGGAATGATTTGTTTTTCCACAGCAACTGGTTTATCATTTGGGAAGGAGAGAAGAGATGTGGAGAAGTGTGGCTCAATGATTAGAGCGGCAGACCCTGATGCAGAGGTCTAGCCCGGGACCAGGGTTCAATGCCTCGGCGGGTCTTGGGCTCAAAAATTCCAAGGACCTGATAATTCTCACCTCGGTGCCTATTCTAATCATGGAGTCCCACTCTGGGCAATAGCTTGCTTAATCTCCACAACGCTAAGGATGCCTGGCCCCCACCTTGGGGGTGCCCAGGAGTGGACGCCTCACAGGGAAAACCAGGATGGGTTCCACAGCAGTATTCGTACAAGCGCCTTGAGACCCTTGCGGGTGAGTAGTGCGCTATACAAGTATCTAATTTATATTTATCTTGCCACCTCGGTTTCTATCTTTTAAGTCACTGGGACTAAATAATTTACCTCACATGAGCAGCAAACTCGGAATATATGGCTGTTGACCAAATATGTTCTATGACAAAATACTGTGCACAAAAATTTCGAGGCACATTCATATTGTGTCAAGCATATTGATTACCTTTATATCGTCTTTGAACACTTATAAGTCCACCCATCATATTTAGAGTGGACGGTCAAAAAGCCAGTTTTCACTGACTGACACTGCAAAGTAAAACATGACAGTAAGGGACCATGAAAACTATAAAATGCCCCCTACACCAGGACAAAACTCCAATTTGAGGGGGTCATTGTTTTCTTTATTTACAAGAAGAAAATACCATTTTGAAAACAAAAAACACTGAAAATGTGCTGCACCACTCATGTTGATGCATGTCATATGTCATATATATATACTGGAGAAAAACTGTTGGATATATATTCATATTTTTATATCTATTGAGATCCCCTGCTTACGCTACCGCTCTGCAAGGATAGCCCGTACTCCAGGTTTGTCCAAAGGATTATTTATTTGCTGTTGACGCGATTCAACCAAGCGGTCTTTCTCAAAGCTGGGGAAACATTGTGACAGTGTTCTCTATATACTCAAAGAAACACTGTTGCATAATCTATAAACATAGGCAAAAGATTTCAACACTTTTACATGATGTGTGCTCATCAGTAATAGGAAAATAGACTTCATGAGTCCAACAGAATTTGTTTTATATATGCTCTTAAGAAAGAAAAATCCACATGTAAGACCCTGGAGAGGCAGTGGCGCAAAAACTATGAACTCCATCAAAAAGAAGTCTACCGAAAGGCCAGAAATAGCTATCATTCAGCATGCATGAAAGCTAAAGCATCCTATGTTACTACCAGCATTAACATGGCCGTAAATAAATCCCAGACTCTTTTCAATATTGTAAAAGAACTGGCTGGTGAGAATTCAAGAGCGGAACCTACCCCTCTTAATACCCAGCAGTGTCAGGACTTGGCTTCGTTTTTTACCGATAAGATTGAGAACACTGGGGCATATGCATCAACATTAGCATTTGCGATTCCTTATTAGCGAAAAATAAGGAATCGCTAATAAGGAATAGCAAAAGGCTATGCATGTAGGAATCGCTATTCAAATAGCGATTCCTTAACATTCCTTTTTACCGAATCGGTAATACCGAATCGGTAATAAGGAATACCTACCCATTCATTCCTATGGGCTTGGAGGCCCATAGGAATGAATGTAAAGCCATTCTGTATTAGCGATTCGGTATTACCGAATCGCTAATAGCTGGAGCACTTTCAAGGGTGCCAGGGTGTCAAAAGGACACCCTGTTGCACCCCTGAAAATGATATGTGCACATATGTTGCACACACACATGCTCTAAGGGCATGTGTGTGCGCAACATGACACTTTGAAAAATGCACAAAAGTGCATTTTTCAAAGTTTTTGCAAATTACCATGCAGTTCATCTTCATGGTAATTTGCTCCCCTTATTAGCGAAATCGCTAATTTTTTAACTTTGATGCATTGCATTTAAGGAATCTCACTTTGGGATTCCTTAAATGCAATCGCTATTTAAGGAATCGGTATTTAAGGAATCCCTATTTAAAGAATCGCTATTTAAGGATTCCTTAAATACCGATTTCTGCTTTTGGGTTGATGCATTGGGATTGGGTATTTTTTACTTACTACCGGGAGCTAATAAGGAATCGGTATTTTACCGACTGGATTTTGGCTTGATGCATAAGGGTGACAGTCTCTAATATCAAAAGGGACAGCACGACCACGCATAAACAATACAACATCCCCCAAGTCCTCAGAGGAAATTGTCATCTTGATGCCTGGCCTCCCATTAATCTGGATACACTGAAGGAATTATTAAAATCGATCAAATCGGGTTCCCCACGTGATACTATTCCTATCAGTATCTTAAGTAAATTAGAGGACTCTGCTATGATCTCCATAGCTGAGATATTGAACGCCTCCATTGAGCCGGCCACAGTTCCTGCTCTATGGAAACATGCTATGGTCAGTCCTCTACTCAAAAAGCCGGCCGCAGACCCTATGATATTGGCCAATTACCGTCCAATTTCATTACTGCCTGCCTTCTCAAAAATTCTGGAGAGGCACATCCACAAGGCACTCTCAATCTATGTGGAAAATAACAAGCTTCTTCATTCGTCCCAATCTGGGTTTAGGAGTGGTTATTCCACCGAGACGGCCCTACTCGGGGTCACAGAAAAGATCAGGGAGCTCATGGATGACGGCCAAACGGTAGCATTGGTCTTGTTGGACTTAAGTGCGGCCTTCGACACCATTTCTCACTCCATACTGCTTGACAGGTTGGGGGAGAATGGTGTCGAAGGCAAAGCACTGGAGTGGATTAGATCATACTTATCCCTCCGCACTTTCCAGATCTCCTCCTCGGAGGCATGCTCTGAGATATTCCACTCTCCTCATGGTGTGCCACAGGGATCGATCTTGAGCCCTTTGTTTTTTAATTTGTACCTACGACCATTAGCCAATCTTGCAGAAAATTTTGGTCTTATGTTAATGACTTATGCAGATGATTCTCAAATCTTGTTTTCCCTTTCCAAATCTGACTCATCTGCTCCTTCTGCATTGAAAATAGGCCTTCAGGAAATATTTAATTGGATGTCAGCTAATCAACTTAAATTAAATGGGGAGAAAACAGAGGTCCTCCTCTTAGGGAATCGTAAAGGTCTCTGGAGTGATCCCCATTGGCCATCATCATTTGGTAAATTTCCACTTCCAGCTTCTCAGGTCAGAAACCTTGGGGTCATCATAGATGACAGTCTATCTATGACTCAGCAAGCCAACAAAGTGGCAGGCATATGTTTTGCCATCCTTAAATGGCTTCGCAAAATTGTCTGGATGTTACCACCTACTACCCAGAAGACCGTAGTCAATGCCTTAGTGACATCTCGGCTTGATTACGGCAACATCTTGTACCTGGGCTCAAACAAAGCAGTAATAAGACGTCTGCAATTGGTGCAAAACGCTGCTGCCAGACTGCTTTGCAGAATCCCTAGATCCGCTAGGATCACCAAACATCTTAGGGACCTGCATTGGCTCAGGGTTGAAAACCGGATCCGTTTCAAAACCCTGACCTACCTATTTAAAATTAAAACTGGTACTGCCCCCAAATACCTACAGGACCTTGCTAAGCCCTACCTCCCCAATCGCAGTCTTCATTCTTGCACTGCTGCGAACTTTGTGGTACCAAGGTTCAAACGGGCTAGAATAGGCGGGAGATCATTTTCCTATTTGGGCCCAACTCTGTGGAACACTTTACCCATTCATATACGCAAGGAGGAAAACTACATGATTTTTAGAAAAAGTGTAAAAACCTGGTTGTTCGATAAATAAGTGCCTTAATTGCTCTCTATCCAGTTGTGTTTTGTGATTCGCTGGTCCGGCGCCGGGAAACCCTTTGTGGGTAGCTGTGCGCCTTATAAGTGTTACAAAATAAAATAAATTTTATATATATATATGTAATGTATGTACACCCACATATATATATACATATGTGTCTCTATGTGTGTGTGTGTAAAGATAGATAGATAGATAGATAGATAGATAGATAGATAGATAGATAGATAGATAGATAGATAGATAGATAGATAGATAGATAGATAGATAGATAGATAGATAGATAGATAGATAGATAGATAGATAGATAGATAGATAGATAGATAGATAGATAGATAGATAGATAGATAGATAGATAGATAGATAGGTAGATTTTTTAATCTTTTTTGTAGGGAAAACCCCTAGGGCTCCATGAATTTATTGTACTCTTAACCTCCCTTTACCACTGCCCACCCCTAAATCCTAAAGCTCCCCTTATCTCCCTTTACTACTGCTCAGCCCAAAACCTGAAAATTGCCCTTACCTCCCTTTACCACTGGCCACCCCTAAACCCTAAAATTACCCATAACTCCCTTTATCATTATCCAAACCTAAAACCTAAAATTACCCTTACATCCCTTTACATTTACCCATCCCTAAACCCTACATTTACCCTTACCTCTCTTTACCACTACGCGCAACTAAACCTTTTTTTAAAATAGCAATATTTTATGTTATTTAAAAAATGTACCTGCGTATTGGTACTTATCTATGTGGTAAGGATACTTGGTAAAGTCATTTCATGGTAAAGACATTGTTGCAAATAAAAAAACAACAATGCTAAATAAACAATTATTATCTTTTTACATTAAAATAAAAACAGTAAAAGAAAAGTAAAATCTCAATGAATTTATACATCCAATTATCTAACTAATTACACACACACAGACACATCAGCAAATTTGCAATACCCAAAAATATAAAAATAACATTAACACAAAAACAATTATTAACCATATATAACAAAATATAATAAATAATTGAACCAATATAATGAATATAAAAAATAGATTAAAAAACAAAAAACATTTTTCCTAAAATAATTAAAACAATTTCAAAATAGAAAACTAAAATCATGCAACGTAAAATACCAAAACAAACATATATTACTATGACTACTGTTTGACAAACATTACGTATGTTCTTTCAGGGGCTTAATTTGCAAATGCCTCTCCATCCTAATAACCAGTAGGGTAAGTATTGTTAATAATAATAATAATAATAATAATAATAATAATAACAATAAGCATGCATATCATTATTACTAATATTAATCACAATAATTATAGAATATTATTATTCGTGTTATCATTAACAATAATGATTAGCAATCATTATTATTATCATGAATAATACTACATATTATTATTATAGTGATTAATAATGATGATAAACTCACTATTATTATCATTATTATTATTAAAATGCATAACAGTGTTGCCGATGATGATGATGACAATTATTATTAGTATTAGCAGTAGTAGTATTAGTATTATTAATAATAATGTTAATTTTCCAGATAATCAATCGTGAGCTCTTGTGATGTGTTACATTAAAGAAAATGGATCTGTACAAACTCGCATCCTAAGGTGTCTATTTCGGGCATTGGCCTGGTCACAGTCCGTGCGGACCTCATAACAGGGATTTCAAATAGTGGTCACTGTCACTGCTACTGAAAGACACATGGGACATATTATCAAGGTCGGCTTTAAAATTATCGCCGCTTTAGCGGCAGAAAACTGCGGCTCAAGCGGCGATAATGGGCTTGATAATATGCCCTTGAGAATTCCAATAGAAGCCCATGTTGATACCAGAACATGGGCTTCTATGGGAATTCTCAAAGGAATATTATCAAGCCCATTATCGCCGTTCTGGCAGCAGTTTTCTGCCCCTAAAGCGGCGATAATTTTAACACTGTTTGTTGATAATATGCCCCACATATTTCCACTAAACCATGGCATAGATAACGGTAGGAAAATAAAATTCTACTGTCCCCCTTCTCTCAAGAAATACAGAGCCCGGTGAGACTGCTAAAAAAAAAGAGGATTGTCAAATCGGTAAGCGTCAGTAGCAGTATATTGTTCAGACACCAGATGTGGTTTTGAAATAATGTGTATGTATTTTATACTGAGAAATATTAATGAATTGGAATAAAATGCCGCAAAACCGCTTTATTTAGAGATGGTGATGGCAAAGCATCCCTATATCATGCCACTTTCTTTTTCTAATAATAAAATATACTATTTAAGCATTCTTTTTGTATGTTAGCAGAAAAGCACATTTTTATTTCAAGAAAAACGTGCTACTGTAGAACTTCCTTTAAATATACCGGTGATGAGGCTTTAGGCAGTGTGAGTTAGGCCTCATTTTATTAGTCCAAGCATCTCCGGATGCAATTAAAAATACCTATAAATCAAACTAGACACATCTACTTTACACCTGAAAATACAGACGACCAGTGATACGTAATCTATAACTCACTTGTTACTTTCTAGTGTGTTTAGTTAATTGCTTGTTAATCCTAACACAGGTAAACAGGGGAGGTCACAATAGCTGGCTGAAATAGAAGGTTCTAGACATATCATTCATTCTCTAACAGTAAAGTCAATTCCTCTCCACCGCCTCTTTTCTATGTACCATCCTAACAAATGCAGCAGGGAAGTCCTTTCAGAAAATAAGTATCCAAAGCAAAGTTTACAATTGTCTTGGTATGCTCTCAGCAAAGTATAGCAATATATGCTATGCATTAAATGTTCGTATGCATCTATTTTAAAAATATGCAATCAATACGAAATGGTGCGTCATAGACATGCAGGATGTCGGGCTTTGGAAAGAAGGAAGAGATTCGCTCTACAATTAGCAGGGACCAGTAGATTGACTTCCGGGTGGACAGGGCTCGAGCCAGCCCATTAAGCTCTTTCTCTTCCTCCAACCCAGAAGATGTGCCCCAGCCTCCAGAACCATCCGTCTACTGGTTGAATTGTTCACTCCCCTCTTTTATTCGAAATAGAACCGGATCAAGAGAACTGTTCAGCCAAACCACAGCATCATTTTACAGGCACCTTGCGTTTCAAGCTGATGATCTTCAGGAGTGTGGCAAAGGGACTCTTTTCGAGTTGCCACCCTCATTTTTTGTGGACTGATGTTGCTTTTTTTTTACTCTGTGCACTGGGACTCTGCTAACCAGGCCCCAGTAAATGTGCTCTGACCCTCAAAATCCGTTAAATTGGCTATACCCCTAAGTGGCATATTTAACTTAATTATAGGTCTCTAGTATATGGTACAAAATTGTACCCAGGACCTGTAAGTTAAATCTCAGTGGGAGACTGCAGCATCTATCGTGCCATCCACTACAGTGAATGTTTAAGCATGACTTCAGGTCTACCGTTGTAGCTTGACTATGGCATTTTAAAACTACTATTTTACCTGCCAAAATAAACCCCTTTGAAAGGTCAAAACCTATCTTTTAAATAATATTTTATGAGGGAAACAACCAGTACAACGCAGTCATTACAACGCACTAACTTTACAATGCAGTCATTACAACACAACATCCTTCACATTGCATGCCATTATAATGCAGCCATTACAACACATGTCACTACAACGCATGCCATTACAACACATGCCACTACAACGCATGCCATTACAACACAATTATAAGGTAAGTAATGGGAAACAGTAATTTTTACCCCTACACTATCCAACACTTACCCTACTGTTGCACTCACTGGAGTGCGAATAGTAATTTTTACCCCTACACTATCCAACACTTACCCTACTGTTGCACTAACTGGAGTGGGAATAGTAATTTTCACCCCTACACTATCCAACACTTACTCTACTATTGTGAATGTTTAAGCATGACTTCAGGTCTACCGTTGTAGCTTGACTATGGCATTTTAAAAACTACTATTTGACCTGCCAAAATACACCCCTTTGAAAGGTCAAAACCTTTCTTTTAAATAATAATATATGAGGGAAACAACCATTACAACGCAGTCATTACAACGCACTAACTTTACAATGCAGTCATTACAACACAATATCCTTCACATCGCATGCCATTACAATGCAGCCATTACAACACATGTCACTACAACGCATGCCATTACGACACATGCCACTACAACACATGCCATTACAACACAATTATAAGGTAAGTAATGGGAAACAGTAATTTTTACTCCTACACTATCCAACACTTACCCTACTGTTGCACTCACTGGAGTGGGAATAGTAATTTTTACCCCTACACTATCCAACACTTACACTTATGTTGCCCTTTAAGTATTATGCGTTGTAATGGTGTGCGTTGTAATGGAATGCGTTCTAATTGTAGTTTCTAAAAATGTGTTCTGATGGCATGCGTTGTAAAATCATGCTTTGTAATGGATGTTGCGATGTAAAAACCGCCTTGTAAAGGCATACGTTGTAAATGTTTGTGTTGTAACGTGTCCTATTCATATATGAGCCTGAGAGAGGCCTTTCTGCCCAAATGGCAAGGTGAATGGTATTTAAAAGTAGAACATGTAGAAATGTAATGTTACACATGTCCTCACAGCGAGAAAGCCCAAGCGTTTATTGTCACTGGAGCTAGGATGGCTTTTCCATAGCAAAATACTGGAATGTAATATTACATTTATTAATATTTTCGACGGCTAGGAGACATTTAGAGATGTTATTCTAGGACTATATGTAATATTTATTAAAACCCAACTGACTGGTCAAGTCGGATTTTTAATAAATACCAAAGAAAATTTATTTTTAGAACGCTTCCTTTTCCCTTCCTAAAGCCTCTGCATGCTAATTTGCAATAGCTCCCAGCTTCATTATATTAGGGATTTGTAGAGAGCACAACAGCTATTCAGTGAGTTTTCTAGCACTGGCAGCCGAGTCTGATTCCATTCTAAGAGGGGGCTCTAGAAAGCGTACCAAAAGTGCCAAATCTTGAGGAGTTGCATAAAAGCCTTGAATGTCCACAGTGACAAGGAGCTGTTGTGGTAGGGCATTCCAATCCCTAGTGCACAGGTAAGATTAAGAACTGCCACCTCACTTTTTCCATCTGAATCGAGGAATCACCACAAGCAAGGAGCTGGAGGACTAAAATGACCTGGCCAGTTGGCAGGGTGTAAATCTGTTGGACAGTTACTGAGGGCCAAAGTGGTAGAAAGCTCTGTGTGTTTAAGACCAGACCATTGAACCATACACGCTCTTTGATAAGCAGCCAGTGCAGTTCTTACAGGAATGGTTGGCTATGGTCTCTACTAGGGAACTACAGCAAAAGCCTGGCAGCGGCGTTCTGTGCCGGTTGTAAATTTTTCAGGAGGTATGCCAAAAAACTGCAATATAATGAGCTGGCATAGTCTAGCCTTGAGGTGATCAGGGTCTAGATCACAGTTTTTTTTTGCTGTGGAAGGGGTAGGCAAAGTAACTTTTTATACACGTTTAGCAGTCCAAAGCAGGAGTTTACTACACCGTAGACCTGGGGGGATAAGGATGCAGTGTTCTTAAATTTCACCCCCAGATTGCGTGACAACTTGCAAGGGGCAGGTGGTGGTGGGACATCATTTGACCAAAAGCCATTGTCCCAGCTGGCTGGTGGAATCCCGAAGCGCAGGATTTCTGTTTTGCTGTATTGCATTGAAAGTCACAGAGCAATGGGGTAACCCAAAATTAACCCGAAGGACCTGGGTAACCTATGAAACAGACAAACAATGGTCCGATCAGACCATTGTTTGTCTGTATCAGTATTGCCTTGAGGGCAGCTGTTGCTCAGTTATTGGAACACTGTGACATCCATGCCTTAAAATTACTAGAAGATCACCTAATTAAAGCAGAGGTTAAACCATCCACTTTTGGGGATCATAACCCAATTTCAGTTTTATTTAGGGTTGCTCCCAGACCTGATCCTAGAAAAGAGATAGGAGCCGGCAACCTAGAATCCTCTACAGACAATAAAAGGGTCAAATGGAAAGGTATTGATAACAGTAGTGTGTTCCAAAAAATGTTAAAAACCGATCGATCACTCTGTGAGACTTGTCTTTCACCTGTTGATCCTAATCCAGAGGTAGTTTCTGCTTTTATTCAACTATGTGCAGGCATTAAAAAATTGATCTCAGGACCTGCACTTGCATCCAACTCTAACACTAGGTGGTTGAACAGCATTTGCTCTCGGGCAAATAGAGAGCTCAGAGCTGCTCTCTCAGCTTCCCCTAGGGACCCTAACCTCATTAGATCATTGAGGCATGTTTACAAAAGAGTGACTAAGCAGAGGAAAGACGAGATCCTAAAAGAACAATGGAACAACTTATTTTGTGCTGCAAGATTTAATAACTCAAATGGTTTTTGGACAGCGGCCAAGTCACTGAGATCACTGGGCAATACACTCATTCCGTTAAGTTGTAACATAACGAGTGATGCTTGGGTAGCCCACTTTTCCAATATATATGCTGCTACGTCCCAGTGCAAAGATACCGTCGATAATTTCGTTACCACCCGAATTCAAATATCAATATCGGAGGTTGAGGATGTTATTGATCAAAGTCTGGGTAACAAGGCCCCTGGCTCAGACGGGCTCCCAATTGGTCTTATAAAATTAAGGTCAGAGTTCTGGGCCCCTCTTTTACCTAATGTTTTTAATAATTTGACAATAACTGAAATCCCCAATACATGGTCTACATCTGTTATCGTTCCAATTTTTAAAAAGGGAGACAGATCCAACCTGAGTTGTTATAGACCAATTTCTTTCATTGATAAAATCCTTAAGCTAGTGGGGAGGGTATTATTCAACAAAATCAGAACCTGGGCAGAGGAGGAAAACATTTTAAAAAGATGCCAGCTAGGTTTCAGAAGCAATCTTGGAACGGTGGAACAGTGTCTTAACCTTAATTTGATCATAGGTAAATACACCATAGCTCGACACGGCCCAATCTACCAAGCATTTACGGTCCTTACCTCGGCCTTTAATTTTGTTAATAGATCACGACTTTGGAAATGCCTTTTAAACTACGGGTTGGATGAGGATATAGTGCACTTTTTAGCATATTTACACAGGGACCTAAGGGCACGGGTGAGAATAAGCACGGATGGGGCAGTTTCAGGGGACATAGTGGTCAGAAGAGGCGTAAGACAAGGGTGTGTCTTAGCCCCACTCTTGTTTATTTTATATATCAATGAGCTATACAATGTGCTGTCTGAACTGACTTCAGATGTCCCAATGATTAATGGTAATAAACTGCCCGCCCATTTATATGCGGACAATGCTGTTTTAATGGGTCGTACACCCAATGCACTGCGTATATTAGTTAGGGGTTTTGTCGATTTTATGAATGGCCTGAACCTTTGTACAAATTTTAAGAAATCTTTTTTGCTGTCCTAAAAAATGTCTTATTAATGTTATTATTTCTGGTTCTGAAACCTTGCTACGCACACGCACTTTCCCATATTTGGGTTTACAATTTTCAGACAATGGATCTTGGGCATCCCATTTTGCCTATGGTCGGAGTACATTTTTAAAGGCAGTTAATTTGATTTTAAATCTCCCCCAACCGAAAAGAATTAAGGTAGTGTTGTTTCTACTCAAAATCTATAGAACACAGTGTGTACCCACTATAACATATGGGGCTGAAATCTGGGGCTTTATAAATTCCAAAAGTGTCCAGGTCGAAGAAAATAGATTTTGTAGGAGAATTTTGGGGATACCCATCTCTTCTTCATCCTTTGTCTGCCATTATGAGCTAATATTATTTTATCTAGAAGATTATATCAGGTCCCGCCCTGCCCTGTTCTGGTTGAAGGTTTGGCAAAAACCGGCAGCCTCACTAACCAGGGAAATTATAGTCGACTGTTTAAAATGCGACAAGGGCAGAGATATACCGTGGCATGCAAAAGTGAGGGCAAGTTTAACTAGAGTAAATCTTGGACACATTTTTCATAAACCAGACTAGTTAGATGGAATTAACAAAAAGACTATTCGAGAAGCTATATATAAATATTATGGGGACACAAGATACGCACAAGAGTTCTCTAAAGTATCTGCTGCACGTTATATATTAATGGTAGACGATGGAGGCCCTCCCTCTTATTTACCAGTTAGTTACCCTTTAAGAGATATTTCCCGCTGGGAGCGAAGTTTGCTCTTCCGCCTTAGATCTGGCACATTAAAATATTTGTTGTGTTTCCCCTTAGGCTTTCAGCCTAACATCGAGGAATTGCCTTGCCCTTGCGGCCATTTAGCTAAGCAATCCATGTTGCATATTCTGTTCTTTTGTAATTTTTATCAAAAGTACAGTAAGCAACTTTTGATTCCGTTTTTTAGGGCCAGTGGAATAACGGACTTCAAGGTTGCCTATGGGACTATCCTTCAGCTTAATGGGGAAAACTTAACACTTCGTATTTGTACTTTTTTGAAAATGGCTATTCGTTCACGTGCTCCTATGAACCCCCGCTAAGTGGACCCGATTGTACTATATGCATTTCTTGGTTTTATGCAGATAAAGAAATATGCTCTTTGGTTCCTGAATGATATTCAAATGTGTGGAGTTTTTATGCTTGGAATTCTAATCAATAGCTTATTTCCCCCCGCTGCTATTCCCCCCCCCAAAACCATCTGCACCTTGCACTTTGGCACTTTATTATATGATGCTGCTATATATATAACTTGATACACCTGTGACAACTTTGTGATGACTTATCAAATTATTATTATTTTTTTGTTTTTTTATATAGCTAAAGCTTTGATGTATCTTTTAAATCCAGATGATGTTTTTTTACGTAAATGTTTAAGTGATTAACTTTGTGAAAATTGTTTGTGCTTTTATGGACACTTTATATCCGAATAAAGATTGTTGAATGAATGAAAAAGCAGTGACCAATAGTGCATAGAATGAAAACCAGCAAGAACATCTAGCCAAAGTGGGAAAGGCCTAGCAAAAATTGGCATTTTCCTACACATGCCATGATAGAGCTTACATGCTGTTGTTGTTAGTGGCAGTAGATGAATCAAATGAGAGTCAGTTCATCCCACATATCTTTCACAAAACAAAAAAGACCTTCCAGTAGATAGAGTGATGGCTTGATTCTCCCTCTGAATATCCCAGAAGAGGGGCAGTGGCTGTGAGCAGGAACATTACCAGCATTCTGACATGTTGTCCTTTCAGACAGAACAAGAGCCAGATGAGGGGGAAGTTGCTCAACATCTTTGATATATAACTGATGGTGTCAACAAAATGGCTTAGCTGAAGAGAGGTGTGCATTCAATCTTCAATCAATGAACTATAACTCATGCCCTAAGGTATCCATAGCTCGCTCATTCACCGAAGTCTGTGCACGTTCGGATTTATGTGTGGTAATAAAATATAACTTTACATTAAAAAAGAAACTGAAATTCACTGAAAGGAATGAAGGTTAAAGTAACGTTATAGTTAGGTCCTCTGCTTGAGGACTGATTACAGGTGAAAGTGTTATCATTTGATTTAAAAAAGCCTCTGCGACCTTCCAAGTGCATATTAATCAGTTTCCTGACAAGGCAGGAAATTCTCAGATTGCCAACATGGAAGACATTGCTTTCTTCAGTCCTAAATAGGTTAACCACCTTCAAAAGGCATTTCTAGAAAAGAGAGAGTACTGTGGATTACGACAAAAATCAGGCTGACAGTGCTAAGGTAAAGCCTCTCTATTTTGAAAAACAGTGCATTGTGACTGTGTGCCTTCCATTTCCCAGAAGCAGGGTAGAGCATTGCTGTGGCTTAAAGACTATTGCAGGAGATTTGTAAAAGGGTGTGGGAATATTATAAAACCATTATCATGCCTTTCCCCATGGAATCTGCCATGGCTTGTCGGCTATTTCCCAGGACTCCAAAGACATCTTACTTATTTGTTGCGCTGAAAAAACCCTCAAACAGCAATCCATTAATAAGCCAAGTTTTGGTGCTGTATTTTATTGTGTACAACATTGAAGTCTCAGTATATTTTGCTTGGACAAAATACAACATCAACCTATCATCAGTGACTCAAGACTATCTTTTCATTATGGTGCAACAGCTGTACATGTGGCTCAGGTGTGTATTCTTCATTCATGATCAGTATTCCATGTCATGTACTCCGTGTCCAACTGGTTGACCATTCTTAGCAAATGAATCATCAAGCAGAACATCTATGATGGCAAATTCTTGAATAGGTCTCTCCTTGTCCCCATGTTGGAGATAAAGTGACCCCAACTATACTGGCTGAAAAACTATTGGATTGAAAGGCTTGATGCTGTGAAAGATGGACTGAATTATACTGATAAATTGGCTAGACTGGTTTCTATGTATTATTGCATGCTATTGCCTGTAAGTAATATAAAACGCATAATCTTACGTTTGTCTGAACTAATGCAGTACATTTTACTTTTTTGTGTATTTAAAGTGGCTGATTTGATGTTTCAGTTGCATGTAAGATATAATTCATGTAACACACGTGGCATTCACCACTTTCCTTAAATAGCCATAATTAATAATATATGGGATTATATCCTTATATGCCCACAGTTTGGGATGTTCATTTTTCATTCACAATGTTGGGTAGCTCAGTAACACTAACTCCTCCTTTTTTCTTTCTCAAAAGTCACCAATGTTGATTAGAATCAACTGCTCTTCCACCTTCCATTATTGCCTGCCCAACCCTCTGAGTTTTACTTTGAGTAAGGACTGTCCCATGCTCCTTTTGTTTATGACGCATTCATTTTCCTTGTGCTCGTTTTGCTTCTGAGGTACTGTCATTCATGCCTCTCCCATTTTTTGGATGAATTTCACTCTTTTCATACTGATAAATGAACTATGGTTACCAATGTCGTGTCGTCATGCCTGACTCTGTCCGCTACTTCCGAGTCCGGCATGGCAGGAAGTAGAAGGGAGGGGCAGCGCGAGAGAGCGCCAGTCGGGGAACAGTCATTAAAAGAATAAAGAGGTGTTAATCCCCACTCTGTGTCCGCGTGTTTTATTAAGCGCGAGACCCGAAACCTGGCGACGAAGGTGGGATGAGAGGACACCCACCAGGAGCATACAGAGGCAAGAAGAGCTGCACACAGAGCACCTGCAGAAGCGCCTCATCAGAGCAAATACATGAAACGAGAGCGCTCACAGTGCAGTCAGTGACAAGAGCGCCCAGCGACCTGAGCCCCCGGAGCCTCAAACAATCGATGCCGATGAAAATTGGGGTAAGAGCACTGAACCCCTCTCCAGAAACCGGTGCGAGTGGTCTCATTCGGCGGCCATTTTGAGGTCAGGCATCTCTCATAAGGGATCACTGTTACCAGCCCGGCGGCCATCTTAAAGTCAGGCAAGAGCCGGAAACAATCCTAAACCCGCCAAAATACACCCTGAAGCCTCCCGAAGCCACTGGGAGTACCCAAACAAGCAGTAATACACCCTGAAGCCCCTCAAAACCACTGGGAGCACTCCAAACAAGCGGTAAAGTCGATTACCTGATGACATGACCACTCAGCCCGATTCCACGCAACCAGGCCCGGCCCGAGACATGCCGCAGGGACCCATACTAATGGGGGTGTCATTTCTGTGTCCCCCGAGCCCCTAACATCTGGGAATAGCATGGGCCCCAAGTGGAAGAGCTGGATAGAAGACTTTGAGGACTTCATGAAAGGGTCTCGAGTAAATGACCAGGACCATCAACTCATAGCACTAAAGAATCTGGTAGGAAAAGACATTGGCCAGATCATCAAACAACTGCCTCTAGCAAATAGTACGTCATATGCAGATGCGAGGGAAGCTTTAGACAGGAAGTTCCTCCACAAGCGCAATCTGGACTATGAACGATACACTTTTAACCTCCCGTCCCAAGAACAGGGTGAGTCCATGGGAGACTTCATCTCTCGACTAAAACACCTGGTGCAATATTGCGAGTTTGATAATTTCAACACAGAAGATGCCCTTTGCCTGCGCATCATCGAAGGGTGCCAATCAGAGTCCCTACAACGTCGACTACTAAAGAAACACTATTCGCTCGACGACATCGAGGAACTCACACGAATAAAGCATTCTGGATACAATCGCAAACAGACGCAAAACGCCGGCCGGATCATAGGAGATCCAGAAAATCACATACCTGTCCCGTGGTGGGACCAGAGGCGGCAACACCCAGAAACAACCACCTCAATGTTATCGCTGTGGTTTGGACAATCCCCACAAAGGCACTTGCCCGGCCATGGGACAACAGTGTCACCGATGCGGAAGAGACAACCATTTCGAAGCAATGTGCCAAACCCGTCGGAAGGAATCGGAATCGACCAAGCGAAGCACTGGACTGCGCCACCACGCGAGGGCGGTGCAAAGAAGGAGAGACCGCTCAACGAGCTCGTCCAGATCCAGCACCCAGTCACGCTCATTGTGAGAAGTTGGCCTGATGTATGATGTCACTAGTTATAGTGTACACCTTATATCAGTCCAAATACCCTTATGGTGATTGGTTGTAAAGTCAACCTTATAGACCAGCTATCCTAGTGGTAGCATGGACAAGAGCAGTCTTAGGCTAAACTCTGAATGGCATGTGAAGCCAGCTGTGATACCATATATAATCCCTTGAATACCAAATGAAAGGACACCACACCAGATATATATATAAAATAAAGTGTATTTATTCTAAGCAAACCCTCAGCACTCTTTATGAGTTTAGAGGTAAGTACAACACAGTCTTATTAATGCATACAGTAAGTCACACAGGTAAGTAATACAGTTAGGCCCTAGGGGCCACGCAAACCATATACTAAATAAGTGGTATAAGAACCACTGTCACGGAAATAGAATAGGCCTAGGCCTAGGGAATCGCTGGGGCTACACTACACTAGCGTTAGTTAGGAAGTGGGAGGCCCACGGGATTCGTGTGCAGAGTGGAAACACTCACGCGTAATGCGTAAAAGTCAATAGCAATGTTACAGTTTAGAAATAGATAGATTTAGGACACTTCCGGAGTAGCTAGGAAGTTGAGACTTGAAAACTAGACACTAGGATAGTCACTATCCTGATGAGCACCGGAGTACCCAAGTTACCTAGCCCACAGGCTGCGGGTGCATAGGGGTGAAGATGCGTCGTTTTCGTCGTCGACTCCTATGGATGCCTGAAGAAAGATGCTGACAGGCAGTCAGTGAAGAGTGTCCGGTGGATCCCAAGGCTGGGATCAAGAAAAGAAGAAACCTGCAAGCAGAGGGGACAGAGTCAAGGTCACTAGCCAGTGACCACGTGGAACCAGGAAGGAACCAGGCGATGTCGTGAAGAGTTGCAGGTGAAGGTGAAGCTTGTCGCTGCAGCCAGGAGGACCAGGAAGCGTCGAGGACGACCAGGACCAGGAGGCGAGCTGTCCCACGAAGGCTCTTGCTGTCGGCGGCGTCGAAGTTGGACTAGGACTCACCAAGCCTTGGCAAGCGGAACCCACGAAGAACAAGGGACTTGCTTCTGGTGCAGACCAGGAAGGTCTGGGGTGCTTCTTCTTTGCAGAGAAGCGGGAGCCAGTCTGGAGGAGCCAAACCAGCGCAGAAGATTTCAGGGAGCGTCGTCACAAAGGCCACTAGCCAGCGGGCAAGCAACCGGACAGACGCGGCAAGCAGGAAAATGCTGAAGGGCCCCACGCAGGACTCGTGGAGTGTGGGGGGCTGGTCTTCGGTGCAGATGGTGCTTGGGGTTGGGGCTTCTCAATCCCCAGTGCACAACTTCGAGGGTACCTCAGAAGCTGCGCTGTAAGTTACTAGCCACTTTTCCCAGGTAGCCGGTCCCACGTCGCTCGTCGCCTCCACGGATCTCAGCTCTGCTGCAGATGTGGATGAGGGTCGGAGAAGTCTGGAAATCAAGGCTCTGGTCGGGCTCTGCAGTCGGTTCCTCGTCGAACGTTTCACAAAGCAAAGGGTAGTCACTTGATGGTGCCTGTTTGCACAGGGTAGCCACTCCTTGGCTACAAGGGAGATTCTTCAGTCTTCTTCTTTCGTCGAATGTCGAAGGTCCAGAGTTTCTGTTCAGTTTTGCAGGTTCAGGATAATCTAAAGTCTTGAGGCCCAACTCCCACTCTTATACTAATCTGGGGGGCTGGGATACCTGCTAGGTCACGCCTTATGGGTGGGACCTGGGAGGGGGTGGTTACACCCACTTCCCTTTGTCCAGTTTCGCGCCAGAGCTGGGGCTGGAGTGCCCCAGCGCCGGTTTGAACTGGACTATGCAAGGAACACCTTGTGTGCCCCAGGCATGTCTCATTCCTTTCAGCCCACCCTGCCCCAATACACTAAAGGCTGTCTGGGGAGGTGCTAGCACCTCCCCAAGCAGGAAACCTATTGTCCAGGCCTCCCTGGCTGGGATCACTCCCAGCAGCAGGAGGTCAGACTTGTGTCTGTGGCAGCAGCATCCATTTTGTGATGCTGAGGCTTTGGTTAGAGATAAACAGCAAAGTAGGATTTTAACATGTCTCTCCCTCTAGAAGGGAGGAATAATATCCTCATCACCAGAAATGGTATGGGGGTATTATTCCAAAGTGTTAGACACCTCACACGACATGTTTTGATAAAGCCAAACCATAGTTACCATAACCGTTTAAGATTATAAGGCACTTTAAGAGTATATGGTAGGCTATATCCTAGAACAGCTATAAGGACATGGTTCCGAAAGCTGCAGACAGGCTCAGCTCATGCTAGAGCACCATCTCACATGTTACCAAGCACTCTGCCTCCAGGATTGTCAAGGCCTGCCATAGGAGTGACTGATAGGTACACATGTGTCTATATATAAGGTAGGTATAGGAATACTACACCTAAGCAAGGGGTGATTACACAACCTTGCCCCAGCTGAGTGATCAGCCAGTTGTGTCTGATTGGAAGGCCAGACCAGGGGTGGCATAATACATGCTGCAGCCCCTGGGAGGCCTAGGGTACACCTATGCCCTGGGTACCTAGGGTACACTATACAGGGTCCAATAAGGTGATCCTTACCAATTGGGTATGTACCTAGGGTACATGGAGTCCATTTTACAGAGAGAGCAGACAGCCTGAGACCCTGAATGGCAGGATCTCAGGCCAACTAAGTCGAAAAACCAGCTAGACACTAGGCAAAAAGTTGGGGGTAACCATAGTCAGATATCCACCTTCCTACACAACCCCCCCCCAAACGAAAGGAGATAAGGCTGGCCTTGACAAGGTAAGCCTCTATTGCCTGAGTGGCCATATAAGGAAGAACCAGCACTGGCATGGTTACCCCCTGTCTCATGGTCCACTAAGCAATCCCTCATCCTAAAGATATCATAGGGTCTCCACCATAGGGAATCTCTACCTTTGGTGTGTCTTTGCAAAGTAAAAGGCTGGTGTTGAGATGGAGTACTGAAGTGAGTGTCCCCAAAGTGAGGCCTCAGCTTCCTCCAATCATCCTCCACCATGGATGCCTTTCTTTCTCTAACTGAGTTGCACTGTGCTCTCAGGGTCAGCCTCTGGCTACCTAAAGCTGGAGGCTGGGTCCCTTTTGTGGGCTTACTGGGGGGACAGGTCAGGTTTGGGACCCTAAGGTCCCATGTTTGCCTGTGCCCAACAGAATCCCTCTGGGGGAGGTCCCTAACTACCTGTGAAGGGGATCCCTCAGGAATGTTTTTACCCATCACCTGGCTAGGGCAACTAACCAGGCAATCCTCATTCTTTTGAAGGGGGGGTTCTTGTGGACAGGGGCCCTCTTGGGGTCCACTGGCCTCCCTGACCTCTGCAGCCCTGGGCTGACTGAGGCAGGGTAGAGAGAGGCAGGCTACCTGCACCAGACTGGGTCCCACCTTGGAAGGGGCCACTGACATCAGAGGCTCTGCCAGGCCAGGCCTGGCTACCTCTGGGGCAGTTCCTTCACAAGGGGTGAGGTCAGATCCTTGAGGAGGCTGACCTTTTCCTAATGTCTGGGGAGAGGGAGACTTTTCTTCCTCCCCACTACTCTCTGTCTGTGTGGAGTGATCCATAGTTTCAGGCTTCACTACACCTATATCAGTCTGAGTGTGGGCTGAGACCAGTACAGCCTTGCCAACCTTTTCAGGAAGGCACTCAGTTTGTGTTTGAGCTGTGACTGTCACAGCTCTGCCAATTTCTACAGGGAAGTCTGTCTGTGCCTGGGCTGTGGCTACCACTGCCCTTCCAACCTTTTCAGGGAGGAAAGCTACTTGGACAGGGGTTGTGACTGGCACAACCCCACTACCCTTTTTAGAAAGGCCTACCATTTTAGAATGGGTGTCTTGTTCAACTCCAGCCCAAGCTGAGAGTTCTAAGTCATTCCCCAGCAAGCAGTCCACAGGCAAGGTTGGAGACACTGCCACCCTTTTAGGGCCAGTGACACCTCCCCAGCTGAGACATACCTCTGCCATGGGATGACTGTTCTGTTTGCCATCAATGTTAGTTACCTGGTATGAAAAACCAGGCAAAAGCTGCTCAGAGGGAACTAGCCTATGGGCCACCATAGTGATGCTAGCTCCAGTGTCTCTGTAGGCCTCAGCTTTTCTACCATTGATGTAGGGTTCCTGTCTGTACCTACCCAAAGTGTTGGGACAGGCAGTGAAGTTGGCAAACCCCATGCCACCATCACAGACAAGAGTAGCTGCTGCAGGGGAATTGGCTAAGCCAGGATCCCCCTGTGTTCCCCAAGAAAACCCAACCAAATTTTTGGGGGCACTCCCACCACCTGGGGGATTACTGCTGACAGTAATAGGTGGTGTGACAGGAGTAGTTGGAGGAACAGTTTTGTTTTTAGCCTGTGGACAACTGCTGTCAGTTTTCCAATGCCCAGGTGTTTTACACACATGGCAGTAAGGCTTTTTAACTGTGGTAGAGGAGGGAGCTTGGGACCCACCACCCTGTGTGGAGTTTTGGGGCCCTGAGGAAGATTTCTCTTTTGCTTTATCCCCACCCTTCTCTTGAGGCTTGGTGGTATCTTTCTTTTGGTCACCACCCTGATTTTTAGGCCTAATCCTGGTCCTGACCCATTTATCTGCCCTCTTTCCCAATTCTTGGGGAGAGGTCAAATCTGAGTCTACCAGGTGTTGATGGAGAAGCTGGTTCTGACAATTACTAAGGATCTGCTCCCTCATAATCAAGTTGTACAATCCTGTATAGTCCTGCACCTTGCTGCCAGTTAACCAACCTTCCAAAGCCTTAGTGGCACAATCCACAAAATCAGACCAGTCCTGTGTCTGTGTCTTCTGGGTATCTCTGAACAACAACCTATATTGCTCAGTGGTTAAGCCAAACCCATCTATCAGAGCACTCTTCAGGACTTTGTAATTGTTTGCATCCTCATCACTGACTGTGAGGAGCTTGTCTCTACCTTTGTCAGAAAAGGAGAGCCACAAGATAGCTGCCCACTGACTTTGGGGTACCTGCTGTACTTTGCAGGCCCTCTCCAAAGCAGTCATCCATTTGTGGATGTCATCCCCATTCTGATATGGGGGGACTATCTTGCTTAGGTTTCTATGGTCATAAGACCTATCCCTATCTCTAGGAATGTTGCTGCCACCAGTGGGTTCTGACCCACACAATTTTTGCTCTCTAGCCAGAGCAAGCTTCTCTTTGGCAAGGGCAATTTCTTCCCTCTGAATCCTCAGATTAGCTTCCCTCATTCTGGCTTTATGCTCCTTTCTCTCAGGTGAAGTCATTCCCCTGTGAGAGGAAGCATTAGAGATGCTAGAAACATGGGAGTGGATGGATTCCCTTGAAGGGGATCTGTCCCTCCTGCTTCTCTGTGAAAGCCTACTTGGGGGTCTGTATGGGGGGACCCCATGCAAACTCCCATGTAAACTTAGGTTAGCCTGGCTAAGTCTTCCTACTTGGCCCTGGCTGTCTACCTCTTCCTCTGAAGTCCCATCTGACTCATCTGTGGTGGGTAGACCCTTATCTACAGCTATGGCACCATCCCTGGCAGCTCTTTCAGCATCATAGGCCTCCAGAAGCTCCACTAGCTGTCTAAGGGTAGGGTTTGCACCCTGTTTTATTCCTCTGGAGGTACACAATTGTCTCATCTCCTGGAATGTTAAGGTATCATACCTAGAGGGGGTCTTCTGCAGACCTGCCCCTCCTGAGAGAGCATCTACTTGATCTCCTCCCAGAGGCATGATCTAGTGAGGGTGTGGTGTGTGCACCTACCTACACTAGTTGTTTCTACTAAACCTCTCTAGTAGTTGTAGTCAGGGTGTGTTACTCCCTTCAACCTACAACCACTAAGTCCAGTAGGACTTAAGTATTATAAACTATGTTATATGTACCTAGACAATATCTGTGTGATCTTTCAATTTAGTATCTCAAGATTACAATGGTATTACAACAGCAAGCTCAGATCCCAACCGCTGCTCACCAATGTGAGAAGTTGGCCTGATGTATGATGTCACTAGTTATAGTGTACACCTTATATCAGTCCAAATACCCTTATGGTGATTGGTTGTAAAGTCAACCTTATAGACCAGCTATCCTAGTGGTAGCATGGACAAGAGCAGTCTTAGGCTAAACTCTGAATGGCATGTGAAGCCAGCTGTGATACCATATATAATCCCTTGAATACCAAATGAAAGGACACCACACCAGATATATATATAAAATAAAGTGTATTTATTCTAAGCAAACCCTCAGCACTCTTTATGAGTTTAGAGGTAAGTACAACACAGTCTTATTAATGCATACAGTAAGTCACACAGGTAAGTAATACAGTTAGGCCCTAGGGGCCACGCAAACCATATACTAAATAAGTGGTATAAGAACCACTGTCACGGAAATAGAATAGGCCTAGGCCTAGGGAATCGCTGGGGCTACACTACACTAGCGTTAGTTAGGAAGTGGGAGGCCCACGGGATTCGTGTGCAGAGTGGAAACACTCACGCGTAATGCGTAAAAGTCAATAGCAATGTTACAGTTTAGAAATAGATAGATTTAGGACACTTCCGGAGTAGCTAGGAAGTTGAGACTTGAAAACTAGACACTAGGATAGTCACTATCCTGATGAGCACCGGAGTACCCAAGTTACCTAGCCCACAGGCTGCGGGTGCATAGGGGTGAAGATGCGTCGTTTTCGTCGTCGACTCCTATGGATGCCTGAAGAAAGATGCTGACAGGCAGTCAGTGAAGAGTGTCCGGTGGATCCCAAGGCTGGGATCAAGAAGAGAAGAAACCTGCAAGCAGAGGGGACAGAGTCAAGGTCACTAGCCAGTGACCACGTGGAACCAGGAAGGAACCAGGCGATGTCGTGAAGAGTTGCAGGTGAAGGTGAAGCTTGTCGCTGCAGCCAGGAGGACCAGGAAGCGTCGAGGACGACCAGGACCAGGAGGCGAGCTGTCCCACGAAGGCTCTTGCTGTCGGCGGCGTCGAAGTTGGACTAGGACTCACCAAGCCTTGGCAAGCGGAACCCACGAAGAACAAGGGACTTGCTTCTGGTGCAGACCAGGAAGGTCTGGGGTGCTTCTTCTTTGCAGAGAAGCGGGAGCCAGTCTGGAGGAGCCAAACCAGCGCAGAAGATTTCAGGGAGCGTCGTCACAAAGGCCACTAGCCAGCGGGCAAGCAACCGGACAGACGCGGCAAGCAGGAAAATGCTGAAGGGCCCCACGCAGGACTCGTGGAGTGTGGGGGGCTGGTCTTCGGTGCAGATGGTGCTTGGGGTTGGGGCTTCTCAATCCCCGGTGCACAACTTCGAGGGTACCTCAGAAGCTGCGCTGTAAGTTACTAGCCACTTTTCCCAGGTAGCCGGTCCCACGTCGCTCGTCGCCTCCACGGATCTCAGCTCTGCTGCAGATGTGGATGAGGGTCGGAGAAGTCTGGAAATCAAGGCTCTGGTCGGGCTCTGCAGTCGGTTCCTCGTCGAACGTTTCACAAAGCAAAGGGTAGTCACTTGATGGTGCCTGTTTGCACAGGGTAGCCACTCCTTGGCTACAAGGGAGATTCTTCAGTCTTCTTCTTTCGTCGAATGTCGAAGGTCCAGAGTTTCTGTTCAGTTTTGCAGGTTCAGGATAATCTAAAGTCTTGAGGCCCAACTCCCACTCTTATACTAATCTGGGGGGCTGGGATACCTGCTAGGTCACGCCTTATGGGTGGGACCTGGGAGGGGGTGGTTACACCCACTTCCCTTTGTCCAGTTTCGCGCCAGAGCTGGGGCTGGAGTGCCCCAGCGCCGGTTTGAACTGGACTATGCAAGGAACACCTTGTGTGCCCCAGGCATGTCTCATTCCTTTCAGCCCACCCTGCCCCAATACACTAAAGGCTGTCTGGGGAGGTGCTAGCACCTCCCCAAGCAGGAAACCTATTGTCCAGGCCTCCCTGGCTGGGATCACTCCCAGCAGCAGGAGGTCAGACTTGTGTCTGTGGCAGCAGCATCCATTTTGTGATGCTGAGGCTTTGGTTAGAGATAAACAGCAAAGTAGGATTTTAACATGTCTCTCCCTCTAGAAGGGAGGAATAATATCCTCATCACCAGAAATGGTATGGGGGTATTATTCCAAAGTGTTAGACACCTCACACGACATGTTTTGATAAAGCCAAACCATAGTTACCATAACCGTTTAAGATTATAAGGCACTTTAAGAGTATATGGTAGGCTATATCCTAGAACAGCTATAAGGACATGGTTCCGAAAGCTGCAGAGAGGCTCAGCTCATGCTAGAGCACCATCTCACATGTTACCAAGCACTCTGCCTCCAGGATTGTCAAGGCCTGCCATAGGAGTGACTGATAGGTACACATGTGTCTATATATAAGGTAGGTATAGGAATACTACACCTAAGCAAGGGGTGATTACACAACCTTGCCCCAGCTGAGTGATCAGCCAGTTGTGTCTGATTGGAAGGCCAGACCAGGGGTGGCATAATACATGCTGCAGCCCCTGGGAGGCCTAGGGTACACCTATGCCCTGGGTACCTAGGGTACACTATACAGGGTCCAATAAGGTGATCCTTACCAATTGGGTATGTACCTAGGGTACATGGAGTCCATTTTACAGAGAGAGCAGACAGCCTGAGACCCTGAATGGCAGGATCTCAGGCCAACTAAGTCGAAAAATCAGCTAGACACTAGGCAAAAAGTTGGGGGTAACCATAGTCAGATATCCACCTTCCTACACTCATCATATCAATCTCGACGATCAACGTCAAGGGAATTGTCTGCCCTCACGCCCATATCACAAGACAGTGACGAATATGTGTGTATGGTGGCAGACCCGGATCGATTAAAAAAATACCCCCTGGTTGCACATTCAGATGGGAAACCACTCTACCAAGTTCGTTCTAGACACAGGAGCGTCGCTCAATTACATCTGCACGACTGAATTTGAGAAAATGCGCCCAAAGCCGCATCTGGAGCCAGCCACAGTACGTGTCTACACGTGGATGTCCAAAGAACCGCTGCCGTGCCTGGGACGATTCCCACCACGTTAACCTACAAAGACAGAACAATTTAGGCCAACGTTCACGTAATAGAAGGTCCTGACGCAGCTGACTGCCTCTTCAGTCTACCCACAGCAGAGCGGCTGAGGCTGGTAGAGATTTTATTCAAAGTTGACAACTCACCTGCCATCGTAAAGAAGTTCCCGAAACTGTTCTCAGGCCTGGGAAAGTTAGCTAATGTCAAAGTCAGGCTCCACATAAATGAACAAGTAACACCAGTGGCTCAATACCACAGAAAGGCACCGTTCCATCTCCAACAAGCAGCTGATGGTAAACTCCAAGATCTGCTGAGAGCGGACATCATAGAGAGATCAACCGGACCTACTTCATGGGTGTCGCCAGTGGTAGTCGTGCCGAAACAGGGACACGAGAACAATATGCGCTTGTGTGTGGACATGCGAGCATCAAACACGGCTATAGAATGGGAGATGCACCCAGGACCCCACATCAGTGACACGATCACTCACCTGAATGAAGCGACAGTCTTCTCAAAGTTAGACCTTAACAAAGGATATCACCAACTCGAACTCCATGAAAGATCCAGGTACATCACCACATTTACTACGCATCAAGGACTCTTTAGGTATAAGCGCCTCAATTTTGGTATCTCCTCAGTGGCTAGATCTTTCAAGAGGCTGTTCGGCGAGTAATCCACCACATCCCGAACTCATTTAACTACAGTGATGACATTCTTGTCTTCAGTGCCACAAGTGAAGACCATGACAACGCCCTGGATCGAGTGTGTCACGCCCTTGTCAATGCCAATCTCACCCTCAAAAAAGACAAGTGTGAATTCCACAAATCCACCCTCAAGTTCTACGGTCACATCTTCTCCAAAGACGGCATGAGACCTGACCCCGAGAAGGTCTCGGCATTGGCTGACACGCCACCACCTCATGATGTCATTGACATTTGATCTTTCCTGGGCATGGCTAGTTATTGCGCCCAATACATCAAGGACTATGCGACCATCAGCTACCCGCTGCAAGAGCTCACGAGACAAGGGTAGGCCTTCCAATGGTCCACTGCATGCGAGCGTGCTTTTACCAATATCAAGACAGCTGTGAGCTCTGCCGCACACCTGGCATACTTCAACCCGAGACGAAAGACAGAAATTACCGTTGACGCCAGCCCTGTCCGGTTCGGCGCCATCCTAGCCCAGTATGAGAGAGATCAACGTCACATCGTGGCCTACGCCAGCCGCAGCCTCACCGACACGGAGAAAGCATACTCACAGCCCGAGAAGGAAAGTCTGGCAGTCGTATGGGCATGTGAGCATTTCCATCTGTTTGTGTACATGAAACACTTCACGCTCATCACCGACCATCAAGCCCTAATCACCATCTTTGGCAACCCAAGAGCGAAAATGCCTCCACGGATTGAGAGGTGGGGGATCCGCCTGCAAGACTATAATAAACCATCATCCACAAACCGGGGAAGGCGGAGAACCTAGCGGACTACATATCACACCATCCTCAAGGGCTGACACAAACACGTGCCTCAGTGGCCGAAGAATACCTCCATTTTGTCATCGACCAAGCACGCCCACCTACTGTCCCACTGGAAATCATTAGAGGGGCCACCACCAATGATGCCACACTTCAAAACGTCATGCAACGTGTCCGCACCGGCTCCTGGAGACACCTGGAGGACGTGCAAACAAATACCACCACCGACCTGCAAGAACTCTCATCTTTCAGACACGTCAAAGATGATCTCACGATCAGTGCAGAGGGGCTACTGTTAAGAGACAGAAGAATTGTCATTCCTCACCAATTAAGACAAGGGACCATCAATCTAGCACACGAAGGCCACAGAGGCGTAGTGGCCACAAAGAAAGCACTGCGAGAGAGGGTCTGGTTCCTGTCTCTTGACCAGATGGTGGAAGCCACGCTGCAAGACTGCCCACAGTGCCAACTAGTCGGGCATGAAGAACCACCCGCTCCGCTGCAAATGTCAGACCTCCTAGACAGCGTATGGCAGCAAATAGCTTTCGATTTCTTCGGCCCGCTGAAGTCCAGCAAATATGTTATCGTCATCATGGATGAGTACTCCTGATTCCCCATTGCACATCAACTCTCATCCACAAAGGCGTCCACCATCATACCCATCCTTGATGAAGCGTTTGCAGCCTGGGGAATCTCTGAAGTAGTGAAAACAGATAACGGACCACCCTTCAACGGACGTGAATTCACAGAGTTTGCAAATCACCTGAATTTGAAGCATTGGAAAACTACTCCTTTATGGCCCCAAGCCAATGGAATGGTCGTACGCTTCATGACCACCCTGAAGAAGATAATACAACAAGCAGACCTGTCTCAACGGGACGTCCAACCGGCTCTTAATGAAGTGGTGCGAGCATACAGAACTACGCCACACAGTACCACCAACAGATGTCCCGCCACTCTGATGCTCGGGGGAAACCTGCGCACTCGGATACCGACCTCAGATGCAGTTGCATGGTCCAGGCCCCTGGCATCAGACCATGAGACACTAGAGAACATCGACAAGGAAAAGAAAGCAAGGATGAAGAAATATGCTGAAGATCGTCGGCACGCTAAGGTGTCTGACATCCGAGAAGGAGACTGGGTATTGGTGAAGCAAGTGCGGAAAACCAAAGCTGACAGCCGCTATCATGCTCACCCGCTCCAAGTAACAAAGAAAAGAGGGACTATGATCACAGCTACCTCTGCAATCAAGAGGACCACCAGAAACATTACGCACTTCAAAAAATGTAACCCAGAGGCCTACAGTTGAGAAAATGAAGCAGACTGTGACACGGACACGTCAAGCCCAGAAATGGATCAGTGTGACAAACACCCTCGCACCACCAATGTGGGTGAAGCCCGAGTACAGCGCTTATCCCGTCGGACCCAGAGAAACATTCGGAGATGAGTTCGACTCATTGAAGAACTCTAAGAGAAGTGACAGAACTGGGGCAGTTGACAAATCAAACAGGGGGGAGACGTTGTGTCGTCATGCCTGACTCTGTTCGCTACTTCCGAATGAGGCATGGCAGGAAGTAGAAGGGAGGCGCAGCGCGAGAGAGAGCCTGTCGGGGAACAGTCATTAAAAGAATAAAGAGGTGTTAATCCCCAGTCTGTGTCCGCGTGTTTTATTAAGCGCGTGACACGAAAACCACTGCTCATAGGATCATTCCAAATGTCCTTGTAGGTCCTTGATGAAATACGCTGCCCTGCTTTGATTGATTGATGTGCATGCACAAGAACATGTCTCTGCAATGTCTGTTAGCATGAAGTTCTCTCCATATTGGTGATTTGGGTTTTGTCTCTCTCACAATATCACTAATATTTTTGACCTTGTGACATTAATGTATTATGTGCCTTAATTTTTAGGGACAGATATGCTGTGCATTGCACTCCCCCCCTCTGTTGAGACCTCTTAGCCAAACTAGTAAGAACACAATAATGGCTTTTACTTCCTTGCACCTCTGCTTATCAATTAAGTTTAGGTAAGCTATTGCTCATTATTCTTACTGCACGTCTAAACCTAACACTCCTCTCCCGTAAGCCACTGATTGTTTTGTTTCAGGGTTGTGACCAGTCCTGATGATGACATGCTAACATTAACATTGTGGTGGTGAAACATTGACCAATATTTCAGTTGCTTACCATAAATGATAGCAGCCACTGAATTGTGGTTTTATTCAGTTCTTTTTCTTGTGGCTTACTTGCAGATGATTATCACATGCAAAAACAACAGTTGATGGACAGAATGCAGAACAATGTCATACATTCACCCCAGTACAGAGATCTGGGCCTAAATCCATTGTTTTTTTGCTCACCATGCCATTCCAGTTTGAACCCAGCCATAGGCAAATCAGTCTTGACCCTGTGCCTCATGGGAAAAGTCCAGCCCGAACTGCCAAGCCAGGTCCTCCCTGGACTGGAAACAATATTCCTAGGACCGATTTCGGGGTTTCACCCCTCTTCAGCCAGGATAGCTTGATTCCAGTGGCATGGAGAGCACAGGACTCACGTCTGAGCTTACCCGTCCCACTCGGGGTGACAAATGCAAAAACAACAGTTGATAGACGGAATGCAGAACAATGTCATACATTCACCTCAGTACAGAGATCTGGGCCTAAAGCCATCGTTTTTTTGCTCACAATGCCATTCCAGGTTGAACCCAGCCATATGTCTGAACTGGGGTGGTGGAGTGAGCTAAAGAATGATGATGGATTAAACCCATATCAGTTGACTGGGGATGAGTGTTTGATTAGCTCAAACACTCCGTCCATCATCCCCTTTGGTATCGCTTTGTTCGCCCTAAGTTGGCAGGGTATGCCCAGATGTGGGTCCCTTGCTCACTTTGCCACTGGATTCGAGACAGCCTGGCTGATGAGGGTTATGAACCCAAAACCGGTCCCAGGATGCTTGTTTCCCGTCCAGGGAAGACATGGCTTGGCAGTTCGGGCTGGACTGTTCCCATGAGGCACAGGGTCAGACTGATTTGCATATGGCCATGTCTGAACTGGGGTGGTGGAGTGAGCTAAAGAATGATGATGGATTAAACCCAGATCAGTTGACTGGGGGTGAGTGTTTGATTAGATCAAACGCTCCGTCCATCATCCCCTTTGGTATCTCCATGATTATCACATGAGCACTGCATTGTTGCTTATTCACCCATGTAGCACTTCAATTGAATAATGTATATATGATATTATATTTACACACTGATGAACAAATAGCTGTGTTTGAGTGGTCTGTGAATTCTAGTGATTAACCTATAAGGACCACAATGTATGTGGTCTCAAATGCTTAAGCCAATGATTCACAGATCCCGAAAGAACCACTATTGCATGTATTATGTAAAAATCTATATATAGCTATGTGAGAGCAAGTATGTATAAGAAAGTGGATTATTATTTGGGGTGGACAGTCACCCACTCAGGGAAAAATAGCATTAACCTGTAAGTAGAAATGAACTCGCAAGTATCTAAATTAACCTCAGCTCAACCACTTGCTAGGTACGACGCACTGCAGACTGGATTAATTTAGGGCAATGTATAAAGTATTTATACAGTATACAAACAGTAATGAAGTCAAAAACCAAACAATAAAAATCACAAATCAGATTAAAGAATAGAGTACATTTTAATAAAAAGAATGACACCAAAATTACAAATTACAATAAGGGTACTAGAAATATAAACATTTACAGGTTTAATTTTAAATAGCATCAAAAAGTACTATGCACCAATGAGAGGCTAGAGTAGATCAGGACCATGTCGCAAGACGCAACTTCAAGGCCAGCTGCAATGGAGCACGGGTGGGATACACCAAGTGGGTTGCTCTGGGTCGAAGATTTTGCCTTCATAAACGGATACTTTTGCTGTGTGCTCTGACTAATGGCTCTGAAAATCTTGTAAGTCCAGACATTTTCTAAGACCCACATATTCAGGGTTTTTCAGGCAGTTCCTCTTAGTCACTTCTAAGGCTCTCAGGACCACAGGGGCATGACTTAGGGGCCAGCGCTCACTCCAGTACAGACCACTAGAAAAGCCAAGTCCAGATTCAGTTGGTACTGGTCAACTGGTCAATTCAGTAAAAAGGCAACTTGTAGTCTGTTGTATCTAGGCCTCGGCTAAAATTCCACTCTGCTCGCGGAAATTGCGATAATTTGACATTATTGCGTTCCGCGGAGAGCGCGAAAATGTCAAAATTTCCGCAATCCGCATTTTACTGGAAATTTTTTGCTTGCTCGTGCTGTAAAATAATACATTCTCGCGTGAGCGCGATCGCCTTACCTGAATCCCCGCGTTCGCCGACAAGTTTTCCCGATCCGGTCTCATTCTACACGAGATGTTGGATTGTTGGTAGCCATATGCGCAGTCTCGCGACAGTTCGCGCCCGCTGTAACGTCATTCGTCGCGCGATCACGTCTTTCTTCTCGCGATCATGCACCGCGAGACAAGTGAAAACAAGATGGCCGCGCCCGCGAGCAACCGCATGGGTAAGTTGCAGAAAATACCGCCAACAGGCGGGAAAAAAACTTCTGCATCTTCGCGATATTTCCGCGTGTTTGCGGATATTTTTGACATTTTCGCGATAATTTGCGAAAGTGAATTTCGCAAATTCCACCCACCCCTAGTTGTATCCCTTTAGACACATGCAATGTCAGCAAGCTGAGTCTTGGGGTCCTCTTCCTTTTCCTGGGTACAAGACTTTTTTCTCAGGTCACAGACAGCAGGTCCAGTTCTATTAAAATCTTCTGCACACCCAGATAGTTTTCTGAGGAGGGTTCCTTGGGGTGCGACACTTATGGTTTCCAATAGCCGGTGGGTGTGGGTGCCTCCTTAACACTCTCTAACCAATGGGGCAACCCTTGTCACTTTGGAAGCACATCCTGTTTGTTGTACTGCAAATGATCCCTCAATGCATCATTCTAAGAGAAATCCAAGATGACACAACCCTGCTGCCCTCTTAGGAAACTTTGGTGCCAGTCAGTAATGTGTTTAGGTAAATGAGAGTTCCCTTCCCTCTGACTACTTAAAACTGGTTCTGGAGGTACCTTCCCTCCCATTGGCTTCAAGACCAGCCTGGCTACTGCGGGCCTTGGTGTCAAAGACGTTACATTTTTCTGTTCTCTCCTTCACACGAATAGATAGGCAGGCTTCACCCTTGTCCCTTTCAAGTCTATGTGATTCCTGTACCCACTCCAATGATCTTTCCTGAGCTAATAGAGAGCACATTCCCAATACCCAGTCCATCCTGTCACCAGGTCTAAACCATTGTGCTGTTCTGGGAGCAGTGTTTGCACCTCATTTTGGTTCAAACATCCGCTGGACAGCTGCTTACAAGCTAATGCAAATTAGCCATCCTCCTGGAGCTTCAGGCATGGGAAAGGTACATTTCTAAAAGTTACTTGTCTAAATAGGTATTCAAAATCTAACTTCACCAATGAATTCGAATTTTAATAAATATGAAAAATAGACGAATTTTAGCCTATCTAGTAAAAAGTTACAGATTAAAGGTAATAATCATATTTTTACATTTTCTTGGATTTAGCTACAGCCTTGCTAGTGAAAATTGCTTTTGAAGTCTAGACACTGGAGGCACATCATTGCTTTAATTTTGTACATGTTCTGCTTTTAAATACACCCTATCATGTGGGTGACAATGTGTACTTAGGGGTGACTTATTAATATATAAAAGCAAGGTTTCCTGTCTACCACAATGTGTTATTTTGATAGGCATGACAGCAGGACTTTAGGCTGCTGAGGTCAGGCTGCACATGATAGGCCTGAAGCCATGTATAACAGGCCAATCGTGTGGATGGGGCAATAGGTGCTACAGGCCATGTACCCCTGCTGTTTTCCCACAGTTCATGTATTGCATTTTCTGCACCTTATACTAGGTTAAATTAAAGATGTCAATAAGGGATAAGTCAATTTAACCATTTTTAAAGGAGGAGCACAGGAGCTTCATTCCTGTTTGGCAAGGGTAACACGCACAAGTGCTAATGCCAGCACAAATGGTTGTAGAAAAAGGCAAAAAATCGGGGCTGACCATTAAGAAAAAGGCAGATTTAATACAGTGTGTGCTACATTCAAGCAAGCTTTTTGCAGCCATGCATAATTTCAGGTTCAGATACCCAGTCCAAACATGGCTGCAGCTCATATATAAGATTATTTAAAAGATGTTGCTCAATTGAGAATAATGTTATCAATGTAAACGTTGCATGTGGGATATTGGGTTACAGGTTGGGGGGGTGACATCCTACTTGAGCAACAACAACAATCTTGTCACGGTGATGCACAGGCAAATCCCAATTTAACCCGTGCTCAACTCTCTGGTAACTTTGCACAGAGCAGTCAGGCTTAACTTGGAGGAAATGTGTAAATTATTTATGCAACACTTCGAACAATAATAAAATGAAAACACAACACAAGAAATCCCACATCAAGTTACAAAAATAGTGCATAATGTAATAAATAAATCAACACCAAAATGACAAAAATCCTATTAGTAGAACAGGAGATATGCAATTTGAAAGATTAAGTGAAAATAGAGCCAAACAGCCCAAAGCAGCACGTGCAGTTATCTGGTTGTGGGAACCTAGAAGAAAGTGAAAAATTCAGACTGGCCACGATGTAGTGTGAATTGGATACCAAGACCAGATTAGTCCTGCTAAAAAGTTACCTTCTCAGTCCAGTGCAAAGAGTGTTGTGGAGGGGGCCACAAGGGGAAGAGAAGCACTGCAGATGGCTGTCGATGTAGAGAAGAGAAGGCCTGGCATTATGGACAGTTGTCGCAGTAGTGCAAATATCCTGTAGTCATCATGAAAGTTCCATGGTAGCGCTCCCTGTGAGTGGTGAAAGTTGTATCATGAAGGTTCTGGATGTCAGCACTTCATGTTTGTAGGGAGTGTGAGCGAAAATGTTTTGCAACCAATGGGCTCATTTGCAGTTGTGAAAATCTCCCAAATTGTATTTAAGCTCCACTGAGGCCACATCAAGGGTCCAGGACCTGAGGGAGATCAGTTAAGGGCCAGGGATTTACTCCTGCTGCACATAGGTGTTGGTCAAGGTAGTAGGGAGCCTGTTATGTCCCTGTGGCTCTGAACAGGAGGCCAACAGACTAGCCCTTGAAGTTACTCTGGGAGTCCCGGGTTCAGGTGAAGGTCCAAATCCTTCTGACTCAGGCAGAAGGGCAACAGGGCAGCACTCCAGCAGCAGTCCAGGGAGACATTAATCCATCAGGGCTGCAGTCCAGCAGCAAAGCAGTTCTTCCTGGCAGAATTTCCACAGGTGAAGTGTACTGAAGGGTTGGTGTCTGGGATCCAGTATTTATACCTGGTACCTCCTTTGGAGAGTCAGGAGCTTCTAGGGGGTCCTGCATTCCCTGCCCTAGCTCCAGACTAACTACAGGGGGCATGTAGCCCTTTGTTTGGAGGCAAGACACAACCTTTTCAAGTGTAAGCACGACTCTGCCCAGCTCCACCATCCCATCCTGCCAGTGATGGCTCATCCAGGCACACCTAAGCTCTCTATTGTGTGTGGCTGTCCAGCAGGAATACACATAGCCCAAATGTCAGCTACATCCAGTCATGTGACCCAGGGACAGGCTGCAGGCACTAAATGGCTAAGGGACTTACTCCAAATGGACCTTTTTAAAAGTGGTATTTTCAAAAGTGTAATTTAATATCCAACTTTAACATGAGATAGTTTATTCATTACTATTCCAAAGACACCAAACATGAACGTGTTGCCTGTTCCCATTATGACATTACAACTTATTAAATGTAATAAGGTAACTCAAATGTTCTCCTGTGGGAAAGGTAGGCCTTGCAGTTGTGAAAAACGAATGTTAGAGTTTTTCACAACCAGGACCTGTAAAACTTAAACATAATGTCCAACATTTTAAATACACTGCACCCTGCTCTCTGGCTGGCATGTATATTAAAATGGAAGGTTTGGACCTTGCAGAAAGGTTTATTTTGCCAGGTCTAGATGGGAGTTTATAACTGCATACACAGGCTGCAATGGCAGACCTCAGACATGTTTAAAAAGACTACTTAAGTGGGTGGCACAATCAGTGCTGCAGGCCTACTAGTAGCATTTAACTTATATACCATTTGCACAGGTAGTGTCATTTTACTAGAGACTTACAAGTAAATCAAATGTGTCAATTGGGTGTAAGCAATTCTACCATGTTTTAAGGAGCGAGCAAAGGCATGTTAGCACTGGTTAGTAGTGGTAAAGTGCATAGAGTCCTAAAAGCCAACAAAATGGATTCAGAACGCAGGAGGGTGAAGGCAAAAATGTTTGGATAAAATCCTGCAGGAAGAGCCAAACCCAACATAGCCCCACTGCTCTGGCTTACTTTTACCAATCTTTTCCTGAACCTACACATTAATATATCTAAAATGATCCCATAAGGCCACAGGTAAGCTTATTGCTCTATTGGTTATAAATTACATTTGGAGAAAATGAAGTGGGTGGAATATCAACTGAATGAGTTGGAAAACTAGACTCTCCTTTGTTGCAGGCCTGAATATTGGAAGGTTGTCCTTTTTCAAAAAAATGATGCGGTGGGAATGAATGTTTTAAAAGAAACAATTTGCATCATATATTTGTGAATGAATGTTGTGATTGATTGTATAGTTTTTTTAAACTATGCAGTGAAATAGAATGGTGTACAACAGCTGATAACATAAGAAAAATAAAAAATATAAATGTAGAACTTCTGAAACAGGGAGGCATGGCTTAGCTTTGTCAGCAGGGCCAGATGGGTTGTTATGCCACTATGGCATTTCCCAGGTGGGATGCCGGCTAGAAGGCTACTTTCAGGGTTGGATAAACTTCCATGGTCCATGCAGACTGCCCAGTCCTTAATTTGTAAAAAAAATAAGTGTCAAGGTCCTCGTCTGGAAGCCACTGTAGCTTGCCCCACCTATTGCGCCTGTCAAAGCTGTCAATAGCAGTACTAACACAACCACTATCACACTTCTATAACTATGACAATTCCGAGTGACAGGGGCGCCAAAAGATAAAAGGATGATTGGGGGGAGGGGGTGTAGGTATTCTTCATTTGTCTTGAAATAATAAACACATGTTGTTTTGCCCTTCTCTAAATTAGCCAAACAGCACCACCAAGTGGCAGACTGCCATAAATTCATGGGTTGAAAATTAAGTGCCTGGAATGGAGCACCAGAAGCCACCGGCTCAAATTAAACACTGATACTGACTGTCATAGCCCCTTTGTTGTCATGGCCTCCTGCCGTGTAGGAGCGGCCATGCAGGTAAGAGCGGTGAGGTGGTGGGGCCGGGATGGGGAGGGATTTGACAGACTACGACAAGGGAAAATTAAATAAATAATTGATTTTCCCTCATTTTTGTATGCTGAAATCCTCCGCCCCCACCCGACCCCACTGCCCCCCCCCCCCCCCCAGCTCGTACCTGCACGGGCCACTGCTGCTGCAGTGTCAGGCTTACTTTCGATTTGGTTTGCAGTCTCACACCACTGAAGAGGCATGTTGTGACACATCTCAGTTCATCTAATTGCACTTGTAAGAGGTTAAACATGTATGTCATTTATTAAGCATGGAATTCAAATATCGGCTAATAAATGGTCTGTCAAAACAAACCCATCCTTCTCTTCCAGACACACATTTTCCGATAATGTCCCACCTGAAAAAACTGTTATGTTAGAGTGAAACAGATTTCACCCATAAGCGATCCTCAGTGTTAGTACCTAGCTCTAGAGCTTCATTGGAAACTAATATTAAAAAGTCGTTTTCTTGATTTTGCGACAGCCAAGATAAACGATATTATTTCTGTGTGCTTGAACAAGCCCATCGCATGTGCTTACTCCAAATGGTTTTCAGAAAGGGCTTTCAACTCAATATTATTTTTGATAATGTCAACATTTCATCCGCAACGCACTTGCATTTTCTCAATTATAATGTGTGATTAAATTTTGATTAAATATTATAAAATAGAACCTCATCCTTTGTTTGAAATGTGAATTCTGCTCAGGCACATATTGTTCATGGCTAACGTGTTAAAAATCCTACTGTTTCTCGCCTTGGCTTGTGCTGCATGCAGAACTCTGCGTTGCCCCACAGTCTAAACGATACCAGGCCACTCTGTTTGTCGTGCAGAACAGGGTTTGCAAAGAGCAGGCTGATGAGTTTGCAAAAATTTTACAACGACCTAAATTCCTCATCATCCACGTGCACGTGGCATGACTAATTCAAATGTTTTTCCTTTAGAAGATTTAGAAAATGTTGATGCCTGCTACTGCTGGCTTTCAGTCTGTTAAATGCAGCTCAACGGGCTGGATGCAAGCGTCCACTATGTGGTGGGCTGGTAGGTTGTTGTAACAACTTGGGACCGTGGTTTATTGGTGTTAAAAGGCTTTATCTAGGTGGTTTGGCTCCTGTTCTGTATCCGTCATAGATGCCTCGGGGCAAAGTAGGTTAAAGACTGTGGTTACTTACAAACTAACTTCAGCAGGTCAAACTTTTATACCACCACGACTGTCATGATTTTTCCAGGTCCCTCCTTTCTGGTCATTATGTGAGAGGCATGGAGAATGGCCTAACTTAACTAGAAGCAGCACACACAGCAAGACAACCTATTTGTCCTGATTCTTCTATGGTATGGATGCACATTCATCGGGTTGGTCAACAAATTAGTGTAGAACGCAGAATGGTGCATAGCAGGTCAAATGAGTCTACCTTACGCTACCAGTCTGCATTGATTCATCCTGGTCTTTGGGGCCCTGTCTGCATACCCACTGTCAACTACCGGTTTACATAAACAGTGCTGAAGGACACCAATAAGCACTGCCTTAAGTGCGCCCCAGCAGGGACCATCAAGCAAGAAGGTTGAAATAAATGAGGAAATAGCAGACAGTCACAAGGCAAAATGCATACTCCCAGTGGGAGGCAAAAATTTGGAATTGCAAGAATTTTGATTGCAACTATAACAAGCATTGGCATAGCCAATAGGTATCGCCTTTGGGGGCTTATGTGTTTAGCCATGCAGCACATTATCGTGGGTGCTGTGCCTTACAGGTTCTAGAGATAGGTTACAAGAGAAGTGTGTAGTAGGTCCTGTAGTGATTGTTGTGCTTGATGCAGCCTTTCATTCATCCGAGGCGGAATAAGGGAGTACCTGCACTAATCTTTGAAGCTCTACCTAAAAATATTCCAATAAGGAAGGGAGGAAGGGGGGCTGCTCCACCCTATGAGGGCTTCGAACAGTAGCTGAGATAATGAAGACAGGATGGGCATGAAGACATTAGACAGCAATGTGTACCAGTTTACAGTAGGCTTGCATCACATGGATGAGTGAGTGTGGGGTGCACTGCTAAAGGGGTGGGATGCTTAGGAGATCATGGTACTGTATGAGAATGGACATCTTAAAGTGAAGGCTTGCAGTATGCAAGGACAGCATTCGAAGAGGTACGGTTCAGAGCAAGGGTGAGGAGCATGTTGGTGGCAATGGTGAGAGAGAAGGGGTGCACAGCCAACATGTGCTTTATACTGTGAAGGGTAATCTGTAGAGAAAGAGAACTCGGAGGTGCACTGGCGACGGAAACATAGGGGAGAATAATGACCAGGGGCTATAAGAAGGAAAATGCATGAGGGGTTTACAGTACACAGTGAGGATAAACAATATACTGGGGTAAACAGGTAACAGTGAAGAGGCACTGCTTAGGGTAGGGACATGCAGATTGAGTGACTAAAGGGTAAAATAGGGTAAACACCTCAGAGATGCACGCTCAAGCATTTCCTAGTACTACCCAATGAAATCTTAGCAAGCGACTTGTCGACACAACTAAGTCAATTACAAAAGATAATTTTCAAAACAACCCTTCACAAAAATAAAGTTGAGCATCTGCTAAAATTCATGTAAGACAACATGTCTGTCAGCGGTATTCTCTGCTGCAGAGGTGTAGCAGGGTACCTTTGATCTTAAAAAGAGAACGAGGAGCTGCACATTCTTCAGTATAAATCTCTGCACAATACAATTTGCCTTGAAAAACAAGGAGAGGGTCCCCCTTACTAAGGGACAGAGCACCAACAGACTCTGAAGTCAAATATATATTTTCCCTTTTAAGATACTTCCAATCATGCTTACACAGATATCCACACCAGTCCTGTACAGTCATCAACTGCTCAACCAGGTAACAAACCGACTCAGGATGTCAAGGCACTTATGAAAATATTTAATAAAAAATCTCAAAGTAATATGATAAAAACATACAATTTAAAAAAATACTTTCAATATACCTTATAGAACAAAATGTTTTACACTTTTACAAAATTTCAACAACCTCCTGGAAAGGATTATAATAAGACACTCAAATTTGTCATTTGGATGTCAATTTGCATTTATAGACAGCACAACACAGAAGATTTAATTCTCCAGCTTTGAATCTTTTACTGTCTTTAGGAAGATAACAAGCTTCCCATTATGTGAAGAAAATTTCTCTGATTTCTTTTATATAATAGATTTTAAAGAGAAAATAGTTTTTAAAAAAACAGAAAGGAAAAAAGTGAACTACATGTTTGTCCTGATGAAGGTGGTTAGATTGACTTAATCCACCGAAACGCGTTGACGCAGGAAATTCTGTTAAATTTGCTGAAGACACCAGTTGCATTACAGAGGGAGATCTTCGTTTTTGTTAGGCACGGGGAGATAAGGTGATTTGCTGAGAATCACTGAATGTTGAGCATCGCTGCCAAGATTCGAATCAGTATCACCAGCTTTGAAGTCGACCACTCTAGCTGTCAGACCTCACCATCTCCCCTTAAAACCACAGTGTTTATTTGGCAAGTAAGCATTCATCATAATTCATATGTTGCCCTTTATTACCAGTGACTTAACAGCTAAACTGACATCGCAAATCAAGCAGAACATAGGAAAGTCATCATGGTTCTATAGTGAAATCATTCAGAAACTTTGGTTTTGAAAGAAGGTGGGGTGTTAAAGAAACGTGTGCTGTTCCTAAGAGCTGTGTTGGGTTTTTAGGGCTGAGAAGTTACGCACCAGGCTGGCAAGAGAAAAGACTAATTTCAATGCACAGGGTTGTGCCAAGTTGTTTGCAGATGTTGACATGAGGAACTATGGTCAAAATAGGTCTTGAGATCTTAACATTTTCAGGTGTTAAATGGGGAAACAAAAAACACCATAGATAATGCACTGATTTATGGAACCCTCCAGTCAAGTTATTGTGGCGCAAAGTAATACAACCTGGAAAAACAACTGCTTTCTGGTGTGTTTTACGTACGAGCTAGGGGCAGGCCACTTTAGTGGAACTATATACTTCTGTGAATTAACATAATGTTTTCGCATACATTTATTGAACTGCTCACACTTACCACTGCACTATTTTATGACAGCAGTTTCCAAAAGGTCAAAGTTATAAACTTATTTTTCATCGACCACTAGTCTATTACTTTTCACATTACTGAATCGGTACAACATATCACCTTACGATAGACCACGGTATACATGTTTAAAAACATGCCCCAAGTACACTATGGCTAAGCTGCCAAACAATGACCTTTCAAACATAGGTTATGCTTTTATAAAGTCACTCAGCACATTACAGCTTTTAATAGACAAAAACCATAAAACTATACATCCGATAATATGAAGGCAATACACAAAAGCAGCAGCATGCAAAACAGTAGCAACTACAACCTCGGCTTGCAAAAGAATAACAGATGTGCCCACATGTCATCCAATAATTGTAAGTTGTTGGCTAATGATGCCAAAGCAGTTAAAGACAATGGTAAATTATGAAGGAATGCTGTTGGGTGTAAGAACAGTGAGGTGTCATTCCAGCACAGAGAAGAGAGAGGGCACTCCAATGTATACTTGGTCCGGATGGCAGTGTTAAAAAAACAGCTTTAAAGAGGCAGGTAGTATTTAGCAGGAGAAAAATGTAATGCACGATGTCTGACTCAGCACAGTACTCACCTCCTCTAGGCTGATGTTGGCCTCTCAACTGCCCATCAAGCTCAGGGTAGGCCACCGCATAATGCAGGCCATTAGGGAAGTCAAGGTCCAGCTTGCACCCCTACGACCTGGAGAGGAATTTCCCAATTGAAATTCTGTGATTTTCATGGTCCCCCGTTTCAGGTCCTCCCACCTCTTCATGCAGTGGGAGCTGTGCCAGTTGCAGACTACCAGGGACCACACTTTCAGGGCAATGGCTTTGTACAATGGTTTGCTTCTGATGGGCGTTGACCTGTATTGATGCAAGAGACGAAGGAACATTTTGTAACTGACAGTAAATCTGTTGTTGTGGTTCTCTCACACATTTATTAGTTATCTAGCAAAAGCAGGAATCTCTTCTCAAATAAGCTACATTTGTACTCCTCACATACTTAGCACCACTTATAGGGTTATCCACAAATTACTTGTCATCAGCAGACTATCCCCTATCCTGGTAGAGTACTCCACTGTCTAACACAGACCTCCAAAACCAAGTAGGGCAGGGATATCAAAAATGCGGCCTGCTGAGAGCAACAGTGGAACACACCACAGCACTCTTACCTTCTGAAGGGGAAACCAATTGACCAAATATGTACACACCCTGTTTCTTCCAGGCCCTTTAACAAAATTCATACGCCACATACAGCCTGACATCGGGGTACATAGTGACACCAAACACAAAGGTCACAATGAAAAGCCTTGCATGTTTCATACTGACAGATACCACTCTGGTATGCTCTGGCCATGAGAACTACAGAAAGGGATAACATACAAATGTGTGACCAAATTACAGTGGTTACTACTACCATCACATGACATACCTCCAGTCATATGTGGCACTGACACATGGTAGATAGACATCAACAAACTGTAGGATACCCAGTTGTATATGTTGCCTTTTAGCAAGTTGCTGAACCACAAAAGTCCATTGTTCCACATATATGCAACTTCCAGGACAGGCAAATTATCACATAAGCATTAGGCCTCTACAATGCAAGTAATATGGAGAGCAACAACACACCAGTGGAGATAAATGCCATGACCTATTAAAATCACACACATCCACAGTGTGGTCGAACCTAAAGAATTCCAAGGTCAGGGGCTGACCTCAGACAACATACAGAAACTACTACATGCACCATCAATCAGGTAAAAGTAGTGGGAGAGGGAAGCATTTGGAGAAACTGCAAGGATCTGATTCACTACATGGAGTTAAAGGCGTGACTCACATGGCCAGCCCAAAATAACTGTGCCCCTAAGCCTCTGCCATGGCCTCTCATGTCAACATATCTGCATAAGGTCTTGACCTCTGCAGTCATTGTACACTTAAACCACATTTACAACACTTACACAACATTTCAATTCAGATTGTAAAGTTTTGTGCCATGCTATATGTGACATGACTTTTATGTGGCACTCTGAGGGGGTCAATGCGGTATAGCTAACTCCAAGAGCATACTCTGATGACTACAGATCTGAGCAGCATCAGTGCATTGACTGGACGCATGCCTTACTTCATCCTTACCTGCTGATTACAGGACACATACACAGCACAGACTCTAAACCTTCAAATATCCAACACCCTTCACTAGGAATATGTAACACATGTCAAATGGCACCAACAATGAACATGTGCACTAAAAATGTGCATGCTACGCAGGAATAGTATGTGCCTGAACAAACTGCACAATGATGCTATGAAGTACACAGAGTCAAATGCTTCACTATACATTACATGGATGTGCAATTTTGGGACACCAAAAAATCTAATATTTCCACATCATATCATATCACTGGACACCCAAGCACCATCATCGCCTGTGAGACAGGATGCAATGCAGACCAACTGAGTGGAGTCAGAAAGTGAGGATCTTATCTGCTCCTCTGGTGAGCCATTGAGCTGTCCATTCAGGGGGAGGACCTCTCCCACCAGCTTTTCAAGCTCCTCCGAAAGAAGTCTGGGGCCCTCAACCCTATGACATGGGACATGATAGCTCCCAGAGACGGTTAACAGAAGCTGGAGTTGAGGAGGTGTGGATCGCAGCAGTGTCAGTAGGCAAGTAAATAATTCAGCCCATCATGCTGTTCGTGGACGCCACATAGGCAGTCTTTGGCATGCATGGACACCGCCATTGGACTGTGATGTTAAAATCACCAATGAATACCAATCGCTGTATCTGCCGTAGTTGGCACCGCCTACTACGTGTTCTACTTTTGCCGGTGCAAGCCAAGTATTGAATGTCTGATATGCGACATCAGGCAAACACCATATTGACTGTAGACCGTGGATTTTACCTGATGAAATGGACAGCATCACAATAACTACAAGCATGTGACAACATGCCTACTGGGGCTGTTGAGCAAATCTCTCAAACTACCAGTTCACAAACTGGAATAAACAGCATGTGCCCGATTCACAGAACTAACTTAAGACAAAATCCTAAACTTACTACTTTTGGTATTCACAGAAGTTAGGACAAACTTAAGACAGACTTAAGACAGTCTTAAGACAGACTTAAGACAGTCTTAGGACAGACTTAAGACAGTCTTAAGACAGACTTAAGACAAACTTAAGACAGACTTAAGACAGACTTAAAACAGACTTAAGTTAGGATTTTGTCTTAAGTTTGTCTTAAGTCTGTCTTAAGTCTGTCTTAAGTCTGTCTTAAGTCTGTCTTAAGTTTGTTTTAAGTCTGTCTTAAGACTGTCTTAAGTCTGTCTTAAGACTGTCTTAAGTCTGTCTTAAGATTGTCTTAAGACAAACTTAAGACAAAATCCTAACTTCTGTGAATACCAAAAGTAGTGAGTTTAGGATTTTGTCTTAAGTTAGTTCTGTGAATCGGCACCCATTCCTTTTGATGTCCCCACCATTTCTGCCGTCAGTGTTACCAAAGTGATGACGCTAAAAATGGGGTGCAAAGATGCATATATAGGACAGATAGCTTTATATTATACAATTGAAGTATGTCCAATGTGTATCTTGCCAAAAAGCACACATCTGGAGGACAGAAACTTAATTTAGTTGGTTTCATATAGGTCCGTCAGTAAAAACGTGGATGGATGTGCCAGGCTTGCAGATCTAGAACTGCATGTGTACATGGCAGAAATTGTTTTTTTCCTCAAAAAACTCAATACAGACACGGTGATCCTTGCCTAAATATGTGTACATCGCACTGCAGGAACATTTCGGCCATTATGCATATGCTAGGACTTACTGTCTCTGCCATTTCATGAACTCAAAACCATGGAAGTAAGAGGTGTCAGTAATTAGTACACCACTTTTAGTAAGATCCCATACAGGAAGAACCCATCCCACCACATGGGCACCTGACAGCCTGAGAGGCTGGGCCACAGTGATCAATGCACATGCCTCAAAATCCCCATGTGCACAGTAGCAGTGCCTTGATTGTTAACCGTTGACCAACATTTTCATTACCAACAATCAGGCTAAACATGGAATTATGAAAGTGCTTGTAAGCAGAGCAATCACAGCATTATATGAATGTTTGTGACAGGAACAAGCCATATTCGAAGGACAACACACATGTGAACATATGTCCAATACTCTTCTGTGATGGGGTTGTGTTTTGGACTTTAGCTCCAAACAATTGTGGCTCTTATGATTTCGTCCACCATGACTGACAATTCTCCTTAAGAAAAACATGGATTTATGGTGCCTGGTATTCTGCAAATAAATTTGATAACATTTAAGAAATTAACCACACAGTAATAAATGAAAGAAGATATAGGGATAAGAAACATGTAAAAGGAACAAAATAACCTCACTATACTCTCTAAAATCTCTAGTAGAAAATGTTGTGGTGCAGTGGAATGGCAAAGGATCATGGTCTGAAATCTCTAAACACAAATTGCGATTCAGTAACATACTATCGAATCATAGTTTGTGTCTTGTCCATATGAAAAAGCATTTTTGTTGTGGAAAACGTCCCAATTCAGTGAATCAGGCCATTTCCAAACACAAAAATGTTTTTGTACATATGGCCCTAAGTCTAATTTTCCTCCAACTGATGAAAAAGTTTATTCTAGGCAGTCCTTCGCCCCTCAGGTGTACAGGACAGTCTTCTAGACACTAGCTCTCCTTCCTGCAGGGATCCCATGGGGTTGATTCCTTCTGAGGTCAGCTAGGAACTCTTGGTTTCAGGAGTCCATCTGCATTTTTTGTCCCTGGAGCAAGCAAATAAAAGGCCAATCACCTGACCCTTGGGAAATATTACAGTGCCTGGGTGCCAGCCTGTGCTCAGGAATCCTTGAGATATTTTCTACCAACTGGGGTCACTAGTCAAAGTCTTCTTTATACAAGCAGGATTTTATCATTAAGTGTAGTGTTTACCGGTTCAGGAATGTTATGAGGAGGAAGGTGTGAGATGCTAGCCTTAAACTGTGCACTGGGCAGAGATTGGAGAATTTGCCTTACCCACTTTTGGGTACTTTGCAGCCGTATGCCTACCTGCTTTTGCAGCACTTCTTCTTTGCCTTACTATAAAATTACGCCGGAGTCACTTTTTCAAGATGGCAAATCCATCTGCCCCTTGGCACTCTTTATTACACTTCTTTCCTTTAAGTTCAGAGAACTCACATGCCCTTGATATTTGTGAATGCTACGTGTTATTGAACTGCCTAGAAAGACACTCATTAGTGGAGCCCAAACCATGACCACGACTGAATGGCTACAGTCCTAAGTAATAGAAGAGTAGGTGAGGTACAAAGATATATAATATATTTGATAGACATACAGTCATTTGGAGATGTATGGAAGTAAAAAGTGATGGAAGGTAGTTAACTAGGTAGAATTGGAACAATTAAATTATTCATCGTAATCCAGCCTTAGGTACTACGCTATATTGCAGTGTACTTGATATTTCAAAAATGCCAATAAAGAAACTTGTTTCAGAAACATATATAATGTACGCATATAGTGTGCCATATTTTATTATATATTAAGCACCCTGTCTTGTGGGATTACAAGGCACACTTTAGGGGCAACTTATTAATATATAAAGCAGGTTTTCTTACTTGGCAAAGTTGTGGTACTACAGTGCCATTTAGCTGGGGTGGAGCCCAAGTACAATGGTGCTCTTAGCAACCATATATTTTTTTCATATATTTCTATGGGTGAATGCATGCTGAAGCGCACAGTCATTATGATGTCGGTCGGAAAGGCTCCGAGCGGCATTCGGTTTGTCCAAATCCATGCCAGAAGTCTTGTTTCCGACAGACTCGGAAACATTTCCGACTAACTGATTATGATGGTCAGAAACCGTTCGGACTTTCAGACTCGGGTCCGAACGACATTCGGAGAAACCGAGTCAGTCGGAGCCGACTTGTACGGTTCTATGGACTGTTTTTCCGACTGATGCATTACAATGTCAGAATCGGACAGCCTTTCTGAATCAGTTTCTCTGACACGGATCCGCTTTCAGAAACTGACTTTGGGGGCCTTGTAGCATGCACAGTGTGGCAGGCGCCATGGGGTGCCCACCACAGGGTGCAAGGTTTTCCGTATCCACCCTCTTCTTCAATGGGAACCTGTGTAGTGGGTCGAAACACAGGCTCCCATTGAAGTAAATGTCCAGTCTGAGGCGGGCAGAATGCTTTCCAAGCAACATTGTAATGAGGCCCTAAGTATCCATGCAATTGGGTATTTTCTGAATAATTTACTATGACCTTACATGAAAGTTAAATAGACCAGTTAGGTGAAACCAATGTTACTAAAGCACTTGAAGGCCAGAACACAGACTATGTGGCATGGGGTAGCAGCATCACAGTCTGTGGAGTCCTGACACCAGCAAAAATAGAAAAGGGTAAAAGAAAATGTGGGATGCCCATCCTGACAAAGTAAATATGCTACAGTGGCTCTACAGGCATAATGGAAGGATTACAGAAGAATATAACTATGGTATTCCAATTGGGCACAACGGGCTACAGGTTAAATAAAGGATTATCTTATGTTGCCAGACATGATATGCCACCAGTGAGCTCAAGGGAAGAGCTATGCACACCCCTGATAGTCCTCACACAGTATTTCACTAAGAAATTAATGGTTCTTTCAAAACAACTCCAGGCTAAGCTGGTCAGCTGAATTTTCTGAAAGTTTGGTGGCTTTCATTACTTTGTCAACCTCCCTGTTTTGGTGCCGCCTGGTTGGTAATGCCTGCTAAATTAATTGCTGAGGGAATTAGTGTGGGGCGGTGGACGGCCGTGAGTCTCCTTGAGGACATTGCAGTACCCCATGATGGAAGGTGGGATGAGTGTACCAAATTTCAAGCTTTATATGCTGGCTTCCCAGCTGCAGTGACTGGCGCAGCTGCTGGAGGGGGTGAATGAGGAGGGTGCATGTTTGTTGGAACCCGATGGTCATACACGTATACTGTTGGCTAAACTGCTGGTCCCGAGTACCCCCACCCCGTATCACTCGGTGCTACAGCGCACCGCGTTACAGGCCTGGAAGAGATCGTTGGACAGGGTCAAGAAAGCCCTGAGATATACACCTATGCTCCCCCTTGTGGGTCCACCGCATGGCACTCCCACGATGTTATTTACCAGAGATCAACTTGTGTTTTGGACACAGGTAGGGCTGGAAACTGTAGGAGACTGCTATCTGGACAAAAACCTCCTTCCTTTTGAATTATTGGTGTGTGGGAGTGGCCTTCCTTCGGGCCGTTTTTATAGTATGAAGCCCTAGTACGTGCCTTTAGAAAGTTGTGGGGGGAGGGAAGGGGAGAACCTGAGACCCATCCACTCCTGCATGCACTGATAACCCTGGGCACAGCGGGCCACCAGATGAAGTGGTTGTATGCCACCTTGCTTACAGCATATGCGGAACCACTGGGTGGCTTGCGCGCGAGATAGGAAAAGATACTGGGTGGTGCTGAATGGGGTAAAATCCTGCAGTCCCCAAGAAGATATCCTGCAACACATGCCTCAAATAAACACAATTTATTAATATTGATATGACCTACATGACCCCTCACCAACTTAACATTACCTATGGAAGGGATATAAGAAACTGGCCGAATGCCTTGGGAATGCCATGCAATACGTTATTACTGTAATGCTATCGTCTTTAAACTTAAAGAAATTCTGGGGAGGGAGCTGGCGTCCACAGCCCGGGTGTGCCTGTTAGGGCTCTTTCCACGACCACGGAAACATAAAGTTTGGAATAGGTTAATTGACTTGGCTTTGGGTCTGGCTAAGCGCAGAATAGCATTAGTCTGAAAGTCAGCACAGGGACCTATGGTTGAACATTGGAATTGGGATGTGATCAATTGGGCAGGTGCTGAGGGTATAGCATTGAGCTGGGAGGAAGCTAGAGGAGTGCGGAAATGCCACACAGCTGATTTATGGATAGAAATGATGATGTCATGGGAACAGCCGGTGCATTCTAGTGAGGAGGAAGGGGAAGAAGAACGTGCCGATTCGAATGTGGACACTCATCCCTGAAGGTTCGCTCTCACCCCTATGGGAACAGGGGTTTATATGCCACCTCCCTCGACCTATGACTGCAGAGAATAGTGCTGGGATAAATGCTGGGCAATGCTATTGGGGAGAGAGGCTCTTCCCCCTTTTCTCTTGGTTGCGCTTTGGTGAAAATCCCTACCCCCTAGACACGAATAATTGCCTCCCACTTTAACTGCTCCACTGCATAGAATTAGGTTTGTTATAAAGTTGTTTGTTTTTCTTTCACCTTTTCTTTTGGGAAATAAGAGTAAACATATTGTGCAGTGTTGTTCTGTTATACCCTGATGCCAAACCACAGGCCACTTCCGCGAAAGACTCGGACGAAATGTATATCTCATACTAAACTGATATTGTGACATTGAGGACATTATTTACCTGCTTATTGGATTGCAGTATGGCGGTATATATATGAGCTATTGTTTAGAGCTCATTTGAGAAGATATATTTTGTAAAAATGTGTTGAATTAAAGATAGACGCTATCTGTAGATTTATTCAATGTTTGAATATTGAACTGCAATATACGAAATGCCAATAAAAATAAGATAAAAAAAAGAAAGTTTGGTGGCTTTCACCCTTCCACCCAAATCACCTAAAAATTCAGATGATTGGTAGTCTACTCGAGCCTAATATTTGTGCTGAAGGAGAGCCTTTCATTTTCATATTTGCCTGTTTGAATATTGTACAGTATATTCCCTTGCAAAGAGAGTGGAATCCTTGCTCAGGTATAAGAAAGCAAGTCATGAAACATAGTTCTCACATAACACGTTTTGTCGTGTGCTTGCGACCACATCTAGGTACATTTGGTCCTATCTTTCTTCAACGTAGGGTACCCAGATCCACTCAGAAACTGAAAGTGTAAAGAAAACAAACCTGATTGACTTGAAAGAAGGTAGAATCACATTAAAAGACACAGTGCCGATAATACTAGTCAATGCTGCAAAATTGCACAGCAGCAAGATGCAACTAGCCTCCGTTTTTCTCCTAAAGTACTTTTGACAGGAACCACCCTGATGGTGGTTCCTGTCAATAGGCTAAAGGTTTGACGGCCAGCTCCATCAAACATTACTGCTTGCTGTCAAACTTAAAAAAAAAAATTTCATGAAAGACAAAATCCCAAAGCAGGACTTTGGAAATTGTCTTCCATGGTGTGAGTGTCATTTAAACCTTTTTACTGTCCCTTGTTGCCATGATTTTCACAGCAATAAAGGGGATTAAAATTGGCCATTGGACCACCCACTGTAAATTGGGCAGGCAGTTCAAATCAAATCAAATCAAAAACGAGCTTTATTCGATTTTGGACAATAAAATCATAAAAGCAAACACATTAAAAAGGTACATCATCATATTTTACATTTACAATTCGTCAGTGCACTGTTTTCGGGAGTAAATTCCTATAAATTCATTATATACATGTAAACATTCTGTGGTTCCCTGGGCGATCTGACTCATGCTAATTAAAACCAACCCAATTACATCTCTCACGATTCAGTTATTGAGACCTTTCCTGGTCCTCAATATGCTCTTTAAAAAACCTACCATAGAACCAGTGCAATAACAATTACCCAACATCTGTAAGTACACAAAGGCAGGACGACATTGCCTCCGTCCTCCCTGTCTTAAAAGTGGTACTAGCCATCTATGCCTTTCACTGGTGTAAAACTTACAGAATAAAACCACATGCATTGTACTTTGTGATGAGATTGTCAGACTCCTTTAATTCTAAAGGCGATCTTCTCGGGAACAGATGACCTTGCCTCAATTCCCTCCTGTCGAAGCCATTGACAGGTGAGAGCAACTGCCAAAAACTTCAACCCGGGGGAAAGGGGAAGTGGAAGACAAAACAAGAGAGACTGCTTCAGGACACTGGCTCCTCTTCTGTGCGTCTTTTAAAAGGAAACCTGTAACAGCAAGCATGAACGGTTAATCCTCCTAACTCCCTAATGGGAAGTATTATTATTTACTTTTATACCTTATTACCTGTGTTCGTCCTGAGAATAGCTCCTCCCTATATAGTTTTGCCTGAATTGTATATTTTATATGTTTCTTAGTCCTAATCAATTATATCATCTGATTTACTGGAAGACTTCGGAGTCTATATGTTAGCTGTCAGTTTTTAGTGGTTCTTGTTATCTTCAGGTAACAAGGTAAATGTATCCTAACTGTTACTGGGTTTATCATCTTGGCCACCTTAAAGGGGCCAATAAATCTAGGTTGAAACTTGCGATTTTCTTTGATTCTAAGGTTTTTTGTGGATAACCATACTTTATCGCCAGGATAAAAATCTGGACATGTTCTCCTCTTTTTATCTGCTTGTATTTTATAGGAAGCCTTCGCCTTGATTAGATTATCTTTAGCTTGCATCAAGTAATTTTGCACTTCCTTTACAAACTCTTCCACTGCTGGTACTGGGCCTTCTTCCCTTCCCACTATCAAACTTGGATGTCTGCCTTAATTTAAATAGAAAGGGGAATTCCCAGTAGAAGAATGCTTTGCATTGTTGTAAGCAATTTCTGCTGCCCAAACTAACTCTGACCATTCAGCCTTTTGATCTAACAAATAGAGTCGAAGGTATTGTTCTAATTCTTGGTTGACTCTCTCAGTTTGACCATCAGTTTCCGGATGGAAACTGGTGGAATAACGGGCATCAATTCCCAACCTCTTAGTAAAAGCCCTCCAAAAGTGTGAAACAAATTGAGAGCCACGGTCTGACACCAAAACCCTCGGAATTCCATGCAATCTCACTATGTGCTGGGAGAACAACTGAGCCAATTGACTTGCTGTAGGCACTCTTTTCAAAGGAACAAAATTAGCCATCTTGGAGAAAGTGTCAACCATTACTAAAATAGTATTATAACCTTGGCTGGGGGGAAGTTCCACAATTAAATCCATTGAAACTGTATGCCACGGATATGGTGGAGTGGGCATAGGCATCAAAAATCCCTGTGGAGCCATCCGATCTGTCTTCCCTCTCAAACATCTCTCACACGTGGCTACAAACTGTCGTATCTGCGACTTCATCCTTGGCCACCAAAAATTTCTTTCCACTACGTCAATTGTCTTTTGAACTCCTTTATGCCCCGCCAACAATTCATCATGACAAGACTTCAAGGCCTTTTCTCGAAGCTCCTCAGTAGGAAGAAACAGACGATCTTCTTGGTATGGAAGGCCATTCCTAATCTCTCTGCCACCTTGCTCTTGGGCCCATTGAATCAGTTCACCTTTTGTCATAACCTTCTTGATTTCTATTGAAAAATCCGAATTACCGTTGGCAGAAATAATTTTCTCCTTTGGTATAATAGTCTGTGGGATCATCTCAGACTCTTGGGAATCTGAATTAATTCTGGATAGCTCGTCAGCCTTTGCATTGCTGGCACCTGGCCGAAAAGTTTACACAAAATCAAAATCTGCAAAAAACAAAGACCAACGCAATTGTCTAGCAGACAAAGTGCGAGCGGACTTGAGAAATTGTAAATTTCTATGATCTGTGAACACTGTGACCTTGTGTTTAGCTCCCATCAAATAGTGCCGCCATTCTAGAAATGCACATTTTACCGCAAGCAATTCTTTATCAGCGATGGAATAGTTACATTCTGGGGGGGTTAACTTCCTAGAGTAATAGGCCACAGGATGCAACTGGCCAGTATGTTGATGTCGCTGAGACAGTATTCCCCCAATGGCTACGTCTGATACATCTGCTTCAACGTAAAATGGATCTTCAGTTCTTGGATGTAATAAGATAGGAGCCTGAGTAAATAATTTCTTTAGACATTGAAAAGCTTCTTCAGCTTCCTCACTCCAAATGAATTTCACTCCTTTCTTAAGCAATTTAGTGATTGGGGCTACTTTGTGGGAAAAGTCGGGTATGAATCTTCTGTAAAAATTTGAAAATCCAAGGAAGCTTTGGATCTCCTTAACATTTTTTGGGGGAGGCCATTCTTGAACTGCTTTGACTTTTGCCAAATCCATGCTGACTCCTTCAGGGGACAGCACAAATCATAAAAAGCAATCTTCTTGACATGGAAGGCACACTTCTCCAGTTTTACATATAAATGGTTTTCAAGCAATCTGGTTAAAATGGATCTCACATGAGTAACATGATCTTCCGTGTTCTCAGAGAAGATTAAGATGTCATCTATGTAGACCACAGCCACTCGATCTAAAAATTCTCCTAAAATGTCATTCACAAAGTGCTGAAAGGCGGCGGGGGGCATTGCATAAACCGTATGGCATTACTTGATATTCAAATAAGCCATAACGGGTTCGAAAAGCCGTTTTCCACTCATCCCCTGGGGCTACCCGAATCAAATGGTATGCCCCACGTAAATCCAGTTTAGTAAACACTTTGGCATTCTTAACTTGATCCAGCAATATTGAGATCAAAGGAAGAGGGTATCGATTCTTAATTGTTACTTGATTCAGGGCCCTATAATCAATGCAGGCGCGAAGATCTCCATTCTTCTTAGGGATGAAAAAGAGGGGAGAGGATACTGGAGATTGGGAGGGACGTATAAATCCATTGGCAGGATGTTGATCCAAATAGGTCTTTAAAAATTTATTTTCTGTCTGTGAGGGCATATATACGACTACAAGGTAAAACCGCTCCGGGTTCAATCTCGATCTTGCAATCATATGGGCGATGAGGAGGAAGTTTTTCTGCTTCCTTCTTGTCAAACACCGCCGATAAATCCTGATACTCGACAGGAATTTCCTTGGTCTCCATGGCACAAATTCGGGCGGGATATTGAATCAATCTCTGGACTGGTGACTCCTCACTAGACCCTTTATGTCCACCAAAGCAATTCTCTTTACAGAAAGAAGAATCCATAACTACAGTCCTTTTGCTCCAATCAATGCGTGGATTATGTTCAGTTAACCAAGGAAGACCAACAATTAACTGATATTGAGGTGCATCAATAAGATTGAATGCTATCTGTTCTGTATGACCATTTAATCCCGTCAGCTGAACTCTCTCTGTCTCATGTGTGATCGGCCCAGACGACAGATTAGTTCCATCTACGGCTCGAACCGCCTCCAAAATCTTCTTCTCCACAAACTCTATTCCAATTTTCCGAGCATATTTTATATCACAAAAATTTACGGTTGCCCCTGAGTCAATCATCACAGAGACCTTGCTTATTTCTTGAAGACGAAATTTTATTGTGAAAGATACCACCAAATGAGGCGCTGCTGACTGTAGGGTATTTGCTATTTGCTGCAATTCTGGAGCTGACTTGACCTTCGCTTCCACCTGTGCAACCCCTTCTACAGGTGAAGCTGACCTTTTCCCTGCTGAGAAGTCTTGGGTCTTTTTGGGCATTCTTTCACAAAATGACCCACCAATCCACAATACAAACAAAGCTGGGAACTTCTTCTACGCTCCTTTTCCTCCTTGGTTAAAGGACCTCTTGTGGATCCGATCTGCATTGGTTCTTCTGTAGTGGTAATCTCTGAGACCTTGTGAACTTCAGATTTAAACCGATCAAAATGAGGAGGCAAAGGACAAATCTCTTTTCTCTTTTCACTGCGTCGCTCACTCAATCGATGATCTAGTTGTAATACTAAGTCAATAAGTTCTGAGACTTCAGTGGGTCCTCTAGGAATTTGAGCCAAAGCATCCTTTAACTTGTCTTTTAATCCTCGGTAAAAGATTGCAGATCTTTTTTCCTCTGGCCAATTGGTTTCTACTATGAGCTTGTTGAAATGTGCTAAGTATCCCACCAAATCTCTATTTCCTTGTCTTAGCTTTAGTAACTCATTGTCTGTTGCTTGAGAGGCTGAGCGACGATCAAATATTCGCAGAAATTCAATTTTAAAATTGTCAAAATTATATAATACTGGATCGTTTCGGGTGACCAAAGACATTGACCATGCCACAGCATCGCCGTTCAGATACGACAGAATGAACGCCACTTTAGACTGATCCTCAGAAAATATCACTGGTCTGCATAAAAAATGCAAAGAGCACTGAGTTAAGAATGTCTGCGCCTTTTGAGGGTCTCCTCTAAACCTCTCTGGAGGAGCGAGGGGTATAATGGGTGAGATCGCATGAATCACCTGGGTGGAGATGTCAGAAGAGGATAGCAGACTAGACTGAGATTGGGCTCCCTTAAAAAATGAACCCGAAGACACTAACTCATCTAGCTTTTGTCTAGTTTGAATGGATTCTTGACTGGATCTCCTAACTTCGTCCCTCAAAGATTTATTTTCTTCTAAAGCATTATTCAATTGTTTCTGCATTCCATCTAAGATGTTGGTTAAGGCCTTTAAATCTAATCCTTCCATCATACTGTTCAGGAGAAGATCTGTAATCCTCAATTAAGAGGTTGGCACTTCAATCTGTCAGACTCCTTTAATTCTAAAGGCGATCTTCTCGGGAACAGATAACCTTGCCTCAATTCCCTCCTGTCGAAGCCATTGACAGGTGAGAGCAACTGCCAAAAACTTCAACCCGGGGGAAAGGGGAAGTGGAAGACAAAACAAGAGAGACTGCTTCAGGACACTGGCTCCTCTTCTGTGCGTCTTTTAAAAGGAAACCTGTAACAGCAAGCATGAACAGTTAATCCTCCTAACTCCCTAACCGGAAGTATTATTATTTACTTTTATACCTTATTACCTGTGTTCGTCCTGAGAATAGCTCCTCCCTATTTAGTTTTGTCTGAATTGTATATTTGTTATGTTTCTTAGTCCTAATCAATTATATCATCTGATTTACTGGAAGACTTCGGAGTCTATATGTTAGCTGTCTGTTTTTAGTGGAATGTACTTCAATTATACAGAAGAATTTTGAACTAGACTCCTTCTCTTGTCTCAGTAGTTCTCAGTGCCAGAATAGTTCTTGAGGGATACGAAGTCTCTAGGACAACAACTGAGCGTTAGAATTTTGCCCTTGCTGAAAATGTATTTAATGTTCTTAGGTACACTCTTTTCCTGGATAAGGTTTTCTCTTTCACTTGAAAAATCTTTTGGAAGTCAGTTTTTAACAGTTTCCAAAAAATAAACAGTCCTACTCAATCAGAGGATAATGAGCTGGATAAGCTTACTTGAAAGCTGGAGCGCTTCTCTTCACAGAAGACGCTCCCTGGATCTCGCGAACTCAAATGCAGGGATTCTGTAAGCGGAACTGGACCCGCAGTCGCAAGACTAAGATCCTTTCTGTGGACAAAAAATTCTTCAGGTTAGAATTACTTGCCCCAACAGAACACAAGAAAATCCGTTTTCACTTTCCTGGTTGTATTCTCCAGCGCTAGCTAAAGTTCTCTGTAAATTCTCCTCACAACTGAAGCGTGCTAGAAAAACGCTCCAGTCAGAACAATCTCCTCAGTTGAAGTGCACCGCGCGTGAAGCACGCAGGCGCATTATTGACTCAAACGCGTCTCGGGCAAAAAACGACTAGACCGCGCACCTCTACAGGAAGCGGGCGCGGTCGAGTCTAGTCCCTTAATCGCCACATGCGACAGTTGACGCACCATACATCGAAGAGAGGCTCTCCAGGAAGGAGTCAATCTTTTCCAGCGTGGGTATCGACTCACAAGCGATTTGAAAGTGGTAAGAGAATGTTTTATTGAATTGTTGATGCAGCAAGATGAGAGGTTTCTGACAGAGATATTGTCGCAGGGACATTGAAAGAGCTCCCTTGACCAATCGTTAGTGGCTGGGTAAGTAGTCATGTGATGAAAGGTCCCAAATCTAAATCTCGTCAAAAGGTATCTATCATATCCTCCTGGGACGCATAACAAGTATGGTTGGATTTTGCACGTAATGTTAATTAGTTGGTGTTTGACCACCATAGGTTTATTCAACTCCAGGGTTAGCCTGTTTCCTTCTAAATGAGTCATGCATACTTTTTTAAACTCCTTCCGATTAATAAAATTCATACTGTGAGGTGAAATAAATTATTCCGGGTGAGTTGGGCAGGCAGTTTAATGGCCAAACCACAGAGGCTCTGTCAGGCTGTCGGAGGAGTATGTCAGCGATGGAGACAGAGTAGTCTCTGTTGTTGACATGCTTAAGGTCTGCCTGCCAGTAAATCAGGTGGGGGGATCTTCAGTTTGACAGACAGGTTAGACAGTCACCATTGCAATGGAGTGCCCTCCATGTCAAACTCTAAATCAGCATCTTTGTGTCTTGCAATATCTTATTATGTTCAATGTAGCTTAATTTATTCCATACTTTTACCCTGTCAGCCGGTTCAAGTTGAATGTTTTGAACATTGATACCAGAGCAGCATGTAACTATTTCCCTATGCCGGTCCAGTCTTTCATGCTTAAACCCTTATGAGACATCTGCTGATTCTAATTTCTCGATACATCTGCTGTACCATCGCAGCAGTCATTGGCTGGTGGTTCCCTTGACAGTTGTTTATCGGCTTCTGCTTTATTGAAATATCAATTCTTGGCAACTTGGAGGTCTCAGGGTGGGTGTTATGTCATGTACACACATCTTTGTGTGTTCTCATTATGTTCTTCTTAGGATAGCTGTCCTTCCACTCCCCTATATAAATGTCGCTTCTTGATTTGCATCGCAGATTAAACACTGAGTGGACTCATTGGTCGCCTGCCCTGATTTGTGGGAATTACTATAGCTATTCCCCACAGGTACATTTGTAGGGCGCGCAAGAGCTTTTTTCTTTGAATCCCTCTTTCTTTCAATCCCTTTTTTGATCTGGGCCCTTTATTTGCACACCTCAGATTTATTTAATGGGTTTCTGTGGATTTTCCTATCAGTCTGCATGTTTATTAGTCACTTCCTAAAACAAATAGTGATATGTTCTTCTTACTGAGCATGCTTCGTTCTTTTCTTTTGGTGCACCCTATTCCATTTATTAGACTGTGTGGTCCTGCTAATTTATGAATATGTACAAACAAGGAAATCTGTGTCGCACCGGGGCTGACTCTTGCCTCATTTTTTTCATAACAAAGATTGATGCTGTAAGACTATATTATAATGTATTTTGCTGATGTATATTTTTCCATGTTTTTAGGTGTGTTTGTCTTGTCCCACACCACTTTTTCATCTCCGCCCTGATGAAGGTGTTGCCCCGGTTGGGGCTATACACCGAAACGCGCGTTGGCGTTTAACCTATCTCGTGTTTGTGGATTGTAATTCCTCTCACCACCAGGATGATACATGAGAATTTGTCATCTGAACATCATATGGCAGTTTTACCATCTTGATGCATTTGTGATGTTATATATTTGTTTTGCGTGTAGCATGAATGTATGTGCCAATCTGAATGCATTTTAGAATGATTGATAGTTTTGAGTGAGCTGTGTGTGACATTATGTTTATGTATACAATATTTGTTTAAATATGATATCTTTTATATATCTTGAATAAGCCCAATTATCCTGTTCTTGATAAAATGAAAATAAAAATGAAAATTATTTTTGATAGAATTATCTGATGGGTGGATTATTGAATATCTGCAATTGTCAGTGCTGGTGCTTGTGGTCAATGCTTGGGACCTTTTTTAGGGCTCTTATGAAAATATCTTATATAGGCAGGTAACTCTTTTGTGTATTGAGCCTTCCAGCTCCACCAGAATATGTGCTCTGACCCTGTATGCAGGCTGACTTAATCTTAGGGGGAACCAGCCATTTCCCCAGTGTCTTGGTCATAGTGATCGAGTAGCCCTTATGTCAATCTCTCAAACCAGGGATAACATTTTCAACTACATTTGGGTTGAAGGTATTCTTCCTCACTCATTGAGGTTTGTCTTTGCAAGAAGGGACTCTTGATTGTTTATCTCCTGTGCAGCATAACGTTCAGTTGAGTTGGACCTAACGGCCACTATTTGTAGCTGCTAATGTATTTTATTTATAATCCTTGCATAAATTATATCATACGTCTCAAAGAGACTGAAAAAAACCTCCCTCTACTTATGATGACTGAGCCATTGCTCTTCGGTCTAAAGAAATACAGTCATATTTTATTAAGTGGGTGACTGACAGGATCGATTTTCATGCATCAGATATACCTGTTAATTTCTACCTTATGAAATGTTGAGCTTTATGAGAATGTCTATTTTTCTGAGGTGTGTGCCTATAAAACTGGACTCTGAACAGGTGCCCAACTTGAGCCAAACCTATTTAAGGAAATGGCAAGCTGAGGGATCAGAGAAGTAAGAAAGGTGAAAACCAGCATGTAGCTTCCATTAGAAGAAGGTAGCTACCAGGAAACTAGAAGTTGGCAACATATGAACACAAACACTTTGCCAGTTTCTGTTCTTGAAGACTAGCCGATGCTTGTTGCTCATGTTATGTTATGTTAATTTAATTTCATTTATGAAGCACACACAAGCTATAAGTCACTTGGCTGTATATGAAGTAAGCGCAGGTGGGTGGTTACCTACAAGAATATGTGATGTTACAACGAGCGGTGTTACCACGCGGTAGGTAACAACGTGGTCGTTACATCGACCGCGTTATTACCACGCATGGCATTACATCACAAGTCGTTTCAATGACTTGCGCTAGATGGCACGCTGGATTTAGGAATAGTATAAATTACTATTCCTACTCCAATTAGCGCAACAGCAGGAAAGGTGTTGGATTTAAAATCCAACACATTTCCTAGTGTTGCACGCCACCTAGCGCAAGTCATTGAAACGACTTGCGATGTAATGCCATGCGTGGTAACAATGCGTATGATGTAACGTCCATGTTGTTATCAACCTGCGTGGTATTACCAGCCTTGTAAACGCTGTCTCCCTACCATAGCTAAAGAGATTGAGCCTGATGTAAGAGCAAAGTCTTAAGGGAGCACCATACATGGCAAAGTGAAGATTGGCTACAGTTCCTGAGGTGACTCATCTTCATGACAGGACTAATACTCAAACTTTGCCAGAAAGCTTAGAAGAGAAACGATATAGGGGATGGGTTCTCGCAATTCCTTTTGTTAGATGGCAAATTTCCACGGTAGAGTGATAAGGGGACAATTTACTAAATGCAAAAATCTGGACAGAATTAGCAAGCGTATTTTTGGAAGCAGTAAATAGTTTTATAAACTGATCTATGTACTAATAGATTAATCCATAAAATTCATATTCACAGTGGGTTGTAATCCAATCTACCACATAAAAATAATGAGGTAGGACACAAGTTGCAACTCATTCTGATAGCCTGTGATTGCCTTTTAATGAAGTAAACTTTTTTTTAATTCAGCCTATATTTGTTAAAGGAAAAAAGGCTCTGTTTTAAAAAAAAGTTACTTTTTCAAAGTTTGTTAGCTTGTTTGAAGGTTAACAATGGTCCTTTAGGCCACTGCTACTTCCCTGAAATCTTTTTTTAACATAAACAAGGGAGTAGGGGTGCCAAAGGTACCCGGTCACTGTTGATAATGAGATACCTACCATTCCAACATGGGAGTCCTTACCTTTTCAATGTTTTCAACCTGATTTTAGTCACAAAACATTGATACATAGCATACTAAATCAGTGTGTGCTACCAATGCCTACAACATGACCCTCCAAGCAGGGATTCGGTATGTGGTTGGAATCCCTTTTCAGGAGTGTGTAAAAGTTTACAGAATCCTAAAATTGCATTTGCACATTGTATAAAGAACTTTTGAGGTTGGAAAATCCGAATGAGAGTTTGCTACAGTAAAATTGCTTTCTATGCCTGGCCCAGAAATCTTTCCCAAAAGTCAACTTGAATGAGGAATGAAGAAGCAAGGGGGGGTTCATTGAGAAAAATCCATCATTCTGCTCTTCAGTTTTCCACTTTGTTTCACTTTTACCTTGGTTTGACCTGAGCCATGGATTTAAGTATGTACACCTATCAAAGCACTCCTGGATTTAATTGTCTTTATATATCCCGATTTCCAGACTTTTGAAACTGAATAGCGAAGGTGTTTTAGTGTCCTATTTTAGTTAACTGCCATTATGGGTCCAGGGACATGGGCTGTGTAAAATAGTATTCTATAAATAAACAGCATTTTTATGAATATACATGCATTTCTCAAATGTGCAAATATTATGTACACAATTTTTTTAATGATAAATAAAACATCATTATGGCTACTTGAATGGTTAGATTAAATTTTGCTCACAACTTTTAGACAAGGTAGCTTGTAGTTCTATTGTCTTTAGAAATATACCCTTATATGATCCTACCCTTTGTTGCTGGTGGAAGTTTATATAGCTCTGAATAATGGTGCGAGGGCTATTCTGGTTGTTAAAGTCCCTGAATCCAAGTTATACGCCTGAGCCGCAGATGAGGACCTATAAAGAGGGAGAAGGCCTTTAACAACAAGTATAGCCAGAGGCAGAGGAGATACATGTAATAGAGCATTCCACACACTCGCGGTGGAATGTTCTAAATTAATAATGTAGAAACAGAAATACATACATTGGAATTTTGGAGCAGAAGGCTGAGCCTTAATTAGCCCTTAGTCACTTCATTGTCTTGAATGAAGCTACCAACAGTCTAATGTTCTATTATCCTATATGTGCCAAAATAAAAATGCTGAGTGCAAATGGATGTAACATTATAAATTGGCTAATCTGTTTTACTACCTAATTTTTAGAAATGTTTTGTAATATTACTTTTTTTCCAAGCTATATACGATCTTAACCACTATAGTGCATATATTCTTACTAAGTTGGACATTCAATGTTACAAGCAAATAATCCGTTCAGTATTAATAGCAGGGTGCAATCATTGGGTTAAATTTGTGTCACCTTTGGAGCATTGAGCCATACTGAAGATAATTTAAAAAATTCGGCACAAAGCTGCAATAAATGCAAATATTTAAAAGCCTGATGCTGAGTACTCTTCTTTAGCATGCTTTATTGGTACAAGATTCTAGTTACCATTGGAATATTGTCCCATTGTACTTCCCTATGTTACAAGTTGGGGCATTTCAGATTACCTGTTGAAACAATGACTTTTGATTTATCACCATAGTGCCTGTGAACATCCCTGGAGCAGACATCCACAAGTTCATGAAAGGTTTCCCTGGTTAACTTCATTTGGCACAATAGCACTTATTTCAGTTGAGCTGAGATGATTCTTCCATATGCTCTTGAAGGTATGACACCATTCTTGGTCTCTAACTTTGTGTGGTACAGATCACAGATAGTCCCATCTTGGCCCTATTGCCTCGCTTGCATATGAACATCCAGTTCGGCAATGGCCCATTTATACAGGCCAAATCTTAAAATCAGGAGGAACAGCACATTTCCATAACATGGCAATACGTTGTTTAAACAGTACAAGTTCTAGGTCTACAATTTTATACAGGAATTTATAATTTTTCAGTCCCCTCATTAGACCCAATAGACATAATCTAGGGATGGCAGGTTTCACTCTGAGTTCTGTTATGACTTTCAGCACATCCCCCCAAACTTGATGTGTTAGAAATTGGGGTCTCTAGTTGGCAGAGGTAAGTACCTTTGTCCAAATATGGAACCTTGCTTCTAGTCAGGGTAAGGGGGATACACTTCTAAAATGACCCCTGCTCAAACCCTTGGTAGCTTGGCATGAGCAGACAAGCTTATCTCAGAGTCAGTGTGTAAAGCATTTGTGAACACATACAGTAATGCAGTGAAAACACTACAAATGGACACCAAACCAGGTTAGAAAAATAAGTAATCTTTATCTAAACCAAAACAACAGCAGGTCAGAACTCACAGCAAAGGAGTTCAGGGGGACTGGGGGTGAAGTCTGAGTGTCCTTGAGACTTCAGAACAGGAGGCAAGCTCAATTCAAGCCCTTGGGGCTCTTCCTCAAGCAGGGGACACATCAAACAGCAGAGTCCTTTCTCCTTTCCTTGGCAGAAAGTGCCAACTGCAGACCAACCCCACAGAGCAAACAGCACAGGGGCAGTATTCCTCCTCAGCTTCTCCAGATCTTCTCCATGGCAAAGGTTCCTCTTGATTCCCAGAAGTGATCTAAAAGTCTGGGATATGGGCCCCTCTTTTAATACTACAAAATCCATTGTTCTCTGTTGCAGAGAAGCTCTGTGCTCAGTCAAAACCAGTTCTGTCCTTTTGGGTGCAGCTTCCTGGCAAGAGGAGGAGACAGCATTGTGGAAGGTAGACCATGCCCGTTCAGGTGAAAGGAAATCTCCTCCCCCTATTCTAAATGCAGCCCAGGTCTATTCAGCCCAGCCCTGACTCATCCAGACTCTCTTGAGCCACTGATCATCCCCAGCCCCTGTTACTCCTAAAGCCAGACAGTCAATACACATCCTAGCAGAGGCAAACTGGATGGCTACACAAGAAAATACCCACTTTCTAACAGTGGTATTTCAAACACAGAATGTAAACATCACCCTCACTAAAAGATGCATTTTAACATTGTGAGTTCAGGCATACTAAACTTTATTCTCTTACCTTGTTCCTTTGGTTACCTATGCTTATAAGATGTTATAAGCAAACTCCCCATTCTATCCTATGGAACAGCTAGCCTTGAAATAGTGAAAAATTAAATTGGCAGTAGTTCACTATCAGGAAATGCCACACACACCAGGCCAACCTGGCCACAGGGGTACCTTGGCCTACCTTAAGGGTGACTAACATGTAAGAAAAGGGAAAGGTAATGCCTGGCAAGTTGGTGCACTTGAACCTGGCTCTCATTTAGAAATTGAGAGTTCTGGTTCAACAGAGACTGGCGAAAATACTTCTCACCTATGATAGAGCAAAATAACTGTTTGTAGGGTGATGGTTGCAGTGCTCGTGAAAGTGTATGATAAAGTGATTTAAAATTGGCTAACAAGACACAAAACTATTTTATTCGGTGCTGTCTTGATATCAAAAGATAAAAACAGTGGGTCTACAGTTTGAACAAATAACTGTAGGATGGACAGGTCTACATGTTTCAGCCCTTGGATATTAGAATCTGGCTTTCGTCAGGACCTCTAAGTTTTTACCTACTGCAAAAAGTTTAGTGTTTTAAGTGCAAAATAATAAAACAAAACGAGATACTGTTGGAATTAATACAACCTGATCACTTCTGTAAATCCACAGTGGAACAGTACAGACAGTAGAACTGGATAACTACCTGATGGAGAAACACTTCAAAGACTTGCGTGAAACCTAATATGCATTTCTAAACATATTCACTTATAGTCATTATAGCATTGGGTTGAATAGTTCAAAATATGATACTCAAAACTGTATCAAAGTACCATTAAGTGTGCTGCAAAAACACAAATTAAAATCAATTATTGCACTTACCCGGCTTTGTGCGGCTGCGCACCTCACCTCACCTAGCATCTGCTCAGGACGTGAGGCACCGCTCTATGTATATATAAAGAGTAACAGATAACCAAGATCACAGTGAACATTGTCTAATCATGGTAACTGTCCACTATATGTATTTATTAATCTCTAAGTCACATTGTTTAACAACCAATGGCGAGAACACACACAGGAGTACCGGCATCTATCTGAGGATGGCTCTACAAAAACTCTCTAATGTCTTAATCAAGACTTGAAATCAGACCAAGATAGACAATGATCTGAATCGATGCATACTAGACAAAAATAGATATATTTATATTTAGGTTACTCTTGATTCAGGAGACATAAAATGTATCCGACTATATTAGAAATGGTTAATAGAAATATGCACGCAATCAAACAATAGTCGCCGGTAAAGTACAAGGGGAGGCTATACTCTTTAAAGCGTGCTAGGGTCTTTAGCCGATTGTACTTGAAAGAACATGTTCTTATACTAGTCAGATTTTTCAAGACGTCCCTCTATACAAAGCCCAGTGCAGCAGAAACATACAGCATTAAGATTGAGAAATAGAATGGCCCCATAACTAAGCTTGCTGAAAGCACACTAGCATTTTCGTCGACTTACTAGCAGAGACATACCACTCATGGGAAAGTTTCTCTCACAACAAATGCAAAAAAAGGGGGGGGGGGCGAGAAAGTACAAGGCGTACCTCTCCGTCGGTACCCCTCTCTGGATCTAAGCTGGAAGGGGAGGTACCCGGCGGCGGAGGAAGCCAAACTTAAATACTCTTCTCCTCGTTTGCTCCTTCAAACTTAATGCCCGCGTTGTATTGGGAAAATGCTCTGGCTGACACTAGCGGCCCTGTGTGATGACGTCATCACGTCATATCTCAAAGACGTGATATCACTCGGTGTCTTAGGAATTGTAGTTTGCACGCAATGAATATCTAGCGTGTGATGTGCAATAGCTCTTAAAATGTTTGAAAAATTCATTCTTTATGCAGTAACACACAGAAGTAGCCTTGTACAAGTAAATGGCATACAAATCATGTCATCTTGCAAACTCTTGTCGATGAAAGGAGGGCAAATACATCATACAGTATGTGGATAGAGTATGAGAGCGTGAGCTGCATTATTGCGCCACTAATGTCCCAGAAAGAATCTAGATGCAAAAAGATAATCTCGTGATGTATTATCTAGATATTCCAAAGGACATCAGCAACAATTGTTTGTAAAGACAACTTTGTATTTGTTGACTTAATCATACATGTATAAGATTTGTTATAATGACACCCAAGGTATCCAATTGTGCCGTACTTTTATGTGCTTCCCAAAATACATAAGCCTATCAGGCCACCCCCTGAACGACCAATTATTTCAGGTATTGGGTCCCTGTTAGAACCTTTATCGACCTTTGTCGACTTTTTCTTACTACCTTTGGTCAAAGAAATGCCCACCTACCTTCAGGATACGAAGGATGTCCTGAGGTTACTACCGGACATTTCTTTTGACATCGAAACGGACCTTCTGGTGAGCTTCGATGTCGAATATCTCTACACCTGTATTCCACAGGAGGAGACATTAGAGCCGTACGTGGTCTTCTAGATACCAGAGACTTGGATACTATAAAGCCAGTACACTTCATAATGGAGTGCGCCAGATTGGCCATGATGGAAAACTTTTTTAGATTTAAGGAAACTCTATATCTCCAAGGTATGTCATCATTGAGTCCAAAACGGTCACTTTGAAGCTTATAAACCCATTTTTGCTCTTTAAAAAACAAGAATTTTTTTATACCCACAATATGTGGATGAATGTACGGGTGTTCTAATACTATCCACCGTAAATCCTCCGGTTTGTGTTTGGATGTCAAAAAATGATTTGTAAGTCTGGTTGCCTGTTTGTTCCGTCTGATGGTACTTTTATGTTCGTTAATGCGAACTTTAACTTTACATGTCGTCATGCCCACATAACATAGGGAACAGGGGCATGTGATAAGTTAGATGACTCTTTCCATGTTACAGTTTGTATGTTTCTTAAGGATCCATGGCGTACCTGTCCCAACATCCACTGTTTTAGTATGTTGTGTTTGAGGGCATGCTGTGCAGGAGCCGCATGGGAAATGTCCCTGTACTGGAGGGAGATCCCATAGTGTGCTCATTGTGATCCCTGTACGAATCTTCGGTCTAGTGTGTACTAGGCTGCCCTATAAACTGATTCCTCTCTTGAATAAAAAGAGGGGGGTTTGGATATTTGAATTGCCTACGTTCAGGATACGCCAATGTGTGCGCACAATTTGTTTGACATTGTTGGATAAAGTGCTAAAAGTATTGACAAAGGTTATCCTGGAGAGCGGAGGTTTTGGTGCGGGGGATTCCAAGAGAGCATCTCGATTGTTATTAGAGGCTCTCTTCCAAGCCCGTCTCACCAGATGCTTGGGATACTTTCTATCGTATAGCTGTTTCGATATTATTTTAGCATGGTGCTCAAAAGTTTCTCTGTCTGAACAGTTTCTCCGTATACGCAGAAACTGTCCCACGGGCAAATTATCACGAAGAGACTTTGGATGATGACTGTCGAAGTTTAGTAGCGAGTTTTTTGCCATAGGTTTTTTGTACAGCTCGCTTCCAAGTTTACCCTGCATAGGACAGATCACAATGTCCAGAAAGGGCAATCTCCTTTCGTCATATTCGACAGTAAATCTCCCCAAAAATGTTTAGTGTTCAACCAGGTATGAAACTCCAGGAGTGTGGCAGTGGTTTCATGCCAGACGACAAATATGTCGTCTATTTATCTCTTCCACAACAATATCCTGTTGCGGAAGGGATTTTCAGGGGTCATTACACTGTTTTGTTAAAAAAGATGGACATAAAGATTGGCCAGACTGGGCGCAAAAATATTGCACATTGATGTACCTGAGGTTTGAAGATATAGAGTTTCCTCAAATCTAAAAAAGTTTTCCATCATGGCCAATCTGGCGCACTCCATTATGAACTGTACTGGTTTTATAGTATCCAAGTCTCTGGTATCTAGAAGACCACGTACGGCTCTAATGTCTCCTCCTGTGGAATACAGGTGTAGAGAAATTCGACATCGAAGCTCACCAGAAGGTCCGTTTCGATGTCAAAAGAAATGTCCGGTAGTAACCTCAGGACATCCTTCGTATCCTGAAGGTAGGTGGGCATTTCTTTGACCAAAGGTAGTAAGAAAAAGTCGACAAAGGTCGATAAAGGTTCTAACAGGGACCCAATACCTGAAATAATTGGTCGTTCAGGGGGTGGCCTGATAGGCTTATATATTTTGGGAAGCACATAAAAGTACGGCACAATTGGATACCTTGGGTGTCATTATAACAAATCTTATACATGAATGATTAAGTCAACAAATACAAAGTTGTCTTTACAAACAATTGTTGCTGATGTCCTTTGGAATATCTAGATAATACATCACGAGATTATCTTTTTGCATCTAGATTCTTTCTGGGACATTAGTGGCGTAATAATGCAGCTCACGCTCTCATACTCTATCCACATACTGTATGATGTATATGCCCTCCTTTCATCGACAAGAGTTTGCAAGACGACATGATTTGCATGCCATTTACTTGAACAAGGCTACTTCTGTGTGTTACTGCATAAAAAATGAATTTTTCAAACATTTTAAGAGCTATTGCAGATCACACGCTAGATCTTCATTGCGTGCAAACTACAATTCCCAGGACACCGAGTGATTTCACGTCTTTGAGACATGACTTGATGACGTCATCACACAGGGCCGCTAGTGTCGGCCAGAGCATTTTCCCAATACAATGCGGGCATTACGTTTGAAAGAGCAAACGAGGAGAAGAGTATTTAAGTACGGCTTTCTCTGCCGCCGGGTACCTTCCCTTCCAGCTTAGATCCAGAGAGGGGTATCGACGGAGAGGTAAGCCTTGTACTTTCTCGCCCCCCCCCCTTTTTTTGCATTTGTTTTGAGAGAAACTTTTCCATGAGGGGTATGTCTCTGCTAGTAAGTCGATGAAATCGCTAGTGCGCTTTCAGCAAGCTTAGTTATGGGGCCATTCTATTTCTGGATCTTAATGCTGTAGGTTTCTGCTGCACTGGGCTTTGTATAGAGGGACGTCTTGACAAATCTGACTAGTATAAGAACATGTTCTTTCAAGTACAATCGGCTAAAGACCCTAGCATGCTTTAAAGAGCATAGCCTCCCCTTGTACTTTACCGGCGACTATTTTTTGATTGCGTGCATATTTCTATTAACCATTTCTAAAATAGCCAGATACATTTTATGTCTCCTGAATCAAGAGTAGCCTAAATATAAATATATATATTTTTGTCTAGTAGGCATCGATTCAGATCATTGTCTATCTTGATCTGATTTCAAGTCTTGATTAAGACATTAGAGAGTTTTTGTAGAGCCATCCTCACATAGATGCCGGTACTCCTGTGTGTGTTCTCGCCATTGGTTGTTAAACAATGTGACTTAGAGATTAATAAATACATATAGTGGACAGTTACCATGATTAGAAAATGTTCAATGTGATGTTGGTTATCTGTTACTCTTTTTATATACATAGAGCGGTGCCTCACGTCCTGAACGGATGCCAGGTGAGGTGAGGTGCGCACCGCACAAAGCCGGGTAAGTGCAATAATTGATTTTAATTTGTGTTTTTGCAGCACACTTAATGGTGCTTTGATACAGTTTTGAATATCATATTTTGAATTATTCAACCCAATGCTATAATGACTATAAGTGAATATGTTTAGAAATACATATTAGGTTTCACGCAAGTCTTTTACATTTTTCTCCATCAGGTAGTTATCCAGTTCTACTGACTGTACTGTTCCACTGTGGATTTACAGAAGTGATCAGGTTGTATTAATACCAACTGTATCTTGTTTTGTTTTATTATTTTGCACTTAAAACACTAAACTTTTTGCAGTAGCTAAAAACTTAGAGGTCCTGACGAAAGCTGGATTCTAATATCCAAGGGCTGAAACATGTAGACCTGTCCATCCTACAGCTATTTGTTCAAACTGTAGACGCACTGTTTTTATCTTTTGATATCAAGACAGCACCGAATAAAATAGTTTTGTGCTTTGTTAGCCAATTTTAAATCACTTTATCATACACTTTCACGAGCACTGCAACCATCACCCTACAAACAGTTATTTTGCTCTATCATAGGTGAGAAGTATTTTCACCAGTCTCTGTTGAACCAGAACTCTCAATTTCTAAATGAGAGCTAGGTTCACTAGGAGTTCCCAGATTATGAAGCTAGCCACCTTTGGTGGGTGATGGGATCTCATTCTTTTCTTAAAGACTCTGTATCCAGATTAGTCTTTGTTTATTTGGGTTGAGTTTAATTCTGGACCTGCAGTTTTTCTTGTATTGTGTATTCTGTATTAATCTGGAGATTCAAAACAGCATAGGTCTTTAAATATTGTCCCTTGGACCCCTCTCTTTTCGAAGAAATTTTGTATAAGTTGGTGCACTTGTCAAGTCGACATGGCAGTACTAGACTGCACACGGGCACTGCAATGGCAGGCCAGAGTTACATTTACAGGCTGCTTATGTAGGTGGCACAACCAGTGCTGCAGACCCACTAGCAACATTTGATTTACAGGCCCTAGGCACATATAGTGCACAGTACTAGGGACTGATTAGTAAATTAAATAAGCTAATTATGGAAACACCAATCCATAACAACAATTTACAAAGGGAGCACTTGCACTTTGGCACTGAACAGCAATGGCAAAGTGCCCAAAACATCTAGACCAGCAAAACGAGGCCCAACACACAGCGATAACATGGGAGGCAAAGGCAAAAATACAGGGGAAACCCACACCAATTATGCCAGGTCTAACACAATGCAACACTGGACAGTCCAGCTTGATGACATCAAGGGATGGAATGTATTGGAGACTTATACCAGGAGAGAGTGTTACACACATTTGAGGAGGTGTGTGAAACATATGGAATAGCTGCATGTCAGTTCTCACATACAATGCACGAGTGCACAAAATACAGCTATGATGGCAATGAGCACAAACAGAATGTGCAGCGTTGATACCCCTACAATGTGTGTTAATGCACAGGATTGGAGAGAGGCTGTCACCACACTCTAAACTGAGGGCCTCATTTATGAGGCCCCTTGCACCGTCGGAATGTCACTCTTGTGACGTCCTGTGTCGCAGGAGCCTGCTCCATATTTACAAGTCAGCACTAATCCACTTTTTTGGGCTTGATGCTGCCTCGTAAATATTGTCTCCTTTAACGCAGTTTTCTGTGTTAAAGGGGCAGGCAATGGGTGTTGCTGGGGATGTTCCAGCAACATCCATGGCATTTTGACACTGTCCCAGATTTAAAGAAATAGTAAATCTGAGGCAGCGCCAAAAAGGTACGCCTCCTCAGGGAGGCATAAGGAGGCACAGCGAGGAAAAATATCTTTATTTCGACTTGTTGTTTTTTTTTCTATGTATGCTGCATTCTGCAGCACACATAGAACAAGCTTTTGAAATGCAATATGTCTCTCATTTTTTGAGAGTTAGAGCTATTGGCGTTGTAAATGACAATGTCTTTTACCTATGTGTTTTGGTTTGGAGTGAAGTGGGTGTATGCACAGAGACACAGCTGAATCACAGCCTAGTGGACTTAGAATGCGGAATTACCGACTTGACCAGACAAGCAGCTAGCAGCACTGTTTAGAGGAATAAGAATGAGGCATTGCCTCTGTGACCAGTGACACAGCTGCAGAACTGTCTAGAGGATTTAAAATGGGGGAGTTACTGATGAAACTAGCTGTAACTTTCTGTCCTAAAAATGATACTGCTCTAAGTGATTTTACACACAACAGACGGGTAGAGCTGAAAATATTGTGCAAGTACATTAGTGGAGTTGTTCACCATTGCACACTTGAGTTAATATTGCTGAGTCCTGCAGGGTGGCAGGCTGATGCAACACACCAGACTGATTGGCTTGAACAATAACTTATAGGCTGAAAGACTACTTTGTGCCGTGATGTGCCAGGCTTTACGTGTTGCCCAATCCCCCTCCCCCGCTGCATTTACATTGCAATTTGTTGGACACTAGCCTTCATATTACTGTTTTCAGTAACAGAAGATGGTTGCCACAGAAGCATCCCTTACCATGACGCTGCTTCCCGCCTCCCACTGCTATTGGTGTGCGAGAGTTTTATAAACGTGATAGCACATTCAGTGGCACAGCAAGGGTGCATTAACCGCCAGGCAAGCAATGTAAATGTGTTCATTAGCCAAACAGAAGGGTGCTTGAAAAAAACCCAGATACAATGGGGATCAGAGGAAGCCTTGCACAAATAGGCCCCGGTTCAAATGCGCCTCCAGCATCAAAGAGGGCTACATCCGGATAACACAAGAAGAACAAGACCTGCCAAGAAATAATCCAAAAATACTCAATCTCTGATCAGCAATTGATGCTTCTGCTTTTCAAAATTAGAAACACCTTAAACAAATGTAATGCAAAAATGTCTCTTTTTGAAAATATGTTGTCCATACATAAATAGTATTTTATAGGATAAGCAATCAATGCACATGTATATGCACGGTCTGTGAAGCACAGAACAATGCACCAGATATAAAGGTGCTTTCAGTGCAGAGAAAAACACACAGTCCTCTTTCCCCAGTCCACAACCTCTAACAACCACCATCAACAGACATAGTAGAATTATTTTGAGATGTCTGCTGCTGCTGCTGAACTGCTCAGTGAAATATCTCACTGGATTAGGTAGGTCCCTAAACTTACAACAAGTGCTCCTTTGATTGTCCTGTAATTTATATGCACGATACAGCTGAAGAACGCTGTCCCATGCCAGTATATGACAGTTTACCATATGCTGTATATCACTGAAATTTCACCATTGTTTTAATGGCTGTAAGCAGGAAATGATGATGGCTTCTAAAATTCCAAGTGTGGTGCGCAGAGATAACGCTTCCTATTTTGATGAGATCCCACCACCAAGGAGCACTGATGAAACTCTGTCCGTCATGCCCAACAATTGCAACGAGAATGGCAGAGTGCTTGAAAAGGTACTGCTTTGCCATGCCTCACCTGGGACTGCAGTGCACACTGGAGGAGTGGACAGGAGAAGCCGTCCTGTTGAGTGCACTTTATTCCCACACGAGCTGTCAGCTGACAGGAGCACCCCTGCATCAATCCAGGGCTCGTGCCATGATTAACACAGCAGAGATGAAATCTGCTCAGCACTCGCTGGGCCCAGTGCATGAGTTACAGAGGCTGAGGCTGGCCCTTGCCACGGCAGACAACTAGCTAGTGTTAGCCAGCAGAGATGCAGTGCGGGTCCGACGTTGGACCAACCCCATCCTCCACAACCACTGCCCCTCAAGCTGTTGCCAGTGCAGGAATGTCACATTTTATAGTAGAATTTGTGCATTTTTATATAGTCCAAACTTTAAATGGGCACGCATAGCAGACAGCTAAAATAGCTGCCAAGGTTTCAGATTGCGTATGTGAGACATTTTCTTAACTTCAGTGTAATTATGATTGACATTCAAAGATTATGAGTGACACTATCTTACGAGAAAAATCAAGCAATATAGACGAGGGAAACATATATAAATAATAGAAATTAAACCTATTTGAGCAGCAAGAAACTCTAAGATATTAAAACTGCTGTAAGCAAGCACCAGAAATGCAAGGGCACTAACCTAGGCTGCTGCTTGGAGGCTGTGTGTCGCTGCAGCCAGGCCCCACTGTAACATCTAATTATTATCCTCTACACAACACGTTACATCCGCGTGACTTGATTCTATACTAGACATACTCAACCACTTACTCGTATGAGAGCACTTGTTTTCCACCATTTACGATGGATATATCAACACCATTCCAAGATGGCCACCGTTTACACTTGCTCTATCAACTGACTCGGACGACCCCTCCCCTAGTCACATGGCATACCGACCAGGATAAGTCTGTCCTCACTTTTCATTGCGTTACCTCCCGGACTCGGTGGAGTGGGTAGGTCGCAAGAAGCAGCGTGAGGATTGCATATGTGAGTAAACCGCTACCCTAGCTCCCCATGTACTTGACGATTGACAAATTCGATCGCCACGATAGTGAACACGTTTCTTTAACTTACACGGCGCTGTCGTTAACTCTTTCTTTAGAAAAACTCCCCCGAGCCACACAGGTTCTAAATTAGGGCTCGTTACTTTCATGGGTTCCCAATTCATTCAACTTGGGGGACATTGAGCGGCACCATTGTATTTTATAACCTACACACCATCCAAACTCCCCCGGGCCACACGGGTTTTAAATTACGGTTCGTTACCTTTATGGGTTTCAAATTCATTTAACTTGGGGGACATTGAGCGGCACCATTGTATTTTGTAACCTAGACACCAGCAAATACGTTAACGGGCTGATTGTCATGTCCATCAACATCCCAGCTTGCTATTATTACCGGTACGTTCCACCGGACGATAAAAGCACCCACTTCTGAGAGGTTGACAACACAGTCTAATATGTACTGAATCGGGGGCAATCTGTTACATCATGAGACCCTCCCATATCCCTTAACTTACGGCGGTCTCCACATCACCACATATCTTGCCCCACCTTTTGTTGTAGCCTGAACCTTTCACCTAATAGGGGATATACATCGTGGGCTCAATGGAATTTAACACCAGGTAACTAATTACATATACAGCGCTTACTATTGCCAGCAGCTCAGACCATTGTTTCCAGTCTTAATCTTGATTTCAATCTGCCATTCGCTATAGAAATTGTGTCCTATTGGTTTATTTGATTAACGACTCTCCATAGACCTGGTTGACCACATGTGTACTACCTACATGACTTGTCAAACTACGTTCATTTCACTTCAGTCTGGTTGTTGCTATTGTTTTTACTCATAGTGTGTCCTCTTTCAATCATTCCCCTCAAATTGTGTTGTCTTTCATCGCCGAGTCCTACTTTTTGAGGAACTCAGACTCATGCGTAATCCACCGAGCTGTGTTGAAGTCCGAGCAATTACTGATTAGGGTGAGTCTTACCTTTAGATACTCTGCTGTACTCATTGGATTTCCACAGAGGCGAGTAGTCATTATTCACTGTGGGGATTCACCACCAACTCCTTTTATTATTTTTAACGAGTCCTCTGACGCGTTAGCGTTCACCACTATTAAGTTATAATCAGAGTTTGGAGTCACATTGAAGTCTGTGTTTCCTACTGTTGTATGCGGTACGCACCTGTATGTTATATATATATTTTTTAACCTCTCTTCTTTCCTTACAGGTAGCTCCTGACCGCAACACGTACTTTAGTGAAGTAACACTGACACTCGCTACACACCTTATTTACTAGTAGCTTTTAGATGTAGATAGTTCCCTTTCTTTCTTTGTTGGTCCTGAAGAATCGCGAGTACATCCACTCTATGCGAGGAACATGTTGACCCATACCTTTTAGCATAGGACACTCTAACACGAGACATTACACTCGGGCGAGTGCCTTGCTCACACGTTTTTAATCAGGGTAGGAGACCTCCAGAATGAAAAGTCAATTCATATTAGGCACTCCTAATCCTGTTTTAAATCACCACTGCACATCTACACTACTCTGGCCCCACACCCGCACTTCACCATACGGCAGTTGGATAGAAGATCTCCGACAAAGTGCCCCTTATCTAGGGAGCCCGTTGGGTGTTGCACCGCCGACCCGACGAGGAGCAGCCCATATGATGAAGCATGACACCTGAAAGGGTGTGTGAGGGCATTAATATCCAACACATGGATTCCCAACCTTAGACACATTGTCTAATTAGCTGGATCCAGTCTCCTTTTTGACTCCACCGACTCTACCACAGAGGAACGGCATACACTCGAATTTTGTAATTCCCACTGGAACTCACCCATGAACTTCTCAAGCAATTCCCCCATGGCGTTGACCAGATGCGCACCAATCATAGAGCATCGTGCCTCGAATCCACAACTGGGTGCCAATGGCAGCTGCAATCAGGAGGGCACTGGTGAAGCTCAGCATAGCGGCCAGGCAAAAAAAGCACTCTCTTCTGTCGGGCTGGCATGTCCTGAAAGTGCTGTGTTGCATGGTTCCACTTGTTTGGGCAGGCTCGTCACAGAAAAATGTGAATGAAGCCTCCTCAGAGGAACTGTTAGCAAGGTTAGCTGGCTGATCAAGTTGGATAAACACTACCGTCCCAGAAGAAAATTGTAACAGAAGACTGCGAATCAGTGCTTCTGTAAACCAAAGGCCGGGAAAGGTTCACACAAAACCAGTTGAGGATTACTTGTTGCCAACTAACTTTACGATCTGGTTATGCAGCCCAGTGCACTCTGCCTGGCCCAATCATGATGTCAGCCTGCCGTGTGGTGCCCGAACGCAACAGAAATGTGAGATTTTGCTGTGCATTCTTGATAGGTCGGGCGCAGGACAGCACTAAAGAAAAAAACTTCTATAACCTGGGGAAGAAAGGTCAAAGCCTGGAGCATGCTGCATGGCGGCAGTTACAGTGCACAGTGCACAGTGGCGGTGCATGGAGGGGTGGGCACGTAGAGAAGCTGCCCCCACCCAGGGAGTCCGGCACTGGCCGGGGGTGGGCATGGTTAAAGCACCAGCACTTCTAGAGACCAGGAGGAAGTAACAACGCCACTCATGGAAAACAAACCAGTGCTGTAGAGGCCAACAGAGCCGCGCATGACATCATCAACACGCGCCGCGCAGTGTCCTTCCGGGCTGCAGGCTATTGCCCGACTTCCTCCACCGTAACTCTTTCAGTGAACGGAGACAGAGTGCGACAAACTAAAAGCAAACATTGACAAGGTCAGAAAGTCAAGCGGGCGCCTGCTGAAATATTAAGCATGGCGCCCGCATTGTTGCTAATGCTGAACGTTTAGCACACGCCCTGGGCAGGGACGGCAACGAGGAGCAAGCTGCAACACTGACTAATGAAAAAAAAGGAATGAAGGGGCACGGCCGCAAAAGTTAAAGCATACCGTGCTTGTAAAAAATAAATGAATAACACAGAAGTTGCAAGGAAAATAAAAGCTGCTGAAAGGGGTGGCGCCCGTTCTCAACACTAGGTGCCCAGTGCGTGGCCCTTTAAAGCATGCTGCCTTTTCACGGAGCGCGCTGTAGCAGCAGAAGCTTTCACAAGAGGAACAAGCCCAATCCTCCATAAAACAAAGCTCAAACCCAAACTAACATCCTACTAAAAAGAAGCCCAAATGACGGTCGAAAGAGAAAATTGCTTGAAAGACTAAAAAATATAACCACGAAGAGGGAGGCATGGCGAAAAAAGTACCCCCAATAAAACTGTGGGATTAGGAGGAAAACTATATTTAAATGTAATCAGCAATGGTGCCGAAACTACACACAGGCAAACAGAAAACAGAGCAGGAAACAGAGAACAGACAAAGAACTGTAGTGTGATGAGACAGTACTTAGTCCCTGCTGCATGGGAGGAACGGAAGAGTGAAAGGAGGGGTAAAGAGGCAGGACTGACCACTGGCAAGCAAGGAGTTTTTGAAAGACACTGAAACAAATCAAAAGCTGGGGGCTGGCGTTAACTCAACATAAGAAATTACAATAGGTCTCGAATGCTTGACCAATAAAGGACCTAAAAGGAAAAAGACTCTTGTGATAGTTTTTGTACAGGAAATGCATGCTCCCTTGCACCATGGTGCAAAGGTGCCTGCGTTGGCGCACAGCAGCCTATTGTGCACGGCGCAGGGTAAAAGGACAGGGATGCACCGTATCTTATAGATCCAGGGCATTTCATACCCTTTTCTTTTGCCGTAGGGCAGCACAGCATGGAGGCCTGCGATGCTGCCCGAACAAAACCTCATAAATAAGGCCCTGAATTACACGCACAACATACTACTAAGTGCTTGGGAGTCAGGGACAAATGGATAAACGACATAGGAATGGAGCTAACATATAAGCATTGGTTGAATTCCCTGGAATATGTAAAGAAGGTTTTGAGAAAGCCAAGGATCAAATATACACAGCACAATTACATACATCGCACCTACCTCGACCCAAGATGGATTCGTCACTTGTTCAAGAGTGCATCCTCAGATTTGCACGATGTTTTCATCAGCCAATAACAGTCCCATGCCTATGAATACTACAAAATAATTTGCTTCTCCTGCAGTTTTAGCATGAAGAATACTTTGTAGGATTGTGTTGGATCGTGTGATAGTTCCCTGTGTGTTTTTCTAAAGTAGCTTCCAACTGCTGAAGTGGGTCTGTGTATTTCAGGACGACTGTGAGCATTTCCACGATGTTGTTTTGAGGGGGGATCTTGACAGGCTTGGCTTTCACCATTCTTGTGGTAATCCCCCCTAAGATTTCGATCTTGATAATGGCCACTAAATGTTGAGGACAATCATGAAGAGTGAGGGGATTCACAAGAAATAAAAAAATAAGGGGCGGGAGTGCGCGCGCACCACAACCCAAGATGGCCGCCTAATTACGGAGCTCCGCACTGCTCCCGACATCGCAGTTGCTTTTCGGCGGCTCCAGCCCCTCTCCTGACATCATGTGGGCATATTCTTGAAGCGGAACCCCTGCTCTGCAGGAGGTTATCTTTTCGCCCTTCTTCTCCAGGGACTTCTCACCAAAATATGCAGGTGACTCCTTAGCTGCTTTGCGGCCGCCATTTTGTTTTTTATTCTTCATTACTTCTCAAATTTCTTCATATGGCACGCTGGACAGCTAATTTATAAAGTTTTCTTCACCTTTTTCACCTTTTCATCGATTAAATATCTTTTCAAGTCAAAGTATGCTTTATTCGAATTTCATTCATAAAAGCAGAATACAAATTACAATAAAAACAAATACATACAACATTTTAAAATAGAATTAAATTCCAGTCAATAGCATCAGAATACAAAACATACTTCTTAAAGTTTTCTGACTTGGTTGCTAAACCTATATAAATAAAATGCACTGTTCCGTTAGTAATGGTGAGTTATAAAGAGTGAGAAGATAATTTAAGTAAAAGTAATTTAAAAATGACATACAAGATAAAAATGCAGAGAAAATTAGCATAGCAGAGAATAGTCAAATGACTAGCAGTCTCTGTCTGATCAAGAGAATAGTCAAGTGACTAACGATCTCTGTCTAATCAACCACTCCCATTCTAAATACTTTGCGGTGGCTACTGAAATCCAAGTCAAAGTGCTAGTGCATATAATACGCAGAGCTACAATACTACTGCTTGTCCCTAGGTTTTTACACATCGGGGACAAAAAGATACGGCTTGGAACCGCATAAGATTTACAAGAAAATAAAAAGTGACCGATAGTTTCTTTAGTAATACCACAAACAGGACAGCTAACACAAGATCCACCTACCCACTTAGCTGTCAAAGATTTGAGGGGGAGTGCACCTGCTCTGAGTTGGAAAAGGAGCTTCCTTTCTCCAGGCCTAGTTATAATATCCCAATAGGGTTCTAGGCAGAGGTACATCTTGGCCTCTAAAAATTCTCCAGTCATGGAACCAGCACTGGAGCTACTCCAGTGCCGGGAGGCAACCATCTCCCAGTAAGTACTCTTTAAAGTGCTTTTAGATGGAAAAATTGCTCTTGCCGGATCTTCCCAAAGTGAGCACATACCGAGCTCATTCAGGGATATCTTAAGTGATTTTAACCATCCAATTTTGTGGTATACATCAGATCGTATAATATCTAAAAAGCCCTCGGCGTAATGAGAGAGCACAGGAGTCGTCCATAGCCTGCGCCAATACAAGATCGGGCGAAGCTTTACCATATCTGAGACTGCTCTTCTACCCAAATCGCATTTAAGGGGCAACAATGGGGTGCTTTTAGGGACACCAGTTATTGCCCTAAGAAATTTATTCTCGAAGCCCCAGAGCTCAGCACCATAAAGCGCAGAGCCTAGAGCCTTTGCTTCGTAGACCTGTAGGGCAGGTTTTACAGGTTTGGTTATAGATTTTCTGTGCTCTATACAAATAGCACCAGACAATTGCCTATGTCTAAGTGTAGCAATATCAATGTGATGCCCTCAACTCTTCTTGCTAGATATATGTATACCTAAATATATAAAAGTATTCACTACCTCTAGCGGGCGGTCATTCAAGGTAATTTTAGATTTAAAATTATGATGGGGGTTAAAAATCATTAGTTTTGTTTTGGCTGTGTTAACCTCTAAGCCATACTCCCCACAAAATTGATCAAAAATAGACAAGGCACGCTGTAAACCGCTAGGGGTTTTAGATAGGATGAGCGTGTCATCTGCAAACATTAAAATAGGGATTTTAGTCCCAGCTAAAAAAGGGGCATCCACTTGTGCAGAAAGCATACGGGCAACAACGTCATTGATGTACAATGTAAAAAGCACGGGAGCCATCGAACATCCCTGCCGAACTCCCCTCTCGACAGGGAAGTCCGCAGTTACCGAGCCTAGTCCCCCCCACTGGATTCTAGAATAGTTAGATTCATGAAGCCTCATTATCAAGGATAATAACTCGCTTGGGAGACCCTGCTTCTTGAGGACCGACCATAACCTAGACCGGGGAACAAGGTCAAAAGCGGCCCGCAAGTCGACAAAAGCCGCATACAAGCTTCCCTTACCCAGCACAACGGTTCTCCATTGCAACAGGGTAAAACGAAAGACCTGATCCACCGTACTTGTGGACCGACGAAAGCCTGCCTGGAAGGGTGAAAGGGCATTAGACTCCTCCGCCCAATCCAGGAGCCTATTGACGATCACACGCCCCACAACCTTTTGAATAGTATCTATAAGGCTTATTGGTCTGTAGTTACCCGGCTGATACCGGTCGCCTTTCTTAAAGACAGGTATGATAACTGCACCCTGCCAAGATGTTGGTACCGCTGCACCCAGTGCAATAGCATTCATAAGAAGATGAATGTACTTACACCAGCGCTCTTTATCATTAATGAATAAGTCAGCTGGCACCCCATCGAGACCAGGGGCGCGTCCACAAGCCACTGAGCTAAGGGCCGTCATGACTTCAGCAATCCTGAAGAAATTATCTTGGAATTGATCTACACTCATTTCTGTGCCCAAATTGGCATTATTTCGCTCGGCGTACTGATTTTTAAATTTTTTTACCCATTCTTCTTCTGGCACGTTGTTATGCGGGGGCTCGGGAGAACCCGAATTTCCCCACCCAACAACGTGCCAGAATAACCGGGAATCCTTACTGTCACTAGCTGCCTTTAACTCAGACCAGTGGTGCTCGTCCCAGACTTTCTTTGCCCTAGATATACTGATTTTGTAATCCTTTCTAGTCGTGCTTCCCTACACTGGTCATTATACCACTTAGCAGGCTTTGGGGCTCTGGCTCCTTGGTTTTTCGCAGGTTTAAGAAAATAGTTTTTGATTGTGCAAAAGAGGGTATTGTGTATTCCTGCTACCTTGTCTAAGCCGATGCTAAGTGGATTAAAGTGCTCCATGTCCAATATTGCTTTGTCTACCTGTCCACTGATATTAGCAATAGCCTGATGGTTAGTTACTATGTTTTCCCACCTTAATCTACGCATATCATTAGTGGGAACAATCAGGGGAGGGACGATCTCAAGAGGGCCTATGGGACGGTTGGTGTGGGACCACCATTTATGAATTGCACACAGGGGGTTGTGATCGCTCTCTATCCTCCCAACAACCTCCATGTCGCAGATCAGGGGTCATAGTTTAAGAATACATAATACGTAGTCAATTCTACTATTGTATCGCCCATTATTAAATGTGCTGGTCCCATTTCTGTCACTACTAGTCCTTCCATTTAGGGCTCTTAAACCCTTTTCATAACAGAGGGCGTTTAGACCGATCACATCATCGGACCAACGCACAACCGGAGTGAGCTCCAATTTAGGAACTCCCCATTGCCGGTCCTCTTCGTCCCCGAAAAGATCATCTTCATTGACTAGGGGTTCAAATGTTCTATTGAAATCACCCGCATTGAAGATGTTGTTGCTTGAGGAGTGGGTATCAAGAAGACAACCCAAGGCTACTAGAGCCTCAGACCTCCCCCCTCTGTTACTCCGGACATAGACATTATAAATATCCAACGTTCCTAATTTATCTAGGTCCATTTTAATTAGTTGGATGTCTCGATTATTAGTGTCAACAACTTTGATAGCTAGCTTTAGACTCTGGCGGACCCATATAGTTAAACCCCCCATAGGTCTCCCCCTTGGGCCCTTTAATGCAGGCACAGAATAATTCAAATATCCCTGTACAAAAGAAGGTTCACATAACCAAGTCTCCTGGAATATGCATAGATCAAAATTATTGACAAAACATATCCAATCCTCAGATTCCAGTTTAGAGAACAGCCCTGCAATATTCCAGGAGAGTAAATTCCCCGTAATGGCCTCAGTGCCAGCCAAACGGTTTACAGATGGTAGAGAATCTGGGACAATGAGATGATTGATACAGGTGTCTGCACTTACTTCTGGTACTGAGTTTCTTAGCTCATTAAAAGATGGAAATGTATCAAGAGATGGCTCATCAGGGACCAAGGACGGAGCCTTGGGGTTATTGAGTCAGTCCACGTCTTCAAGATTTGCTAATGCCTCATATCGGTTTCTGAGCGGAATGGGAGGGTTAGGTTGGTTACGAAGTAAAGCCCCAGGATTAATAGTGGAAGCTGTCTGAGATCTAGGATGGAAATAAGTTAATTCCCAAGTAGTAATGACAGACCTCATATGATTTGTGTGCCAGTTAAGAATATGGCTGACAGTTCTAGGATCCCTAAAGTTAATTAAAATGATATCCCCGTTTATATTCTTTGGTGTATTTCCCAGCCAGGGTAGACGCCTAACGTGTAAGATTTCCCCATTAATATATGAGGGGAGAGGGCGGTTCTGTCCAAGCCAGTGGATCACCTTATTTTTTAACTGCAAATATCCCTCTATTACACCGTCCTTTAAAGTTGGAACACCCGCAAGGACAACTACAAGAGGGACAGCTTCTGGTGGCAAGTCAATAGAAAAAGGCCCACGTATCTTTGTAATAGGGACTGGATTGCGACCCTTTCTATCGTACATTGGGCCATTTTGTATTGAGATATTTTCTCCCAGGGAGTCTCTGTCCTTGCTTAAAATAATGGGTTGCATTAACTTGGGAATAGTAGTTCCTCCTGCATTGCTATTAGTTACATTATTAATGCTCGGGTAAATTTGAGAGATAGATTCTAGTGGTAATGCAGTAGAGGGTGATGCAGCAGAAGCTGAAACAATAGGGGACACTATAGTTGGCTTTGTAGAATTCGTAATTGATTCCCTATTATTACCAATTAGGAATTCTACTTTCTCTAGCTTTTTTTCAATTGCTTTTAAACTCTCAACAATAGGTAACATGAGAGATTTCAATAACTGGTCTATGTTACCGAATAGCCCCGTGGTAGTTGTATCATTTGCAGAACGAGATGTAGACATACCTGAGAGAGATGTATTATCAGTGCAGAGAAAAAGGCCTTTATCAATATGAACCAGATCAGAATTACGACTAGGTTTTTTACTCCTTAGTAGCTCAGAGTCTATATTTCTCCTTTTTCTAGGTAATGGGCCTGAAAGTTTTGATTGCCTGGGTGATTTAACCTTTTGAGGTAAAGGCTTGATAACTTGTGGTAATGACCCATTCAATACAACTGGTTCGGTAATTAGGCTAAGGGGTAAGGGTGAGGCAATTGGGGACAGATCATTGGATGACTCAACAGAGATTAAATTCCGAGATAATGTTAGGGAGTCATTATTACCAGAAAGGTAGGAAATCTCATTGTGAGGAGGTCCACTCGTGCCTGGGGGAGTCACTACATGAAGGAGGGCCGTAGGTAGAGGCGTGCTTTTAATAAGCTCAATAGAGCTACGGCGCCTCGCCCTTAATTCTGCAAGAGTGGCTTCGCGATCTAGTCCCGAATTGACTTTAAACAAATAACCGTCAAGGGTACCCCTATTAACACATTCAGCCATGTTAATGAAACTAATAAAATACACCACTAAAGTAATGCATACAACGGGACTAAAGGGAACAAATCAAGAATGTCAATTACAAACACTAAATAACAAACCAGGACAAATTACAATACGCTGAGAACAGTACAAGCAAAAGTCAAGGGGGTGAGCCCGGCCCGGCCTCCTTCGGCTCCGGAGGGCTACAGAAGGCCCGCCCTTTGCCCGGGCTTCGCCCGGCGCCGCCCGCGCGCGTCCTGCGACGCGGAGGGAGCCTCGAACTTTTGTGCGCCTCCGGGCGCGAAGACAACCGGAAGTTGGCCGCAAGGCAGCCTGGGAGCTGTAGTCTCCCCCTGTCGCGGGCGCGATTGAATTAGGCGCCGACAGGGGAGACCCACAGCGTCAGCACCCCAGAGGCGGCAGGACGGCAAAAGGATCAGAAGCAGGTCCGCAGGTCCGCAGGTGAGTAGCACAGTACTAAAAAATATCACCCCCGCTCCACCGAGGGAGCCTCGAACTTTTGTGCGCCTCCGGGCACGAAGACAACCGGAAGTTGGCCGCAAGGCAGCCTGGGAGCTGTAGTCTCCCCCTGTCGCGGGCGCGATTGAATTAGGCGCCGACAGGGGAGACCCACAGCGTCAGCACCCCAGAGGCGGCAAGACGGCAAGAGGATCAGAAGCAGGTCCGCAGGTCCCCAAGTGAGTAGCACAGTACTAAAAAATATCACCCCCGCTCCACCGAGGGAGCCTCGAACTTTTGTGCGCCTCCGGGCGCGAAGACAACCGGAAGTTGGCCGCAAGGCAGCCTGGGAGCTGTAGTCTCCCCCTGTCACGGGCGCGATTGAATTAGGCGCCGACAGGGGAGACCCACAGCGTCAGCACATTCCTCACACCCCTTTGAGGTTTTGGCGCAAAAGGCTTGTTCTAGTGACACTGCTCTATCGACCATGGCATCTAAGGCATCTAAGGCACCACAACCTTCAGCTACTGTTAAGAGAATCAAACATGTCCCTACCTCATCTCCTAAAACTGTGTCTCCGGTTTCTTTGGAGATTGTTTTGGAAGAGATCCATACCTTTCAACCTTTCATCAAAGGAACTAACTCTCGTCTACAGACCTTGGATAATAAATGGTCTTCTATGGATTCCCGCCTTACTTTGGTGGAACAGCATCTTAACGATGTACAAGTTTCAACTTATAGAATTTCCTCTTTGGAGAAAGAGGTTCTACAACTGAGATCTACCAAGGACCTTGAAAATAGAAATTGTCGCAATAACTTGCGCATTTATGGGCTGCCTGAAGGCCTTAAAGGGGATGACCCTGTTGCATGCTTTACTTCTTTTCTTCCACATTTCTTGAGCCTTCCTACTTTGACCAAACTAAATATTCAACAAGCACATAGACTGGGTCCATGTTTATCCTCCTCTGCTGCTCCATCGAAACCTCGTGGAATAATTATTTTATTTCCTCAGTTTATGGACCTCCTACAAGTGCTGAATACAGCTAAGTCTAAAAAACAGCTGACTTGGCATGGCACAAAAGTATTTTTCTCGCAGGATGTTCCAACGGCCACCACCAAGCGACAAAAAGAATTCCTTGATCTTCGTCCTGCTTTTCGTTCCTTGGGTGTGCGGTATTGATTATTTCACCCGTGCCTGTTTAAGGTTACCTTAAACAAAACTTCTACTTTTGAGGAACTGGCAGATCTGAGAAAATGTATTCAGTTGCATTCTACTGCTTCGATAGAGATTGCTGGACCTCCTCCTGACACTTGAATTTAATGGCTCTTTTGTTGTGCTCATACAGTTGTTAATGCTTTTAATGTTACATGTTATTTTTCTCCAATGAATTGCTTGTTAACATAACTTTTTATTTCCTATTACAGGTCCTTTTGGAACCCATTGTGCTCCTACTTCATGTTTCCACCTTTGTCTATGTCTTAATGACGTCCTGGTGTGGTGCATTGCCCTCTGTTGGGTGTGCTGTTTTCCTACATCCGTTGCCGCCTCTCATCCTTCTTTTTCTTCCCCCGTAAAGGTATGTAACGCAGTCATCATTTGTGACATGTACTGTCTCTTTTTATTCCTATTCTTCTTTCCCGCTTCCTCTTTCCTCTTTATTCGCTTCTTCCTCCTCTTTCTCCTGGTGTTATGGCTCTTTTCCGCTTATATACTTTTTCTTTCAAAGGAATTTTCGGCATCTCTCTTCTCCGTAGTTCTTCCTTATTCCTCAACACCACTGCAGTTCTTTTATCTTCCTCTCCCTTTCCTTTTGTTTCTCTTAAATCTTTTAATGTTGAACTCATTGTTCTTTATATATTGTTAACATTCTATATTCAGAGTAATTTCTTGGAATGTGAAAGGTTTTATTAATCCAATCAAAAGATTGAGAATATTATCACATCTTGCCTCCTATAAGCCTGATCTGTTTTTATTACAAGAAACTCATCTTACAGAACCGAAGGCGTTAAAATTGAAAAAAGGGTTGGGTTGGTTTAGTTTTAGTTTCGCCCACCTCATCTAAAAAAAAAATGGTGTTAGAATTTTATGTCACAAAAAATTGAAATGTATGGTTGTATCGCAGGAGACAATACGGAGGGGAGATAGTTGTTACCTAAATTGCTTATTAATAATATTTCTTTGACTGTATTTAATGTTTCTGGCACTACTTCACCAGATTACTCTTTTTGGCCTATGGTTACACAAAAATGTTTAGAGATGATCTCTTCATTCTAGGAGGCGATTGCAATCAAGTTGTCGATCCTTTTATTGACCTCCAGTCCCAGGTACGCTTCATTCCTCATATATGTCATAAATAATTACTTGACTCTATTTCCCAAATACATCTTGTAGATGCTTGGAGACTTTCTCACCCTGATGCTACTGACTTCGCATGTTTTTCTCCTCCTCACAATTCTTTATCTCGTCTAGACTATATCTTTCTTTCTCAATCTTTATCTCAGTTTCTTATCTCTTCTTCTATTGAACCTGTTGTCATTTCTGATCACGCTTCGATTGTGACTGACTTTGATTTGCCCCCTCCTCATCCTAAGTCCTCCCGTTGTCGTTTTAATAATTCCCTATTGCTAGATCCTCTTTTCTCATCGTCTTTTACTTCCTTCGCTGAAGAATTGTGTGGACTGAACAGTGTCCATACTACTCCTCCCCATATAATATGGGACTCTTTTAAAGCTACTGCTAAGGGTTTTATTATAGACTTTGTCTGGGGAAAAAAAAATACGTTTTCTGCAAAAACACAAAGTTGCACTAGTAAATATTAAATCCCTTGAACACAAATTTTACACATCCTAGTCTGAATCTATAATCCAAGATCTCAATCCTGCCAAACTGCACTTTAATAAAATTTCCAAGGATAATGCCTCATCCATACTTCTCCAAAGTAGTGCTAGATATCACGGCGGATGCAATAAATCCGGTAAACCTTTGGCTAATTTCCTTAAATCCCAGAAAGATCGTACTTTAATTGACTCTATTTACTCCTCAGATGGGAATCTTGTTCAGAAAGATCAGTACATTCTTAATGAATTCATGTCATTTTTTCAGGAATTGTACACCCCAGAATCCCCTCCTTCTAATCCTCTTATCCACCTTATCTCAATAATATTCCTGCCCTCTCTACTGGCCATCTTAATTTTTCTACACTTAAAACGGATCTATCCCTTAAAGAAATTTCCAATGCCCTAACAGTTCTAAAGAAAAGCAAAACACCCGGACCAGATAGCTTTTCAATCGAATTTTATTTACATTTTTCAAACTTATTGCTCCCTAAACTTTTATATCTTTTTCATTCATGTTTTCTTTCTGGTGAGACCTACGGTACTTTCCAAGAAGCTAAAATTTGTTTGATATATAAAGAAGGCCGAGATCCCATGTTTTGCAAAAACGATCGTCTCATATCCTTTTTTAATGTAGATTACAAAATATTTGCTAAATTACTTGCTCTACGTTTAGAACCTCTTCTGCCTCATTTGGTTGTTAAGGAGTAGTGTGGATTTGTCAAGGGTAGATTCACTTCGGATAACTCTCATCTCTTTCTTAATGTCTTAAATAAGATTCCTTCTCTATCCACCTCCCTTGCAGCAATTTCCGTCGAAACTGAAAAAGCATTTGATAGGGTAGATTGGTTCTTTTTATTTGAATCTCTGAGGTGGCATGGCTTTGGGCTCAAGGTAATTTCTCTTATTTCCTTATTATATTCTACCCCTAGAGCCTCAGTGCTAGTTCATGGTTGTATATCTTTCTACTTTCCTTCACAACGTGGTGTCCGTCAAGGCTGTCCTCTTTCACCTCTTTTATTTATCCTAGCCCTTGTACCCTTTTTATCATCAATCCATAATAACGATTCTTTATCCGGTTTTTCGTATGCGATCACCATTTAAAAGTTTCCACATATGCAGATGACAATTTACTTTTTATATCCAACCCTGATGTATCTATTTCTCCCTTGATGCATGAATTCTCTTCATTCTCCCTGGTCTCTGGTTACAAGATTAATTCAGATAAAACAGAAATTCTCCCTCTCACTAAACTATGGACTCAACACTCCTTTTCTTCCACTGGATTCTCTTGGAAGAGATCTAAAATTAAATACTCAGGAATATGGTTTTCTAACTCCATTTCTTCTTTGAATAAATTGAATATGGTTGGGGCCTTATCTCGTATTGATAAATTATTTTCATCATGGAATCCCCTCTTTCTTTCTTGGTGGGGTCGATTAGACTCAATCAAAATGATGATCACTCCCATTTTACTTTATCTATGCTTCCTATTCATATCCTATCTTCTTATTTTAAGAAGATTGACTCTCACCTTTCCAAATTTCTTTGGAAAAATAAAAAGCTAGAATATCCTTATCTCTTCTTCGTAAGATAAAATCCAATGGGGGTGTTAATTTTCCTGACTTTCGTACTTATCACAAAGCCTTTTGTCTCCGTCAAGCCTGCAAGTGGCTTCTTTCTGATCCCTCCCTACACCTTTATGGTTAACTATTGAACGTTCTTTGCTTCTACCTTTTTCTATGAAAGGAGTCCTAGCCTTTTCTGCCAAATCTCCTCATTCCTCCTTCCCATTGTTTAGGCATACTTGTTCTTTATTGAAACCTTTGACTCAACCAAAGATTGTCTCCAAGGAATCTTTTTTATGTTCACCATTATGGCATAACTCCCTTATTACTCTTAACAATAGAACTATTTCTTGGAATTCCTGGAGACATAAGGGAATAACTTTGGTTAATGACCTATTTGATGGTTTGACTCCCTACTCTTTTCCTTATTTTCAGTCTAAATTTGACTGTCCTTGTTCCTTTTTGCAGAAATGTTCTACTTTAATGGCAGTTATTCTTGACACCTTCTATTCTCTTCCTTCAAATTCCTTTTCATTGGGATAAAACCCTAATCTTAAGATTCTGATTACCCTCCCTAAGGCCTCCTGGATTTATAAACACATCTCATCTCCTAATCCGGATCGTCCTAAGAGTAAAGTAGAGCTTGCCTGGGAATTGGATCTGGGATGTGAATGGAGCATCAATTTCTGGGACAAATTCTGGTCCCGCTCTCTAAAAATGTGTAGATCTGCCTCTGTCACTCAATCTATGGGGCATATTAACAAGGAACAGGGAAAATTAACGCTAAGGGCGCTTAGCGTTAATTTTTTTAACGACCGCTATCGCTGGATAATATCGCCTGGTTATCGCGTTATTAACAACGCTAACCGCCTAGGCGATAAAAAATCCAGCGAGAGCGGCATTTTGGAAGGTTATCGCTGGTAATGCAGTGATAAAACTACAAGGATAGGGATATCCTTGTTGATAGCCTATGGTAGACTTAGCCATGTAATCCACCTCCCATTGGATTACATGGCTAAATCTGAAAATCAGCAGACGTAGAAAAGCAGTGTTAACCGTGGTTAGCGCTGCTTTTTTGTCTCTAACAGGGTTAGCGTGAAGCTTGATAATAGGAGAAATGTCGCTTTGCGACATTTCTCCTATTATTTTTCTCTAGAACGCCCACTTTGCATCTCATTAGAGATGCAAAGGGAAGCGTAGTGAAAAAGGGTGCTAACATGCGATTTTGCATGTTGGCACCCTGTTGTTGATAGGGCGATATTTTTTATCTCCGCTTCTTTGGCTTTTAAAGCCAAAAAAGCGGAGATAAAGCCCTTGTTAATATGCCCCTATGTTCTTTCTCTGTCATAGGCTTTATTTCACCCCTACTTCTATAACTACTTTCTCTCACTCTAGGGACATGAATTGTTGGACTTGTGGTTCCCCCACTGCTCACCTCATGCACCTACTTTTCCTTTGCCCTCCTGTTATTTGTTTTTGGAGGAAAATGTGGTCCCATATCTCTCATATTTTTCACATTCACATTCCCACTTCTAATCTCATCCTTTTCTTTGGGAGTTTACTAGACTTTTTGAAGTTACCTACTCATATACTTGGTCTTTTTGACCTTATGTTAGTTTTAGCTTTTCAACAAATATCATGTAATTGGATAAATTTGAAAAAACTTTCTGTTCAGCACTGGTAATAATTTATGCCATTTTTATCGACTAGATATTGCTTTTGCCTCCTTTTGTAAACCAATGAATAATAGAGATCTATATTGGATGCCACTTACTTCATATCTAGATACAAATCTAATAGCAAAAAATCTTGTTTACATTTTGAAACTTTGAAACCCCCGTAATTGCCCTTTTCTTTCATCTCTCTAATCACTTGTTGGCATACTATATTTTCTAGTTTCTAATAAGACTACTTTTCACATTCATTTGAAGTTCTACATTATATCTATTTCTCAGTTGTAAGAGTATTATCCCCCTCTTCTTTCTCCCCTTTATTGCCTCTAAAATCAAGACCTTTTGCAAGCATCTCTTTCATGAGATCGATCAGTTGCAAGATTTAGCATATCGAAAAGCCTGTCCGTCTCCTCCAGAGCTGCATGCACAAGGCCAGGGAAACAAGCCAGGAGAACCCCTTTTCCTCATCCACTGGCTGTGTGCTCTAGGCCCTGTTGGACTTGGCCCCTTTTGCAGGGTCATTCCTGAACTTTTTGCCTTCCTCCTATATTTATTCTGACCTGTTGGTGGCTGTTTTATGACTCTGGGCACTTTACCACTGCTGATCAGTGCTAAAGTGCATGGGCCCGATTCACAGAACTAACTTAAGACAAAATCCTAAACTTAGTACCATTTTCGTATTCACAGAAGGCACTTACTCATTTTGGTATTCACAGAAGACACTTACTATCTTCGGTATTCACAGAAGTTAGGAGTCCTAACTTTAGGACTTCTAAATGCCTTCTGTGAATACCGAAAGTCTTAAAATTAGGATTTTTCTCAGTTTAGGAGTCCTAAATTTACTACTACTAAACTGAGAAAAATCCTAATTTTAAGACTTTCGGTATTCACAGAAGGCATTTAGGAGTCCTAAAGTTAGGAGTCCTAACTATACTACTACTAAACTGAGAAAAATCCTAATTTTAAGGTTTTCGGTATTCACAGAAGGCATTTAGGAGTCCTAAAGTTAGGAGTCCTAACTTTACTACTACTAAATTGAGAAAAATCCTAATTTTAAGACTTTTGGTATTCACAGAAGGCATTTAGGAGTCCTAAAGTTAGGACTCCTAACTTCTGTGAATACCGAAATGTGTAAGTGCCTTCTGTGAATACCAAAATGAGTAAGTGCCTTCTGTGAATACCAAAATGGTAGTAAGTTTAGGATTTTGTCTTAAGTTAGTTCTGTGAATCGGGCACCATATGTTCTCCCTATTGTAAATTGATGTATGAATTTGTGATTCCATGATTGGTTGGTTTGGTTTACTTGTTAGACCCTAGTACAGTGCAACAGGAGTGCCCAGGGCTTGTAAATCCAAATGCTGCTGGTGGGCTTGCAGCACTGGTTGTGCCACTCCCAGAAGCAGCCTGTAAAAGTGTGTCTAAGGTCTGCCATTGCAGAGCCTGCATGCAGTCTGGTACTGTCATGCTGACTGGGCAAGTGCGCCCACTTGCCAGTCCCTAAACCTTCCCTTTTCTTCATATCAGACACCCCTATGGTAGGCCCAAGGGCAGGGTGCATTGTAAGGATAAGGTAGGACATGCCCTGGTGTGTGTGGCATGTTCTAATAGTGAATTACAGCCATTTTCGTTTATCACTATTGCAAGGCTACCTGTTCTCCATTGGCCAGAATGGGCAGTTTAGATTATTACATCTTATAATCTTAAATGACTCAGGGAACATAGTAGAAATTCGAATTTAGTATGCCTGAACTCAGAATGATAAAATACATCTTTTAGTGAAATTGGTTTTAGCATTCTGTGTTTGAAAATACCACTTTTAGAAAGTAGGTATTTTCTTGCTTAACTGTCCAAGCCTGCCTCTGCTAGGTTGTGTATTGCTTGTCTTAAGTTTGAGTGACAGGGCTGGGGAATTCCAGGAGACAGGGTGAGGTAGCCCAGTGGTGAATAGAGAGATCTGCATCTAGATGGGAGGGAGGAGTTGCACCTGGGACCTGAATAGGGCTGTGCCTTCCCTCCACAATGCTGGGTCCACCTCCTGTGGTGCGTCTGATGTCTCTGGCCTGCACTCTAAAAGGAAAGAAGGAGTCATGTAAACAAAGTGCTCCAGGACTGACCAGAACTGGTTTGGACTAGACAAAGGCCCCTCTGCCCTCAGAGGACAAAGGATTTTGGGGTATAAGTAGTGGGACCTTGATCCCAAGAATTTAGATCACTTTTGGAACAAGAAGAAACCTTTACTGAGGAGCGGAACCTGAAGAAACTGAGGAGAGACTATCCCTAAGCTGAAGTGCTGCTTGGGGGATTGGCCTGCAGTGGTTTGCCTGACTGCCAAAGGAAGGAGAAGAGACTTTGTGTGCTTATTTCAACTTGTAAGGATCTCCAAGGGCTTGAGAGAAGAGCTTGCCTCCTGCTGAAGTCTCAGGGACAACAGACTTCAAACTCCAGCTCCCCAAGAGTTCTTTGGAAGTGCCTGCTGCTGTTTTGAGCCTTCTGAGGGACTGCGTGTCGCAAGGAGCTGGAAGCGCGACTCAAGAGGAAGAAGCGTGTCGCCGTCACTGCTGCTGCCGTCGCATCTTGGATGTCGCCGCTGTAGCTGTCGTATTGCAACGCATCGAGAGAAGCGTCTCGCAGCGCCGAATAAGCGTGTCCCCTTCGCAGCCGCTGGGGCTGTCGCATCGCACCGCATCACGAGAAGTGTCTCACATCGAGGAAGAAGCGTGTCGCCATCGCTGCTGCTGCCATTGCATCTTGGATGTCACCGCTGTAGCTGTCGTATTGCACCGCATCAAGAAAAGCGCCTCGCATCCAAGGAGAAGCGTGCTGCGGTCGGAGCTGCTGTTGTCGCATCACAGAACAAGGGTGTCGCCGCTGAAGTTGTCGCATCGAGCGGAAGCGTCATTGTCGGAGAAGAGTGTCGCCGCCAAAGCCGTTGTCGTCGCATCACTGGACAAGGGTGTCGCCGCTGCAGCTGACGCATCGAGCCAAGATCTCTCACAACATCGGAGAAGCGTGTCACATCAGGAAGATCTTCAAGTCTGTATTTCTTTGCACCAATCTTTCATCGCATCAACATCGTTGCAACGCTTTTGTTGCCCTGCGTGTCGCATCTAAAGGTACATTGACTTAAAGTGTTGCATTTAAGAACTAAAGAGAACTATAATAAATACTACCATTTTAAAGTAACAGTATTGTGAATTTTTTCGCTTATGGTCTTGTGGTAAATCTATATAAAGAATACTTATTTTTTATATAAAACTGGTGTGGTGTCCATCTGTAGTGTTGTCACTTGATTACTGTATGTGTTCACAAAAGCTTTACACACTGCCTCTGAGATAAGCCTGTCTGCTCGTTCCAAGCTACCAAGGGGGTGAGCAGGGGTTATTTTAGGAGTGTACCCCTTTACCCTGACTAGAGGCGAGGGTCCCTATTTGTCACAAGTACCTACCTGTGCCAACTAGAGACCCCCAATTCTAACAGGCCCTTATTGCTGTTCAGGCTGATCTGTGGTGACATTCCAAATCACCCTTGTGGCAACGGCTTCTTGTGAAGTATGTCCTGTGTTTTGCTTCCCAGCCTATTGTGGCCAATACGCACCATCATGGATAGCAGAAGGAAATGTGATCAGCCCCTCCCTTCAAATTTCCCTCCGGGTAAAAAACCAGCATCGCAGGGCCACGAACATCAAGGCCTCTTCTTCACAGCAGGCAGCTGAAAAGCGGGGCCCGGACCCACATGCCACCGAGCAAGACCAGGCAGCCGCTTCCACTCTGCTCCCACTACCCCACAGCAGCAGCGCCACCTCTCACGACTGGTCAGGTCCCAGTCGGAGTGGCAACCCCCCAGTAAGACCAGGGGCCCTCAACCAGGCCCCAGAACAGGATTACTGTGGGGAGCAAAGAGCTCGGTTTCGAAGAATGAACTCGGTCCTCTTGATTGGCCACGCCCCTGAGTTTTGTAACATTCCCTCAATATTGCATTTCATCCAGTCTCATCATTTTGTGCAGGTGACTTGTTAAAATGCCCTCTATTACTTTGGGCTGCGATGGCTCAGGTCAGAGCCAAGCACTCTTTTTTATGCCTGTGAAGTGTGTAAAGTGAATACGTTTTCTCTGATATTCCTCTGCATTAGTGCATTATTTTATATAGCACAGTTCAGAAACAGAAACAAAGCAAACCCTGTTCCCTACTGTACTATTTGAAACTCAAACCCTATATGGAGAAATATCCACGGAAGTTAAATTAATTCACTTTACTCACTGCAGCGATATAAGAAAAAAGGTATCCATCTCTGCGCTGAGCCAGCATAGACAATCATGGTATGGTACCTGGTGCCCTTGCAACAGCAAGTGCCTCCCAAGTACCCCTTTGAGATACAAACGTGGAGTAATTCACTCCGTAGGTTTAGGCGATTTAATTTGACAGTGAGGAAAGTGTAGTACAAGCAGTAAGTGTAACAGACGGGGAGAGGATGTAACCTTATGGCTAGAGCGGTTAACCTCGAAGCGGGGGAACCGCGTTCGAATGTCGGCAACGACGCCCAACATCATGTGATAATGAGCCAATCACTTAATCTCCTCGTGCCTAACAAATATGAATGTGTCCTTGTGTATCAAAACTGGTGCTATGTAAAGCGCTCTGATACCGATATCTTCTGGTCTATTTTGCGCTATATAAAACTCTGAAAAAATGTAAAAGAATCTCTTCATTTGAAATGCCAGTTGAATTGGAAATTTCATTAAAAGCTGTTTACCTACAATATTTCCTCTTCTGAATGCATCCAACATCTCCAGAAGGATAACCGGGAAATAACAGTAGAATCAGGAAGGAATTACTGATTCCCCCTGTAATTCGTTATTTCTTAGGGGACCTTTACGATGTCTCCCCTAAGTCACTATGGGGCATATCAACAACAACCGGCAATAATTATCGCAAAGCGCACTTAGCGCTAGGATAATTATCGCCGGCTAGCGTGGATTTTTATCGCTGAGATAGCGTGCTATTAGCAACGCTTATCTCAATAGCGATAAAAATCCTCACGCTAACTGGCTAACGTGAGATTATCGCTGGAAACCCAGCGATAATCTCACGATAGCTTGTTGATATGGACTCACAAACTTAGCCATGATATCCTCCTTCCATAGGATATCATGGCTAAGTCAGTCCTGAAGCAGGTGTTAGGAAAGTAGCGATAACAGGGGTTATTGCTACTTTTTCTGACGCTATGCTTCATAGTGTGGGGCTTGATGATAGGAGAAATGTCGCTTAGCGACATTTCTCCTATCATGTCAGGTCAGGAACGCCCACTTTGCATCTCATAGAGATGCAAAGCTGGGTGTTAGAAATCCCCACGCTAAAGCAAGGTTTCACGCGTTAGCATGACCTTGCTAATATAGCGATACAATTATCGCCGCTTTTCGGCCGAAACCGGCCGCTAAAGCAGCGATAATTTTTTTTCGGCTCGTTGTAAATATACCCCCATGTACTTTGCCTCCTTCCACCTAGAGTTACCACTATCCCAATATTGGTAATCCTGGAAGGATGATGTTGACAAATACATTACCAGAAAACTCTTAATGAGGGCCTTAATAAACAGCACATTAGCCCACCTATAGCCAAACCCTTTCTTCCTAATTCATAGAATGATAGGTATGAAGTGTGGGTCAGGTTATAGAACACTTAATATGACATTTTGGCAAAAAAAGAAGAAACACATGAGACCAATGTACTTCCCGAGATGAATGGGCACACATTTTGGACATTGCTGCAATTAGTGGCATAAGTGGCTTCAAACGGTTTCACTCAGTTAGTGAATTCTCCCTTAATGAAACCAGTCTTCCTCTAGAATTATGCCAACAGGGCATATCTTGCATCTCTGCCAAGATTAAATCAGTTCTTTGTTAACCACAAGTCTTCTGACTGAACACTGTCTACCAGGCTGAGAACATAACCCCAGAAGCCCCCCTAGCGGCATGAGAACATTCTACTCTTAGATGAAAAGAACAGGATTGCCTTGTCGCATTATGCCAAGGGGCAAAAGCCCTGTAGGTGAGGTCTCAGAAGAAATGGAACTAATGAATATATGTATGCTAGAATTCCTACCTGCATACTGAAAAACAAACTGGAGCTGAGGGTTGACTTAGCAATAGTTTCTTGTGTCCAAATGGAACTTTACTAATTTGTGAGAAGATCTGAAGATCATTATAAATCACCAAGATCTGTGAATTTATAATTTGCTTTAATTGTATTTATGACAAAAGGAAATCAACAAACGTGACTTCTCAACTGGCTGTAAGTGACTTGGAAAGACCTTTGTATAATAGGTTGATGGTACTCAATGCTATGATTTTATCATTGACCCTTTCTAGTTAGAGCTTGTTTATTTCTGTGAAATTCCTTCTCCTCAAACTCTGGCTCCTGAACTGTCGCTGAACACCAATTAAGAGGAGCGCCCTGCTCCAGTGCTTTGAATCCTGCATATTCTTAAATAGAACTTGTTGCTGGGAGAAGCCATTGCGTGAATCTTGCTACTAATATCAGCTCCTGGAAACGCATTTCTCCTTTAAAGACATTTTTCATCAATATAAGTGTTTCACAATGGCTCATGTACAGCCAATCTGATGATGCAGACTCCACCACACCATCATTTGTAACTAGCTGCTCCTTGGACAGTGTGTTCTTTTGGATTCTTTCAAACACATAAGGTAATTTTTTCACATGGCCTGCTGATTGCGTCTTGCCTATAGAGACACTTTCAAACTTTTTGAACTAGTTTAAAAAAATCTGTTAACTGACATTGAAATAAAAGTCCCATTGATTTCTATTGGCAATCGCTAGGATGGTGTTATTGCCTTTTCTGTAGCTTGCATTCCTGACATTTACAGTGTTTTAGTCACTGAAAACAAGTTACCAGTTAATATCTATCTATCTATCTATCTATCTATCTATCTATCTATCTATCTATCTATCTATCTATCTATCTATCTATCTATCTATCTATCTATCTATCTATCTATCTATCTATCTATCTATCTATCTACCAGCCACGGCCCGTGGAGGGAGTTCCGTGGGGCGGGAAGGCGGGGCGGGGGAGGGGCAGGGTGGGGGGGTACTAAAAACCGGAATATGGATAATTGGAGGTAAGTAAACAATTAAATAAATAAAACGAATTTCGTAGCGCGCGCTGCATCGCATTTTGCACGGAACTCCCTCCATGGGCCGCGGCTGCTATCAATCTATCTATCTATCTATCTATCTATCTATCTATCTATCTATCTATCTATCTATCTATCTATCTATCTATCTATCTATCTATCTATCTATCTATCTATCTATCTATCTATCTATCTATCTATCTATCTATCTATCTATCTATCTATCCATCCATCCATCTTTGGAAATGGCCCTTTTTAGGGTGTTTTATCTCAACGTTTTGCTTTTGTCCAGCCTGGATTTCTGTTGATCTATATGCTAGTCTTGAGACTTTCTGTGCTTTAACACTCTCAGCCCAATGGGCTGTGCTTGTCTTATTCATACAGGGGATTATTGTAATACACGATTGGCTGATTCGAGCTAGCTGTACGTCCTTTATCCAGTGGTAAGACATATACTTAGTGCATGTAACTAATATGCAACTCCGTGGGCCTGCAGCACTGGTTGTGCCACCTACGGTGGTAGCTCTTCAAACGAATCACAGGTTTGCCAAGGCGAGGCCTCTGTGTGCAGGTTACTGTTACTTAGCTTAGCATTTAAAAGTTACTTGACAAAGTTCTGCATGTCTCTCGCTACAGCTGAGCACTCCCTGGGGACAAGATGCGGTGTAGGGAAGAGGGAGGGCATGTGCACGTGTGCATTACATGCCCTCGTAGTGAATACCAATGATGGTGTGTTCAGTACTGTGCGGCCTGCTTCTCACATTGATTAACATGGGGGATCGATAAAAAGGTTATTGAGCTGTATTTCCTATGTGCAGAAAAGTAGCAGTATGGTTCGTGGCTCCCTGTGTGCCTGTCTCAAATCCACATGTGGGTGCTGGGGGGACAGATACATCTGGGCATTCCTGATAGATGGCCATAAACTAGGGACACTCAAGGGAAACTGCAAACCTCTGACTCTGATTAGTCTTCCTGTGACAGATAAGAGGGGTTGAAATTGGGACCTGCATTCCAAGCAGCAGGGCCCTGGCCCTACTAAAGATATTGATCAAGCCTCCCAGGGCAGGATGACAGACAGGACTACATTTAGAGGGGACCGGTGCATTTCTAAGGTGGCCTTTTGAACTGATCCAATCTTTAAATGCTATTGTGGGTACAACTACTGGGGCTCCATTCTCAGGAGTTTAAAGACGCTTTTAGAATTGGAACCATACTACTCTGGTTTGGCCCTGGGACATCGACAAGAGGAACCATTTGGGCCGGAGGGACTGCAACTAGATTATCCACAGACTTGTGGTGGCCTGCTGCGTGTTGTGCTCCAGGAAGGGGGCTTTTCACTTGGTGGATTTTGCCTGAATGTTGCTGGCCTGCAGCTAATTGCCAACTGTCATGGCCTGGGTCCCTGATCACTCTCCAAGAGCTGGTAGGCTGACTTCCTGTCCACAAGATACCAAGGACAGAAAGGATCTCCCCATTCCCACGAGATTGTAAGGACCGCCTAGGGTGCAGCTGAAATGGGTGGAAGTTTTCGTTGGTTGGGACAAGGACCATTCTGACGTATGCAGTAATCACACAGTGCAGAGGTGCATGCTCATAAAGATCAGTGGCTCATCTGGGGTGCATAACGTGAGGAGTTCGAGGATTGCTGGAAAAGTTTGTTGAGTCCAAGGGACCCGAGCTTGCAACTAGAAACCTGTGTGAGCTTGCACTTTGTCACCTGTGGTGTCCGAAGAGTGTTGGAGAATGTTTGTTGAGTCCGCGGTACCCGAGATCAAAGCCTGGTCCATCTCCAACCTCCAGATTGGGAGGACAACAGTGTCTGACTGGAGCAACCACACCTCTGCCTGGAAGGGGGGGGGAGGCACTTCTCCAAATTGGAAGTGCACCAGCTGCTGGTGTCACAGTCTTTTACCTATGGGGGGATAGTGATCCCGCACTTGTGAAGGTGCTGCTGGGTGGCTTGATGGCCTAATCTGGATGGACGAAACCAAGTAACTGTTTCCTTCCACTTTAGGTGGCCCCAACAATCTAATCAAAGTGTCCCCAGCGGTTACAATGTGTAGCGTTGGCTGGTGTACTTTGAGTGGCTAAAGGGCTGTGTCACAAAGCATAGTCAAAACCCTTTAATTTCTTGACGATTTCAACTGTACGTTGTTTGCGATATTTGCGAATGTTGTGGTTTATGCTATTGCGATAGTGAGAAAATTGAATACCTCTGAACAGCCTGCATATATGTTTCTGACATTGTTGATGTGGGTGGGATCACTTGGATTGTGAATACCTCGAGGAAAGGAAGCACATGGGTTTATGTCACTTTCAAGGCTGAGGTGATACTGGAGCAAGTGAATTTTTATGAAGGTTACATATATGTAAATGCTATTCTGCTGCTAATGGGAGAGTTCAGCAATTGCATATAACTGTGAAGCATATATCCAATGTGTATGTCATTTTGATTTCAATGTGTGTGTAATACAAAGACCAGTGTTTTATACATATGGTATGGAGTCTTTTTGTAGTGTACTCAGTGTGTTGTGAGCGTGGTGCTTTGCCAATACTTTACACTTTGACCCTGGGGATAAGCCTGACAGTTCTGTGCCAAGTTACCAGAGGGTGAGCACAGATTATCTGATGAGTGTATCATTTTCATCCTATCTAGAACAGTGGATTATGTCTGACTTCAGTGCATCCCAGCTAGAAAGAAACCGCTAGGTCTAAATCTATCTGTTCATTTCTTTGAAAAATAGTTGTTGGGATAATGATAGAAGTAGGCAATGAATACAATCAATATGACTGTCAAAAAAAAGATTCTAGGTCTCTTTTAGCCTGCTCAATTGTCGCCCAAGCTCGCAAATCTTCCTGGGGGAGCATGGCGCAATCAAAGTAAGCACAGTGTTTTACGTTCTTATATGTAGGACACTGGGGAAAAGACCTGTAGTTGTTCTTTTATTGCAGGCACATACCCCATATATTAAAGACAAAGGGACCCATTGATAGGAAACACTGCTGTGGGGATTCCCACAGGGTCTAGATTGAAAAGGAATTCCCCAAGCGATATTTCCCTCATTCATTAGATCAAAAAAATGTCCCTCAATGGTTCAAAGGTGGTGTTAAAACCCCCCACATTTTACTGAACCTTCAAGTGCCATGTATTTGCTACATAGGACCAATTTACACCATCATGGAGCAAAGCAATGGTCAGTGATTATTTATTCAGTTGCTGGCCCCTCCTACAAGTATTGAAAACTCGGATCTTACACAGTGTGAAAAAGTACATTTAACTGCTGAAGATGTAAACAGTTGATGTGTGGTGCAGTTGCTTTGCAGTTAAGATCCATTTCCAGCCAAATGGTAAGACCACCTGAGACCTACCTCTCGGTCTGGATCGGTCTTTGATGCTGTAATTAGTGGAAGCCTGATCTCCTGGACCACCATATTTCTGGCCTCTTTATAGAATCACAACAATCACTCAATACTCTCATTAGGCCCAACCATGTAATAATCTATGACAAGACATATACAGTCACCTTACTGTGCTCTGATTTGTATTTCAAGCATGTTGGAGCTCTCCAATGCTGGGGTTGTTGAACAACCCCTGTTGAGCGAGTTTGGGTATCCAACATCAGCTGAGCAAGGCCCGCCTCCAGCTTTTGGCATAGCAGCGTGGATACCAGGTTCATTCAGACGTCCATGTATTTATGCGAGTGGGCAGCAACTGAGCCAGGTTACCCCTGAGTGCCTGGGATTGACTGCACCAACCTGCTGCTTCTGAGCTTAGGGCTCGCTTCTTAGATGGGTAATAACTGTCCAAGACGCACTCAGAGCTCAGGTGTGTGTCTAAGATATGCAGTAACTGACCCATGCTCTCTGGAGTTTGACCTGTATGAGCAAGATGGACAGAAACTGAGCCTAACTCACTCAGAACAACGGCACAGCTTAATATAGGTACGATGTCATGTGTGATACTTTCTGGCAAACCTGGCATTCTAGCAGGACTTTGTATGCTGGTCATTTTGAGCCTTTGCATATATTGTTAAACATTACAATTAACAGAACACAATGCAATGTATGCTGAAAATCCAGGACTGGCTGTCGACGGTACACATAACATGTGGCACCTAGCAGCAGCACTAAGAGTGTGTGTTTGTGTGGGCAGCTGCTTCCACAGACTCAGTCTGAGCTCAGGGCCTGGGGTTAGGGAGGACACCACAGAAACATACAAATATAGAGCTCCTGTGCATGTTTCTGGGGTCAAACATTTTAAAGATAGTGATGCTTTGCCTACTACGATGGGCAGCTACTGCTCACTCCAGAAAGAAGTGACTTGTTCTTCTGTTTTAGCAAGCTGGAGCAAACACATATAAAGACGCCCTTTATGTTAGAGGGCACTGATTTAGCACACTGCATGGCCCTTTCCTGGGTCTACCTGTAAAGTAACATGGGGTCTTAACTATAGGTGGCAGTCAAATATTAAGTCCTGGAGGGCAAGGGATTTAAGTCTTAGTAGAAGTGATTGTATCCGGGTTAAACATAACATGGATGTTTTATTAAATATAATTGCACTACATCCGTCTAATAAATAAATCAACTTGCACTTCTGATCCAACCATCATTTAATTATTGCATTTGCTGATATGTAATTAACTACTATGTTTTAAAAATCTTGCATGCGGTGTGTCTAGTTGGCCGTGGTCCGTGCAGGTAACCAGGGGTGGCTGGTGACATTTGAAAGTGGTGAGGTGTAAAATCATTGTCATACTGCACCGTCGCGAGAGAGTGCAGCGAGCGAGCACGAACAACCTAAGGCGGGCTCGGGGGATTTCCCCCTGAAAAAACTTTGAAAAAAGAGGGGCCAAATGGAGCATTTTCAAGCATATTTGAGAAAGCAGGAAGGTTAATAAAGCACTTGTGAAAGTGCAGTTATTACATTAATAAAGAGATGTCATAACATAGGTAGCTGCTTATTCAGTATAACCACAGAGCTTCATAACAGACTTCGAGATACAATGCATTTCTGAGTACAATGTTCAAAATGTGCACCCACCCCAACCATCATGTAGAGTGACCACACACATAGCCCTAACTCCAATCTAAAAAAATATTGTAGCCGGGGTGAAAGAGCAGCAAAGGAGGTTGTGGTCTCTTGGTCTTTGCCCAAAAATTGCTACAATTAGATGACAGTTAATAGCTCACTGTTCTATGTTAGGATCTTAACTTACAAACTGCAAGTAACACAAGGATCTCTCTGACAAAAGCAGTGACTCACTGACCTATTTACATCATGTGCATTTTGTGATCCGCATCAGGTACATGTTCTTTACAGCAGGCACATTAACCTTCTGCGCTACCTTTCCATGAGTCAAAACTTCCACTAGACAAAACTCTGATCTCTCTCTAGGAAAAACATTAACCATCAGCGTTATCATGACATTTTTATTGTTTCTGAAAATTGCTAGAGGCCAGGAAGGTGGTAACGAGTGCTTTTAGATTTAGAACCATAATATACTTGCAACTACTCCATTCAAATTACGCACTAGACAAGACAGAGAGCAATATGCTGCCTAAATAAAAAGTCCACGTCCACGTCCTGTGATTCTAGACAAATTGCTTAATCTGTGCCTACCAAAAATGTGTCCTTGTGTATCATTACTGATGCTCATGTAAAGCGCTCCAATACCTTCGGGTAGAGTTTGCGCTGTATAAATCTGCAAAAAAATAGCCTTCCAGTGAAATAGGTATTTCTTCTGTCTGTTTTGCTCTAATTAGTAGCTTTGTGGTTTGGCTAATACTTGTCGAGGTTGACTGCCAACCACAGGTCCTGAAAGTAATGTGAAGGCATGCAAATTCCTTTAAGAACATGATTTTCCTCTCAAAACCCCAACTAAACTTTTGTAAGAAGCAAAGCTAACAGGACAATCATCTACGGGATTCAATTGTGATAACAAAAGTGGTAGATTACTTAGCACCTTAATTGGAGCTCGGCGGAATAGATACCAAGTAGATTTCTGACAGACACGCTGAACCCCAGAAGAATTCCCCAGTGAAATTTCTTCCAACAAGACATTCCTACAATGAAGGACATTCCATCCTTGGATTCCCCTCAGGGCACCACTTACCCAAGAAATTGAGAGAATTACCATTCGCACCCAATTGTTATCACTCTTTAATTATTAAAATAGCTAAAAATGTTTATGTTCCTCGTATTACTAAAGCAAAGACCCCTAGGTTCTGATCGCGATGCAGCCTCAAATTCCATTGTGTGTGTATTTATGAAAGGGGTTTAAAAGTGAGGTGAAAATAGTATCCAACGCAACATTTTACACCCGCAATATGCAGCATGAAAAAACTGCCCCAAATCGCGGTTGGAAACTGAGTTTTCGGACCCTCAGTAATCATTCTTAAATTGTGTGCAGTACTCCATATCGGGAAGTGCAGCTCAGAATCGGATGCGTAATGTACACCTAATTACTATACCCTGAAAAAGTAGCAATTAGTTGGTGAGAAAATTGCAGCCACAATTTGCACATGCTCTTTAGTCGCGACACTACTGTTCTAAATTTCGACAAATGATTGGTGAATGATTGGTAAAATAAAATTGAAGGCGGTAATAGAGTACTTTTCTATACTTGGAAAAAACATAAATAGATTTTGCCTTGACACTTTAAAACAGCTTATATTAGGTTTATATAGCATTGATACCAGTTGATGTATTACAGCTACAGTTCATCACTAAAGTTAATGTTTGCAATTCATTTCTAAGTGAGGTTTATAGGTGGTCGACATTTATATATAACATTTGCAATAGGAAATGTATTTCTTATTTTTGGATAGTAGCGCATGTGACAATAATATTGTGACCAGTGGACATAAACTATGACAAGTTTCAGAATTGTTATGACTTCTATTTTCTACTCAAAATGAGAAGCCTGTGTGGTGAAACTCTCAAGAATAGCTGACCTGCACATGATACATAGGAAAACAACGGAGATGAATGTTTGATGGGCATAAAATACAAAGATACAACTTTGAAATGGCAACGCCGTCATAAGCTGTAAGGTTCCCTCAATTATGAGCATATTGGTTTGCAAAGATTTCCACAGTATGCACAAAATAATGCTTGAAATACAATATTTTACAGTGTAATCTAATAATCAAAAGGCGGTCCAATTACGGCGATATGACATAAAACAGATATATGGCAAAAAACCCAGCGCCTGGAGAAAATGTATTCAAAAATTATGCATGAGTTTTTTCGAAAATTATGGATTTGTACCAGCAAAATATCGAAGAAACCTTTTCTTTTTTAACTCTCCTGGCTCTATAAGGGAGATTCAAACATCTTCCATATCATTATCTTTTCGTGTTCCACTTAAGGTCAACAAGTGGACATCACAGATTCATCTTTAAACACTAGGACAGATATGTGGAGCAGTGTAGTTTGGCTCCATCCTCTTACATTTTGCTAGGCCATATACATATATTTACACTTGGCCTTTTGCACTCATGTGACACAGTAATACTAATGAGATAACAAGGTGCACCAAAGGTAGAGAACAATGTATCTATTGTTTGTTCTTACATATATATGTGTGTGCATATTAATGTTTTTACTTTTCAGAGGCATCTGGATTGCTAATGTCAATCTTTTATGGTTTCGATGGTAAAGTGGTGTGCTAAAATGCATCTAATGCAGTGCAGTCGCCAAGGATTAGTGAAAATGAATCACGTGTGTCCAATGCTTTCTTTATAAATTGTGACCAGTTTTTTCTTAAAATACATGTATTAGTTATTATACTACATATAAGAGTGCAGTGCGATATAGCTTCATTATTAAAGATTTTATTTTATTGGTTTATATTTAGGTTGTAGAACTAAGATATTTTCAAAGAGAGAAGTTAGGTTAGTGTGATTGTGGGCCATAAGCTTAAATCCAAGACAGTCAATACTAATGTGATAGTTATTTTTCTGCATGTTTTTCTCCTCTGCAGATGCAGACCAAAGGCATTCTTATTTAGTGAAAAGCACATTGTATTTCAAGGACAGAGAGCCGAGGAAAGTCAAATGATTTTAATGAAGAATAAAGGGAGTGTTACTAGTTGGTACTATCAGAGGAAGGGAGGAATCAATGACGCTCTGGAAGCAGAGACTGGAATATGGGAGTAGTGTTTAAAGCACCAAGTTCTTTTCTGGGAACAGGAAAACATACTATGATGTGTATAAGGTAATGTTTTCCTGAATGTACTTTGTGCATTTTAATTAGGGGACCCACCTTGGGTTAGAGTTCGAGAAGTCCAGACCTCTCTTGACATCTCTGATAGTGTGGCTTCATGCTATACACCATTCTTTACTCATAGAACTTCTACAGAGGTTCTGATGCTGACACGTTTCTTGCTACCTTGATTCAATAGGGTTTCCCCTGTCCTTAGGTTAGTTTAGGGTTTAATAGATGCTGCAAGTCCTTTCCATGTATGGGGAGAAGGATCAAAACCATCTGATGAGTCATCAAATATTTTCCGTTATTTTTTGTATCGCTGCTACTGAGATCCTGATATGCTCATTGCTGCTGAGGACCAATATTGTGAGACACTTAGGTTTTCCTATGAAAATTTTATACTTTCACAGTATATTCTTGAGATTGATTTATGTTAGTCTGTCTTTGAGTTTATAATAAACCTTTTAATGTCAAGTTATTGACTAACAATTTTTCTGTGTGGTCTTAATGGTCACACTGTACTTTGAGATTTAAATTGTTGTTAACCCCTCTTACTCTCAGGCTTCTACTAAGGTCTATTGACCAGAATCAAATTGGAAGGAATGGGCCAGAGCATTCTCAGATGGTAGCATATATCGAGGATCGTCAGTATCTGAAGTAGAGGGATTAGAAAACTGTTATTTAGATTAGTCTAGATCCAACCTCAGTCCCTAGTGCCCATTTGTTGACTTGGCGAATCAGTGTCAGTGATGTTCCAGTGGTTCAAGAGTGAATTGTAACAGCGGAGGAATGAGTATCCATGGGGTGTGTGTAAATGCCTTATACTTAGCTTAGGGTGTTTGCGGCAATTGTGTGGTGTCTCGTGGAGATTGCATGATATGATGTAATATTTTAGATGATTGTGTGAGTGTAGCGGTTATTGTGGAGAAGTTGGTACTGGGTCTGAGGTGGCCTAAGATACCGAGATGATATTAAATAGTGTAGAAGACACTGTATTGCAATTGACTGCTGAGGTTTTGTTGAGTTTGTCGTGAGACATCACTAACAGCCCAATTGATACAGGGACGTTTATTTTTTGTGTGAAAGTGAGGTACGATTAGTGTGGTGCACCTTTTGCATATAGGAAAGCTGTACTAATCAGAGTGATTTCACGCACAACGAGGTTTCATTAGAATGTGTGTTTGTTTTACGTTGTATGATTCATTTCTTTCAGTCCTTTAGTAAAGCAAACAATTGTTATTTGTCATTATTGCATTGTATTTAGTAGCAAGCGTGTTGCTGAAAAGAGTGCATGTGTGAAAATTGTAAAGAAGGGTGAGTTGCTACGAGGAGTGAGATTGTTGTCACAGTTTGCCACACTGTGATAGGTCGGTTGGTTTGAAGCCAAACTATTATTGGCTGCCTACGTCACAAGGTGGTGCGCTGCTATTTGTTGGTGATTTCAATCAATCAATCAGGGAATTGTAAGCGCGCTACTCACCTGTGAGGGTCTCACGGCGCTGAGGGGGGGTCATTTGGAATGAGATTTCAAGTAAAATATTGATTTTTGTGTCTTAACAAACAAATTTCAATTGAAAATGAAATATTTTAAAGTTGTACGAGATTTGTTTAGAGGAGATGTTCAAATACCTCTTGGGGGTGTAGAAGCCCCATTCAAAGACACTGCAGGTCATTTTATGGAGATACATGTAGGATTAGATGTCTGTATTTGGATAGAACGATGGCACAAAATCACTGAGAAAGAAGGTGCACTGGCGTATCGACGTTATGTTACATTTATTTTGAGAATTGTTGAAAATGTTATTAGAATTTTATTTAAATTGAAACTACAACCTAGACCTACACAATTCAAAGTGCTTAATGCTTAGGAGAGTGTAGCTCATGCAAGAGAAGAAGAGAGGTATCATGGAAGAGTGAAAAAGGCAGTGCATACTTATACAAATGCAAGGTGGGATGCAGAGCAGAAAAGGGGTAGAACTGACATGATTAAGGGAGCACAACTATACTCCTTATTTCAAACAGAATAAGTGGAAAGAGGGACCGAAAAGAGTATGAAGGATAAAACAAGAGAATCTGGAGTGAAAGATGAAAATGGTGATAGTGATACTAGTGATAGTCTTTTAGATGTACTAATATCTGAGCGATCACCTTCGTATAAAGAGATTCAAATTGAGGGAAGTGGGAGCGAGGCTGCAGGTAGGAATACTGGATTGCCTAATCCACCAGTAATTACGAGTCCTGGTAGGATAGGGATTCCTCCTGTGCAGAAGGACCAGAGCATGATGGGAATTATTACAATGAATCAAAACATGATAGGAGGACATTAAGGGACTCATGTTCCTGGGACCTCCACTGGATGTACAGTCCCAGATGCATTTACAGTTCCTGTTACCATTGGCCCAGTGCTTTCTATATATAAACCTGGTTCTGGGGGAAACAGGACTCAAAACTCAGCTGTTCCCACTCAATGACAAGCATCAGAAAATACAACCATGAGTCAGAGAGTTGGGAATTTGATCCTTTGAGTCCAATTAATGCAAGTTCTGTGCATTAAATGTGGGTTTGGACCTTTAAGGTTGTGTGCTGTGGTACCAGATCTGGGTCCTCTTAACTGGGATCCGCCTTTAAATATGAATAGTACTTCACCTGAAGTAAAGGCAGTATCTAGTTTCTAAGCTACATCCTGCTCTTAATATCCAGAAACAGGAGGACATTTTGAGAGCTCTAAATGTTACATCGAGTGGAAGTCCGGAAGTGAGTCAGGGAACTCTTTAGTCTACTTTAAAAGTAAAATTGGTGGATATGAGAAAAGTAAAGTTGGAATTGGATGACATGATAAGTCGATGTCTTGCATTGGATCGAATAGAAACGTATCAGCAGAGTGAACTTTTGTTTGTGAGTAAAGATGTTTGTAGGAGAGCAAGACAAGCACATGACAAATTCTCTGAATTGGTTCAGAAATATGAGCTAGATTTAGAGTGGACAAAGGCATTACAGAAAAGTCGCTGACTCTCTTTTAGTGAATAGGACATAGAACATATGAGAATACCAGGAATGACAATGCAAATTCGGGAATTAATCCACAGCATCTGAATTTAGAGTGAATTAAAGAATAAGGAAGTCAAATGGTCAAAACGAATGACTCCTAAGAAAATGACCAGAGAGATGCCTCCTCTTGGGGAGGAGAAGGGAGCTACAAGCTTTCCTTTACTGGAGGTATCTGACAGAGGTTAGATATATGTACCTTGGAGTAAGAGTGATCTTGCATCATTTACAAATTAATTCCCTAGATTAAGAGAGCAGTTTGTGGAGTGGTACAAATAAATTGAGTTGTTTGTAAAATGTTGAAGCTTTTGTGGACTGATCTGAATACCATGTTTAACATTGTGGTCCCAAGTGAGTTGTAGCCATAGAGTGGCCCATGAGAGAGCCGACAAGAGAGGCTGTCACTAATGTTCCCACAGCTATAGTGATGAGGAACTATGATCAGGTGATGATGTGGTTAAAGTCTAAGGTTTTACCCCAAGAGATTGACTGGGTTAAGATTGATTGAATGACACAGGAACCGAAGGAGACAATTTATGCATATTATGAGAGATTATTTCAGGCATTTAAAGAGTATAGTGGAATGAAAACACTGGAGCCTAAAGATAAGGGACATTTTGTGCCCATATATGTGACAAGATTGAGGCCTGAGATTAGTATGATTATTCAACAACATCTGATTTGTTGGCAGAAAAAGTTGGTTGATGAGATTTTTCAATATGTCAAATATTGCAACGATGAGATTGAAATGAGACAGAAAAAGCTAAAAGGAAAAGAAGGTACAAATGAAGGCTGCTCAAAAAGGATCGAAAATCCAAAGTTTGTAGGGAATGCCCTCCAGTGCAGGAAGTGTATCAACAGGGAGCTCCGGAGATGCAGGGTGGAGGTGCATTTCAGTCAAAAGGTAGAGGTATGGGTATCCCTATTGATACAAATACTTGAATTGATGCAGTCACATTCAAGAAGTCTAATCCATGCCACTAATGCAATAATTGGAGGTGAGAATGTAATCCTAATCTCTCAACTCGGGGGCTAAATCCAGGGTTTGTACCAGCTCAGAACAGTAATTCCACGTAGCAACAATATGTACCCAGATCTAGATCTCAGAATTTTAATGTGGCATAAAGTCCCAGTGTTGCAGGTTCCTCACCTCTGATGCCATTGCAAGCTGCAAATGCACCCACATTTTCTTCAAATCAAGTCCCGAATTTGAATCAGAATGCTTTCCAGAATTATAATCCTTTCCAACAATTTTCTATCTTTGAGTCAAGTGAAAATCTTGGCATCGATCAGTCCTTCTGGCGGTGCCTGAGGGGGGAGGAAGACTGCATGCTTGGCACAGTCGTGGAGGTAGACCAGAGTGTCCCATTTATAGATACTCAGGAAAAGGGCTACAATGTATCATTTTTGGTTGATACTGTGAGAAGTTGCAAACCTACCCCTCTAGGAAAGAACTATCCAAGTCATCAGAGTTGCTAATCAGCAAATAAAGAATTTTGGAGCGCATTTACAAGAATTGCCGCTAAGCAATTTTCACGTTGCTTAGCAGAATTTTTTTTGACAGCTGCCGATCGCCATATCCTAACGCAATGTTTGCGACGTATTTACAATACTAGGCTAGCGGCCAGGAAAATTGTCAGTAACACTTGCATCGAGGCAATAGAAAAATTGGAGTTAGTGTTAAAAAAAGTGACGGTGGGGCAATTAGCGGCAAAAAAATTCATTTTAATCAGCCCAACATCATTTTTAAGCCTCTAGAGGCAAAAAGAGCTTACAAATACACATCTAAGGAAAAATGCAGAATGGAGCTGCCAGGACCAAGTTCATCACAGGTCAACAACCCCTCAACTGCCAGGATGATCAGCCAGAGTCGCAGGGGAAGAGGAAATGCAGATTCAGGGCCTCATTTATGAAAAGTGGCACATCGCTGGGGAAAACCAGTGATACGCCACTTTTCATTGCACTATCCCTGTAACACCATGGATGCGTCATATTTACAGTACAGCCCTCCATGTTGCAAGGGCTCAACAGATACGTCAGGAATTCTAACGTATCTGGTGCCGCTATAAAGATGCATTGCTGGAGTGTGTCGGAAAACTGACGCAACTCCAGCACTGTGTCAATAAACATGGGCAAGTCCCATGTGAAAAGTCCTGCAACACTACTCATGCCATCTTGAAGCAGGCGTAAGGATTGTGATGCAGCCAAGTCATAGGAGTGGCTTTCTACGAGGCATATTTTACATGGGAACACCCACCCTCCGTACATTATATCTGACACAGGTATAATGTAGCGCAGGGCTTTACAAAGTGACGCATCTGCCTAGATCCGTCACTTTGTAAATCAGGCGCAGTGTGGCGCACTGTTTACGCCACTGCATCACAAAAAAGTGACACAACGGAGGCATAAGCCCTCATAAATGAGGGCCCCAGTCAGGAGGAGAATGAGATCCTGATTGCGAAGGTGACAGAGCATCAACAGCAGCTCTTGGCCAGCTCCAAAGTGCCATTGGGGACCAAAAATGCTTTATAACAGTCCATAGTCAACAAAGTGAACTCCATCGCAGAAGTCAAGAGGACAGTGACGGACTGCAAGGAGCGCTGGAATGATTTCAAGTGCAAAAATAAGCAGAAACTATCAATCGACAGCCTGCATTGCAAACTGGAGGTGGCAGTCCAGTGTAGTTTGTGTTAATTTGTTTTGCCACTAACGGTTTAGATTACATTTTCCATTGACAACTCATGTACTTTGTGAGTTTTTTCCATTGCGGCTATGAAAACATCATGCTAACGTGTAATGCGGTAACATTTTTTACACTAAGTGGTATGTGACATGTATTTGAACCATTTTATTAGCCGTTGCATGCATGGCAGCAGTCAATGGCAATGGCATATGACATAAGTTGTGTTATGTGGCATTCATTGGTCAGATGTCTTTGGTTCTAAATTTGTCTAGGCTTTCAACATGCAAACCTCCACAGATGAATGCTGCACCATACTTCACAATGTTTGTTTGGCAATGGATGCAATTGTATAAGTAAAACTGTTTTCCTTATGTTGTATGTGTGACTACATATGTGGCAAGTACTTAAGGTGTGTACCATTGTCATGGGGTTGAGGCACACACATATGTGTCAACCAAGTATTTACTGCTTTGTCAAAGACTTGGGGGCATGCACACAATGCACAAATGTCAATGAAACATGAGTTTTGTTTATGTTCGTGTAGTGTGATTAACATTCCCATATTGACAGGGTTCCGCAAAGCCAGTAAACGTGGATTTACAACACCTTGTCCATATTTGCCTTACCACAGAAGGCCGCTAAAGTAAAGGGGTGGGCAATTGGTGTTGTGTTGGAGGTTCCACCACAAAATCCATAGATTTTGATGTGGCTCCAGATCCACATATATGAGGCTGTGCCACATTTGACAACTCGGATAATGCAACGTTAGACAGGCAAGACTGGGAGACATGTATTTAGTTCTTGTGTGTTTCAGCTCATTTCATTTGTGCTGTGTGCTGCAGCACACATGGATGACGCAATTCCCCTTTCTAGATTATTTTTGTGCTGGAAAGTGTCTCTTCATGCACAGAAAAAATAACTATGCAGCGCACTCACCCTTACTACATGGCACAAGTGTGCCAGCATTGGCACTGCCCAGATTTGTTGGCACCAGGTAGTTCCAATCCGCTGGCCCTATTATGTACCATGTAAAAAGAACTATTGATGGACAGAATGCAGAACAATGTCATACATTCACCCCAGTACAGAGATCTGGGCCTAAATCCATAGTTTATTTGCTCACCATGCCATTCCAGTTTGGACCCAGCAATATGTAATCAGTCTTGACCCTTTGCCCAATGGGAACAGTCCAGCCCAAACTGCCAGGCCAGGGCCTCCCTGGACTGGAAACAAGCATCCTAGGACCGGTTTCGGGGTTTCACCCCTCTTCAGAAAAGATAGCTTGATTCCAGTGGCATGGAGAGCACGGGACTCACGTCTGAGCATACCCATCCCACTCGGGGTGACAAATGCAAAAAAGAACTATTGATGGACAGAATACAGAACAATGTCATACATTCACCCCGGTACAGACATCTGGCACTGCCCAGATGTGTTGGCACCAGTGCAAGGACATGCACAGGGCTGATTATAAACTGACATCAGTCTTCAGCAGTGCGCACATGCAAGTGCAGAAAGGCTGCTGGCCTCTAAATTACCATGCCCTAATATGTACTTGAGACTTAAAGGTAGTTCCAATCCTCTGGCCCTAAAATGTACCATGTAAAAAGAACTATTGATGGACAGAATGCAGAACAATGTCATACATTCACTACAATACAGAGATCTGGGCCTAATCCTTCGTTTTTTTGCTCACGGCGCCATTCCAGTTTGGACCCAGCCATATGCAAATCAGTCTTGACCCTGTGCCCAATGGGAACAGTCCAGCCCAAACTGCCAGGTCAGGTCCTCCCTGGACTGGAAACAAGCATCCTAGGACTGGTTTTGGGGTTTCACCCCTCTTCAGCCAGGATAACTTGATTCCAGTGGCATGGAGAGCACGGGTCTCATGTCTGAGCATACCCGTCCCACTCGGGGGGACAAATGCAAAAAGAATTATTGATGGACAGAATGCAGAATAATGTCATACATTCACCCCAGTACAGAGATCTGGGCCTAAATCCATCGTTTTTTTGCTCACCATGACATTACAGTTTGGACCCAGCCATATGTAATCAGTCTTGACCCTGTGCCCAATGGCAACAGTCCACCTCGAACTGCCAGGCCAGGTCCTCGCTGGACTGGAAACAAGCATCCTAGGACCAGTTTTGGGGTTTCACCCCTCTTCAGCCAAGATAGCTTGATTCCAGTGGCATGGAGAGCACGGGACTCACGTCTGAGCATACCCGTCCCACTCGGGGTGACAAATGCAAGAAGACCTATTGATGGACAGAATGCAGAACAATGTCATACATTCACCCCAGTACAGACATCTGGGCCTAAATCCATCGTTTTTTTGCTCACCATGCCATTCCAGTTTGGACCCAGACATATGCAAATCAGTCTTGACCCTGTGCCCAATGGGAACAGTCCAGGCCCGAACTGCCAGGCCAGGTCCTCCCTGGACTGGAAACAAGCATCCTAGGACCATCATTTTCTATTATGTACCATGGCCTTCTAGGGGAGGTCCTGCCAATCATAAAGGTACTCTAACTCTTAGTGTACCCTAGTGTATGTAGGTGTTTTCACTGTATTTGAAGTGTGTCTTCAGCATTGCAGTGGCCCTGGGCATGATAAGGCAGAGCCCAGGGTCAGTCAAAATCAGTTACCACCAGTACCAGTCTTCAAAAAAAAATGTAGGGTGCCCAGGGCACAGGATGACTCTGCAACACTACCCTATCCTTTTCTTCTTCACCCTCCCCACCTTCCAGATGATCCAGATGATCACCATTGTCATGTAGCTATGGGACTTCTGTCTGCACACATATGTTATGTGAGATGCAGCACACCAAGATGATTGCACACACCATTGGCAGTAAGAAGAGCAGTCTTCCCCCAGATTAATTTATGCACTGGAAGCAGGATATATTGACTCCTAGTCTCAAATGAATGATGGACTTGGTGCTGCATAGGGCACAACACACCAATTGCATAGTATTGCTCAATGGTGTCCCATCTGCATTTTGTAGTTGGCATGCAGTACATATTTACTGGTGACAAGTAATGTGTTAGGTAGTGCCATATACTCCACTAGATGATTGTTCTGTGTGACATACTTAAGTGGATCAACCACAGTATGCCAGAAGTTAAATATTCAAATAAGATACACAGTGCTTACAAGATGTTAGTTAAGTGACTGTTTATTTATATACCTACTCATGATTTTAATGTATCCATATTTTGAATTGAATGTTACATTAATGTGTCACTCTGCAACGAGATTATTGATGATTCCAGCTCTTCTCCGGGTTGCTGCTGCTGTACTGGCAGGTTGCCTTTGGCCCTCTTCTTCTTCCCCTCCATCCTCTGGATTTCCCCTCCTCAAAATTGTCCTGGGGCAAAGGTGAATTAGTCCAGACACATATATTGTGTCATATACAGACAAATATGAATTTTCATATCAGTGGTGGTGAGTATAACAGTCGACAGATGTGTCCAGGCACCTAAAACAGGATTGGAGGACACCAAACTTTTTTTTTTACTATGGACCTTGTGTGGCCTAGTGCAGCACACCTTGGGGCTTTGACAGTATTTGGTATCCATTCATTGTGTGTCTCCACTGGCAATAGCAGTGCTGTTCCTCTATGATACTCAGGATTAGGGCTTCCGGCTTTATGGTATTTTTTTGTTTTTTTTTACATTTCCATCTGCATTTATCCATATTAATTTGTTGTCAACTTTATCTGTATTTATCCATATTTATTATGGGTTTTATGGAAAAAATAAAGCTAAAATCGATATATTTCCACATTTATTTAACCAATAAATATACAGTCATGATTGAATGCCTGCCAGGTTTCAGTGATATGAACACCCCCAGAAGATAAATAAATGCACTTATATGAAAATATGCACATTTCATTATCAGCCTTGTGGATATCTACTGCTGTTTAAGCCTCTTTACTAAAATTCCTTTCTTTTTAACCCCCTTAGCTCTCAATCCACACAGTTATTGGCCTGGCAGTCATGACTAAGTGTATTTAGAATCAATCAAAAAGCACCCGATTTCCATTTTTATCCACATATAAAAATAAGTACAGACAAGAAACCAAATGGTTTTCTGTCTGTATTTATCAGTAAAAATCAGTAAAAACGTAAAAACAGGAGCATTACTCATGACATGCACTTGGAGACCGGGATTGCAGTGGGACCTGGCACTTTGCTGCTATTGCTTGAGTGTATCGCATTGATGACTTCGTCCAGCGAGAACGGGGAAATAGACGCAATTTGACTGAAGTTTGGTGTGTCGTTATTAAGATGTCCTTGGGCCTGTGAGTTTTTCTGGGAAAGTAGAGTATAGATATTTGAAAACTGATTAATCCATTCTTCTTCTAGGATTGCAAGTTCAATTTTAGGGGCCTCATCTGTGCTCCACTGGGATGAATTAATGGTCTTCCAGAAGGTTCTTTCATCATTACTGTCTCTAGCCTCTCTTAAGTGCATTTTCCTTTCCTTCAATGCTTGTTTATAAAGTGCTCTACAGTGCTGTACCTCATTGGTACTTCTGAGTGTTCTGTGCAGTGCCTCCCTCAAGCATTTATAGGCTTTTATGCATGGTGCGTCAAACCATCCCATTTCCCTTTTTTTTTAGTTCTACCATTATTATTATTTATTAATAAAAAGGCTCTCCCTTATACCCCTGAGATATAGTCAGGAAAGCGGCAATGACTTTGTTGGGGAGAGTAGTTTAAACATAAGTCAAAGGCCTTTCTATTGCCACCTATTAGTTGTTTAAGGAGTTCTTCCGGAATGACCTGAGTCCAACGTAAGGTGTAGCCATTACGTTGTGCTAATTCTATTCTTTATGTCTGGTGAGAGGTCCTGTCATGTCCTTTTTTTTAAAATGGATCAGGCGATAACTGTACGCTCAGAAGAAAGTGATCACTGAGCGAAATGGAGTGGGTCAAAAAATTAAAGACAAGACCAGAGAATCGTTTTGTCAATAGGATGTGATCAATAGTGCTATTAGTGGAGCCCCCATTAAAAGTTTTTTTCCTGGTGGCATAAGGGGTTGAGATCTCATTAGAGAATGTCAGATCAAATTTAGGCAGCAGTTCGTTAATCTTATTACCATATATACTATGCGTTAAATGGGACTGCTCATCATCCTCTAAATATGACATATCACGCTGTTTGTTTGAGAGTGCCACACACTGGCGCGTGTTAAAGTCACCTCCCCACAATATTGTCAGATTTGTTTTCTTGGCAAAAGACAATACCCTCCAGATCATTATTTAATTCCTCTATAACATTTAAACTTTGTGTTAGAGCGGCATTGTTATAAAAATTATTGCTAAACTAGCATCACCTTTTAAATCACAAACCATTATTTGATACAAAGGATTGTTTACAGCGAAGGTGATGTTTATAAATTGGAACGTGTTAGAGATGTAGGTACACAGACCCCCTTTTGCCCTGCCATTGGTTGATGGAATGGCTGAGGTGAAATAAGTTCTATACCCGTTTATATGTATAGCCTCTGTGGGCCATGTCTCTCGTACATACACAATCAGGTAATACGCTATGAAGTCTAAATACTCTGTAATCTGTATTTTGTTCCACAGTCCTGCTATGTTCCAAAATAAGCAGGCCAAAACTGAGTTTTGAAATGTCTGTAGTGTCAAGTTGTAAAGTCCCTGCTATCAAATGAGGGGCCGCTGTGTTGCCTGTGATGTTACCAGTGAGTTATTATCTATATGGATGGCTGGGAGACTGCCTTCAGCCCGATGGGAATCTGTGCCCTGTAGTGGCCATGTGTCCTGGGGAGTTACTGTGGGACATTTCCATCAGTCGTTGTATCAGGAATTCCCTGTCAACATTTCCCTCCAGCTGGATAAGCCACCCTTTTAAGTCAATCTAAACCTCCCAATGTAGACAGACATTGACATCTACTCGATGTTTGAATGCTATGGTTTGGAATCCTCGGTCTCTGATCTATGCTAAAAGGAGGTCTTGAGTTATTCCTTGGAAATACTGGGCAATAAAAATAGCCCAGAGGTCGGACAGACATCCCATTACAATTGGTATTAATGTGCCCCATTCTATGGAAAACCGCCTCAACCATCTTCGGTGAACTGAAGGACAGTACCACACAGTCACCAGTCTGATCTTGTTTGCCCTTCCCTACCAATTTCACTCTCCTTGCCATCTTAAAATTGTAGAATAAGTGGTCAATTATCCCGATCTCATGCCCAACCAGTTTAAAGATATATTTCTGAAAGAGATCCAATTATCCTTACTATTTGCGATTAGGGGAGGGACGTTTGTCAGGACTACCACATAGGGGGCTGCTGCTGGTGGAAGTTCCAGGCGATTTGATATATGTTCTGTATGTTTTCTATGCTCAACTGTACATTCTTGAATATCATTTTCTGGCCCAGTATCACCCGATTACCTGTGGTTATCTCTAGAAAGTGCCCCATTATCTTTCGTCCCCAACCCCTTTTTACTAGCAGTGTGACTATGGGGGCATAAGATGGGGCCCAATGATACGGTATCATCTACAAACCTCTTGCTTACTGCTTCTGAGACAAATTCTGAGGGGGGATTAGCAACTGTATCATATGCCGAGTCCATCTTTTGCCCCGCAGAAAAAATGGTCAGGAGTTCCAGGCACGAACTTGTTTTTGTCTCTACTTTCATTAACCTGGATTGTATTGGCCCTAAAGTTTTATTTACGTGTTGCTCACGGGATTTAAGTGCCTCAACCAGAGAATCCAATTTACTGATTATTGTGTTGTGGTTAGGGTCTGGAAAGGTTCCAACTGGGGCAGTTTCAATTTGGACCGGGCCTTGAGAGTGAAAAGTTCCCTTCTTGCCCCTCATTGTATTGCTACCAGAATGGGAGGCTGTGCCCTGGGATTGTGGTTTTTTAACGCATTTAGATGGTGGTGAGTTGGACCTAGTGGAGGATACTGAGTCAGAGATAAATTGCATACAACCATTTCCCTTGTTTGCTCCCTCCTCTATGGTCACCCTGCTAGCAGGATTCCCATCTTCCATATCACCAGGGATTACTGGGTCATTAGCCAGGGCCTGAACTGGAGTGGCCTGGGCCGCTTCACCTAAAGATTCCTCTACTGTTAGGATCTGCTTTTCAATGGCTCCCATTGCTCCTGTGATGTATTTTAACAATGACATTTGTGATTTGTCAGGGGGTAGCCCTTTTCCTAAAGTGGCTGTGTGCTTTCTTTGGCCCATGTTCGATTTCCCTGATTTTTTATAGTTTTTTTTTTAGGTAGCTCATACTTTGAGTTTGACAAGGAAGTTTGGCCAACTGTTTAACTATAATGAGAAAGGTGCCCAATTAAGAAGGGTAGACAAATAATAATAAGAGTGTTATACCAAACTATCAAATTAAATATATATGTATCTCTGTCCTTGTCACTCCTTCCCTCTTCGAGGGTCAGTTTGTGTAAGCTCCTAGTCAATAAAAAGTACCTTTAAATCCTCAGATTTCGGTTCACGGCATCAAGGTGTAACTGCCAATTTGTACAGGATTCTCCCGATGGATCACTGTTAGGGGGTAGCCCTGCCCCGCCTCCTCCTGTCTCCGATGGGCGCAGGAGGGGCCCACCCTTGGCCCAGGCTTTGCCTGGGCGTGGCCCACGCGTCCCGCACCATGGGGGATGAGGCATCGCTTTATGTACGGTTGGTGACACCTCCCCCTCACTAGTGGCTGCAGGAAGATGGAGCGCTGCACCCTGGGACTTAAAATCCTCACCAGGGTGTTGTAGCGGGTAGGGTGGGTGGGTGATGGAAAACGGCCAGCAGCAGTGGTTTCTCCTGCTCTGGGAAGCGGTCTCATTAGAGCGTATGGGTGGCAAGAAGGTGTCCCCCTCAGAAGGAAACAAGAACAGCGTTCCGCACCATGGGGGATGAGGCAGCGCTTTATGCGTGGTTGGTGACACCTCTCCCTCACTAGCGGCTGCGGGAAGATGGAGCATTGCACCCTGGGACTTGGAATCCTCCCCAGGGTGTTGTAGCGGGTAGGGTGATGGAAAAAGGCAAGCAGCAGTGATTTCTCCTGCTCTGGGACAGCGGTTCAACCAGAGCGTTTGGGTGGCAAGAAGGCGTCCCCCTCAGAAGGCAAACAAGAACAGCGTCCCTGAGTGTGGAGACAAGGTGATGTGAGTCACTTCTCCCTGAAATTAGACTGCTGCCTCTCAATCTATATCATTCACTGTGTCATAGATAGGTTTTCTGGAATTCAGTTGCAGACTCCGGGTGGGAGAAAAAAGTGGGTTTCCCCTTGTACTCCACCTGAAGTTTTGGCCTGATACAGCTTAGACTACCGGATGGCCATAGCACGTAGGGTTTGCTTGACTGTGATGAAGGAGAGCCTTACCTCCTATACTGCTGGAGTCAATTCTGAATAGAAGACTATAGGAGCACCATTAAAGTGAACATTTGGTTGCTCCCTATTGAGGTGCAAAATCTGATCACAGTCACTATAGTTTTGCAGGTGAGCTATGATTGATGTGGGGTTTTGCCCTGGCCATGGCTTGGTTACCTCATTGGGGAGAGCCTAAAAAGCAGAACCACAGCTGTTAACACAGTGGCTGAAGGAGCTCATCACTTAAGCAACTATGGGGTATATTCACAAGAACGTGTGATAACTCACACAAGAGTGGCTTAACGCAACTCTCAACACCACAGCCCGTCGCGGGAAAATAACTCCGTGTCAACGTGAAATTCACAACAAGGCGGTACCATGCGATAGTCTGTCGAAACCGCGGACAATGTCCGGGATACAACCACCTCGATGGAGATAAAAACACAAACCAAAACACAAAGAAACCTGCGATGGGCCAAAGCGCGATGAGGAAATCAGCGATAAGCAGCGCCAGGCCTGCAACACACACCTGGCAGGCGGGAAAAAAAAAATCATCATATAAGAAGAAAAAACACCCAAACACAAACTGACCAGCACCCAAGCACCATGGAGGCAGCTGAAGCAGGTGCAGAGGACGAGTGCAACCCCACAAGCACCCCGGACGACCAGCCCGGGACCTCGGGGACAGGGAAGGGCAAGGACAAGAAGAAGAGGAAGACGAAGTTCAGTCCGCAGGTGAACAGGATCACAGTCACGGAGCTGATAGAACACCATCAACAACTGTTCATCACCTCCAACGTGTCATTGGGCACCAAAACTGGAATATGGCGGGACATCGTGGACAAGGTGAATGCTGTCGGAGAGCACAAGAGGACACTGGACGAGGTCAAGAGGCGATGGAATGACATCAAGCGGTAGACCAAGGAGAAACTCGCAGCCAACCAGAAGGCAGCAATGCAGACTTGAGGTGGGGGCCCAGCGCCACAGTTTGTGCTGGAAGACATGGAGGAGCTGATGTTGAAAGTCATCAGTGTGGATACTGTTGCCGGAGTCAGGGTACCGGACACTGCTCGACAGGACACAACACAACTGCAACCAGGGTGAGTGACCACCAGGTACTGGGGGGACGGGTGGAGATGGCCATGATGGCACACATGCACAATCAAGCAGAGCTGTCTGAATGTCAACATGTACCATGTGGCTACATACATGTGGACACATTGCAATACACCATCTCCCCTTCACATTGCAGGGCCACCGTCAACACCCCCTGCAGAGCAGTCCCACCCACTCTTCACTGATGACAAGGATCACAACCCCAGCATCGACACCCAAGCCCTCCTAGACATCATTGACATCATCCGCGACTCACCTCCAGGAACAGGGCTGACCAGCTGCATCGAGGAGACCCCACCCACCACCCACCTGTATCAATGTCCTTAGAAGAGTCAAGATTTGTTTGTAGCGATGATGTGACAGAAAAAAACAAAGGTGCAACCACCCATCCATGTGCTTCTAGGTACAGCATCAAGTGTCTGTCTACTCAGTTTCAGCACAGCTTCTGATATGAGACTGACTTCCGTAAACTGTAACATGTATGCTCACCATTAGATAGTAAGTCAATTCTCTACAAATGTCAAAGATTAACTGTCCATAACTCAGGGAGGATTTATATTGCATGTTTCAAGAATCCTGATTCTGGAGATTCCGAGGCAGATGACTGAAGTGGCCCATAAAGGATATCACGGAATCATAGCAACAAAACAAGCTCTCTGAGACCGCATCTGGTTTCAATATCTCGATGAGTGGGTTGAAAAGATATTAAAGGCCTGTTATCTGTGCAACTGCCTTTCTACTAAAGTTACTCAACACACCTTAAACATGTCACAACTCCCGAAGCATGCCTGGGAGAGGGTAGCCATTGACTTTATCTGTTCACTTGACAATTAACATCACCTGATGGAGTTTGTGGAAGAATACCCATGATTTCCCTTAATTGAGGACCTCTCATCTACCACTCAAGAGTGAGTCATTGAGAGACTTGATGGCATCCTTGAGACATTGGGTGTTCCAGCCATTTTGAAATCCGACAATGGCCTGCCATTTAACAATCGTGAGTTTAAAGATTTCTTAGGGCATCTGAATATAAAGCATCAGAAGAGCACACATCTGTGGCCATAGGCCAATGGACTTGTTGAGTGCTTTATAAGTACGCACCAACCAGTTCTAAGGTATTGTCTCCCTTTTCCTTAATCTCTCCAACTCACAAACAAAGGACCATATATCCACATCACAGCAGGGCAGCATTGGTGATGGGGCAACATGAAAGAACAATAACAATGTGATATTTCAAATAGCAATGTACAAACCATTGCACAAAACCAGAACCCAGCATCCAGATTCCTCCTTGTGTTGCGATGTTCTTTCACTCTCCAACTCCATAGAAGCTCATTATGGTGTGTCACCTTCAAAGCCAGCATTGGTAGACCCCCTTGGAGAATGTCATCGCTCACTATGAAAATAAATCTTTTTCCTGCACGACACTGCTATTTTGATTGATGCTGCTTCTACCTCTGGGGTTTGTCGTTTCTGAGCTATTTTTAAAGTTAAAATGCTCACAAGCTCTGATGCATTGCCAATTGCCAAACTCAGTCGCACTGAGTGAACTTTGGAGGGCTGGGGCACCATCCTTCAAGTGCAATGGAATTCTGCAGTCAACAGCATTATGTAGCATGCATGAGCTGTGTAGACCCAATCGAACATAGAATTCTCTCTCGATTTCTAGGGGCCAGTCTCTAGTGGACGAAACCAAATTAACACCAAAGCTTACATGAATTTGCCCCAGGCGTATGACCACACTCTTACAGCGCAAATGTTGGTGCAGCACCGCATGTGCACTCTAACAAGAGAATTGAACAACATCATTATAGAAAACCCTTAAGGTTATCTTATGTGGATAATAACTATTGATATCAGTTTGTGTCCATAACTTTCTGCTTCTTTGACATCTAAGTGGAAACTCACCAAGAAGGTAAAAGTTCGCAATTCAGAAATTCAAATATTTTATATTACAAACGTGGACAATGAAGAGAAACATTTTAACTGAATCCTCTTTTGTATCAGAAAGAATCATTTTTAGTGGGGTGCTCAAAAACGAAAAATAAAAGTTGCAAATATTGTGAAAGGGGAGATAGGTAGAATTTAGAGTAGAAATCACTGCTACACCGGTGAAATCTATTTTTATTGATGTAACCACCATACTCTCATCGTAAACCAACTGTACACACAAGGGGCAGGAAACAATTTTCTTAAAAGTTGTAGAGGAAGGTATAATGAACATTGACATGAAGTTAAGTGACACAAACACAGCATCGCCAAACCATGCTAAAATCAAGGTTTTCAGCGTGCGACTGTCATCCATTGTCTTTGAATGCACCCTATTCTGACCTTGTAGAATATGAAGTGACAGCTTGAACAGTGGCGTCCAAGGAAAGATGTCATGTATGTAAAGAAGACATATTATCCTTTCCTTGTGGAACAATACACTTTTGATAAGAGTACATTTTTCTGGTTATAATGATGTTAAGTAGATGGTACATCTAGTGTGTTATCACTGTTTTCCCACAAACCACAACTGAACGGCATTTCCATCACTGTTATGCTAACGTCCACAGTAATATAGCTGTAATAAACTCTTGCAATTTAATCTTCCAGAACACAGACAAGGTGCACACATTTAAAAATGCTGCAATTGAAATCCAACTTTTTATTTTGTAATAATATATCATAGTATCATTTTGTCAGATAACCCATGACCCAGCAAATCATTTAGCATAAAAAGTCATGTTGAACCCTCATAAATTCTAAGAGATCTACTAGGAAGTAGGAATGTATTCAGATCGTTCACCATATATGCATGAGCACATTTAGCAGGTATATATTCACATATGCATATATTTGAAAAAAATAACTTCTAAACTTTAAATATTTTTTCTTATTATTCTCAACAAAGAAATAAATGTTCTCTGTGGAGAAACCAATTTCTCTAAGATTTTTTGTAGTGTTCTCCCCCTCTTTCCCTTTTTTGTTAGGGCAAATTAGTGACACTCTGACAGCCAACTCATCACAATGGGCACCCTCGCTGGCAAGGTGCCTCCAGCTTACGAGCACCAGAGGCCTCCTGGATGTTATTGCTGCTTGAACTGCTACTAGGCCATTTACTTTCCATCTGTGTAGGCAGAGGGTCGCTTCTTGTAGATCCACTTCATTGGTAAGTATTTGAATAATTAGTGCCTCCAGAGGCAAGGAGGAAACCAGGGGGGGGTGTTGTAGATATTGCTGGAAATGGCATCATCCTTTTAACTAGTTGATTACATTTGCCTATTGAAGATCCCAACTTTGCTAAATGTTCTCAGGATGAGGATGAACTGTGGGCCAGCTCACCAGTGTCCTCTTTTATTGCAAAGAGGGTAACAGCAGTTTGCCACAACTCATAAATTAAATATCATGTTTATTCATAAGGGCAAGGATTGTCATAGAATGTCATTTTTAGGTAGTGACCTATTCAAGCCCAAGTGTCATCAGCAATGTAGAGCAATATTGATTATATATAGTGATTATATTTTTTAATGTGAGTACATGGCACAAATTGAGAGATTTTAAGGTTTACTTTGGTTTTATAACTATGACCTTTTAGTCCTCACCTTCAGACCACTAGCACTGGGTAAAAAGGATTTTTCTCCAGAGCATGTGGGAGCATATAGAGACAAAATTCTTCAATGGAATTTTGCCTTACACTGAAGAAAAAAGGAGAACATCTGCTGGACATCCTGCTGATGAACTGCAAACTGTCCAGTTTTTGTAGTTTGTACATTACGCACTAACTAAATGAAGAGTTCAGGCATAACCGCACCTACCACACCACCTTGTTTACTGGCATTTTAGGTAAATATTTTTCAGGTAGTACCACACATAGTACACAATCTTTGAGAAATGAACAAAATATGCAGAGCAAATGTTAGCTTTTTTGTAGTCCAGTTTCAATCCACAGGTGAATTTAAAATTGGTGAATTTAAAACTTTCACCTGACTCGCAATGCATTAATTACAAACCATTACACCATGTTGGTACTAAGGAGCCACTGATATTCTTGAGTATGAAAAAATCACTACTGTCTAATTACTGTATGGTGATGTTCTTCCCCATTTGACAAACTGTTGACAACAGTGTAATTTGCACCTTATGAGACCAATACAAAATGATGATTCTGAAAGCTAAGAAAGGACATAAGACTAAGATTTGCACTCATTAAATTCTTTATTGTATAGGAATAGTGGCTTTCCCCTAACAGTTAGAATATTTTATAACATGTCAGTTAATGCATAAATACACTGTGTTTTGTAAATATTCAACCATCAACTTAATTGGAATGATATAACAGTCAATACAACAAAATAACTGCATCTCAAGTAAATTGAGACTAAGAGCACACAAAGGATTTTGCATTTTGCATTCAACCATAATATATATATAGTGCAATAAATAATCATCAGTGAACAGCGCAATGCCGAATGTGCAATACCATAAATTGTACACAGAAAGAGTCTTTTAAAATATATAAATTATACATGGATAAAAGTGAATAACAAATATGTTTCAGTGAGGGATTCTTAGTGACATCAAATAGACACTGAGCTGAAGTTGTCTAGTCAACACTTTAGTTTAGCAGAATTAATCAACAAGTCATTGCTGTAGCGTAAAAGTGTTCGGCCTCATCAATTATTGTAGTTGATCCAGTTTATCGTATCTCAGTATAACCTCAGCTACCACACAAATCCCTTTAGGTCCTCTGATGGAGCTTGTTGTGTGCTCAAAAGGACCAGAATACTTAGAGGATGAACAATTATCATATGAGGACCTGGAATACGATAATTGTTAGTCTTTAATAAGTCAAAGTAAACTCTCAAGTAATATCTACCACCCAATTAGTTGATCATAGATCAGCTTAATGTAGCCCCAGCAAATGATGAAGCAGAATCAGCAGAGTATTTTATCTCAAATTGTTGTTTTATCTAATTTCAAATGATTAGCATACAATCTAGTTTTAAATTGAACAGATTTAACCCCTTGAATGCCCATGACGAGCTGGACTCGTCATGGCACACAGTTCTCGTGTGCCCATGACGAGTCCAGCTCGTCATGAGGCATCCCCTGGGAAATCCCTCTGGTGCGGGCACCAGAGGGATTCCCTTTAAACCAAAATAGCCTCAGGAGCTGGTGAAGAGCTTCCCCAGCTCCCAAGGCCCCCCCCCCCCTGATTTCCCTGAAATGACGATCGGCGCGCACGGTGCGCTGACGTCATTTCAGTGAAACTGAAACTGAAATGAGCCAAGAGGCTCATTTCAGTTTCCCTTTCTACGTGCTCAGTGGGCCATCTCAGCCCCCTGAGCACGTAGAAAGACGGGAGAGGTATCGTTGGAAAGGGGAGAATCTCCCCTTTCCAATGATACCCTTCCCCAGTGGATCCCTGCTTGGGGATCGCCACAGGAGGGCGATCCCCAAGCAGGGATCCACCCACTAGACACCAGGGGGGGGGGGAGCGGCCCCTTGGGCAAGGGCCTTTGCGCCCCCAAGTTTATTTTGGAAAGATTTAGGGGCCTATGCATCAACAATGCCATTTGCGATTCCTTATTAGCGAAAAATAAGGAATCGCTAATAAGGAATAGCAAAAGGCTATGCATGTAGGAATCGCTATTCAAATAGCGATTCCTTAATATTCCTTATTACCGAATCGGTAATACCGAATCGGTAATAAGGAATACCTACCCATTCATTCCTATGGGCTTGGAGGCCCATAGGAATGAATGTAAAGCCAGTCTGTATTAGCGATTCGGTATTACCGAATCGCTAATAGCGGGAGCACTTTCAAGGGTGCCAGGGTGTCAAAAGGACACCCTGTTGCACCCCTGAAAATGACATGTGCACATATGTTGCACACACACATGCTCTAAGGGCATGTGTGTGCGCAACATGAAACTTTGAAAAATGCACAAATGTGCATTTTTCAAAGTTTTTGCAAATTACCATGCAGTTCATCTTCATGGTAATTTGCTCCCCCTATTAGCGAAATCGCTAATTGTTTTACTTTGATGCATTGCATTTAAGGAATCTCACTTTGGGATTCCTTAAATGCAATCGCTATTTAAGGAATCGGTATTTAAGGAATCCCTATTTAAAGAATCGCTATTTAAGGATTCCTTAAATAGCGATTTCTGCTTTTGGGTTGATGCATTGGGATTGGGTATTTTTTCCTTAATACCGGGAGCTATTACCGAATCGGTATTTTACCGACTGGATTTTGGGTTGATGCATGAGGCTGTTAGTCTTTTTGCCCCCCATGGGGGACAGATGGGGGCAGTAGCCCCCAATCTGCCCCCCGGGGGGGGCAAAATGCCCACTAGACACCAGGGATTTTTTTTTTAAAGTATAAAAAAGGGTGGGGGCTGCCCAAAACGGGCAGGCCCATGGCCCCCCAATTATTATAGTCTTTCTTATCACTTCGGGGGCATATGGGGCATTGGCCCCTAATCTGCCCCGTCGGGGGGTGAAAAGCCCACTAAACACAATGGATTTGTTTTTAGTTTTTTTTTAGGGTGGGGGCTGCCCGAAATGGGCACGCCAATGCCCCCACCCACCTGCCACCATTACAGCCTTTCTGCCCCCCCTGCGGGGCAGATGGGGCATTGGCCCCTAATCTGCCCCTTCGGGGGGTAGAAAGCCCACTAAACACCAGGGATTTGTTTTTAGGTTTTATTTTAGGGTGGGGGCTGCCCGAAACGGGCACGCCAATGCCCCCACCCACCCGCAACCATTACAGCCTTTCTGCCCCCCCCCCGGGGGGCATATGAGGAATTGGCCCTGATGGAGCGGGTAGTACAAAATTTTGTATACCCCCACATTCTGCATGTTCATACTAATTAGAATAATCTATTAATTATAATATTATTAATGTGTTTGTGTGAAATTTAATCACCATTACTAATGTATAAAACATACATGGGATTTGCATTTTGCATGGCTAAAATATTTTGTAATTAACCTATGTACGCATACTAATACTAGAGAAATAGAATATCGCATGATATATGTTGCTTTCGTGACTTTCTCGTATGTTGCACCAGATGACATCACTGGGTGAATATGAACGCTTTAAATATCGCCATATGCTAGATAATTACAAGCACATAGGGGAATTAGTGAGGGTTTAACATTTTATTCGTTATTTCTATGTTTTAATTACTCTTTTGTGTTTGTTTTGCTTAAGTTATCCTTTGGGCCTAAAGGCAAGATGGCCGCCTGACACACACAACGTGACGGCTACCATTCCACGAGGTTTCAGTCCAAGTGCGCATGCACCAAGCACCCGTACCAGTAGCCTCAGCCTGACCCCAAACACGATGAGCCTTAGCAAGGTCACGACGGGACACTTGCCAAATGTTCAAACAAAAGACTTATGCAAAGACCCGGATGGATCATGCCTGACAATATGACATCATAGACTGTGTGAAACCGAAACGGATGATCTCAACCAACCAATCGAAAGAGCCCAAACTAAGCAAATGTTGCATTTTGTCATTACTTTTACTATAAAAGATGGTAGAATGGAGAGGGAATAGTTCTGCTGCTAAATGGCATATTTCCAAGCTGACAGACGATGGTGACGGCTGCTGTATTCCTGAATCTTTGACAGACTGAATCGCTGCCCAATCTCTTGATGAACAACAGACTTTAGGAGATCTATGGGCATTGATCGATATTTGCACGTCTCTGGTCCATGACCCGATCTTTGGGACTGTAGCGTGCTGACGACTAAATTTGATGACTTAGAGGATGAACGATAGCCAGAATAGGTAAATATGGTGTTCTATGATTTTCGTAATGATTAATAAATTTACTAGATGAAACAAAATTCTTGCATTATTTAGATAAACAAAGTATTGATTAACAAGAAAATGTGTTTAGTCATTTATTGAAGGGGAGTAGATCAGGAATTTTGAGTGTTTAAACTGGACTAAATCATCAAACTCAATCCAACTAAATTGATCCGTCGATTTACGTGGAAGGAGTATCTTAATGATGAGCAGTAAAAAAGGGTATTAGTGTATAGAAGTGTAAATAAGTTTTCTCTCTATAGGATATAAGGTATTCCTTTCATGTCAGTGCTTGGAAACAATTATTCCTCCTGTTAGAACAGGCCAGTGAGAAGCTAAGTGTGAATGTTGGTGTTATGTGCCCCACCAATGTTAATGTGATATTTGGTCTGTGACAAAGGGAGGATATATTAGGTACGGAGTTTTGTCTTAATTCTCGATACCCAGATTTTTCGCGCTGCAACAGTTTTTCTGGTAGCAGGATGATGGGTTTTATTGTTTTGGTTTGGTGATTATTGCTTGTAAATAGCTTATTCATTATTGGAAAGTATTGGTTTATGTATTAACACTCTATGTTGAGTCGCGTTGAGTTCTATGTTGTTGGCACGGCTTCTGGAATGTAGGAAGTCGGAAGTTTGTACCAGTTCTGTAGTAGAGCAGAGGTAAGTGCTGCTCTCGGGAAAGACGGAATTGTTGTTGCCCTGTAGGTACACAGTGGAAACGTGTAACGAGTGAAGTTGCACAACGCATTGTCTGGGTTCGATTCGGTGACATCGCCGTGTGTTGCCATTAGAAATATCTCCTGTATGAAAGAAGTATATGGTAGCGAAGATCACCTGTGAAATTTTGGTCTTAGGTACCAGGAGTCCAGAAGGAGCTCTTATAACACTTATCACTGGAAAGGTAATAGATGTTCCCTAAGCTTGTTAGCAGGATAAAGTAGAGGGAAGTGCTACTTTGTTAACGAATGTCATAATTCTGTAGTAGGACAGACTGTTCGCTGTTCTCGGGAAAGACAGAATTCTGTGTGAATGTACTACATTTTTCCGTATGAAAGTGCGTGAATGAAATAGCATTCGGGTTAATTGTGAAACTCTGGTTTTATTTCTCAGGAGCATTGGGTCTCCAACGAGGTGTCTTAATTCTGGAGAAACGGTTAGCTGATGCTTGTTAGAAGGTAAGGGCGAGGGATGTGCTACTTTATCAACGAAAGTAACGATTCCGTAGTAGGGCAGAGGTAATCGCTGCTCTCGGGAAAGACGGAATTCTTGTGAGAAAGGTCATTGACTGTTCTTTGGTTAGCAAAGCGGACAATGGTGGCGTTTTTATGTTGTTACTAACAGATTTGTGAATCGGAAAAACTTAAAAAGCTTATCGAGAGAAATTTGTAAAGGAGGGGTCAACAGGAGCGGGAGCTGCGGCAGCGGCTGCTGACGTCAGAAAGACCGCGCTGGGATTAGCTAGTCAGCTAGAGACGTAGACACTCCTGATTGGTGCGTTAGTGTACGCCGCGCTAGGAGTGGAGAATTACAGGGTGACGTAGACACTACGGATTGGTGCGTTAGTGAGAGTTGCGCTGGGATTGGAGAATTGCAGAAGTGACATAGACGCTCCGGATTGGTGTGTTAGTGTGAGTCGTGCTACGATTGGTCAAGAACAACAGTACAGTCGTAAGTAGAGGCTAGCGATACACGGAAGACAGAAAAGATGTATTACAATCCACCAGAAAAGGAGAAAAAGTCCAGGTTTGGGAAAATCAAGAAGTGGTTTAAAAAGGACAAACCGATTGTGACTAGGGAAGGACAGTTACTTCCTCCACCGAAAACCCCTGCATCCTTTGTGGTTGTGAAATACGGATATCATTCTTGTATTTGGTTAGACAATTGGGTAAAATACACTAGAGACGACGGAGTTTTACCATTTCCAGAGCATGGTTCATTTAATTTAGCAGTTTTGAGAAATTTGAGAGAAAGAATGATGAATCTAGAAACAAGACCTAGACCGACACAGTTTGAAGCATTGACCGAATGGGAAGATGAAATGCATGATAGAGAAAGACAGAGGAGTGGCGGAAGGTATAAGTACATGTTTGGAAGATATGGGCATCACACTCATGATGACAGAATGAGAAGGTGGCGGAATGCGAGTATGACTAAAGGTCTGCTTCCTGTAAGAACTGCTGAACAAGTTGGAGGTAGAAAATGTACGGAAAAGAGACATAATGTTGAATTAAGAGGGTATGAAGTGAATGAATCGGAGGATGATGTCCTTGATGACATGTTTTATAAAAATCCACCTCCGTATCAACCAGAATCAGAAATGTTGAGACCAAGTGCCCCAATGAGAGAAAATTTACGAATCATTAAGTCAGAACCAGTGTCCCAAGATTTAGAGAAAAATAATTCCATTAGAGAGGTAGAGAGAAAGTCAGATAATAAGGTAAATGGTGAAAATTCGGCAGAATTAGCAAAAACAACTTTACAATTAACTGAAAGATAAGAGAATTGACAAATAATCTAGAAGCTGTAACTGTTCCAGTGACTATAGGCCCTGTGATGCCTATTTTTGATAAACAGAAAGATAGTGAACATTGTTTAACAGTTCCTTATAATAGCAATAAACAGATTGAGAAGCCAAAACAGAGTCTAAATGAAAATCCATGGAGACAGACAATAAGTATGATCGAACCAAATGTTTCGAGTAACCCATTTATAGGCCCAAATATAGCAGAAAGACATACAATGACAATGGAGTCAATATTAGAGACACAAAAGGATTTAGAACAAAGTAATTTAGAGAAACCAGTAGGTCCATCTTCAGAAGAATTGAGTGAATGGTTGAGAAACTTGCAGAGAAAAGACAAATAATCCAAATCAATAGATGTGGCAAAATTACGAATGGTACTGGAAGAGTTAATAGTAGGAACTATCCCCACAGAGAAATTAAAAACTTATCAGGATGAGGAATTACTATTTTTGTGCAAAATTATAACGTGGAGAGCGAAAAATCTGCATGAAAGATTAGAAGAAATAGCAAATGAAATGGGTATAGATATTGAAAAAGTAAAGGCTTTACAAAAACCATATCGAATAGAGTTCACTGAAAAAGATATTGAAAATTTGAACACCACAGGACGAATAAGTCAGATTAAGGAGATAATTATTTTGTTGAGAAAATGGGGAGATGTAGATAAATGGAGAAGCAGGTGGTACCGAAAACGAGATGATGCCTCAGATAAAACATTTGCAGCATTCCCGGTCACAGAAAAAGAAAAGGTAGTGACAGAGTGCCCCATGAGAGAAATTCCAGGAGGAGGTTATGTACATGTTCCATGGACCAGGCAAGATATTTTGTCATTTACGAATGATTTCCCTCGACTACGCGAAAAGCCTGTCGAGTGGTATAGGCAAGTGGACAGATTTGTGAAATTGTCTAAAGTATTATGGATTGACTTAAACAGCCTGAGTGACATAATAGTGCCAGCAGATTTATGGACAGAGTGTAAATTAATGATGAATTGGCCTACACAAAAATACCCTAGGGATCCAAAGACGGGAGCTCCAGACCCAGAGGTAATGAAGAAATATGAACAGGTTATTGCCTTTCTGAAAAATAAAGTACCTCATAAATAGACAGACTGGGTGAAAATTGACAGAACCCATCAGGAAAGCAAGGAGTCGGTACATGCATATTATGATAGGCTGATTTTGGCCTTTAAACAGTTCAGCGGTGATGAAAAGTTGAGTGAGAAGGATGTAAGTCATTTTGTATACAGATTTGTATATGGTCTACGTCCAGAGATTAGTGAGATGATCAAACAGCATACTGTAGATTGGCAAAATAAGAAAATGGCCGAAGTATTGAGACATGCAAAATATTTCAGCGATGAGATTGAAGCAAAACAGCGAAAATGAAAAGAGAAGGCCATGTGGGCACAAGTAAAAGTAGCAGAGAGGCAGGAAGCTCAGTTAGCGGAACAAGCAAATAATACAGGCCCTAGACAAAAATTTATTCCTGAAAAGGTAAGGGAAATTTTAATATAGAAGAAGCTAAAAAGAAATTCCCGTGTCATAATTGCGGTAGGGTAGGGCATTGGAAATCCGAGTGTAAATTTCCCCCAAGTACTAATAATGAAAATACATCATTGAATCCACAGGTGCAGAATGAGGTGAGTGGTCAACCGCAGCGACAGCAGCAGGTTGTTACCCAACAGAATCAGGTGCCAAAACCGCCTTTTCCTCAGAGCAAAAATACAGAAATACAGTAATGAGACAGGATTCTACAACAAAGAACATGTAACTAAACTGTCGCGCGCTAGCGCTGTTTCGCAGTATTGGCTACAACGCGATGAGAGCGATTCGGAAGAGGGTTATTGACGGTGCCGAAGGGAGGAAGAAGAGTGCGTATTTGGTGCAACTCTAGAAGTAGACCAGACAGGCCCATTTGTGGATGGGACGATAAACAATGAAAGTATTACTTTTATAGTCGATACTGGTGCTACTCGATCAACTGTCAGGTCAGCTGATGTTAAGAACCTTCCTCTCTCGGATGAAACGATCCAAGTAGTTGGTGTATCCAACAGACAGATTACAACTTATCTTACAGAGCCAGTGAAAGTTAGCATAGGGAAATTCTCAGAAATACACCGCTTTGTCGTGTGTGATACAAGTCCTTTGTTAGGTAGGGATTTGCTGTGTAAAATGAATTGCACTATATTCTGTACCCCTGATGGCATAGCATTTGAGACCCCTGATGAAGATGTGTTGTATAAAATGAGTATGGCAAACAGAGAAAATGAGGTTACTGAGACGTATGCTGTATTTAACCCTGATGAATTACCTAAAGAATTGAAACAGTCCATGAAAGCAGAAGTTTGGGATTTCACAGGAGAAGATGTGGGACTAATGAGAAATGTAGATCCAGTAAAAATAACAGTAAAGGAAGGAGTAAGCTATCCCAATGTCCCTCAATATAAATTGACACCTGAAATAATTGAAGGAGTTACTCCTGTGATTGAAAAGATGGTAAAACAAGGCATTCTGAGAGAAATAATGAGTAGTCCATGTAATTCCCCGATTATGGGACTGAAAAAGCCCAATGGAAAGTTCAGGATTGTGCAAGATTTGAGAAAAATAAACAAAATTGCTGTATCTTGCTGTCCCATTGTACCAAATCCATCTGTGATTGTGTATCAGATTCCCCATGATGCAGAATGGTATACAGTGATTGATCTATGCCATGCTTTCTTTTCCATCCCATTGCACCATGACAGTCAGCAGATTTTTGCGTTTCGTTTTGGCGAGCGTATTTTGGCTTGGTGCCCAATTCCACAGGGATATACAGAAAGCCCCTCAATATTTAATCAGATATTGAAGAAATCCTTGGAGAGTCTAGAAATGCCAGAAAATTCAGTATTAGTCCAATACATCGACGACCTTCTGGTGGCGTCGAAAACCCGTGAAGCATGTGAAATAGACACTATGGCCTTGCTGAATCATCTGGCTGATGGAGGACTTAAAGTGTCACCATCAAAATTACAATTCTGCAAAAGAGAAGTACAATATTTAGGCCATAATATCGAAAAAGGACTGAGAAAGATGACAATAGACAGAATCAGGATCATAAAAGGAATGAGAGCCCCCATGGCCCAAAGAGAGGTGAGAATGTTTCTTGGAATGGTTGGATACTGTCGTCAATGGATTAGCAATTTCTCTTCGATTGCAAAGCCTTTGGTACGTTTGACCAGAAGTGATGTGAGAGATCCCATTCATTTGGACAAAGAGGAATTGGCAGCTTTTAAGCGATTGAGAGATGGGTTGTGTGAAGCACCTGCATTAGGTATGCCTGATTATGAAAAAGAGTTTGAGTTGTATTGCAGTGAGAGAAGTGGATGTGCACTCTCTGTTCTAATACAAAAACATGGAAAACTGAGGAGACCAATTGCATACTTCTCATCAATGTTAGACACAGTAGCGGTAGCCTTACCTGGGTGCTTGAAAGCAGTGGCTGCCACCTGTCGGAGTTTGGAATAGAGTGAAGGAATGGTGATGGGATATCCTGTGAAAGTGTTTGTACCTCATGACGTGGCAATCCTTTTAACAAGGAGTCACACTCAGTATATGACACATAGTCGGCTGACTAAGTATGAGAAAGTCATATTAGGTGCAACAAATGTAAGTCTTGTAAGATGCTTAAATGTGAATCCTTCAATGTTGTTGCCTGATGCTGAGAATGTGGAAGTCAGAGATGAAGCAGATCATGATTGTCTGGATGCACTTGATTTATGTACCAAACCACGTCCTGATATAAAAGATGTGCCATTACCAGAGAGTGATTTTGTGATGTTTGTAGATGGGTCTTGTTTGAGAACAGATGATGGAATGTTGAGTCCAGCCTATGCAGTATGCACAGTTGCAGCATTAATGGAAGCATCCTACCTGAAGGGAGTAAAATCGTCCCAAGTAGCTGAACTTGTCGCTTTGACTAGAGCATGCAAGATTGGGAAGAGTGTGAGAGTGACTGTGATAACTGACAGCCAGTACGGATTCGGAGTTGTACATGACTTCGGTCAAATATGGCTGCAGAGAGGGTTTTTGACATCGAGTGGAACTCCCATTAAGAATGCTGAGGTGGTGGGAAAATTGCTTGAGGCGATACAGCTGCCTAGGCAATTGGCTGTTGTGAAGTGTGCTGCCCACAGTCAGAATGGTGATTACATCGCCATCGGCAATAAGTATGCCAACGATATGGCTCAATACTGTGCACGTAATCAGAATTCAATAAACAGGGCAAAGGAGAAAGAGGTGATTTCTTGCTCTTTGATGTTTACTAACACTATAGGTACCTGGGAGGAAGTGAGGCAATTGCAGGAAGAAGCAGGAGATGAGGAAATTAAACAGTAGGTAAAAGCAGGATGTGCACAAAGAGAAAAGGATCATGTGTGGGTCTATCGAGATGGAAGACCAGTTATGCCTGATAGCATGATGTCTGCCATGGCACGGATGTATCATGGTCAGGGACACATAGGGAGAGATGCCATGATCAGGTCATTTAAGCAGACCTGGTACAATGCAAAATTTAGACTTGTAGCAGAAAGTTTTTGTCAAAGATGCCTTACATGTCAGCAATACAACCCTGGAAGAAAGACAGTAGTGAGCCTAGGAACAATAGGTCGAGAAGGAGGGCCTTTTACCAGAATGCAAGTGGATTTCATTGAGATGCCTCCCTGTAACAGGTTGAGGTATGTTCTAGTTATGGTCTGTTTGTTTTCGAGATGGGTGGAAGCATTCCCAACAAGGAGAAATGATGGAATAACAGAGGCAAAATTACTTTTGAGGGAATTTATCCCTAGATTCGGATTCCCAGTAACAATTGAATCAGACCGAGGAAGACATTTCCAAAATGAGATCATAAAATTGATTTGTGAAGCATTGAATGTACAGCAAAAACTACATTGTGCCTATCACCCAGAGGCTTCTGGTGTGGTGGAACAGATGAATAACACTATCAAAAACAGGATAGGGAAAATGTGTTTAGCCACAGGTATGAAATGGCCTGATGTCCTGCCTCTAGTACTCATGACTATTAGATCAATTCCAGACAGAACTACAGGGTTGAGCACCCATGAAATCATCATGGGAAGAGTGATGCGGCATGTGTTCATACCACTCAACAAGCTTTAACCTATAACTGATGACATGGTGTTGGACTACTGTAAAGACTGGCTGACGCAGTTCATTCTGTGTTTCATCAGGTTGGAGCGGATGCCACCACCCGTGAAAAGAAGCAAGCCCATGATCTGAGCCCAGGGGACTGGGTGAGAATAAAAGTACACAGAAGAAGAAACTGTTTGGTTCCAAGGTGGGGAAAACCACGACAAGTTATCTTGACCACAACAACAGATGTGAAGTGTGCTGGACTGAAAAACTGGATTCATGCAAGTCACACATTGAGAATTCCAAATCCAGTGGATAGCACAGAAAAGATTATTTTGATGAATCAGAATCTAGTACTGAATCTGATGACGAAGAGACAAAAACAAAAGAAAATCCTGAAAGGGGGGAATCAGAGCCTAATCTAACTTTCGTCCCCAGAAGTATTTCCCTGAGAAGAAGGTTACAGATTTCTGATACCAGCTCAGACTCAGAGACTGAACAAGGAACTCAATGTTCTGGGAGAAGACAAAGAAAAGACAAAGAAAAAGACAGTGGAGAGACAATTAAAGAAATTACCGAAAGAGAAGTTCCGGATGAAAGATTGAGAAAAATTCCACCTGAAATAACTCATTTAGGTGGACAGGTACCAGATACAGAGAGAGAGGGAAAGATTTCTGCGGAAGACCCCCGAGGAGGTGTAGGGAATTCCAACATCCAGTTAAAAGTAGGGACAAGTAGTCAGCAGGAAGATTGCATGCCAGAGATTCGAGGAGGGACAGAAGTAGGGAAAACAAAAGAAGTGGTGGAAAAAGAAGCTGTTGAAAGTAAAAAGCAAGTTGAAACAGAGTCAGAGGAAATCGAAGACGAGGTACCTGAAGGTTGAGTTCTAAGGAAGAGAGCTTGGAGAACTGAAAAGAATGATAAAGGAAGTAAATTGAAAAGAGCAGCAAAAGACGACGTTTGGACAAATAAAATAAAAAGATTGAGATATCGACTGACACGAGTAAATTCACCAAGAGCTGAACAAGTGAATGAAGTGTCGAGTCAGGAGAAATCAAAAGACGAAGAAATAGTTGTAATTAAAGAAAGCAAAAGAACGAGGAAACCTAACCAGAAGTATAAGTCGCCAGAATGGACGTATGTGGCCCTGCCTGAAGTAAAAGAAGAGGCGGATAGCCAAGGAAATCCAGAGGTGATTGTACCAGAAGTGGTTGAGGAGGACGAAGAATCGGAAATCCTGAGAGTTATCTTGTCCGATATTGGAGAAGAAGCGGATGTTCAGGACATTCTGTATTCAGATCACGAAGGAAAAGTGAAATATGATGAGATGTCAAACTGAATGAGACAAGAAAGCTGCTAATGGAAAGACAATAAAATACGGAAAAAGATAAAAACTGGTAGAACCAAGTAGGTGCTTAGAGCCTTGGGTTAGACAAACTAGTTGTGAAGTAGAAGAGGCTAAGTCATAAGACACTGACCATTTTAACAAAAATGGCAAACACAGATAGTAGAAAAGGTAGATGTATATTTTTGAAAAGATGGTGTAAAATGTGTTGTTGTTGTACAGGATTACTAATGCTTCTGTGGAGCATACTTGATCTCACGATCTCATTTAAGGTTACAATAGATACAATAGAAGGACATAGTGAAAACAAAACCAATATAGAAAAGATTCAAAAGGTAGTTCCGACTAGATTAGATAAAAACTATTTACATAAAGACAGGTCTATAACTGATTTTTCTAATAATGTGTTTTCAAAATTATTGTATGAATATGTAAAGACAATGGACGTAAGGGACTGCTACGTTTGTATGCAGTTACCTCCGTCTGTATCAGAGTGAGTAACTTATCACCACATTCCAGTAACTTATGGAATAACTTGTAGTGTAATAGTTAGTTTATTTTATCAAACAGGGAAATTAGAGTATTATTTTTCAGATGTAGATAACATATTTTCACAAGTACCATCAATTAACAAGCTAAACAAGGTTAAACCTGCAAAGGTATTAGGTGAATTTTTCTTAGAAACTAAAGAACTAACATTAGAATATATATTTAAAAACAATTTGACTTGCAGTTTGAAGAAAGAAGAAAATACATTTTTTGGATATGGTTGAAGAAAGGAGATTGAAAATGCAAAGGAAGGCATCTGAAAGAAAAGTGGAGAAGACAGTCTGGGATGTAGAAATGGAGAAACACTTGAAAGGAGAAGCTAGTCCGACTATGGCTTTAGATTGGTCTCAGAAAGAGACATTGTGTATTAGAAGGAATCAGACTGCATATGATAATTACTTTGAAGGTAATAGTGAGTGCCATTATACATACCGAATCATGGGTGGATGGGGATTTAAAGGTGGAAAAGATCCAGTTTTTCCTGGGTTATACTTATTTTGTGGGAACAAGGCATATTATCGTTTGCCAGACCATTGGTATGGCACATGTTATGTAGGCCTGGTTTTTCTGAAGATTTTTTATATGGAAAGAGGAGAAGATGGTGTACATAATTTAGGTAGTTATTTAGCACGTAGAAAGAGAGAGTCTGGATCAGAAATTGTGGGTGATATCTTTGGAGCATTGATGCCAGCAGTGGGAATATCTCTGAATGCAAACAAAATTAGAAGACTTTCAAAAGTAGTGGATCGCTTGTCAACAAGCACCGCTGGAAGATTTTTATTAGTAAACACTGAAATGGTTGCCATGCGTGCCATGGTAATGCAAAACTGACTTGCCCTTGATTTATTGTTGGCAAAGGAGGGTGGAGTATGTGGAATGCTGAAAGTTCAACATTGTTGTACTTACATTCCAGACGAAAGTAAAGATTTGAAAATGTATATTAAAAATATAACTGAACTGCATGACGAAATTGCACCACTGGAGGTTGAAGGGGTTTGGGAAAAGATTGGAAAGAAAATATCTGCTATTAAGAATTTCTTAGTCAACCTAGGTAGTACCTTTTTAGGTAAAATCTTGTTTCCATTAACATGTGTGATTTTCATAGTATTAATAATAAGATTAGGGTGTATTTATCATAAAAAGAATAAAATTCAGAAAAAGTTAAGAAGAGAAAATTTAAGGAGAAAAGATAAGAAACAAGAGAGGGAATTTGAAGAAATAGAATTAGAAGAAGTCAAGGAGAATATGTATAAGATAGCAAAAAGAGAAGAGACTGGGGAAACTGAGTTATGAATAAAAGCAAGAAATCGCTTCCGATTCCATAAAAAGAAATACAAAATTTTAATGGTGTGGTGATATAATCACCAAAGGGTGGATTGATGGTGCGGGTAGTCCAACATTTTGTATACCCCTACATTCTGCATGTTCATACTAATTAGAATAATCTATTAATTATAATATTATTAATGTGTTTGTGTGAAATTTAATCAACATTACTAATGTATGAAACATACGTGGGATTTGCATTTTGCATGGCTAAAATAATTTGTATTTAACCTAGGTACGCATACTAATACTAGAAAAATAGAATATTGCATGATATATGTTGCTTTCGTGACGTTATCGTATGTTGCACCAGATGACATCACTTGCTGAATATGAACGCTTTAAATGTCACCATATGCTAGATAATTACAAGCACATAAAGGAATTAGTGAGGGCTTAACATTTTATTTGTTATTTCTATGTTTTAATTACTTTTTTGTGTTTGTTTTGCTTAAGTTATCCTTTGGACCTAAAGGCAAGATGGCCGCCTGACACACACGACGTGACGGCTACCATTCAACGAGGTTTCAGACCAAGTGCGAATGCACCAAGCACCCGTACCAGTAGCCTCAGCCTGACCCCAAACACGATGAGCCTTAGCAAGGTCACGACGGGACACTTGCCAAATGTTCAAACAAAAGATTTATGCAAAGAACCGGATGGATCATGCCTGACAATATGACATCATAGACTGTGTGAAACCGAAACGGACGATCTCAACCAACCAATCGAAAGAGCCCAAACTAAGCAAATGTTACATTTTGTCATTACTTTTACTATAAAAGACAGTAGAATAGAGAGGGAATAGTTCTGCTGCTGAATGGCATATTTCCATGCTGACGGAGACGATGGTGACGACTGCTGTATTTCTGAATCTTTGACAGACTGAATTGCTGCCCAATCTCTTGATGAACCACGTAATTTAGGAGATCTATGGGCATTGATCGATATTTGCACGTCTCTGGTCCTTGACCCGATCTTTGGGACTGTAGCGTGCTGACGACTAAATTTGATGACTTAGAGGACGAACAATAGCGAGAATAGGTAAATATGGTGTTCTGTGATTTTCGTAATAATTAATAAATTTACTAGATGGAACTAAATTCTTGCATTATTTAGATAAACAAATTATTCATTAACAAGAAAATGTGTTTAGTCGTTTATTGAAGGGGAGTAGATCAGGAATTTTGAGTATGTTTAAACTGGACTAAATCATCAAACTCAATCCAACTAAATTGATCCGTCGATTTACGTGGAAGGAGTATCTTAATGATGAGCAGTAAAAAAGGGTATTAGTGTATAGAAGTGTAAATAAGTTTTCTCTCTATAGGATATAAGGTATTCCTTTCATGTCAGCGCTTGGAAACAGTTATTCCTCCCGTAAGAACAGGCCAGTGAGAAGCGAAGTGTGAATGTTGGTGTTATGGGCCCCACCAATGATTGTACAAGTGAATGTGTTAATGTGATATTTGGTCTGTGACGAAGGGAGGATATATTAGGTACAGAGTTTTGTCTTAATTCTCGATATCCAGATTTCCGCGCTGCACTTCACTGCGCTTCGGGGAGGCAGAAAGCCCACTAGACACCAGGGATTTTTTTAGAAAGTAAAAGTAAGGGTGGGGGCTGCCCAAAATGGGCATGCCCATGCCCCCACCCCCCACAATCATTACAGTCTTTCTGCCCCCCTGGGGGGCAGATGGGGCATTGGCCCCTAATCTGCCCCTTTGGGAAAGCCCACTAAACACCAGGGATTTGTTTTTAGAAGGCTTTTTTAGGGTGGAGGCTGCACGAAATGAGCACGCCAATGCCCCCACCCACCTGCCACCATTACAGTGTTTGTGCCCCCCCCGGGGAGCAGATGGGGCAAAACATAGTATGCCTAAACAGGCAAGGGTCATAAACGTAGTGCGCCTCACTATGTTTTGGACCCTTGCCTGTGGCGGGTCCTTGGGCCTCCCACACGAGTGAGGCACCGTTTTTATCGGGAGACCCAGGGGGATGCTGGGTGGTAGGAAATTTGTGTCAGCCCGGTGATGCCACAACTTTCCCACACAAAAATGTGTGAGAAAAGTGATTTTTTCAGCTAAATTTGAGGTTTGCAGGGCATTCAGGGTAAGGAAACGTTGAGGGATCCATGCAAGCCATACCTCCCTGGAATCCCCTGGGTGTCTAGTTTTCAGAAATGTGTGGGTTTGGTAGGTTTCCCTAGGTGGCCGCCGAGCACCGGGCCAAAAAACCAAGTGACCCCCTTGCAAAACCAGGCCGTTTTGAGTTAGGCAATTTTGATGTCGCCTCAATAGGTTTTGGACCCTTGCCTGTCGCGGGTACTTGGGCCTCCCACACGAGTGAGGCACAGTTTTTTTATGGAGACCCGGGTGAATGCTGGGTGGTAGGAAATTTGTGTCAGCACGGTGATGCCACAACTTTCCCACACAAAAATGTGTGAAAAAAGTGATTTTTTTCAGCTACATTTGTGGTTTGCAGGACATTCTGGGTAAGGAAACGTTGGGGGATCCATGCAAGCCATACCTCCCTGGAATCCCCCGGGTGTCTAGTTTTCAGAAATGTGTGGGTTTAATAGGTTTCCCTAGGTGGCCGCCGAGCACTGGGCCAAAAACCCAGGGGACCCTCAATACGTTCTGGGCCCTTGCCTGTCACGGGTACTTGGGCCTCCCACATGACTGAGGCACAATTTTTATCAGGAGACCCGGGGGAACATTGGGTGGTAGGAAATTTGTGTCAGCCCGGTGATACCACAACTTTCCCACACAAAAAATGTGAGAAAAAAGTGATTTTTTCAGCTAACTTTGAGGTTTGCAGGGCATTCTGGGTAAGGAAACGTTGGAGGATCCACACAAGCCATACCTCCCTCGAATCCCCCGGGTGTCTAGTTTTCAGAAATGTGTGAGTTTTGTAGGTTTCCCTAAGTGGCCGTCGAGCACGGGCCAAAAACCCAGGTGACCCCCCTTGCAAAACCAGGTTGTTTTGAGATAGGCAATTTTGATGTCCCCTCAATACGTTTTGGGCCCTTGCCTGTCACGGGTACTTGGGCCTCCCACACGAGTTAGGCACTGTTTTTATCGGGAGACCCGGGTCAACGCTGGGTGGTAGGAAATTTGTGTCAGCCCAGTGATACCACTACTTTCCCACACTAAAATGTGCGAAAAAAGTGATGTTTTTCAGCTAAGTTTGATGTTTGCAGGGGATTCTGGGTAAGTACATGTTAGGGGATCCATGCAAGCCATACCTCCCTGGAATCCCCCGGGTGTCTAGTTTTCAGAAATGTGTGGGTTTGGTAGGTTTTCCGAGGTGCAGGCAGAGCTATGGTTCAAAAACTACAGCTAGGCACTTTGCCAAAAAAGGGTAATTTTTCACAGCGAAATTGAGGTGTGTCCACGTTGCGTTTTGCATCGTTTCCTGTCGCAGGCACTAGGCCGACCCACACAAGTGAGGTACCATTTTTCTTGGAAGACTTTGGGGAACATGGGGTGGGTGGAAATTTGTGGATCCATGCAGATTCCAGAACTTTCCACCAGAGAAATGGGGGAAAATTTGTTTTTTAGGCAATTGTTTAGGTTTGCAAGGGATTCTGCGTAACAGAACCTGGTGGGAGGCAGTCAAGTCACGATTCCCCTGGGTTTCTAGTTTTCAAAAATGTATAGGTTTGCTAGGTTTCCCTAGGTGCCAGCAGACTTATGGTTCAAAAACTACAGCTAGGCACTTTGCCAAAAAAGGGTAATTTTTCACAGCGAAATTGAGGTGTGTCCACGTTGCGTTTTGCGCTGTTTCCTGTCGCAGGCACTAGGCTGACCCACACAAGTGAGGTACAATTTTTCTTGGAAGACTTTGGGGGAAACGGGGTGGGTGGAAATTTGTGGATCCATGCAGATTCCGGAACATTCCACCAGAGAAATGGGGGAAAATGTGTTCTTTTTGGCAATTGTTTAGGTTTGCAAGGGATTCTGGGTAACAGAACCTGGTGGGAGGCAGTCAAGTCACCCAATCCTGGATTCCCCTGGGTGTCTAGTTTTCAAAAATGTATAGGTTTGCTAGGTTTCCCTAGGTGCCGGCAGAGCTATGGTTCAAAAACTACAGCTAGGCACTTTGCCACAAAAAGGGTCATTTTTCACTGCACAATTGAGGTGTGTCCACGTTGCGTTTTGCACCATTTCCTGTCACGGGCACTAGGCCGATCCACACAAGTAAGGTACCATATTTCTCTGAAGACTTTGGGGAACAGGGGTGGGTGGAAATTTGTGGATCCACACAAATTCCAGAACTTTACACCACAGAAATGTGAGGAAAATTTGTTTTTTTTTACAAAAGTTTAGGTTTGCAAGGGATTCTGGGTAATAGAACCTGGTGAGAGGCAGTCAAGTCACCCCATCCTGGATTCCCCTGGGTGTCTAATTTTCAAAAATGTATAGGTTTGCTAGGTTTCCCTAGGTGCCGGCAGAGCTAGGGTTAAAAAACTACAGCTAGGCACTTTGCTAAAAAAGGGTAATTTTTTATTGTGAAAATATGGTGTGTTCAAGTTGGGTTTTGAGCCATTTCTTGTCGTGGGCACTATGCCTACCCACACAAGTGAGGTACCATTTTTATCGGGAGACTCAGGGTAATTCAGATTTGTAGAGGAACTGTTATTACCTATTGACTTTCGATGCATTTCTGCCTTCCAAATGAAAGACATTGTGCAAAAAAGAAGTCATTTTTAAAAATGACCGATAATTCTTATGCTAGTATGAGTATTCCCAATTTCAGAAATGTGCAAATATCTACTGTTTCTAAACTCTATATTTTGTTCCCATTTCAGAAATACATAGGTGTCTTTCATACCGATTTTTCCATGTACACATGTTTCCAGAATAATTGCTATATACCTGGTATATAATATAAAACCATTGCGAGTTGCTGCTCAGTTTTTGGCTCTGGGTCCGTCGGGTTCTTGGTAAACCTACAAGTACTATATATCCCCACAACCAGTAATGTCCAGCGGATGTAACGGTATATTGCTTTCAAAGAGCTGTCATAATTAGAAGAAGTTACAGGTGAAAACGTTGACACAAAAGGCTGTTTTTTTCAACTACTTTTCAATTTATCCTATATTTAACTGTTAGTTTCTATAAAGAAACCTTGATGGATCTACACAAATGACCCCTTGCTGAATTCAGAATGTTGTCTACTTCTCTAAAATGTATAGCTTTCCAGGATCCATTATTGCTTTTGTACCCATTTCTACCATTAACTGGAAGGAGGTTGAAAGCACAAAAAATAGCAAAAATAGGCTATGTCCCAGAAAAATGCCCAAACTGTGTAAAAAATGTTGGGTTTCTGACAAAAGTCTGGTATCCCCTAAAAGCTGGGAAAATGGTGATTTCCGCCCCCCTTTTTTGATAACATTTGCTGGGAAAAACCCAGACACTTTCATTTGCAGCCAGTTTTTCCCATTTTTCCCCCAAAAAACAAAATTTTTCTGTATTTGGCTCATTTCTGTGACCCCTCCAGGGGAATCCATAAACCCTGAGTACCTTTAGAATCCCCATGATGTTGGAAGAAAAGGACGCAAATTTGGCATGGATACCTTTTGTGTTCGAAAAGTTACAGGGGCCTCAGCGCACAATACCCCAAATAGCCAAAAAAAGACTTGGCACAGGAGGGGGAAAATGCCTGGCAGCGAAGGGGTTAACAAGCATTTAACAAGCTGTGAAATCCAATTTTGAAGGGAGCTATCTTCCTCAGCTGAAGGGCGGGCCTATCCACGCCTGTCAGAGCCCTGAGGAAGCTGGGCTGGGCCACCCCCATGAGGCCTGCATCTGGGGATCTCTGGGCCTGATATACTAACCCAGCAAGGGAGCCAAGGTCAATGTATTTCTACTTAGTTGTGCCGTATTGCTGCTATAGCACTCTTAAGCAGCTCTCTTGCTTATGTGGTTGCTCATAACTCTGTCCATCGCTGACTCAACCACTTCTTTAACGCTTGGTAGCTACCACCTCTTGCCACTACTTTTGCAGGATTTATTAAGAGGACAGACTGTGGCTAAAAGCTACCAAGAGGGACTGGGTCGTTTTCACGCTTCATCAGGAAACATGGGAAAGCGCACCTGCATGGGGAAAAAAACACATGTTACCATTGCAAATTGCATTGTCTGTATTGTCCCTCCAACCAACCTCCATTGACAGGATGCCTCAGAGGGCAATAGGTGTAGTAGCCACAGTAATCGAACTTACTGAAAGGCGCCTATCACTAACTCCAGACCTAGCTTTACCACTTGTAAGTCATGAGGCCTCAAGTTCTCCATCAGCCTTGGCTTTGGACTCTCCAACACTCCATCCAAGGCCACGTGCTTTGACACATATTGCCGAGTCACATCCGGAGGGTGCTCATGCTAGAAAAGGGAAACCCAAACCTGCTGCAATCGCGGCGCCCAAACGCAAGAAACGCTTTGTGGTGCAAATGGCGATTAGTGACTCTGGGGATGCCAGAACAGGGGCCCCACTTCAACCAGGTGCGGAACAACCAGTATGGGTGACCAATTTGGTGGTGGACTGATAGGCCCAAGTAAGGACTATTGTGAAGGATGAACTCAATATTTTGATGGAGCGGGTAGATAATCTCTCAGCATTGGTTGGGTTATGGGTTGGAAAGTCAGAGGCTATTTTAAGGGGGAATGAGTCTGCAAACTCATATTGTTTAAAAACACGACCACCACTTTAACTGCCAACTTCACTAATCAGTAAGGCGTGGATAAACATATGAGCAACCCTGCCATGCCAGGATTAGATGCTAATACCCACTCCCAGGGGCACAGCCAAGGGATAGAGATAGGAAGCATTTATAGGCCTCCTACAGCAAGGCCACAATAGGGGTTTAGTAACATGGGTGGCGTTAGGTCTGCCCCACAAGTAGAAAGCAATGAAACGAGGTCAGCCTTGCCATGCATTAATCTTCCCCCGGCCTCAACACCCTATGTAATCATATTAACTGGAGTCCCAGAGCTCAACAAGGGGTGCAGGGAACCTCAATCTGATCTAAAAAATAAATGCATCTTTTGGTTAGCCAAGCATGGGCAATTTTCCTATAAAGATCCAGATGAAATCCTTATGACACGAAGGGTGGGTTGGGTGGGCTGGAGTCCGAAAGATGACCCCGGGGATTGTGTTGTGATAAACTTTAGAAACCCAATGGTTGTGGAAACCCTCCTAAATTGCAAACACCGAAGGGAGATGGGGGGCATTGGGTCCTTCCCACTGGGCTATGCTTTTTCCCCAGGGCTTACATCACACAATAGTAGAAGAGATGGTTATGAGAGGGGTTGTAGAATCAGAACAAGCAGTTTGCTATTCTGGGACAGGACCAACCTAGCCCACTATTCTACAATCTACCAGTATCAAATAGATTCAACCCCTTAGAGTTAGTAGATTGACTTCTGAGCACCGGACGCCCATATGAGATATCTGATTGCCAAAAGGAGAAGCTAGGGGGCCCATTTCAACAGGGTGAGCCTGCATAGTGGAGAGGGATTCTAAAGCAGAAGGTGGCACAGGTGATGGCATATGTGGGTGGAGAGAGAGGTGTAGAATGTGGAGAAAGGAGGAAGGCCCCGACTCGTCCACCATTGCCTGATCCAGCCGAACAGGGTTCACAAGCATCAAAAGACCAACACTGGGTAGCTGAAAATTCACCATCCATCCTACCAGGCCAACACGACCCCAGTAATGGCTTATGGCCAAAGGGGTTGGAGGTGACTAATCAACCTCCCCAGAACTACACAGTGAATTGTGACATTCAGTCCCTTGATCCAGATAACCGTGTGGGCCCCCCTAGGTTGCAGCTTCTTTCCTGGAACATAGTTGAACTCATCACCAAATTAGATATCCCAGAGTGGGGGATATTATTTATAGAACAACATAACATCTGCTTGTTCCAGGAAACATGGGCTAGGGTGGACTCACACAGACTGGGTTATGCATTTTTTAGTATTGCAGCCACTCATTGGGGCAGGGCAAGACCATCAGGGGTATTGTGCACCTGAGTTGGTGTGCATCTGGGCAGCACAGCGAAACAGTTAGAGACTGCATCATGTGATAACCTCTGTATCTTTCTGACCTTTCCTACAAAGATCAGAATTGCCCTGATCAATGTTTGCTCACGGCCGGTCTCCTATGGCCAAGAGTCAACGACCCTTGCCTAACTGACTACCCTTCTCCTAACAATCCCTGATAACTTTGGATAATCATAGGTGGGGATTTCAATTGCCAGTTCGAACCATTGAATGGCCTGGTTACAGGCACCCCCAATGAGGAGGGCTTATATTGGCCCATCCCAGAGCCCAACATTCCACCAACACGGGCATGGACTCCATTGGTGTTGCAGATGAACACCCTTACACTGAAGTTCTCACAAAGTTCTCACAAAGAGTGTGTAATGCTCGTACAATATCTGATATCCAGGGAAATTATTCCTTCAACAGACCAGGGCACGCCTCTATCATAGATTACATCTTGGTAGACACTAATTCCTGGCACAGGGTGCTAGATTTCAAAACCATGCCCCGTTATGATAGTGACCATAACGCTCTTATCATAGAGGTAGCTTCGCCATGTGCTAGAAATGTATCTGAACCATCACCACCACCTGACTCTAGATTAACATTGTCCAATGGCAGGAGAAGAGTCCGCTGGGGAGAATTCTCTCATTTGCAAGAAAAGCTGGCCTCCCTATACCAATCAATTATTCAATTTCTCAAGGTTGCAAACCAACTCACTGGGAACAATGGCACCCCTATTTCCCACTCAAAATTTTTTGACAACCACCAAGATCTACTTGCCACTATGGCTGCCATTTTCCCACCCCAATAAAAGGTCCAGGGTGACCAGAAAGGCTTGCCACCCATGGTACAATAAAAGCTGTGGAGTAGCCAAGTCATTCCCGCTATTAAAGCAAATGACAGGCCATTGATTAGGGAAAAAAGGGTAGTTTACAAAAGTGCCATTGCAAAGAGAAAAAGTAGCTGGAACACCAAAAATGGGATACCCTTAGAAGCTCCCTAAATAATGATGACATGAGATCTTTTTGGAATATGGTCAATTCGGGAGACCAAGAAGTTAATTGGCCATAGAACCTAATATTGGGGAGGATATATGGAGGGCACATTTTAAATCCGAATACCTAAGGGTAGAGGATGAAGACAGACCAATGACCAATACACACATGCCCCCTGAGTCAACTTCTTTAGCCACACCTCTGATCTCCCTTAATGAGATTACTGATGCATTGGATAAGATAACACCAGCTAAGGCTCCTGGGCTGGACAAGATACCCGGGGACCTCTTTTGTTCTGAACCTACCGTCTGGGCGCCCTATTTGTGGTCTTTGTGCAATGCCATCTTGCAGGGCATGGCGGTTTCTACCACCTGGGTGGGGGCCGAAATTATTCCAATCTTTAACAAGCATTTGCAATGCAATAGGTCTCGCATTTATACGAGTTTGAGCTATTGACATTGCAAATAACAATGCCTTTTATTTTTGTTTTCGTTATTAAAACATAAATATGAAAACAAAACTAAAAGCCATTGTCATTGACAATGCCAATACCTCAAACACACGTAAATGCGAGACCTATTGCATTGCAAATGCTTGTTTTTTTTACATTGAGTATTAACATTTGAAATAACTAACTTTATTTTCGCTCTATTGGGGTGCCACAAAGCCACAGAGATATGATGTACTTACTCGATGTTGTGCTGTTTGAATCAGGTGGTTTAATGTTATCTGCACCACTCGAATACATTTCGGGATCCCAGGTAAGTGACTTCCTGTGCCTGTCCTCGAGTTTTCAAACTTTGTCGTCACAGAGACCACTTAGCTGTCAGTGCTGACACATTGCATTCTAATATCATAACGTAGCATACAACATTTAGACCCGTTTTTAAAGGCAGTGTTGTATTTTAACAGGAAGTAGAATTCTGTCTTACTGCTGGTCAGACTGACGCACATATTCTGAGGGCGCCGGACAGGCACCGGCCGCACCTGTGTGCCAAGGCGGTGGGCGGGCCATGGAACCCTTTGTGCTGCACTGTACCCGTTATCAGACACCATCTGCCATGTTGTAAGAGCGAACACAACATACTGCTTCCAACGCCGGCATCAGCGGCAGAAGAGCAAACACACCCCGCTGCCCTGCCTCAGCCCTGGCGCCTGGCTCCGGGAAGCCCAGCCTGGACACCGCCGCCGGGCTTCCGACAGACAGGCGAGCACAGGGCACTAACACGGTATATTATGTGGGCATTGTAGGGGGATCTGTAGATGCAAAGATGGAAATCAGTGTAGGCTGACATGTCACTGAAGGGAAAAAACAAAGTCTCTTTATAGAGTGAGCACTGGGCTGACTTGGTTTGCAGATGTGCTGAACAAAGACAGCATAAAAGGGTGTATTCATTCATCCAATAAAGCGGTTACTGCTATGGGCTAGCACCTTCGAAGCACTAAGGATGGATGGTAGGATGTAATCTTAATAATGCTAACTCAGTGGTTCAGATGACTCCCAGTGTGGAATGAAAGACTGAGACGACTCGCATGGATTTCAACCTGTGAATCAAATGTCTCTCTCCTCTTGGTGCCTTCAGCGAGTCGAACAAACAACTGGATTCCAGCCCCTGACTCAAGGCCATGACTCGGCTGGATCTGCGCAGCAAAGCGGCCGTGCGGCTGCGAAATTGAAAGTGATCGCGATCAAAGCGGCCGTGAAAGTGAAAGTAAAAGCGGCGCGCGCGCCCGCGCACATGCACTGTAGCTCTAGGCTGGCCTGGTAGCACTTTTTGGAGCCCACATACAAAATGTCTCTTCGAGCCAGCGCATGCGCTGGGCTCAGCGAGACCTAAAAAGGGTTCTCCGCTTATCCCTGCCAATTATCGCCCTATTAGCCTTATAGATGTAAGCCAGAAAATATTTGCCTGTGTACTTTTGGGGTGACTTCAGACCTCGATGGAGGAGTATAATATTCTCACTCCCCTCCAAGCTGGGTTCAGAGAAAAGATTTCCACAACTGATCAAATCTTTAGGCTACAACTATTTTATTGGAAATCAGTGTCCGTAGAATGTGGCAGTCTCTATTTAATATTTGTGGACCTTAAATCTGCATTTGATCTGGTTCCAAGGGACAAACTATGGGCAATTTTATTGGCTATGGGAGTCCCTGAGTATCTTTGCCATCAGTTGAAACGCTTACATGAGAGCAATTTTGCCCAAATTAGAAATGGTAAAAACAGTGAACTCTCAGCCCCCTTGCCTGTAGAGAGAGGTGTTTGCCAAGGCTGTGTCCTGGCCCGACCCTCTTTTGCCTTTTCATCAACGGCTTAGTTGAGTCATTGATAGCAGGGAAGGACATTGATTCCCCAGGCTAGCGTATCGTAAAATACCAGCCATGATTTTTGCAGACGACACCCTCTTGCTCTTGAAATCACCTATGGGAATCTAGAGGGCCCTTGACATCTTTAGTGTTTTCTGTAGAAACCGGGGTCTGGAGATCAATCTTCAAAAAACCAAGTATATGGTATTCAATGCGAGCAATAGTACCCGACCAAACCCTCGTCTGGAAGGAAGGAGAAACAACCTTTACATCGCGGTCATTAGACCGCAATGGCTTTACAATGAGGTTGTTACAACGGCCGCGTTGTTACAATGCGATGCCATTACTACGCAAGTCATTACATCGACTTGCAGTAGATGGCGCTGTAGCATAAGGATTAGTATAATTTACTATTCCAACACCTTCCCTACTGTTGTGTAGGCTGGAGATGGAATAGTAAATTATACATTCCTAATGTTACGGCGCCATCAACTGCAAGTTGATGTAATTACTTGCGTGTTACGGGCATCGGGTTGTAACAACGCGGTCGTTGTAACAACCATGTTGTTACATACCGCGTAGTAAAAGCATGTGTTGTAACATGCTATATTCGGAAGGAAGACCACTAGAGAGGGTGTCCACCTTTGAGTACCTCGGGATCACGCTTACTGTGAAAATGGACTGGGCTGCGCAAATAAAGAAAGCAAGTCTAAAGTTGGCCCATACAAGGGGGGTATCTCAAAGGTATATAGGAGCTGCGCTCATAAATTCGTTGGCCCGGCAGTGGAAATCTACAAACTCCAAGCCAGGAGCGCTGCCCTGTATGGTGCTGAAATTTGGGGTCACTGTCCACCTGGCTCCCTATTGAGCATCGAGAACTCCTACACCAGGCAGCTAGTGGGTCTTCATTCCAGCTCCCCATTAACACCTCTCTGCATGGATCTTGGGATCAGACCTATTGCAGACGAAGCCGCTCTCAGACCTCTTTTTCTTTGGCAACGTCTGTGGAGCACCCCTGAATTGGCTGTATACAGGGACCAGCTGAGTGAAGTTATGGGCCTACAAGGTGCGGGCAAACTAACTTGGTTAGTGTATATTAGGAATACCTTTGTGGCTATGGATAGGGGTAACCTGTGGAATAACGCTGAGGAAACCTGCCTCGCGACTTTTAGGAAGGTTCTGATGGAGAGTTAAAGAGAACATAAACTTGCTCAGTTACAGAGGAGTTCCACACCTGGCCGATTGACCCTTAGGTTTCTGGAAGTAAAAGAACAATATAGACTAGTAACTGTTTTGGATGACAACCAGCCGCTCCTTGCCAAGAAGCTATATCTTCAATTCAGACATGGGGTGCTATTGTTGCGAACCTTTACAATTAAGTGGGCAGGTTCATCCAACCTAGTTTGCCCAGCGTGTAATAACACAGAGGAGATGGAATATCATGTGTTATTTTTTTGTCAAGGTTATAAGAGGGCAAGGACTCGATGGCTCCTCCAGTTATGCAGAAACCTGGGATCCAGACATTGTAGCGAGGTTTTTAGGCTACTGAAATACTATACTCATATGCCTATTGTGTTCTCCATTTCACTCTTTCTAGTTTCTATGTGGTGCACCCGCAGAGCCATCCTAAAGAAGATCCTTCAGGCCTGCCTGGCTCATTGTTATTTATCATGCAAATTGGGCCCTGTTCTTTCCCCTCCTAAAAATCAACAAATCATTTCATGGCTCTTTAGGATTCTTTTTTTAACTATCTGGTGCTCCATGCAGAGCAATGGCTATTTTTTATGAGCTGATTGTAATGTACTGTATTTTTATCTGTGCTTTAATGGCCATATAGGCCGAAATAATGTTTTTATGATGATTATGATGATGAAAGTTCAGTAAATTAACTGATTGACCAGTCCTAGTTCCAGTTAATGGACATGATTGCCTGTCCCTGTCCATACTGCAGCATCACGGAAACTTTCCAGCCAGAAAGATTCCACTATGCAAGCATAAAAGCAGCAGCAAACTCAGTATTTTGTCACAGTTCGCGTTGCACCAGGAAGCCCAAATCGTCAGTCTCTGTACCGCAAGATGGGGAAAGGGGAGATGAACAAGATAGAAACAGCCTCTGTTCAGAGTTTAGGCACTTAAACTGCATCGGTTTCTGGTTTACACCCCTTGACATCACCAAATGTTTGGACCACTCTGTCCCATTGGTTAGTTTCAGTAGGATGAGATTGTGCAGTAGGTATAAGTATACAATCCAGAGGAATTAGGTAATTAATTACTTGCCATTTTCCTTAGGACCACTGTACTTTAGTCATATGATTGGTTGTTACACTTAGGAAATAGGCAAATTCATGTTCTCATCCTTTGTCAGTCTTTTCCCAAGCACGTGCTCTAGAAGTAACAATTTTGTTGTAAGTCTAGTCAAGTAAGCCACAAATGGGAAAATATTAATTGAATGTTAGCACAGAATTAGAAACTTTATGAAAAGTTCACATAGGCTGAAGACTATTTAGTTCATAACTTCATACTAGGAAAGAAAAGCAGGTTTTAAGGCATCATAAAACACAGCTTTTGCATGATGAATTTGTGCTACAATCTGAATCTAACATTATTTAAACAGTGCATTAGTTCTTCAATTAGACAGATTAATGATTTGTAATTATATCATGGAAGTATAAGGTACCCCTTAAACTTTTTTAACACTTCATTATTATTTTGCATATAATTTGCAAGTCTCTTTGAAAATTATATAGGTTAATGCATCACTCAGGATTTGAAATGCATATTTAAAATAGACCTTCACATAGCACAAAATATAACATCTCTTGTATAGCATCTATTTCTCTCATCAATATCAGTGCCCACATTACAAATTCTTGTGTTATTAACCATTTTTCTAACACATACATTTCTATTTTATCATTTGTTTACTACATTCATCAATGTATAAAGAAAACATATACCAATATATTTGTTAAACTTGACATTAGCTTATTGGTGATGAAGTGTCATCAGAAAGCTACGTCTAACATTCTGCATGCCTTTACGATGCAGTATTCCAATTCAGGCTTCATTTGAGTGTTTTCTTTAAACTCGATAACCTATCACACATTTGTCATTACAGTAAAATAATGTCACAAATCATTTTTCCAGGGTGAAATTGTAGAGATAGATGAAAGATAACGTCTATGCTCTATCATCATCAGAACAAGAGTATGTTCTAAAGCAGCTGAGAACTAATCTAAAATAAGTGGGATTTTTTATACATATTGATTGGGATTTATATATCTTTTTTATATAGTATGGGCAACACACTACGCTATGTGCTCTGGTGGAATAGGTTCAATGAGCCTATATCAGCTCTCAGATAAAACACTTTTCTGAAGACTGCCAAAGCAAACACAGCCTACTTTGTGCAAGTTAGATAACTTGAACATCAACAAGAGAGGTGGATTAATTTCCAAATGATCTCCTCAGTGGATTGCAACTAAACATATGAGATCTCGCTTAACTGGCCAAAGTAAATAAGTATGTAAGTGAGAAATGGTTCAGTTCCTTAACTCTTTCCGTGCGTTGGACGCCCGGGAGCCGTCCGACGTCACGGTGGGCGCGTGCATCGGTCGGCTCCCAGCCGTCCTAGCACCCACCCATGGGGGAGTGCTGGTGCTCACCCCGTGGGTCGCCCTTTAAGGTGCCCCCACTGGGGAAGGCAGGGGAAGCCTTAACCCTGCCTCCCCCTGCCCGCCTCCACGTCATCTAATGACTCGCACACTAAGATCATCAGGGGATTCCCAACGCGCTGGAAGCCATTTCCTTCCAGCATATCAGCAGGAGAGGAGGTAAGTTTCTCTTTGGGGAGGGGGGCATTTAAACAAAAGAGGCATCGGGGAAAGGAAAGGGTTTTCCTGTCCCCTGATGCCTCTTTTGAGCATTCCTGCAGCACGATTGTGCGATCGTGCAGCAGGAATGCCCACTAGACACAAGGGAATCTTTTTTTTTTTATTGGTAAAAGTGATTAACTTGTTACGGGGAGCGGCCTCTTAGGCAAGGGTTGCTCCCCTTTTGGGGGCAATGTTTTCCAGCTGTGTCTGCCCCCTGGGGGGGGCAGATCTCGCCATTTGTTTTTACGTGGCCCACTAGACCACCAGTGATTCATTTGTGGGGAGTGGCCATTGGGCAAAAGTCACTCTCCTTTGAGGGCAATGTTTGTGGCTGTGTCTGCCCCCCAGGGGGGTAGATCTCGCCATTTAAAAAATAAATCAGGCCCACTAGACCACCAGGGATTTGTTTGTGGGGAGCGGCCCCTTGGGCAAGGGCCGCTCCCCTTTGGGGAGCATTAATTTGGCTGTTTCTGCCCCCCTCGGGGGCAGATCGTCGAATTTGTCTTTTTTTGTATGGCCACTAGGCCACCAGGGATTTATTTGTGAGGAGTGGCCCCTTGGGCAAGGGTCGCTTCCCTTTGGGGGCAATGTTTTTGGCTGTGTCTGCCCCCCAGGGGGACAGATCTTGCCTTTTTTTTTAATCGGGCCAACTAGACCACCAGGGATTTGTTTGTGGGAAATGGGCCCTTGGGCAAGGGTCGCTCCCCTTTGGGGATCATTAATTTGGCCGTTTCTTCCACCCTAGGGGACAGATCAGCTGATTTTGTTTGTTGTATGGCCACTAGTCCACCAGGGATTTTTTTTTTTATGTGGGGTCGCTCCCCTTTATGGGAAGATGATTGTGGCCATTTCTGCCCTATTTGGGTGGCAGTTCAGCAGTATGTTTTTAGGCCCATCTGCCCCCAAGTGGGTGGGGGGGCAGAAGCCACTAGACACCAGGTTTTTTTTTAATTTTGGTGTTGGGGAGTGGCCTCTTGGCTAAGGGTTGCTCCCCTTTTACGGGGATGAATATTTTATTTATACTCTTAGGCCCACCTCCCCTTTAGCTTGGCTGGTGGATTGTGTGTGGACTGGTGCATTATTTTCATATGTGATTGAAATGGTTTTTTTCTCCTTTTTATTCTAGTGAAAGCTTTTGATTCTTGTTTAGGGTTTCGGCAGTAGTTGTTCTGCAGTTTTGCGTAGTTGCATTTATTTGGTAAGAAAAACAGGTTTTTGTGTTTACTCCAAATGAGTATTATTTTCATGCATGAAAGAATTTGGCATAATGGCCCTGAACGCACTATGATTAATACAATACTGTGGGTAGCATGTCGGTTGGATCTAGTATCCATTAATGCAGTATGTCTGGGAGTGGAGCGTTTCATACACGCTACCCACAGTATTGTATTAATCATAGTGCATTCAGGGCAAGGCACAGCCCAGTTCTGCACGCAGCATGAGAAGTTTGTTAAAAACCGATTACATTACGAGAAACACGGTGTGTATACCACCCCTTACAATGTTATAAATAATTGCCTTTTGTTGGTTTTGCACCCGGGACTAACAAAGTTAGACTTTAAGGAAAGACTTTATAGATTCAAGACTCCACATACGGCGAGTTCTCCGCAACAATTGTGATACTAGAGGACAGTGGTAACAGAGAGTAAACACACAGGTCGACACGCAGAAATGTATGTACATGCATCAAGTTCAGATCGATGTTAATCGCACAGATGAATGTTGATTGTTTTATGTGTGATGAAGTGTATCATGGGTATTGCAGTTCATGGGGTAGTTTAACGGGGGCTGGGTGACTAATTAGTTTGTTACGTAGGTGGTGGAGCATAGGTGGTTTGAAAGTAGGCTGAAATGGAAGGTCTGCTATACGCATAATAGAATACTGCCTGCGGCGTACATCGAGCGGTGAGGAGATTATGGAGTGAGCAGGTACGCGTTGAGTGGAGTGATTAAGATTTAAGGGACACGTGTAAAACATAGAGACTTGGTATAGCTTGAAGTTAAGAACCGCGAAAGAAGGGCGCAGATAAACGTTTGATATGTGACGAGAGTAGAGAGGACGTCATTTATTAGAAGGCGAGTTAAGAACGAGTTTCAGTACACGGGTATAAGAGGGGGTCAGAGGAATTGTCGTTTGTCAAGCAAGTCTGATATCAGAGGGAATGTGGGATGCTATATTGGTTCAATTCAGCTCGGGGGAGGAGGAATCATAATTAGAGGGTTACGGGGAGCGTGCACATGGTCTTTTTTTCATTGCAACTGATAGTTTTGTTAATTCACTTTAATTGACTGCTTGAATGCAAAAGTACATAATCGCCAGATATAATGTTACAATCTAGTAATAATGTGTTTTCGGAAATTGTTGATTTACAGTTACGCCTGACGAAGGGCTGATAACACAGCCTGAAATGCATTGGGTTCCTAATAAAGAAATGCTGCTCTGAACTATTTTTGTATTTGGAACGTATTCCCGAAGAGGTCCGGATGGGCACACGTGAATATGTGAAGCATCCAAAATACATTGTTACATATGTGGAAAAGAATAACGCGATGAAGAAAGCTTGAGAAATATGGTGGATTAAGATTGGACAAAATTTTGAGTAAATGCAAAGGATGAATCGTCGGTTGGATCTAGTATCCATTAATGCAGTGTCTCTGGGAGTGGAGCGTTTCATACACGCTACCCACAGTATTGTATTAATCATAGTGCATTCAGGGCAAGGCACAGCCCAGTTCTGCACGCAACATGAAAAGTTTGTTAAAAACGGATTACATTACGAGAAACACGGTGTCCATACCACCCCTTACAACAGATTGAAAGATTGCCACTTTCCTGATTTAATTCCTCCCATGCCCCAAAAAACAATCCCTGTAAGAGATGTAGAGTCTGTTTGCGAAGAGGTGTGCGGAAGGAGAGTTGTATGCACTGTGCTGACTGTCATTCTAATCCTGGGCTGTGTGTGCCCAAATGTTTCAGATTGTATCACACTCAAAATAGTTTTTGGGAGCAACCGTGAGTCTAATAGTGTACTGCCTGCTCTGTATTGTTTTATATAGTTGTTTCACGTTTGGCAATAGAATTATGTCTTTAGTTACTGCTGTTGTTTTTGTAGTTATAGTTTTGTATCTAGTTGCAATTGGTTTGTGTGTTTCTTTCTTGCTAAAACAAATTTAATGATGGTGTGCGTGGACTGGCACTTGGCTGGCGGTGTGAGTGGACTGGCACTTGGCTGGCGGTATGCGTGGACTGGCGCTTGGCTGGCGGTGTGCTTGGACTGATGCTTGGCTGGCAGTGTGCGTGGACTGGTGCTTGGCTGGTGGTGTGCGTGGCCTGGCGCTTGGCTGGCAGTGTGCATGGACTGGCTCTTGGCTGGTGGTATGTGCGGGCTGGCGCTTGGCTGGCTGTGTGCGTGGACTGGCGCTTGGCTGGAGGGGTGTGTGGTCTGGTACTTGGCTGGTAGTGTGTGTGGGCTGGTGCTTGGCTGGCAGTGTGAATGGACTGGCACTTGGCTGGCAATGTGCATGGGCTGGTGCTTGGCTGGCAGTGTGCATGGGCTGGTGCTTGGCTGGCAGTGTGGGTGGGATGGTGCTTGGCTGGCAATGTGTGTAGGTTAGCATTTGGCTGGCAGTGTGTGAGTAGTGACTTGCTGCTGGTCATTACACACTCTGCTAATCAAACGCCACTGCAGACACTATGTCAACCACCAGCCGGTGTAATTGCTGTGTCAGTCATGTGGGCGTATGAAAGTCATGGGCTCTTGAATGGCGCTGTCTGTTGATGTGAATGTTGTAATGTGCTGGGCTCATGGCTGGCGGTTTGAATGGTCTTGTGTGTCACGTATGAAAGGTGTATGAATGGCCTGTAAAGAGGTTGGTGCCTTGCCGTGGCTTTACAGCTCACGAGCTATAAGTGATTGGTTCAGGATTTTAACCTTTTAAATATTAACAGTGCATTTTCTTTTTGTGAAATCTCGTTAATAGAATTTTACGCTGTGATCCTTCACTCACCCTCGTGCCAAATCCAACCAGTATGTGTGAGAACTTAAGGAATTGTTCATTTTGAAGGAATATTAGTCTTTACTGTCTCTTTCTGCCAGAGTTTACATTGTCTTCACATTGTCTGCGGATGTGAGTGTTGTAATGTGCTGCGGCCGCAGCTGGTGGTGTGAAAGTGTGTGTCAAGTATGAAAGGTGTATGAATGGCCTGTAAAGAGGTTAGTGCCTTGTCGTGGCTTTACAGCTCACGGGTTGTGAGTCATTGGTTCAGGTTTTTAACTATTAACATTGTATTTCCTTGTGAAATCTCTTGTTAATAAAATATAAATTTTGAACCTTTCACTCACCCTCGTGCCAAATCCAACCAGTATGTGTGTGAATTTGAGGAACAGGTGGATAGGCAGTCATATTTGTCTCATCTGTCTTTCTGTGCTGAGGTTTAGTCTGTCTCTAGGGAAAATTTACCAACTTTAAATATTTCTGTAAAGTAAAAAAAAAATGGGGAGTGCTGTGTGGTGTGCCTCGCATGGATCCCAATAAGTTTTTTTACTCACAATGCCATGCAAACCTCAAAATGTGACCATATTCACACATTTTCCTTGCATTACTGTGTCATAATATTCTGTTGTTAGAAAAACCACAATTCTCCTACCACCCAGCATTCCCCCCCAGGACTCCCGATAAAAATGGTACCTCACTTGCATGGGTGGGTCAAGTACCCGGGACAGGCAAGGGCCCAAAACCTATTGAGGCGACATCAAAATTACCTATCACAAAACAACCTGGCTTTGCAAGGGGTGTCCCCTGGGTTTTTGGCCCCGGGCTCGGCGGCCATCTAGGAAAACCTACCAAACCCACACATTTTTTTAAACTAGACACCCTGGGGAGTCCAGTGAGGAATAGCTTGTGTGGATCCACCAACGTTTCCCTACCCAAAATCACCTGGAATTTAGCAAAAAAAATCACTTTTTCCCTACATTTTTGCGTGGGATCACCGTGCGGGCACAAATGTCCTACCACCCAGCGTTCCCCTTGTTCTCCCGAGTAAAATGATACCTCACTTGTGTGGGTGGGCCAAAGGCCTGTGCCTGGGAAGAGTCCAAAACATAGGGATTAAGGGTATAGCACAGAGATTTCTAAGCACTACATTTTAAAAAAAAATAAGATTTTAGCCAAATCTGCTTTGGACACCCACACAAGTGAGGTATCATTTTACTCGGGAGACTGAGGGGAATGCTGTGGGGTAGGACATTTGTGCCAACACGGTAATTCCAGGCAAAAATATGTGGAAAATTGTTTTTCTTCTGCTAAATTTGAGGTTTGTAGGGGATTCTGGGTAGGGAAATGTCGGGGGGTCCATGCAAGCCATACCTCATTGGACTCCCCAGGGTGTCTAGTTTTCAGAAATGTGTGGGTTTGGTAGGATTCCCTAGATGGCGGCGAGCTGGGGGCCAAAAAACGAGGTTCCACCCTCAAAACCAGGTAGTTTTTTTATAGGTAATTTTGAAGTCTCCACAGTACGATTTGGGCCATTTCCTGTTTCAGCCACTATGCCTACCCTCACAAGTGAGGTACCATTTATATCGGTAAACCTGTGGAAACTCTGGGTGGTAGGAAATTTGTGTATGCCCAGTGAACTTACAACTTTCCCACACAGAAATGTGTGAAAAATATGTTTTTTTTCAGCAAAACTTGAGGTTTGCAGGGGATTCTGGGTAGGAAAACGCTTGGGGATCCACACAAGCCATACCTTCCTGGACTACCCTGGGTGTCTAGTTTTCAGAAATGTGTAGGTTTCTCTAGATGGCCGCCGAGCCCAGGGCCAAAAAACAGTTGCAAAACCAGGTTGTTTTGAGATAGGTAATTTTGATGTCGCCGCAATAGGTTTTGGGCCCTTGCCTGTCGCGGGTACTTGACCCTCCCACGCGAGTGAGGTACCATTTTTATTGGGAGACCTGGGCAAACACTGGGTGGTAGGAAATTTGTGAATCCATGCAGAGTCCAGAACTTTCCCACACAGAAATTTGAAAAAAAGTGATTTTTTTTCAGCTAAATTTGAAGTTTGCAGGGGATTGTGGGTAGGAAAACGTTGGGGGGTCCATGCAAGTCATACCTCGCTGGACTCCCCAGGTGTCTAGTTTTCAGAAATGTGTGAGTTTGGTAGTTTCCCAAGATGGATGCCGAGCCTGGGGCCAAAACCCCAGGTGATCCCCCCCTTGCAAAACGAGGTTGTTTTGTAATCGGAAATGTTGATGTCGCCTCAATAGGTTTTGGGCCCTTGCCTGTCGGGGGTACTTGACCCTCCCATGCGAGTAAGGTACCATTATTTTCGGGAGACCTGGGGAAACGCTGGGTGGTAGAAAATTTGTGGATCTATCCCACACAGAATTCTGAGAAAAAAGTGATTTTGTTCAGCTAAATTTGAGGTTTACAGGGGATTCTGGGCAGAAAAACGTTAGGGGGCCCACACAAGCTATGCCTCGCTGGACTTCTCAGGGTGTCTAGTTTTCAAAGATGTATAGGTTTGCTAGGTTTCCCTAGGTGACGGCAGAGTAAGGGTTCACAATCTACAGCTAGGCACTGTCCAAAAAAAAGGGTCAGTTTTCACTGGGAAAATGTGGTGTGTCCACGTTGAGTTTTGGGCCGTTTCTTGTCGTGGCCTACCCACACAAGTGAGCTACCATTTTTCTCGGAAGCCTTTGGGAAATGCGGGGTGGGTGGAATTTTGTGGATCCACGCAGATTCCAGAACTTTCCACCACGGAAATGTGAGGAAAATCAGTTTTCAGTGGAATTTTGTGGAGGTTTGCTAGGTTTCCCTAGGTGCCGGCAGAGCTAGGGTTCAAAATCTACAGCTAGGCACTTTGCAAAAAAGGGTCAGTTTTCACTGTAAAAATAGCGTGTGTCCACTTTGCGTTTTCAGCTGTTTCCTGTCGCGGGCACTTGGCCTACCCACACAAGTGAGGTCCCATTTTTATCGAGAGACTTAGGGTAATACAGAATTGTAGAGCAACTGTTATTACCTATTGACTTTCGCTGCATTTCTGCTTTCCAAATGAAAGACAATGTGTAAAGAAGAAGTCACTTAGAAAAAGGTCCTATAATTCTCGTGCTAGTATGGGTACTCACAACTTCAGAAATGTGCAAATATCTACTGTTTCTGAACTCTATATTTTGTTCCAATTTCAGAAATACATAAGTGTTTTTCATATCGATTTTTCCATGTATATATTTTCTCATAATAATTGCTATATACCCGGTACATAATAAAAAACCATTGCCTGACGCTGCTCAGTTATTGGCTCTGGGTTCGTCGGCTCCTTGGTGAACCTACAAGTCCTATATATCCTCACAACCAGAAAGGTCCAGCGGATGTAGTGGTATATTGCTTTCAAACAGCTGTCATAATTAGAAGAAGTTACATGTGAAAACGTTAGCAGAAAAGGCTGGTTTTTTTCAACAAATTTTCAATTTTTCCTAAATTCAACTGTTAGTTTCTATGAAGAAACCTTGAAGGATCTACACAAATGACCCTTTGCTGAATTCAGAATTTTGTCTATTTTCCTAAAATGTATAGATTGCCAGGATCGATTATTACTTTCATACCCATTTCTACCATTAACTGCAAGAAGGTTGAAAGCACAAAAAAATAGCAAAAATAGGCTATATCCCAGAAAAATGCAAAAAATATTGGTTTTCTGACAAAGGTCAGTCCCTAAAAGCTGGGAAAATTGTGATTTCAGCCCCACAAACCCCTTGTTGATACCATTTGCAGGGAAAACACTGACACTTTTATTTGCAGCACTTCTTTCCCATTTTTCATCAAAAAACCCAAATTTAGCTGTATTTTGGCTAATTTCTGGGGCCCCCTCCAGGGGAATCCACAAACCCTGGTTACCTTTAGAATCCCCATGATGTTGGAAGAAATGGACGCATATTTGGCTTGGATACCTCATGTGGTCAAAAAGTTACAGGGGCCTAAGCGCGAACTACCCCAAATAGCCAATAAAAAGGCTTAGCACGGGGGGGAGGCATAGCAACAAAGGGGTAAATGACAAAATATTCATACTCCCCTTGGAACTATATGCTTCCAAAGATTCACTAAACAATATCAATGCGAACTGGTAGACTGATATTATCCGGCTGTAGCTCATCTTGGGACCATTCATGACCGTAAATGGACTTTTTCATTAAAGACTTGGTGCTAATCACTTGATCCTATGTAAAAAATAGTACCCATTTCATTGGAAAAATTGAGGACTTACTCTTTTTTTCTGATACAGAATTGTTTGTCACTCAAATAGTTGAACAACTGAATGCACTTTCTCTTGTGTTAATCATTGATGTCTGCACCGAGGTTGGGGCTAACATCTTACACTTTTGTACTGTGAAAATAAAACCAGAACGCATACTAGTCGAGCTGTGTCTTTTGTTTAGGACAGAATATTGCTTATGGATATTATTTTCCTCTCAATATGTTAGTGAGTAAAAAATAAAGAAGAGGAAAGAGAACTGTCTGCAGTATACAATGAACAATGTACAACTGTTTTAGACACCATCTGACTATATTAAAGAAGAATGGCACATTGATCAGTGCTTAGAACACAAGAAAGCATCTACCCACATCTGTCCAAAAAAGAGTGATCATTTGGACAACAAGCTTAAGATTTGACTTTTTGGGATATACTATAACAATCATGACAACATACAACATGCTGAAATATAAATCAAGCATGTGGCCTTGAAAATTAGAATTTAAAGCGGCATCATATTTATTAATTTTACATTATTTAAAGCCTAATTATGTGGATGTTGCAATCTATGACTTTTGTAATTTTTGTAATTTTTTAATTGTGACATAAGAGATACTTCTGTAAAAATAATTTTAGTACATTTTTAAACAGACTCATGTTGGAGGGGGCTTGTTTGATCCACAGCATAGATAGTGATGGTCAGCCTATTTACCGCGAGAGTGCAAAAAACCCAAATTGTTGCTTCCTCAGTGAAATATGGGTGTAATACTCCAGTATGAAGCACCCAAGCCTGGACTGTGTGTTTATCCCACCGGACCTTTTACCAGTGGGCTGAAGCCACTGCAGGTCAGTTTTTGAGGGCAGAGGGCTGCTGCTACTGACTCAGCCACTTTCTCTAGCTCCTTGAGGTAATTACAGCAGGCACCCTGGGTGAATCAGAAGAGAGAGTGTAAAAAGAGAGAAAAATGTAAAGGAAAGTGGGAAATGAGAGCGGAGGAAGGCAGTGGATTTATCATTCATCCTTTGATGGAAGGTGAAAGAGTCAACCATTTTGGTAATATCTGTTTCCATTTGTGCAGGAATTATATACGGTTAACTGCTGCTAAAGATACCATAAGAAATTCCTAAATAGGGTAGTACCTTACAGATACACAAAGAATTTTATGAGCCTGATTATGAGCGAAGGCGTTATTTATGGCCCCTGAAATATAACAATACCACGTGGTATCTGGAGCGATAATAGCACCTATCATGACTTTAAGAGGAATAACATGCAGATGTTGATGCTTAATTCACAAACATCCATATGATATGGTAAATACTGTGGGGAATATTATGAACAGGCAGCAATAATTATCGCTAAGCGAGCTTAGCACGATTTTAAATATCGCCGGCAATCGCTGGATTACATCGCCGAGTTAACGCGTTATCATCAATGCCTAAATTCAAAGCGATAAAAAATCCAGCGATAGCGGCAAAATGCCTGTATTACGCTGAAAATCTAGCGATAAAAAAGCAGCGATAGGGAAATTGTTGCTAAAAAGCCATTGACAAGATGGCTAAGTCAGGTTTTAATCAGGGTTTAAAAACCTACGTTCATCATGGTTTAGCGCGAATTTTGTCATCGAGGGTCAACATTGGTAATACAGCGAAGTGCTGTTAGCGACTTTTTACGTGTTATTTTGGTTAGGAACACCTACCTTGCATGTCATTAGCGATACATATCGCTGACATGCAAGGCGATAGTAAAAGCGACAGCTAACGCGTGAAAGCTTGCGCTAACGCATGTTAGCGCAGGCTTGATAATAAGGCGATGAAAATATCGCCGCTTTTTCGGCGATATGGCCCTTGATTATCTGCCCCTGTGTGCTTTTCCCTGTTAAACTTGGGCAAGTTTGCCGAAATGTAACTAAGGTTGAGTTATTTAACGAATCCTAGAATTATTGACTCGGTTAATGTAGAGTATGTTAATGTATCTTTAAGCAATGTCCCTCTTCTATGTCACATACTTATGGCGCATGTTGTATTCCATAGCGTGCGCTTTTTGAAGGTATGTTTACCTTCAAGGAGGGCCCGCGTGTTGTCTCTGTTACGGTTAGAAGTTCTAACTGATGACTATCATTCAGCAGTTGGACTTCTTCCCCTACAGACGTGCTCCAGTGATTTCCTTCGTCTTCAAGAAGAATAAATCAACTTTGATCAACATATATTCATCTAGTGACTTTATTCAATTTTGTCTGATGTGCCCGGATCCACATCTTTACAGTTAGATACCTTCAGACTCGTAGTACCAACCTCTGTGTAAACAGGAGTGTTTGCATGAGTCAAAATATTACAAGAAACTCCTAAGTAGGAAGATTATGGGCCAATATCTGTTTTTTCGCAGAATGCAAAGAACAGTACCTCATACTCCTAAATTTGATAGCTAAAGCTTCGCAGGCCAATAAATCTGCATTAGGGCAACTACAAATTTTTGGTAACTTTGATGCAAAAAGTCACTATCAACTGTACACATTTTAAAATTGTGACTTTGCTGTCTGTCTAAAAAGGATGACATTTCTGTGTACTTACACAGTTGCCATATGAAGGCCTCCATATACAGCATGAAGAGAGTCATGGAAATCTGGCACCCTTTTTGTGTCATCCTTAGAAGAGGATATTTCTCTGATATCCAGCGTTTCATCAAATTACCACCATGAAAATTGAAAAAGAAACGTCAAAAAAGCTTTTTTTTTCCCGGAATCTCTACATAGGACAACAAAATATATTTTAAAAAGTGTCACCAAACACAGTAATATATATGCTCCATGGTCTATAACTCTGATGGCCTTTAACCAATAAGTTAATGTTATGCTTTCCCCTTATATAACCTAATGGTATGCTTCTTTTTCTCCTTTGTTTACATTACTGACAACAGTGTTCCTGACACAGGTATATCTCTTCTGATCATGAGTTAATGCTAGAGATAACTCGCTATGTAAATGATGCTTGGGATACTCATTTTCTGTGCAATGTTTGGAGTTTGAAGTTGCCAATGTTGCCATAATCAAAGCTTTTATTTAGCTACACATGTTCTGTACTAGATTAGTATATAATACAAACTTGCAGAAAATTCCCTCACTGTATGCACCAAGTTATAAAAATATGTGGTAGGGTTATTAGCTGATCTAATTTTAAGTGCATATATAGGTCTTCCTTCTACCACAGTTTAAGGAATTGTTCATGGGATACCTGTCTGATTCCTTCACTCCGGAGGAACGGATGAGGTATGACAGTGAGAGCTGGGGGCCAAGAGAGATCAATTGCATGTGATAAACTCAGCACAAATCATTGGCTATAAAGATCAATCTATTCCAGGATTTCTGATGCAATTCCTTGTGCATGGTATATTGCAGCCTCTTGAGGTTAACACCTTTTATGCTTGATGAAATTGGATAGCATAGGTGGCGCATTTCTGTTAATCCCTGCCCTCACTGGCTTCTGTACTATAAAGATTAAAGTTGTGCAATGATTCATTCAAACAAAATCTTGAATAATTTTTCAGAATTAGCAAAGCTTGCTCAGTTTGTAGCCTTTGTATGTTAAAGACCACTGGTTATTGATATGGGTTACATTATTTTTATCTGTACTGGGATAGCAAGTGATATCAGGAACAAATCTATCTAGGAACATACGTAATGCAGAAATGACAAAGGGTGTGTTATCTAACCCTAATGTTATGTTCTTTCTAGACATCCACTACAGTGATAACTGTCATGTGGTCAAGCAAATGTTCTCTATTATGTAATATTTATTTATATGAGATTTATATTGCGCATGGCTGCCTCAGCAACGAGGCGTCCCAGCGCAGCACAAGAACCAGAGACGAGAGCAAGAGCAGGTCACGGCAGCTAAATGGTAGCAAGGGGGAAGAGCCAGGTCTTCAAGGCCTTACGGAAGACCAGATGGTTAGAAATAGGTCTAGTGGGTGTCGGAAGTGAGTTCCACAGTTTGGCTGCCAAGTGTCGGAAAGAACGGCCCCCTGCCCTGGCCCTCCACACTCGAGGAGCGCAGACCAAAGTTTGTTCAGCAGATCGTAGTGAGCGCCCAGGAACATAAGCCTCCAACAGGTGTAGGAGGCCCGGCGGGGCCTGTTTGGCTAGGATCTTATGTGAGATGCACAGTGCTTTAAACTGTATCCGCATATCCACTGGCAGCCAGTGAAGTTTGGATAGCACCTGGGCGACTAAACAATGCTTTGGTAATGAGACCAGGATCTGTGCGGCTGCGTTCTGGACCCTCTGGAGGCGGTTTACGCTAGTCCTGGGAGCTCCCAAATATAGACAATTACCGTAGTCTAATCTAGAAAGAACCGACGCCTGGATGATAGTCTGTCGCACCGGACGAGGAAAAAACCCGAGCAAAGGCTTAAGACCCCGCAGGAGTCCAAAGCAGACCCCAGCAACGGCTTTTGTTTGTTTCTCAAATGTCAGTCCTCGGTCGAACCATACCCCAAGAGTTTTTACAGTGTCCCTAGGGACTGGGGCAGGTTTTAAACGGTCCGGCCAGTGAAGATCAGTCCATAGCTCCCTATCCTTCCCGAATAGCAGGATTTCCGATTTCCCGGAGTTCAGTTGTAGACAGTTCACTGCCATCCAGTCAGAAATAGCCAGCAGATTGTCTTTGAAATTATCTAGATTGATGGTACATTTCCTAGAAAAGGCTATCATCAATTGGGTATCATCGGCATAGGATACCAACGAAAGCCCCCTTCCCTTAGCCAGCTCCGCCAACGGGCTAACGTATAGATTAAATAATAATGGGCTCAATATAGAGCCCTGTGGTACCCCCTGGTGTAGTTCAAACTCCTGTGAGGCAAAGGGTGGCACCGAGACCTGAAAAGATCTTTCTGATAGAAATGATTTAATCCAGGCCAGGGCTAAGTCCTTGACCCCAATGTCTTGCAGATGTTTCAGGAGTATTTTATGAGATATCGTATCGAAAGCGGCACTTAAGTCCAAAAGGACCAAGGCCGCTGAATCCCTTACATCTAAGTGACTCTTAATTGTTTCGCGACACAACCAAAAGCGCAGATTCCGTACTGTGCCGGGGCCGAATGCCGTGTTGCGTGGGGTCAAATAAGGCATATTGCTCAGCAAAGCTAGCCAAGATAGAGTTGACATGCGCCTCCATCACTTTAGCCAGAAAGGGTAACTGAGAGATGGGACGATAGTTACTCGGTTCGGCAGAGTCTAAAGAGGGTTTTTTCAACAAGGGGACGACTTTAGCATGTTTCCAAGCCCGTGGGACTGATGCCGTTGACAATGACCGATTAATCACATCAAAACAAACCCCTGAGATGGAAGAGTAGAGCTGGTGGAAGCGAGTGGGAGTCACTGGGTCTGCTGGGGAGCCCGATTTAATTTTAGAGCATAAAGCCACAAACTCCAAAGGTGAGATGGAAGGAAATGCCACCAGACTGCGACTTTCCACAGTCTCGCCCCCAGTCGGGTCTGCCTCCACAGACAGGGAGGCTACTTGCGGGAGTCTCTGATAGATCTGTTCCACCTTATTAATAAAGTGCAGGGCTAGCTCATTGCATTGATGATTGGAGGTAACCGGAGGGGCCCTATTGCCGCCTGGATTCTTCATATCGCCCAGTAAAGAAAAGATAGTCTTAGCTGGGTTAGAGCTGCCGAGGATTTTACTGGCAACAAAGTCCGCCCGCCCTCTACATGATCTATTATTGAAAGATGGCGTGATAGTGTGATCTAAAGGGGGACATATAGTGACTGTTGGATCTGGCTCTCTCTGAAGGGTTACCCCCAAATGTTTGCCTTTACTGAATTTATGCTAGTTGTCGTGTGGACTCTGTGCGCTTTACCACTGATAACCAGTACTAAAGTGCTTGTGCTCTCCCCCCTAAACATGGTTTAATTGGTTTACACTCAATTAGCATATTTAATTTATTTGTAAGTCCTTTGAAGAGTGGTATACCATATACCCAGGGCCTGTAAGTTAAAGGCTACCAGTGGATTTACAGTAATTATTGTGTCACCCACTTAAGAAGCATGCTAAAACGTCCCAGGTCTACCATTGCAACCTGAATGCAGTTTTAAACTGCATGTCGACTTGGCATTAAAACCACCTTGCCAAGCCTTAAACTTCTCTTATATTACATATACATCACCCCTAAGGTAGGCCCTAGAACTAGGTAGTCCACTGGGCAGTGTGCTGTGGAATTAAAAGGGTGGACCTGTACTTTTATGTTGTGCATGCCTTGGTAGTGAAAAACGCCTACATCTGTTTTCCACTACTTTGAAGTCTAACTCTCCTATAGGATAACATTGGAGATTCCTTATTATTTATTTATTTAGAGTTTTATATAGCGTGCACATGACACAAGAGGGTATCAGAGCACTTTACAAATGATCAGGGTGAGAGAAACAGGTAAAGCAGAACAGGCCATAGTGTCAGGTTATGGATCGCAAGTGCAGCCAGTGTGCGTTATCAGTGCCAGGGAGTAGAGATCCTGGGAGCTAGAGCAGGCATTTGTTCATCAATCAATCAGGGAATTGCAGGCATGCTACTCACCCGTGAGGGTCTCAAGGCGCTGAGGGGGGTGTCTGCAGATCTGTTTAGCCGAAGAGCCAGGTCTGGAGGGTCTTCCTGAAGGTGTTCAGGGAGGGGCACGTCTGATGTCTCGCGGTAGCTCATTCCAGGTATTGGCTGCAATGTGAGAGAAGGATCTTCCACCTGCTCTGGCTCTGTGGATGCACAGGGTTTCGGCAAGGGCGAGGTTGGAAGATCGGATGTTTCTTTTGGGTACGTGGAAGTTGATTCTGTCGTTGAGGTATTTGGGTCCATTGTTGTGTAGACATTTGTAGGCGTGAGTGAGGATTTTGAAAGTGACTCTTTTCTCCACAGAGAGCCAGTGGAGACTTCGTAGATGTTGGCTGATGTGTTCGTGTCCAGGGATGCCAAGGACGTGTCCGGCGGCGGTGTTCTGTATTGTCTGGAGTTGGTGGAGTAGGGACTTGTTGATGCCGGCGTAGAGTGCGTTTCCATAGTCCAATCTGCTGGTGATTAGTGCGTGAGTGACTGTCTTCCTTGACTCAGGGGGGATCCACTTGAAGGTCTTGCGTAGGATGCAGAGGGTGTTGAAGCAGCTGGAGGTGATGGTGTTGACCTGTCGGTTCATGGTGAGTGATGAGTCAAATACGATGCCAAGGTTCTTGGCGTGGTCTGAGGGGGTAGGTGGGCTTCCGAGGGCGGTCAGCCACCAGCTGCTGTCCCATGCAGAAGGTGTGGTACCGAGGACGAGGACTTCTGTCTTCTCGGCGTTGAGCTTCAACCAGCTGTTGGTCATCCAGACTGTGACGTCTTGAATTCCTTTCTGGAAGTTGAGTTTGGCAGTGGTGGGGTCTTTGGTGAGGGAGGGGATGAGCTGGGTGTTGTCGGCGTAGGATACGATGTTGAGGCCGTGTTGTCGGACAATGGCTGCGAGGGGGGCCATGTAGATGTTGAAGAGGGTGGGGCTCAGGGATGAACCCTGTGGGACTCCGCAGGTGATTTTCATGGGGTCGGGGAGGAAGGGTAGGAGTCTGATCCTTTGGCTTCTTCCGGTGAGGAATGATAGGATCCAGTCCAGGGCTGTTCCTTGTATGCCTGCGTCGTGCAGTCTGGCGACTAGTGTGCGGTTGGAGACTGTGTCAAAGGCCACTGATCGGTCTGGTAGGATAAGGGCTGTGGAGTGGCCTTGGTCCAGGGGGGTGTGGATGTCGTCTGTGGCGGCGAGTAGGGCAGTCTCTGTGCTGTGGTTGCTTCGGAATCCGGATTGGGATGGGTCGAGGACGGCGTTCCCTTCAATGAATCGTGTCAGTTTCCTGTTGACTGTTTTCTCTGCAACTTTGGCTGCGATGGGGAGGAGCGAGATGGGTCGATAGCTCTTGAGGTCGGTGGGGTCAACTGTGGGCTTCTTGAGCAGTTCATCAATAGCACTTTCACTTGAAAGACATAGGTAAAGGGTTATCTTGTATTTAAGAAGGAAGCGAATTACAGATTCTCGGGTTAATGCCAGAGAAGGCCCAATTGTAAGTTTTCCTCTTCTTACATTTCTGCGGTTTCAATTGAAGGACTTGGTGCTTCTTGAGTTACTAGTGCCACCAGATAGCTCCAGATTTTGTGCAATGTACCTCGGGTGTTGGAGTGTAAGGCTTTGGGTGTCATGCATGAAATTTTTAACTAAAGTCTTGCCTCGAATGGGAGCAAGTTTAGAAATTTTAAATCTGGTGTGATGTGGGTATTGCGTTTAGATCTACTAATGAGACTTGCAGCTGTGTTAAGGTTGGCCCTAAGGGGGGTCAACTTTGATATAGGAAGGCCACAAAGGGTTACATTTCCATACTTCAACCTGAAGATTACTAGGGCTTGAACAACGGACTTGAAGTCATCGAATGGGAGGAAGGGTTACATTTTCCTTAAGAAGCTCATTTGAAAGTTAGCTTCTCTGGGGACCAAGCTGATGTGCTCCTCCATGTTCCAATTCTTGTTTATCGTTTTTCACAATGATTTTGTGGAATCTATAACGTGTGGAATGCAATTGAGGGCTATTAAATGTTTAATCCATTTAGCAATATGGAGTGATTGTTTGGGGGGCAACTGAAAGGAATTATTTTTTGAGAGTTTTTAGTTTGAGGTGGGTGCAGGTCAACCAAATTTGAGTTTTTTGTAGAGTTGCCTTAAAAGACCTAATATCTTCAAGGGAGGAGATTTTAAGGTAAAGTTGGGTGTCATCATAGTAAATGTGATAATTGACGTTTGATGATTTCAGAATTTCAGTTAACGGCTCCATGAACTAGTTAAAGAGAGTGGGTGAGAGCTTAGAACCCTGAGGAACACCTAATGTGACAGCGAATGACTATTCTTTAATATAAGGGATCTATTGTGGAGGAAGGAGGCAAACCAGGACTAGACAGCCCCATCCTGCATTCCAGTAAGTCAAGGAGACTGTCCTGTTTGACCTCTTGAATGCAAATGAGAGGTCTGAGAGGATTCAAAGGCAGGATTCATATCGATCAAGCATTTGTAGCATGGCATCAACTATGTGAATTAGGCCAATTCAGTGCTTCAGGCCTGACGCAATCCAGATCGGTATTGGTCTAAGAGTTGGAATTGATCAATGTGATATAGACACATTTCTTAAGGAGCTTTGAAAGAGTCGGGTGTTGTAGCTAGGGCAGAAGTTATTTATATCAGTGGGGTCTGCCGTGTTTTTTTAAGAATGGGTGCTATCTGTCCAGACTTGATGCAGTCTCGTATAGTGCCTTGAAGTAATGAAGCATTTCCTATTTGGTCCAGAGTGGGAGAAGAGAGGTTACAATCTCACTGAAGAGATTCGAAGGAAGCAGATCGCTGAAGTGGTTAAAAGGTTTCCGTGTTGACAGAGTTTTTAGAATGGTAATTTCATCAATGAATTTGAATGAACTCCACAAAGGCATTATTTTGGGGGAAGACCTGGATGCTCAGGCCCCAAGGATGGATCTGATGTGTGAAAGCACAGAGAGGAGATCCAATGCAGATCCTAAGTCACTTTCAATCTTTCCTGTCTTTCCCAGGAAGAAGGTGGCAAGTTCTTCACAGTTAGACTGCAGCTTAGACCCAGACAGAGAGTTGAGTTGCCTGTTAGATTGCAAGTTAATGAGTTCAAACAATTTTTTAGGACGGTTCCTGATGTCGTCCAGCTGTTTCCTAAAGAAGTTTACTTTCACGCTACATATGCATTTGTTGTAAATTCTTCTCAGAGATCTCAGGTGCTTGAGGTGTTTGAGCAAGGAGAAGAATCTACATGATCGTTCATCTAATCTAAGGTTGCGTCTTTCAGTGTTTAGGCTGCCATTGTACCAAGGCATGGAGCCTTCAGTGAACATTCTTTTTAGTTTGATGGGTACAATACCATCTAGAATGTTTGTCATTGAGTTATTATGTTGATCAGTAATGACCTGGACTTCTGACATATCTTCAGGTAGGGTTAGGATGTAGTTGCTGATGGATGTCAGTTCGTTCAGGTTTATGTTTCGAAATTTATTTCCAGTGTCTGGGTTTTTTAATTTGTGCTTTTTTTGAGGACACAGATTCAGCGATTAGGAAAGTAATGTGGTGGTGGTCTGTCCAATCACATGAAGTGATAGATTTTAGTTGAATGGAATTGGCCTTGGAGATGATTAGATCCAAGGTTGTGGGTAGGACTGCCACATATTTGGATCAAGTTATGGTCAGCTAGAAATGTGTTTAGGCTAATCACTGCTTGGTCGTTGGGTCATTTCAGTGGAGATTGAAATCACCAAGGAAGAACTGGGATCTGTATAAACCGGAGTTGGTCATGATGATTTCCATAAATTGTTCAATGAATGGGAGGGTATCTCCTGCAAGATGGTAGAACGCATGAAAAACGAGGTGAGAATGTAATTTTGAGCTTGCTTCAGAGTGAGATTGGTGCGGTAAATAAAGGTGATACCTCCTCCTGGTCTGATTGGTCCATCTAATCTGATGACGTTGTAACTAGGAGGTACGAGAATATTGAGAGTTGGTGTGGTGGAGTAATTTGGCCATGTTTCAGTCAGAACTATGAGGTCGAGATCATGTGTAAGGATTACACTTGGGTTGGGCCTAGGTTCTCTGTGTGGATTGGTCTAAAAAGTTTGAATTTGACCCAAGTTGTCTGGGGTGTCATTGTGTATAGATTTGTATGAGAGGAAGGGGGAGTAAATATCATTGCCCGATAGAGTATCTTTCCCCCTGATGGGCCGGGGGGAGGTGTTAGGGTAGAGAATTGTTCTCCAGGTCAGATGAGGAGACGTTGATGTTGTTGAGATTCCATTGGATGTTGGAGGTCACATCTGTCTCACATGATTGTTGTTGGATTGGTAAAGGGAGTGTCTATTCTAACCTAGTGGCCTGGTGGGATAACAATAATTAGCTAGCTTGTAGGTGATGGATATTAGGCATTGTAAGTCAGCCTTATATAGATGACGCTCCAGGGAGATCTCAGTAAGATTGGAGTTAAGTATGGTGTCGGAACAGGAGGGCGAGAGGTGGGTAAAGGGGCCTGGAGAAGAGAGGATGCTCCTGCATCTGGTGTTAGTGAGTGGCTGAGTTGGGAGAACCTGGGGAGGTGAGGGGAGAATAGAGATAGAGTTATGATTAAGGGGCAGGGATGTGGGTCCCATGAACTGGTTGACAAGGAGTGCTGACGTAATGTTTGGGGATTCCACATTTTCAAGTGGGCCAAAGGGAGTGTTGTAGGCATATCAGTAGTGACAGTGGGGCATGTTCAGAGGTCAGAGGCAGAGATTGGGTTAAGGTGTTGGTTATGAGGCAGTATGTTTCAGTGATCCCTACTCCAGAGGTGTGGCGAGATGGGCTCAGACTATTATGACGACAAATGTAGGTAGAATCAAGTTCCAGGCATAATAGGGAGGGGGCATGATATTGGGTAAACTGATCGGGGTGGATGGGGGAGGAGGGGGTAGTGGTGGAGCAATATAAGTAAATGGGAGGATACAGTGAGAGCTACCTGTGGACTGCCTGCAGGGTAAGGATGAGCTTGGGTCGGGGGCAATTCTTTGTTCATCACATAGCTTTTAAGAAGTGAGAATATTTCATCCATTAGTTCTAGTTTGTGCTTGGATACTTAGATGAGAATAAGCCTATTAATATAACGGGAGATGTTGGCCTCTCCCTGGCAAGCACTTGAGGAAACTGCGGAGAGTATGAGACAATAGGGTTTCTTTTAGTGGATGCAGCTGTCCAAAGCAGAGAGTAAAGGGCTTTCTCCTTTGTGCTCGTCTTTTAGTGTAGAAGATAAGGTCACTTATGGTAGCTCCTTTTTTCGTGCAGAAGTATGGGTCAGAAATAAGGGTTTCTGGGTGAGATTTGAGAAGCCTGTGTTTAAAGTTCTTGAAAGCACATGTTGCAGCAGAAAGCTCATATATTTATTTTTTTATCACAACCACACAATTCCAAGTACTGGACCCATATGAAATAAACTTCAAACGACAACTCCAATACCATAGATACGGTCCTTCAATGGATCTTTGTGTTGAGCTAACAGCTACTTGGATACTTTTGAGAATGGGAACAATTCCTTATGAGGACCTAAGAATAAAGACCTGGCTAACACATGGCTATTTCATTACATTTCTTAGACACTGGAACACAACCCTAGAGACAAGAAAAATGACTAAAAGAATGAGACAAAACAATGAAGATAACTCTTGTAAAGCATTTATCCAAAGCCTCTTTTGAATGGACAATCAGTAAAATCGCATTTTGAATCAGATTTAATAATAAGTAATTAATACAAGTAGCCTCACAATACATTACAGGAAATAATAAACATTTGCAGCTTGTCTGAGGAGAAAGGGTAGGAGAGAAACATAGACAATTCATGTTTCAGATTAAACGAATCATACAAACTAAAGAGTCTGAGAGATGTTGTATGTCTTTTTAATAGATCAGCTGAAAGGATAGTTCCTGCTCAACTTTACCAGCCGGCAAGTTGCAGGTATCAGAATTGCAGTTCAGAAAAGTTCAGTTTAAGGTTTGGCATTAAAGGGAAAAGCAACAGTCAGTCCGACAGCATGCCGAGCATGGTAATGAAAACGACAGCCAGCGCCCGACTCCTCCTCCAATGGGGCAATTATACTTCCAAAGGTTCTTGGTTTACACCCACAAAGTATCCTTTTCATCAGTCCATAGGGTTTTCATGGTCACTCACAGTGGGCTGCTCATAGGGTCAACAATACATCACCAAGAAATCCAGAAGATTAAGTAGTCCTTTTGCAAATTCATTAGTTTCATTAAGTTCAATTTGTATGACATTTCTGTCCCTTCCACGGAAGTAAGTGGAAGTTCAATTTGCTCACAGTCTGTCCATTCCCAAGCACTTTTCCTGGTTTTGCAATAATATTGCTCCATTTCTGTCTCCAGTGTTGCTTAATTAGAAGTGGATCCAGTGTTATCCAATACAAAAAAGAAACTTCGTGAAAAGTTCTCACCGCGGCTAAAGTGACTACTTCGTATGATTCTATACTTAGGCAAGAAAGAAAAGCATTTGAGGCCTACATGAAAGTTTGCTAAATCATTGTTGTGTTATTATTAATATAAAATACACATTAATAAATGCATTTCGACATCACTTAATTAATTCAATTGTTCTTCTTCTTTAGATACTACACATCAAATGTAGGTACTACTAAAAAAAATCTTTTATAACATCATGTTTTGCAAGTAATCGTTTTTCAAAACATAATTTTAACGTGTCATTCTGTAATACATGGTAACCATATAAACGTTACAAAAAGCTGAAAGTTTTGCGAAATATTGAGTTTGACTAAATAATCATTTTAGCATTTCAGAAGCTTCATTATGCAAACATTAATTTCACCCTTTGAGGCAAATATGAATATTATCGTCACATTGCTCTCTATCTTAACTATGATTTGTTTATTTTCATAGTGTGCAAATACTACATAAGTACTTATCATTGTTTCTCTCGTTGTTTACGATTTAGTTTTTACAATTTCAAACACTCTGCATGTTTTTACAATGCAGTATAAGATTTCACACTTTTCGACTTAGCCAGTTATCATGTTTTCATCAAAAATAATTGTGGTAAATACATTTTATAGTTAGAATTGTTAGAGACAACCATTATTAAACATTTACGCTCCATCACACTTTTAGATAGATTAGAGGGGTTTATGATAGTGTAGGCATTACAACCACCTGGAACCACTTTGGAGTCTAGTGATCTTCAAGAAAGGGGATCCATGACTAATGGACCCAAAAGTCCAGAGTGGTAAGAAGGGAGGGACAAGGAGTACATAATGCTCACAGGGAGGGGAAAAAGAGGAGAGAAGGAGGGGGGAGTAAGGACAGATGAGGGGATGGGGCAAATCAAGGTTTGCTGGAGGAGGGATTTCCTGGCTCCGTTTTAAAAAGATAGCCAGTTAAACAGCAACACTGTGTAACAGGTTGGGGTGATCAGTGGCCTAAGAAGTGGGAATGAGTGAGTATACATAAGTATGGTCATTTCATAAACTGTACTAATCTGGGCATCAAAACAAAATTAGTGAACACCTCCATTCCACTCCAAGGTGGCCGCCACCTTGGAGACACATTGGCCTATTGAACATAATAGTCCATCTTTCATTTCAAGAGATGGACATGCTGAGTTCTATGTCGGTGTCTAGACTCCAAGACTCTTGGACGTACCACCATTTTGGATTGTGCAAGCTCCCCCCTTTAATGGAGGAAGATCTAAGATGAAGGGCCCATAATGCCCAAACAGAGCCCCTATAAGCTGCAAGGACCCCACAGTCGGTCAGCACAAAAAAGACACTCCTTAATCTGGCCATGAAATGACATTGAGGGAAAAACTTCTAAAAACTGAAGTTAGAACAAGTCATGAAAGGTCTAGACTGTGTCGCAAAGGGCGCCAGAGATCTTGGGTTTGTATTTGCAGCGTGAAATCAACACCACCAGTTGTAAAGCAACCAAAGTCCCGGCCTCCCTGTAGAGGCAGCCCTGTGGGGTGTAACAACGGGTGGGGCAGCTAAAAACTTGATTGTTGCAGGAACAAGAGAAATCTTTACAGGTAAGAGTCTGGCAAGAACATCATCTGGGGGAGAGGGAGGCCCCAGTTGAAAGAGTCTGCCTCTAGGGTATCTGGTCATGGTGCGTACTGACACAGAAGGACCACGTCGATCAAATCACCCTTCAGCATGAAAGCCATACTCCAAAGTCAGTCAGAGATGCATGAAGACCAGGTCTTCAGGTCCATAGTGGCAGCTCCTGCTGTAGGGTCATTTGAACGCTGTAATCTTATAGCGAATTTCTTCTCTGACAAAGTGGTGACTATCTACTCCACTTTTCCTGAGTCGGCAGGGGTCGACCAGGATCTTCCGGATGTGTCAGGACCTTTAGGTGAGGAGGAGAGACTAGAGAGTTTTATGGTCCCTCACCCTGAAATCCTGAAAAAATTCTGCCTGAGCATTAAGTCAGGTTCCCCAAAGGATCCGACCTCCCCGAGCAGGCTTAAGGGGTGCTTAGAAACCTTGGAGCCCTTTATCAGACATCTCTTGGAGGTTTCATTCAGGACCAATACAGTCCCGGGCTGTTGGAAGGAGGCAGTAGTACTTCCCCTCCCAAAAAAACCTCAGTTAGGCCCGGAGCGATTAGATAATTTGCGACCTATATCTCTTTTACCCTACTTTGCTAAGATCGCAGAGAAAGTGGTAAATGAACAACTTACGGCTCACATTGGGAAATGTCACCTCCTTTACCCCACTCAATCGGGTTTCCGTAAACACCACTCGACAGAGTCGGCCCTTCTTCTGGCAACTGAAACCATTCGGGAATATGTGGCTGCTGGTCAAACGGCCGCCCTGATCCTGCTGGATCTTAGTGCGGCCTTTGACACGGTAGCTCACCACACTCTAGTTCACCGTCTAAAGAAAGGAGGTGTGTCTGGGAGGGCCTTAGACTGGCTTATATAATTTCTAGCTAACCGCAGATTCCAGGTGAGACAGGGCGAATTCTACTCTAGGGTCATGGGATTGCAGCAGGGGGTTCCTCAGGGCTCAATTTTGAGCCCTACTTTGTTTAATCTCTATGTGGCTCCCTTAGTAGAGATCGCTGATGGTTTTGGGATTAAAGTCATCTCATACGCCGACGATACCCAGTTGGTGGTATCCCTGACCCAGGAACAGCAGTCGGCAGCTCCCAATCTGGTGGCGTGCCTGAAAGAATTAGCCTCTTGGATGGACAAAAACTGTCTGAAACTTAACGGTAACAAGACAGAGGTACTGGTGGTGGGTAGGGCTCCATCCGTATGGTCCTCTGCCTGGTAGCCACAGAACTTGGGCCCCACCCCTGTGCCATGCACCCAGGCCAAAAACCTGGGGTTTTGGATGGACTCTCACCTATCCTTTGAATATCACTCCAGACGGGTCGCAGGAGCTTGTTTCGGAATCCTTAAAAGTCTCCGTAAAACCTTGGATATATTACCTATTGCTGCTAGGAAGACCCTAGTTCACTCCCTCGTGACATCTCGTCTCGATTATGGGAATGTCTTATACCTAGGTACCACCGTAAAGTGTATAAAGAGACTCCAATGCGTTCAGAAAGCAGCAGCTCGCTTGATCCTGATGCGCCCGAGGAGAACTGCCTCTAAACCGGCTCTTGCTTCTATCCACTGGCTACCTATACAGGAGCGAGTCTGGTTTAAAGCGTTGTGTGGCTGTCATCGCATTATCCAGGGGACTTTGCCTGCTTACTTGTTGAACCTCCTTAGCCCTTACGCCCCTACCCGCCGCCTGAGGTCTGAGGGGAGGGGACTGGTACGCGTCCCGGCTGTAAAGAGAGCTAGGATGGGTGGTCGCTCCTTCCGCTTTTTGGCAGCCCAACTATGGAACAAGCTCCCTGAGAGCCTTCGGTTGGAACCCTCTGAGGGCATGTTTAGGAAGAAACTGAAAACTCACCTATTCCCGCCTGGATAGGTCTCTGTGATCACTAAAGCGACGTGCACCGCAGCGCGGGGACACACTGTATAGTGTAACCAGGCGCTTTATAAGTCCGAATAACATAACATAACAGGTCCTGCAAGTCAATCCAGGGCCAAAGGAGCAATGCATCAGACATGGGCATGTAAGTACGTCAAGTTTCTCTTGCAACATTATCCAAAGTTGTCTCAGTTAGAATTAGGTGTAAAGAGGGGTGGGTGGCTGGGTAAGCACAGGGACGCATCCTTTGCACAATTCGTATGGTTGGCTGAATCAGTAGATACCAAATGAGCGTCAACATATCAGGTTCCAGTTAGCATACTTTCTTCTACGAATGTGTATTTGTGAATGACAAAGTGTATTGTCTTTTCTTTTCTCTCCTATTATTGGTAGCATTGGTGTTGTTGATATGTATTAATTTTTCCCTTATTAGTATAAGGGTATAATGTGTATGAATTGTTTCTCTTGTAAAGTTTTTTTAATGCAATATTTTATTCCAGCAAAATTTTAACAGTCCTCTTTTTTTTATAAAAAAAAGATATACTAGGATAACAACAAAACATCCTTTTTAATAAACAATTGTATTAATTTCCATTCCTGACGTATTTTGGGTTTACTGTTTGGGCCTTGTTTGAAATAATTTTGAATCCGGTTAAAGGGAGACAATGTATATGAGTGAGTAGCAGTGCTTATTGGTGAGTGTGCAGGAACCAAAGGAAAAACTTGCATTTTTACTTGTAAGCACAGGGATATACACAGATTAGTGATCTCGCACCCAGGAGCATAGATGTGGAGGTCCCTTTTGGTGGCCATCTTGCCTCATATCACTCCCTTTCGCAGTCCAACAATCACGTGAGACAGATGTCACATCCCACATCCAATGGAATCTCAACAACCTCAACATCTCGTCCTCTGACCTGGAGAACAATTCCCTACCCCAACGCCTCCACACAAAAAATACTCTATCGGACAATGATATGTATGTATTACATTTAATAAGCTGTCATTTCCAATTGGGAGCAGGTAGCTATGTCATGGGTGTTGTTTTCTGAGTCGTAGTGAAATACCCTATTTAATAGTAAAGTTAGGTTTGTGATTACAAGTGTAAAAATGCCACTTTTAGAAAGTTGGCATTTTTCTGCCCCTACCCTTTTGTGCTGTAGCCTGTCTTTGGTCACATGACTGGGTGTAACTGACAGTTAAACTTTGTGAATTCCTCCCAGACAGTCACACAATAATGGGATTAGACTGCCTGATTGGGCAATCCGCTGGCAGGATGGCGGGCGGAGCTAAATACAGCCCCACTTGCAACTGAATAGCCTGTGCTCTGCCTTCACACAAAGGGCCTAACAAGGCCACATTGTTGCTGCAGACAGTTTAGAGCCAGGGCATGGGAGTCAGGAAATTACATGCACTTAAAAGCCACAGTCCTAAAGCTTCTCTCACCTTTCAGAACAAGGGCACCAGGCTATAGGCCCTTAGACATCAGCTCTTCAGTACACTTCTGAACATGTAGATACTCTGCCTGGAGGATGAACTGCTGTGATGCTGGAAGTACTACCACTCTGCTGGACTGCTGCTCTGAAGGGCTGCTTCCCTGCTGGATTGCTGCCCTGATTGTTCTGCTGCTCTGCTACCTTCTGCCTGGGGACAAGGACTGGATCTTCCACTGTCCCAGGACCTCCAGGGTGACTCCCGAGGGCTAGTTTGCTGGACTCTGTTGAGAACCACAAGGATACAAAAGGCTTCCTCCATCTTGAACCTGAACCTGGACCCAGCCTGAGTAAGTCCTGATCCTCCAAGTGGTGCCCCTCCAGTCCTGGAACTTTGAAAGTGGTGCTAAAGGTGCCCAGATACCCAAATTCCAAAAGTGGGGCTGTAAAAACATTTTGATTAAAAACTGTTCTGAGAACCAGGAGGGGACCAGGACAAACCTGCCCGCCTACCTACCCATGGTGCATCGCTAGTTGAAATAGTACAGCCGCTTCTCCTACTTTGTTCTACTGCGCAGCAGAAAGTCCTTTTCAGGCGAACGTTTGTTAAAGGGGTTTCCAACCTGATGGAAATGTCTTCAGCTACAGCCCTCTGCCTCATCCCATTGGAGATTTTCGACTTTCATTTCAGAGACTATGTTTGAACATAAAAATCATGACTGCGGTTTTGATGCACGGCAAGTTGGCGATAACACTCCCACTTGACTTTACCTTCTCAGAAAATTTGTATCAATATTCTTTCTAAGTCCTAAGGTAAGCGCTGATAGATCCCAATCCCCTGCTTGTATACAACATACACTCTATCTTGGTCAGCCATATTTTTTTTACTTTGACCCGGCCTCATATACTTTGCCCATGGCTGTCGCTTTGAGCGTTTAGGTGCTAGATTTCATAGAAAACTTGAAAAAATTCATAACTACGCTACTACTTAATGGATTTATGTTGTTTTAGAGAATTACTTTATTAAAATAGACTCTATTTTTCTATATTGGTTTGGGATTTCTCGTGTGTTGGGTTTTCACTTTAATACTGCCTATGTGCTGCATGAATACGTTGCACATTGCCTCTAATTTAAGCTTGACTGCTTTTTGTGCGAAGCTGCCCAGGGTTAAGCACAGGCTCATCTAGGGGCATATTATCAAGCACGGCGTTAAAATTATCGCCGCTTTAGAGGCAAAAAACTGCCCCTAAAGTGGTGATAATGGTCTTGATAATATGCCCTTGAGAATTCCAATAGAAGCCCATGTTGACACAAGAACCCAGAACAGGGCTTCTATGGAAATTCTCAAGGGCATTTTATCAAGCCCATTATCGCCGCTTTAATGGCAGTTTTCTGCCGCTAAAGCGGCGATAATTTTAACGCCGTTTCTTGATAATATGCCCCCATGTGACTTAGTGTGGTTCACCCTGCAGGCAACTGTGGCTGTTGCTTGACCAGGGCTTACACCTCAGTCAACCGACAACCCAATTTGTAACAGTGGCATTAAAGTCCCCACACCGAATAAATGTCCTAATTTATGAGTTCAATTACAAAACTAGGTTCATCTCCCTCATTAGGAAAATACACCACATTCAAAGTGAATTTAAAGAGACTTATAGCAACGTAGCAAAAAGACACATCTGCTTTGATAGAAAGTGGATACTCAGTTAATGATATAAACTTATTGTCAGGCAGCATTTCCATTCTAACATAACTTGCTGCTTGACTTGTAACCAAAAAGTATAAGGGTGAAAAATATTCTGTATCATGTGCTTGTCTTTATAGACAAAAAAGGATGAGTTTGTCAGGTGCCCCCTCCATTGGTGGAACATGGTTGCTTGAATGACCAGTTACATTCCTTTCATCGAGGTAATTATCAGAAAAGGGTTTCAAACATTTTATGCAGATCTGACCAAGTCTCTTTTATCTCGACAGAAAGTTTATAGTATAACTTTGGTTCCTGATTTCAATTTAGGTGGCGATGCATGTCCCCCTCCCTTCTCGCTCCATTCCACTGTGATCCCCTCTTTCCGACCCAACCACCATTTTTGTGGTGAGGTGATCGGAATGTAGGCCAACACACTGCCACTCAAACTAAAGGTGAGCTTTAGGCTGTCCACGGACAATATTGTTTTGTTTGAACCTAAGAATGAGATCAAACTTCTGACCAGGTGACAAGGCCAAGCATTGTATCGACAATATTCCCATTTATTAATAACATCTCATTTTTGCGCCGTTTCTAGTGTCATGGCATGCATGCTAGGTTAAAGGATGTCTGCCGCAGATTTTGTTCAGGATAATTACAGGTTAAGTCAATACGTTGCATGTAGATTCCTTGCAAGTAAATATTATCTTCTGTGTTCATCTGAAAACCGTGTCATGCACTCAGCCTCCCGGTCTCCGTTGAACTCCTATGTTACACAAGAAACTGACATCAGCCAGTTCACATATTTACACATATTTTTCGTCAAAGGCAATTACTGTTCATGTTATCGCTGGTGATAAAGCACTAATTAGAAATCCTAGATTGTGGCAAGTAATAAGTGTGTCGCCCAATAGAAGCCTCTCTATGTAAACCTATAAGGCATTTTATTGTAATATAAAAAATAATAGTTGACCTTTCACAGAAACTATACAAGAAAGAACAATTAAAAAACGGCGGTAAAAAGAAAGCGATAAGGAAAAAATCGACAATTATGTAAAAGGCCCACTTTAATGAGAAAGTTACCAGGCACTGGCCCTTTAAATGGACACATTCCAAATGAGAAGAGTGAATATTTATGTTACAGAAGAACTTTTAAATTACTAATGATGCGCTCTGTCTCTGCTGAAGTGGAACATTGGTATAAAATGCAGTAAGTGAAATATTATACTGTACCAGAAAGTGATAATGTTCTCATGATCTGTGAATATATGATTATGAACCCTGAAAGATCTATCACATCCTCTTACGGAACTCAATAAATATTGTTTGCTGATAACTATATTTCGGACATAAAATAGGGGTTTTATTCGAATAATCATCAAAGTATGCTACTTTTTAACACGCTACATTTTGCTTCTAATGCCATTTACGAATGCAATTAAAGCCTTACAAAAGAACCTGGTGAGAATTTTTTTGGAATGTGCACTAATTATTTAGGGATTTTCTTCGTGCAGTTTGTATTCTGGATATTAAGTACCAGTTCTAAAGTTTTCTTATTGAAGTTGTGAAGTTTAGTTTTAGCAGCTTGTTGGCGATATCGCAATGCCTTTAATGAATCTGCAAATTCTGGGAATGCCAGTGTTGCTGGGCTAGACTCCCATATGCTGCTCACAGGTGGATCCTCCTCAATGGTGGAGGAGCGTCGCCCTACTGGCTCAGAACCAGCAGGTAAAAAATAAAACAATGGGCCATATTATCAAGGACGACGTTGAAATTATCACCGCTTTAGCGGCAGCAAAAACTGCCGCTACAGCGGCGATAATGGGCTTGATAATATGCCCTTATGAATTCCCATAGAAGCCCATGTTCCGGTGTGAACATGGGCTTCTATGGGAATTCCCAAGGGCATATTATCAAGCCCATTACCGCCGCTTTAGCCGCAGTTTCCTGCCGCTAAAGCAGTGATAATTTTAACGCCGTCCTTGATAATATGGCCCAATGTTCTATTATCGTTTTATTTTTCATTTGCCAGCTCTAAGGTAGCATGTCAGCATGTGCCTTGGAGGGGCGAGCCAGGGCATGGGAGAGGGGAAGAGGAGTGCAATGTGGACTTCTAAGTGTGCATGTGGCGTTTGGGCCAAGCACACATGTGCACTTATGTTTCAGCCAGGCTGAAGAAACCGCAGAGACTCCTTGTTCTGAGCGGGGCGTCTTTTCAGTCCGCTCAGGCCAATCGCCACGCTGCTCTCATAGCACCCTTTGTTTCTGGCAGCCACCATGAATTCTGCGGCAAACACACTGCACATTACAGAAAAACAATAAGAGGCAAACACATCAACAAAGGGTTACAAGGCAAAAGGGAAAGAAAAAGAAAGACAGAGGAAACCAAGGAAGGAAGAGACAAATTAAATGTGAGAGACGGGAAAGAGTGTGAACTAGTACGGAAAAAGAGTGAACTAACACAACTAGAAGTACATTACCAGGCAAAAGACCCTGAGCCATGAATTGCCATAAATAGGACTCTGCCACCATTGAACCAGATGTGACCTAACACGAGGAAGTGAGTATGTAAATTCATGCGGTTATCAACCCAGTGTTCCCGTTCTTCTGTGTTTTTATTGACCTGTCTTCCATAGTCTCCAGCCTTCACGTATTCTACACCGCCTGCATTTGCCCTGCATCCTGACACTTTTATGAAACTGCAGACGCAACATGATATGTGGTTTGTAATTCAGATACAGTCAATCCTCTTGGATGCATTTGCCTTGTACTGAAGTATATAAAAAAGTGATGGATGGAATCCGTGAACCAATCTCGGCCACTGATAATTACTCTTGCCACATCCCAGTCCATTGTTATTTTGCACACAATGTCACCTCAGTTTAGACCCAGCAAAAATACAAATCAGTCTTGACCCTGCTGTGATGGGAACAGTCCAGCTTGAACTGCTAGGCCAGGTGCTTCCTAAACCGAAAGACAAGCAACCAAGGACTATTAATTTTGCGCACACAACTACATTGTTTTCCTGAATTGTGTCATTACGTTCAGAAAGTGCTTGCCCATTAATTTGTTCTACTTTGCTGTCATTATCACATGTTATTGGGTTCTCAGCATTTTTATTAACACATTAAATCTGTGTGTACACATAGACTTTCTTAAAGATGCAACAGAAACGTTGGCCCTTTGTGAAAAGTATAAATTATGGCATACTTAGCTGCATATACCTTTAAGTTTATAAGTTGCAATGCAAACTTTGCATTTTGACTCTTCCTTAAGGGCTCAAATCAACGAAACTAATGTAATATGTTAAGCACAGGGGCCATTTTTATATTATTCTTATTATTATTATTATTAAGGAGCAGCACAAACATACAGGTTTATTAATAAAATATTCTTTTTCACCTCCTATACTAATGTTTTTTTAATGTTTAATCCCGTGCGTTGTAAGCAACAAGCATAAGCAAATTATAGCATCAATTATAATAAAACCGTGCATTTGTAACCACAAATGTATGCTTTATTAAATAAAATAAGTATTTGTGCTCTTCCTTAAAAGTGAAATGAATTTCAAGCTATTTAGCTGGAAAATGCTTTCATTTTGTAAACGTTTAAACATTAGTCAAACATGTTTTTGCAGGCCCTACGTACCTTAACCCACACACCTAAGCTACCATACCTAAAGAACATAACTATCTGCTATTCATAACCTTCTATATCATAATGCCTACCCAGTGGGCTTTACCTACCAACCACACCTAACTCATCATATCTACCTATTATGCCAGCCGTACCATATTGAATCTACTGTACTTACCTACTGTAGCTACCATATCTTTTACCTTACCACTGCTATCTGCTATAACTAACCTACTGTACCTACCGTAACCTACCATATGTAACCTATGATACCATCCTGCCACAGCTATATGCAATACCTGACCAAACTACCTACCATAGATTACCTTTCAGACCGAATGTACCATACCTTACTTACCATAACTACCCACCTAAGATGCCTAAAATACCATGCCTACCTACCATACCTACAGACCTACCTACCATACCTACCAAACCCTCTTAACTAACCATATCTATCTACCTACCCTACCTACATATCTATCATGCCTGACCTAACATACCTGTTCAGCTACTATACATACCTACCATACCTAATATTATTTCTACCTTTCTACCTACCATACCTGTCTACCAGACAAATCTATGAAAACAACTTAGTATAAATTCTATACCTACCTACCGTACTTACTCACCGTATATAATTCAATATACCTACCATACAGTACCTGCCTACCATCCCTATCGGCCCCATCTACCATACTATAACAAGCCAGACCTATTTTTCCATACTAAAACTAACATGCTTAACTGATTATACCTTTCTACCACACCTAAGAAGTCTACCTTTCATACCCACCATACTATACCTACCATGCCATATCATTTCAAAGCAGCGTATCATACCTTCCATACCTAATCTACGGTACATAACATGCCTCTCTCACCTGCCAAGCACACCTGCCAATTTCCCTCTACATAGTCATCTTACATACCTACCGCAACATACCTAAAACACCAGTTCATACATAATCTAGCATATCAGAGTAAGAAAGTAAATTATTTTATTGGTAGATTAATTAAAATCTTTTCAATATACATTATCAAACAATCAATAAAAAAAATATAAGGCTTCGGTGGTGCGTTAGATACTGGGGCCAGACCAATTCGACTATAGCTCTGTCTCCAATATGACTTCACATGAGTACACCATTGTAAAAAGAAAGGCATCAATTCACCTCAGAAGTACATAGTCAAACCATCAATAAAGAGATAAAAAAAATTAGGAGGCATTGAATACTGGTGCTGAACCAGACAGCAATAGCTCAGTCGCCAGAGTGACAACACATATATTTTAACATTCTCGGAAGAAGGGCAACCATGATTTTTAAGCTGAGCCCCCTCATTGAAGGACTGTTACCACTAGGCGGTATTGAGGCTAGCTTGAGAGGCCTTGCAGCTTGGTATGATAGTAGGACAAGGCCCCTTCTTTGCGGGGCTGTTGCTGCAAAGATGTTTCAATTATGCCAAGGAGGCCCTCTGATGGTGAAGGTGAGGTTGGAGTTATGGTGGAGGAGGGCCTCTGGTAGTTGATCAAGATGGTAAAGCATGTCAAATCAAGGATTGGGAGTCAAAAGTGGTGGACTATTGCTGCTGGGCGATATTAGGGTTATGGTACATAGGGGCCTCTGATGGTTAATCAAGATGATGAATCAAGTCGGGTCAAGAACAAAGATCTTCTCGCTTCTTTGAGGCGACTATAAGGATATTCAGAGCCTAGCATGATAGTTGCACTGCATACCCTCTTAGTAATGCTATGACAGCTGGGCAGCATGACCTGACTTCCAAGGATCTTAAAGATGAGCGTAGGAGTTTTTGCACGAGATTTCATAGGGCCGGATATGTGCATATAATGTGAAGCAGTGTTATGTAGATGTATCTACAGATTGGTGGGACAGGACTGGTTCCACAAGGGCACAAAGTTCTTAAATGGAAAGACACCAAGATGTATCAGCATCAGGTGATGTTTTCTGGCCTTTGAAAAGTGGGGGGAGAAGTAGAGTTGGGAGCACGAGGCCGCATATAATGCTATGACTGCCCACATATGCCATTTGCTGCAAATGCAGCCATGTCTGTGATGTGTGATGTAAACTTGGTTGCTGTGTTGGTGATGTGTTAAAAGGCAGCATATTCCATTGGGATGCACCAGTCTTCCCCTAGTTGCAGTGCTTTCAATGACTGCTGTATTGCTGGAAAGAGTGATTTTTTTTCAAAGGCCTGCTTTTCTATTTCCAGCCAGCAGTGATGCGACGGCAAGCTCACTTCTGCTGACCTAAGCCTACAGCACAGCTTGATTAAGGCCCTGTTCCTTTTCTGGGCCCTTTTGGTATATGTCAAACTCAAGCCTAATTTTGGCTTATGAGACATACTACAGAATCAAAAAGAGTTTTTGGAAGAGGCTCGATTATAAGTTGTTTAAAGTAAGCACATCTTTGTCTTTAAGCAGTTCTGAGCCGTGTGATGAGGGCATGAATTTAGTGGCCATGACCCGAAGGAAATGGTGTGTGAAGGTGTTTTGGGTCTTCTGTCAAAGAGTTTTAAACGTAAACAGAAGAACATTAGCAATGGATCTTCATGATTGAAGATGCCTTTTGTAGGTTATATGCGAGTCAAGATGGAATCCGAGTCACATGTAGGACTTCACTAGTTGTACGGGATTACACTTGGACCGCCAGGTGAATTTGGGCTGCATTTTGTTGTGTGAGTTAAAAAAGCAGAGTATCTTGGTTTTGCTGAAATTGAGATCCAGCGGAGGCTGGTGGTGAATTCCAGTAGTTTTTCTATCAAATCCAGCATGCAGATAGGTGTTTTACTGAGTAAGACGATGTTGTCGGCATATTGCAGACTTATAGTTGTTCCAGGCCCAGCCTGGGGAGGTTGCTTAACACTTGGCCCAGGTGGCTATCAAGATCAGCCTTGTAGAGGTTAAATAGAGAGGAGCCAACACACACCCCTGTTTTAGGCCTATATTAGTTGGAATTTTCAGGGTGGTTCTTCGGCCAGTGCCAATCTTGATTTGTACCACGGGTGGTTCCTCCGTTAAGGCAGAGGAGCGTCATCCCAATGCTTCGTGAGCAGGTGAAAAAAGGAAAAATTAAATACTAATAACACATTGTTATTATCATTTTATATTTCCGTCCTTGCTCAGCTGGTTTAGGGGCGGGGTGGGCTGGCCTGTGTCAGAGGAACAGGGGGAGGAGTGGTGGCACTCCTCTAGGTGCGCATGAATGTTTTATTGGCCGTCTTGGGCCGGCCAAACAGACATGCGCACTTTGCATGTTCTCCACCCAGGCTGTATTACATCCTGGATGGAGGACATGCCTAGGCGCCCACTCCCTCTCTGAGCTTCAAACCAAGGTGCTCAGACCAATCACGATGCTGCTATCAGCAGTGTTGTGATTGGCTAGGGGAGTCTGGAAGCCTGGGGGGTTTCTGTTCTTGCTTCTTGCCCAGGAGTCCTGGAAGCGGGTGAAGAGGACCGAGAAGCAGCGGCGGCACACAGGTAAGTGTTTTTCATTTTTATTTTTATTCCCTCACCCGGTACCCTGGACCCCTCCCCACCTCCTTTAAGTAGCAGCCACTACTTATTTGTACCCAAGTGTTGGTGTAAAGATTGATAATGGCCTTCAGCAATTTCACCGGTGCCCCCCACCCACTGTCACATGATGCTGGTTGGTTTGGTGGGTCTCATGCTTGCCATGTAGAAACCCAGGGTTTCAAGTGCTAATATACATATCTTACCTAGTTGGTCCTATCTGGCTTGGTTGTGAATTATTTATGGGATTTGAATTTGGGACTTGGCAACTGAACTTCGCAGTAGATTTATGTTGGAGTCACATGACAACATTATGTGGGTTTGTGTATACTTAGCTTGTAGGGGTTAAGTGAGCCTGTCAGTGTCTTAATCTTAGTGAGTTTGTTCTTTTGGGCAGGATGAATATATAAATTCAATATTAATGTGGAGAACTTCTCTGATTGCGGTGCTACTATGAATTTAACACATTGTATCCATGATAAGCCCAGATCCACTGCCTAGTGGACCCATAGAATGTAAGTGGAGATGTAGAGCGAGAGCCCTCGTTTCACCCTGTCAGACTTAGATTCTTTTATTTCTGCAGTACGGCATTATTTATAGCCCACGATTAGGGTTTGTTCCTGCTGCCAGATTTCTGGCAGCAGCAGGAGTGTGAATTCACATAGGAAGCCTAGGAAGTCATCGTCCCCCACTTTGCTACCAAGGCTGTTCACGTTCCAGGTGTAGATTTTGCAGAGGAGCTCCTTAGGAGGGGTGCTTGATTGCCTCACTCATGCAGCTGTAATGTATCTGCTGATAGTATGTTGTACCTGCTGAAGGGTGCCTGGGTTAGATGTCTTGTATGATGCTCTGGCTGGCTGCAGGGACCTCGTTAGATGCTCTGAGCTAATTCCCTACTTCAACAGGCCTGGCTGTGGCTGGATTGACAATACCAGAAGCAGAGGGCTTGGCTAGAGGACTGGTTCAGTTTTCCTCGTGTCGATTAGCCATGCAGAAAATTTGCCACTATGCTGCCAAACTTGTGATGCAATGCTTTCATCTGACCAGATGATGGTAGTGATTTTGTTCCTAGGTTGATCTGGTTTGGGTCAGCTTCAATTTTGTTATACCTGAAGTGTTGTAGGCATTGTGATGCTTCAAGCAGTCTTAAGGCCACACCCCTGTTTAAAATGTTGTGGTGTCCCCTAGATTTGTAGTGTGGAATCAACTTGAGCCTTGCATTTTCCTGATTTGCCTTGCTGACCTATTGAACCTGTTGCCTCATTGTAGTTGTTTCAGGAGACAAGGTAAACAAGTGTGCCCAAGTTGTTAGAGCTTGATATGTGTGATGAGAAGTCACCAAGGTGACCGATCTTTGGACATTGTTCCCCCATGAAGTAAATGAGTTGCTGGATTGGGGCTAAGTCCAGCCAGTGGTATCTGATCTTGTGTCATTGGTGATGGCACCAATACTCATTGCGCTGACCTTTTGTGATGTTTCTGGTGTGACGTTTGTGCCCTGGAGTGATACGGATGGATTAGCTGTAATTGCCATAGTCACCTGTGAGATTTCTTGAGAATCGGATGTGGTGGACACTTGTGCTGCACGATGTTCACTTGGCTGAATAGCTATGTCTAGCTTAATAACTTCTGTGCGTTCCTCTGGCGGCTGAAATATCAAATAAGGTGTGATGGTGGGGGCACAGTCCTGGGCCTGACCTTTGACCTTCTTCTTAGGGTTATAGCAATAAGTGTTGCTTTGTGAAGAGTCTGGGTGTTTTGCCATTTTTCCGCCCCTATTTATCTTTGTTTTTCTCAAGCACTTGCGATCTCTCTTTGAGAGGGCTGTTAAAGAGTTTGCGAACAACAAATCCAAAACAAGCTCTTTTTGGAAAACTGGCTTTTGCAATGAAGGGGTGTTTGATCCATTCAGTTTTAAGTGTTGGATGACTTTCTGGCTTGTTGGATTCTGTTGGCTCCTCCTGAATAGAGGTGGGTGCTGCACTTCTGTTATTGGGCTCCTGAGATGGCTGGTCTAACTGAAAATCAGTGAGGTGCATGAAGGTGAGCAAATTTGTGAGGCTTTAACTTTGTCCAGTAGCTCTGGTCGTACCGTAGCAAGGAGGTCCATGATTGTAGCACATTGATATGAATAGTAGGTGAGGTGGGATCTTACTGAACTCTTGTTATCATGTCGTTTAAGGCCTGCAGTTTCTAATCGATTCCCGGCACGTTGGCTGCAAGAGCAATGAGGAGATCAACTTGATTGGCCAACTTATCTGAATGTTTTGTTAAAGCTGGTGAGATCACCTCAATGGTGCTCACCAGCTTACACCAGATGGATGTAATTGGTTGATGGTTTTGTGAGTCTAGAAGGGTTCCTGCCATATGTTCAGATGTAATGCTTGCAGTGTTAACTTGGCGTGAAGAAAGTTCCGGTGAGATGAGGTTTCCTATTTTCCACTCCTCTTTGTTTCACCAAGGATAGGAAGATTCTACAAGAGGGTTTGATTCCCTAGTGAACGTTTGATTGGCAAGAGCAGAGTATTATAATTATGTTTTAAAGCTAAAGAAAGGATAGGGTAGAGCTAGGCGGGAGGCGTGCCATGAGACTGCTCAAATGGACTTAGGAGCATCTCCCTCCATACTAAGGGGATATAAGGGGCCTCCTCCAATAATGCCCTGTGTAGACCATTGTGGAACTGCCTTGTGTGGGACGACCAAAGATATGACTGAGTTCTATTCTGCAAAGGTACCCCTCCCTGTTGTTTTCTGCACAGCCCTATGTGTGCAGTGTCTGTGCAATCTATTTGACTTTGATTGCTAAGCTTCTGCCTCATGTCGTGCACTTGGACCGTCACCAAGTGCTGTGCCTTTGGGAGGGAGACCTGATTTGATTCCATTGCGGAATTTAGGGAGAGCGGAGAGTGTGACTTTAGATTGTTATCCAGCTTCTTCTCACTCCGTATCTGGTTTGGCTAGTTGTTATGTTTCCTTCGATGGTGGCTGTGGTGGAAATTCATGTTCTATGTCTGTCTCCCAGCCTGCCTGAGCAGGCGAGCTGTGTGCTTCTGGTGTTATCTTTACATTATTATTTGAGCTTTTCTTGAGCCTGGGGGTTTGGTGCAGACGGCTGGCTCCTTACGACTTGTCAACCTCCCTGCTTGTCTCCTCTGCTGGCTCAATTCAGAGTGCTGGGGCTTTAGAATTGGCCGTGGGCTACTCCTTACCGGTGCCCCATGTTTTTTTACAGTCTTAGTGGCCCCAAAAACTATTCCAGATCTCATAATGTTCTGCCTGTGAATGTGGCAAAAGAAACAAGTGTGGCTGACAAGGCAGAAGAGGTGGGGGGAAGCAACTCAGGAGGTGCAAGCTGCACCCAGACCTAGCCAGGCCACTTCAACGGCGATCCCAGCTCAACCCAACAGTCCCTCATGTTGTGTCATGTCATTAGATCTGCTCCGTCCTGCAACTAGTTGGGACCTGGCCCTGGTTGCCCTCACGCCTATCCTCTGCACGCGGTGTGCTATGCTATTCTTGGCTTTGGCCTCGTCCTGGTCTTACTCTGGCCTTTTCCTGGTCTTGGTTGACCTGCTGAAGCCTCTTCTGTCCTTATCCTGCTGGTGTGTTGGTGTGTGGCAGCAGTGGTGCTGGCTGAGGCCAATTAATATTGGCTGCTAGCACGATGGACCAAAGCCATTTGTTAGTGCAGCTGCTGCAATTTGCGCTGTTGGAGGATGTTTGAGCTGTGAAGCCTATTGGAATGGTGATGCAGTAAGTATGCCCTCGCTGCTAGAATCATGATGGAATGTACCTGACAGAAAGGGTTGACTGCGGCGGGGGAGCTGGCCGCATTACCCTCTGCTGGAGCACTGCATTGTTGCTGGATTTAGTGTAGGGGCGGGAGGGTACACAGATGTAATGTTCCTGGTGTGGCCTGTAATGGCCCGCTCTGTACTGGTGGGTGACTGACTGTCAGAAGGAGCAGAAGAAGAAGCAGTGGAAGCTACTCGGGTGGTCAGAGGGCCGCTCTCTGATGCCGTGATGTGGTCCCGCCTCTCACCATCTTTCTCTTTGCCACACATGAGTCCTCTCCATTACAGACCTCTTGTTCGGGCTTTTTCATCTGCGATGTCCTCTTGTGCTGCTTGCTCTCCTCCTTGTAGCCCAGCAGATCAGTGACTTGACATCTTGCTAGCTCTCCCTTGCAGTGTCACTGCATCATACCTGCAGTACTCGCTCACTCACTGACAATGATTGCAGGAAGGCTGAAACTGGAAGTTGCAACCTAGGACCCAGTCACTGTCAATACACCAAACAGATTAATCTAGCATATCTATCATAACTGATCTACCTACAATACCTACTTTCAATATCTGCCAACCATACCTACCTGAAACACCTACCTGCCTGTAAAAACATCCTATCATACCTACTTACCATGGCTACTTGTCATAGCTGCCTGCCATATCTACTAAGCCTTCCTGCCATAACTCTACATCTACCTACAATTCCTAGCCTACCTTTCTTGTCCTACCATACCTGCCACTCCTTACCTACCTACAATACCTTATTCACCTAACCTAGGCTATTTATCCTATCTGCCTACCTATCATATCTAACTTATCTAACCTATTATGAAAAGAGACTCTTGGATGTGATAACGTAGTAATGTGTCACAGGAAAGGTTGTGCATATTTATGTGTTGCTTTTTGTGATGGTAATGCATTGTGTTGTTTTTGTGATGTGTTAATAAATGGTATTGTGGTTGTGCTGTACTATGGTTGCTGTTTTGCATTCTATTTTGATTGCATTATCATGCAGTTACCTCTTATGGTTTAGTTGTGTTGCTTGATTTGTGTTACCGTATTGGGTTATGTTCTCTTGTTTACCTGAGATATGTCTACAAATGCTGGCACATTTCTAGCCAAAAAGTAACCCCTTTCTTCCAAGCTCCAGTGACAAAACATATTTACTGCTGTGTCAGCCATCAAAAGTCTTGTCCTGCCTACTCGTGGTGATTGGGGCACTGTGACACAATGAACTGTTCTGCTGCAAACGTGCATGCGGCTTGTTTGGGCAATGTTTCAGCTTGTTTCAGATTTCTCGACTGCGTTCTGAACCTTGGACCCCAGATATCGCAAACTGGTTTGGGCCCTGGGCACCTGGGCTGCTGACCAACCCATCCTATAGCCAGTCTCCGGTGCAGCTAGCAAGCTTCAGGGAGGGTCTTTGGACTCGCCAAAAGCAAAAGAGTCATGGAAGCAGACGGCCAGGTGCTCTGATGCCCCTGATAGACAGGGTTGCTGCTAATTGTCCCATTTTAGGTGCCTGGCTCACATGTCCCCATGGTAGCTCTATAGGTCTGGGAGTCAACCTCATTTTGTTTCAAAGTGCCAGCAGGTAGGTGGTTAGTTGGGCACTGTAGAGGTTACTCACCTTCAGTAAAGGAGGTCCCAGTGAGGCTTGGAGCTGTTTAGCCAGTTGTTCAGCTTGGACCTGTATCCCATCACTTTGACCCCATGCTATCCAGAAGAGCCTCAGAAGGTATCCAGAAGTGCCTCCGAAGAGATCAAGGGTGGCATGTTGCGAGCAGCACTCAAAGTTAGGACTGAAAATGGCACGCTGCCCCTACTGCCACCTTGGACTGGTCACTGGTGGTGAGTGCAAGTGAACCCAGAGGTGGGAAGGCATTTCAGTTTGATACACATGACAAGCTTGTCTCTGCTATGCCTTATTACTTCAATAACCAACAGAGGGCCAGATAGATGAAGAAACCATGTTGCGATTCCCTATTGCAAATCCTTGCGATTCGCAATTAGGAAATCGCAAAATGGCATGAACGAAAGTGTGTTGAACACTTTCTGCGCTTCCCAGTGGGTCACAAACAACCTACCTCATGAATATTAATGAGGTAGGTCGCAATTTGCGGCCCATTAGGAATTGAAAAAATCACAGGGAGGTCAGCAAACCACCATCTCTGTGATTGCTTTTAAATAAAGCAATCTTTTTTTTTGCAAAGCAGTCCCTTTTTCCTTAACCCCTTCAGCGCGGCGGGAATTCCCCCGCGGTGCTGAAGGGTTCGAGCGCGGGCGGGGCCATGACGGAACGGTTCCGTCATGAGCACAGCGCAACCGATGCTCATGACGGAACCGTTCCGTCATGGGCATGGAAGGGGTTAAAGGCAAACAGGATGCTTTACAAAAAGAAAAATGAAAAGTTTTCCTTCCATTTTTTAAGAGCAGGCAGTGGTCCGTGGGACCATTGTATACTCTTAAAAATGCTTTTACAAACATTCACAAAGGTGTTACCACCTACTTGAAGTAGGTGTTAAAAGCTAGTGTTTTGCAACAGCATTTCGGTTGCAAAACATTCATACATACCGATGCGGTATTAGGGAGGGACGCCCTAAACACGCCCCTTTCTAATACCAAATCGCAAACTCAAATTGCGATTCAGTAACAGGTTACCTAATCGTAATTTGGGTTTGATACATGTGAAAAGCCTTTTTTGCATTTGCAAACGGGACGATTTGCAGACCTCAAAAAGGATTCATACATGTGGCCCTGAGATCCTGTCAATATAGACTCCCTAAGTATAAAACATGTTATCTACAATGGAAATGATAGTGTCTGTCTAAACAAAAGCCTTTGACCAAACTGTCTAATGCAGAAGTCATTGCACACAAACCATCCTAAGCTTTCCAATCTTTTCAAGATACAAGTCTTCTATCTCATTGCTCCAATTCCAAAAATTCAAAAGCTACAAACTCCGGACAAAATAGCATATACTCAAAGAGGTGAAGGATCTCAAACCAAAGCGGACCCTCTTGCAAAAAAAGCCACCAATGCACTAAGGGCCCAAATATAGGTTTTACGGTAAGACCAGCAAAGCACTGAGGTAGCAGGACCGAGTACTCTGCCGAGTACGGTGCCACCCAGCCTGCTGCACTGCAAGATACCTGCGGATCTGGCGGTTTCACTGCAGCAGGATGGTGATGGTAGTATATGTCACCGCGAGCTGCACTGCATTGCTGGCCAGGCTGCTGTCTGCTGGACATGCCCATGACATGTACCAGTCAGTCAGCAGTATGCTGTCATTTTGGGGAGCTGTATCCTGTTGCTGCGGACCCTAATCAAAGGTATTGGAGCGCTTCACATGTATGCCAGTGCCAGTTCACACTGACACAGTCAACCAACCACAGCACATTTTGGGGGTACATTAACTGTCTTCCCGACGACCCACACATGGCAGTATCCCTGACAGCGAAAGGTCAGCGAAAAGGCAGTTCCTAATCTGGTCAGCAGAGGAAATGACAACACTGCCTCCATGGCCCGCTTCTATCTCTCCCACCGCGGGAGCACAAATGTCGGCAATGGCGGCGGTCTGGAGGCAGTGTTACTGCCACCATCATAATCAGAAGGTCCGACTGCAAGGAAGACGGGTGGTCGGTCTGCCAAAAAATGACGGCGGTTCCTTGACCGCCAAGGTCATAATCAGGCCGTATGTCCTTCAAAAAAACAGGGTCAGTTCACCCTTTGGAAATGGAGGTGCTTTCTCATATTCCATCTAAGGGGAGTACAAACATGCCAATACATCTATTCAAACTCTTAACAAGGTCATGTAGAGACAAGGAGATGCCCACAATGCCAAGGGTCGAACCCCCTGAAAAGTAGTGGTGACGAAACAGCTGGAAAAACTGGTGCTATGCCACTATAGCTGAGTCGAACACAACAAATTGACAACACTTCAGTCCTCAGTATCTCCTCTCATCCTGAAAGAGATACCCTTATCTCACGAACTTCCTTGCCCTGCTGATTTCAGTATCAGCCCAGCAAAAATGAAACAACAGTTTTGTCAGCTTCTTACAAACTGATCGAAAACACATATTGTACCCTTAATATACCCAAGTAAAAAAGGAAGATCATCCTAGACTCATTCTGAAGTCATCTGATGACCTCAGCAAGGCTATTCCTGCAATTATCTGGGGAAGTCATCCGAAGCCATCCTGAAGTATGCCTATAGGACAAAATATGTAAAAGAGATGACTCTACAGAGTCATAACAAAAACTACTCCAGGATGGAGTCCTGATTACTTCACGTGATGATCTTGTACTACTTAAGGAATACTAGGTGACTATTTCAGGATGAGTGTGAATTACTCCAGGATGACTTCAGGAAAACGTCACGATTATTGTGGATTACTTCAGTGTGGTTTTATGACAACTTCAGAATTAGTGTGGATTAATTTTAGATGACTTGATGACTACTGCAGGATTAATAGAATTTACAAATAAAATACACAAGGAGAGTGGGGGAAGCACACAATGATCCATTTCCTAATCAATACATAACAACCAAGAGTACCCAGTGGAATCATTTACAAGTAACCCCCATTTGTAACAACCAAGAGTATCCACTGAGCGGGCACTCTTGTTTATTACAAATGGGGATTACTTCTGAATGATTCCATGAAATGCTGTGCATACTCGTCGATCACTCCTCAAAATTTAAATAGTGACGTATGGTTGGACACTTTCTTGAAGACTGTGAAGCAAGCACATTCTCCGAATGCCATTTTTCTCAACCAGGATTCCTCAAACATAATTTAGAAACACAAATGTGAAATGAATACATGGGAGAAACACAGTGTCCCTGTAAAAAATAAAATGGATTGGGTTTAAAACATGTTACTTCTTTACACAAGGAGGAGAGCAATATAAAATAAATTTGTGAAAAAAGTAAGTATTGGCAAGAATATCAGTTTGCATGGATTAGCAGCCTTGCAATTTATGACATTTTCCCATTGTGTCTTGTCATCATTTGAGGTAAAGTGCATTATCCTAAGTTTTGATATGTTGACCTGTAGCAATGCACAGAAAAAAGAATTGGTTGAAATAAAATGGATCTGAAATTGCTTGCAATTGTAAGCTTTTATTTACCCACAGCATGTCCTTGGCCTCAAAGAGAAATTGGACACTGTACAAGATAACATTAAAAAGTAAGCAAAAAGAATTATATAAATTCAACAAAACAAGCAACTCTGTTGTGTTCTCAGATTCAGAGTATGTTGTCCTCTTTTGCAATTTCAGATTATTATGGCAAGATTCCCCTTTGTAGTTTAGTTGTTGAGAGGTAGCCAGCTTGCAGGGAGACTCCATAACATTCTAAAAAGATAACAAAAACATAGATAAGTACCGTTGCTTCAGCAAAGTTACGTAAGGTTTTCTTTTAGACCAGCTGCCTTCATAAATCACTGGATATCCCTTCAGCAAAAAGGGTGCCTTTCAGATAGCGTATGGTGATTGTGTCAAAGGTGCACATGTGAAATCAGGCCATTTATCAGATAGAAGGTGATGGTGAAGAAAGAAAATGTAAGAGTAAAGGGGCAGTTAGATTCAGAAGAGCAATCCAGGAGTTTCAGAATGTTGTTAGAAAAACCTGTTTTTTTCTCAAAAGACTAGGGAATCTGAGGTTTCAATCTCTGACCGCAAACATTGCCCCATAGTGTGTTTAAACACTGCCCATCTAACATATTGGATAATTACAGATGTACAAAAATTGAAGGCAGCCAGTGTGATTTCCCAGTTACCAAAAGCTATCATCATAAAAGCTTTATTCGACAATATGTCATAAAAGCACAATCCAATACACAATAAAAAGTCAGTAAGGAAAAGTTAAAAGGAAATAATTATTCCTCTATTAAGAAGACCATAAAACGGTATAAAAACAGCTAGAGTAAAATTCATAAGCTCATTACCAGGCTATAATACAAAGTGCAAATAGTAGCAAAGCAATATACATTCGTGGGAAGGGTAGCAATAAGACAGGGTGCTAATGGGAGCAAAACAATTTTTCATTCAGGGTCAAGATAACGTGCATGGGTTAGAGAGGCACCACCGCTTTCATTCGTATTATCCATGTCCAGCCAAGATACTTGGCTACAGCTACAAGAAGAGGAAGCCAAGTTTCAGTACATATCAGTCTAAGTGCAACCTCGGCTTTTCGAGTGCCCAATCAACGGCATATGGGAACCAGCCAAATACGCCGAGGAATGCATATGCAGGACACACGAATAACAAATGGGGCAGACACTCCCTAAATGCATGACAAAGTGGACAAGACATATCAGCCGAGTTTCCCCAGCTTGCTGTAAAAGACTTAACGGGTAGTGTGCCAGCTCTTAATTGGAACAAAAGCTTTCTATCTAAGGGCTTTGTAATTGTGTCCCAATAGGCTTCAAGCCTTCGACTTGGTTTGGCCATAAGAAATTGGCCTGTCAACGTCGAAGGATCACTATTCCTGAAGGTGTTGGCTTCTACCCAACCCCAATACCTTTCCTTCAATTGCATTTTCGAAGGAAACTGCTTTTTTTCTGGGTTCTCCCAAAGATCGACCATACCAATATTTTCAAGCATCAATCTAAGATTCGATAGCCATTTAATTTTTTTTAAATTGGTCCACTCTAATTAAATCTTTAAAACCCTCAGCGTACGAAGACAATTCTGGAGTTGTCCATATTCTTCGCCAATACATTAGAGGACGCAATCTGGCACTATCGGCCAATGCCTTCAATCCTAGATCACTAAGTAAGGGCAATACCAGAGTACTTTGCGGAAGATTAATACGTTTTCGTAGGAAAGAGTTTTCTGCAACAGTCAGTTTAGACAAATTTATATTACCCCAAAGCTCTGCTCCATAAAGAACAGCACTAATGATTTTCATATTATATATCGTCACAACTGGGGTAACAGGTTTCGTAAGAGATGCCTTTAACTCAGCTAGTAGTGTTCCCGCTAACTGTCTATGTTTTAGTGTAGCCATGTCCAATTGTTTGTCCCATTTCATATCCCTCTGTATGACAACCCCAAGATAGGTATATTCTTTTACCTGCTCCAGCGGACGTTTGTTTAACAGCATTGCTCCGCTGGACGATCTATGAGCGTTAAATGTCATATATTGTTTTAGAGACATTTATTTCGAGGCCCCGGAGATGGCAGAATTCCTCGAACAACGATAGGGCACGCTGTAAGCCGCTCGGTGTTTTCGCTAATAACAGCGTATCGTCAGCAAACATAAGAATTGGAATTCTTACGCCCGGCAATTTTGCTGCATCAGTTGGGATGTCTTCCAGGAACTTTACTACCCCATTTATGAAGATAGAAAACAAGGTTGGGGCCATCACACAACCTTGTCTCACACCCCTTTCCACGCCAAATGGGGGGGTAACCTGGCCCTGACCAGCCCATCTTATTTTTGCATATGTGTCCTGATGAAGTCTGGCAATGAGTGGTAATAATGCATGGGGCATCCCTAGGTCTCGAGGAACTCTCCATAATTTATTACGAGAGACTAAGTCAAAAGCTGATTTTAAGTCTACAAAGGCAGCATACAGGCTGCCTTTCTCCAGGACCACCGTCTTCCAATATAATAATGTAAAACGAAAGGTTTGATCGATAGTACTAGTACATGCCCGAAAACCAGCCTGGAAGGGAGATAAAATGTCATTAGTACTGATCCAATCCTGGATTTTATTTAAAACCAGCCGACCCATAATCTTCTGTGCTGAGTCAATTAAACTAATAGGTCTATAATTCCCGGGTAATGATTTGTCACCCTTTTTAAATATGGGAATTATCTCAGCTCCCTTCCAGGACTCTGGTATCGGCAAACCTTCAGCTATTTCATTAAATAAGATCAGAAAATAATGGATCCATATACTTTTGTTGGAGAGGAATAGATCAGCTGGGATCCCGTCAGGACCTGGCGCTTTACCACCCATCAGAGAACCCAATGCGATATTAATATCATCTTCGTTAAAAACCGGTTCATTGAAATAAGTGTAGAGAAGCTCGGGTGGCTTCCTCTCATCAGGGCCACCTGCGTATTGGGATTGAAAGTGCAATACCCAAAGATCTTGGCTTACATAATTTACCATTTCTGTTGGGCAACTCTCCCTGCCCCGTTTTACCACATCCCAAAATACTTTTTGATTATTATTTTCGCAAGCCCTTTTTAGGTCCTGCCACCTGTTATCATCCCAGCTTTTCTTTGCCCGAACCAGGGCTTTCTTGTATTTTGACCTGGCAAGCCGGATCTTGAGGATATCACCTTCCCTGATGGCTAGTTCCAATAGACTACGAGCCTCCCTACAGTCCCCATTGAACCATTTACCTCCCTTTGTTTGTTGGATACCCTTGTTTTTACATGCTTTATAAAAGTAAGAGCGAAGATGAATAAAGAGATCGGCATGTAATCCAATGAGCGTCTCAGGGGGTGCCGAGTTGGATGTGAGTTCTTCCAGATCCAAAGCCGCCTTACCTACATCGGATGAAATCCTGGTTAGAATTTCCGGTTTAACTACTAGGTTTGCCCATTTTAGACGCCTCATGTCATTTGTGGGGGCTAGGTCTAAGGTTGACAGCTCCCTAGGGGGCTGAGAAACCCCGTTTTTAACCACTATCTCAAAAACTGCGGACAGTGGATTATGATCACTCTCGGCACGTTGGACAACCTTCATGTCCTTAAGTGCGGTCCAAAACTGGCAATTAATTAATATATAGTCTATACGACTCTGACTAGAACCATTATTAAAAGTTGATGCACCAGATCCATCAGACTGGGTTCTACCATTTAGTGCCCTTAATCCCTTTTCCATACAGAGGGAGTTCATTTGGACCACCACACCCGTCCATCTCTTTACCGGATTTATGTCTAATTCTGGAATTCTCCAGAGGACATCTTCGGAATTATGGAAATTGGGATTACCATTTAAAAGGGGTTCAAAGGTCATGGTAAAATCGCCTGCTATTATTACGTTGGTGCCTATAGAGTGTTGGCCAAGAAGAGTGTCCAGGGCTACTATGACCTCTGATTTCCTGCCCTTTGTCCCTCTTGCGTAAACATTGTAGATATCAAGTTTTTCAGCCATTCCCCATGACAGCCTAATCCCCAATATGTCCTTATTATGAGGTTCAAGGACCTGAATCTTGAAACCAATCTCTTGACGTATCCAAACTACCAAGCCTCCTGAGGGTCTCCCCTTCCCTCCATTTATTGCAGGAACATAATAATTCAAGAAGCCTACGCAATGAACAGCTTCCAACGCCCAGGATTCCTGGAATAGGCATACATCATGTTGGTCAATGAATGAATGCCACACTGGCGAGATGATCTTAGAACTTAGACCAGCTATATTCCAGGACACCACCGATAGTTTGGATAATGAGTATTTGGATGGGCATAAAGGTCTCCCCTCAATCGATGGAATAACATAAGAATTTAAAGGCTCAGTTGCTCTTTGTGATGTCAATATAGGGGCAAGAGAGGACATAACTATGGTTGGAGACAACATGTCACCAGTGCAAACATGAATTAAACTTTCTTCGGTTCAACATATGCAGGCTTTTAGATGGATATTGGAGGGAGTTCCATTGAACTATGCTTGCAGCATGCCTGCCTGTGGGAAAAAAGTTGAGACTGCCCTGGTGACCAGTACATAATGGCCTACAAGCAAGTTTTTGGACCAGCGATGCAGATAAAAGTCAGAAGCAAAGCTGGAAGCACTGTGCTCTCAGTGCTGTCACCAGGTTTTCTTGTTTGAGTCCTGGATTGCTTGCATATTTGGAAAGAAGTGACTGGAAGAGGAAAAAAGAAATACAAAACAGCAATAAAGGAACAGTTATTCTATGACATTACTTGCTAGGGGACCACTTAGGCCTAAAGGTTTTATCACTCAAAACAAACGTTTAATGTTCATTACTGTTTTTACGCAAACAATTTGCAGCTTTGACCTGTTTGTTAGTTTCCAGAAAGGTAAATAGGTTATTTGGAATATCTTACCAAATCAAGCATCAATTTTCAGTTGATGCTTGTCCAAAGCTCTCCTCAGCACACAATCATTTCAAAATGAATAGGGGCCCATAGAACCTCCACCAGCTGCTACATATCATTATGCAGATCAAAATACAAAACATTATTATACATACCATCATATATAGACGCTTTAAAAAAATAAAAATTTTAGTTTCAGGATGGCTATTTGACATTTTTAAGCCCTATGCATAACATTGATCCAAAACTGGTGCATTAGTGCCAGCAATACACAATAGCCATGTCAAAAATGTACTCCAATACCAGATTTTCCTTTTTGCAGGAAATCTAGAATGCTTGTCGAAGCACACAGTTCAGCCTGCAAGTGTTAAATGGTCCACTGATTTCCACACATAGTCCTACAGTGAAGTAGATTTATTTTATTTTATTATTTCTTTTTTTTAAAGGTACAGCATGTGGTGAACAGAAACCAATTTCTGAGCTATGCAGGAGAGGATAAAAAAAGAAAAGTTCCAGATAATTAAACAATTTGGGTCATGTGGTCATGAAATTGTTGCTACTTACTGGGTTTCACTTACCTTTTTAGCAACCATTCTTAGCTTGAAAAATTATTTCTTTAACTTGTATTAATACCAGCTCCTCATGTAGACCAGTAGCAGGGTAATCCGACGAATAGCGATAATTTCCAGAAATAACAGACATGGAGTTATAAATGGTTTATTTATGCAAAAAAAGTATTTTGTATACAGGCACATAACTTTGGAAATTCAACTTCTTAAGCATTTACTGTGACAGAATGTACAGTTGAGTGTCACAACTTTTCAAATGAAATGATTCCCCAATGTATTGCATGTTAGGAAATAAATGTAATACACACACACACACACAAAGTTAAAGGAAACCATATGTTTTGCCCACCTACACCCACACCATGTAATGGCATATTGACTGGTGAATATAATATTTTTATTACACAGTTAGTGCTAGTTAGGCCAGAGTTTCCATAGGAAAGGCATTTTTTTCCTTTTTAATACCTTTGGTACTATTTCACACAAAAGAAAATCCCTTTGGCTTCATCATTGAAAGTTATGCATCGATCCTTCAAGTGGAGGCCAAGAATAACAAACATTGGCAAAGCCAATAGGTTTCTGCTATGCAAGAGCTTTTGGCCTTGCCAATAGGTTTTAGCAATGTTGTACACCAGAGTGGCGATGTTCAGCATGGCTAAAAGTTAATGAGGTAAAGGAAAGTGGAGTGTCGCAGAGTGGAGTATTATGGATTAACGTAGAGTGGCATACAGTAGAGTTGAGGGGTGTGGAGAGGAGTGAAGTATCATGGAGTAGTGTACAGTGTTGTGGAGGGAGCACAGTGTCGTAGAGTGGAAGGGCGTAGAGTTTAGTGGCATACAGTGGCAGAGTTGAGCGGCATAGAGTGGAGTGGCATAGAGTGTCGTGGAGTGGTGTAGAGTGGAGTGGCATAGAGGGTGGTGCATGGAGTAGAGTAGAGTGACGTAGAGCAGAGTAGATTACAATAGAGTGAGATGGTGTGGAGTGGAGAGGAGAGGAGAAGTGTATCATATAAAAGAGTGGAGTAAAGTGGCACGGAGTGGCATAAAGGGAGTTGCGTAGAACTTTGTAGGGTGGAGTAGTGTCATAGAATGGCATAGAGTGGAGTGGAGTAGAGTGTCAGTGGAGCAGAGTTTAATAGAGTAGAGTATCAGAGTGGAGTATCGTGGAGTGGATTTGAGTAGAGTGGCCTAAAGTGAAGTGGCATAAAGTACAGTGGTGTAGAGTAGAATGGCATGGAGTGCATTAATTTTGAGTAAAGTGGTGTACAGTGCATTGGCGTAGAGTGGTGCAGAGTAGAGTGCAGTGGTTCAGGGTACAAAGGAGTAGTGCAGGGTTGTCGAGTGGTGCAGAGAGCAGTGAAGTGGAGTATTGTGGTACAGAATAGAGTGGCGTAGAGTGCAGTGACATAGAATGCAATGGTGTAATGTGATGCAGCGTGCAGTGGCACAGAGTAGAATGTTGTATAGTGGTGTAAAGTGCAGTGGTGCAAAGTAGTTGGCATAGATGTAGTAAACGGGGCATTGGGTTTGAGTAAAGTGGTGTGGAGTGCATTAGACTAGAGTGCACTGGTTTACATTACAGTGGCTTAGCGTAAACTGCAGAGGCATAGAGTGGTGCAGGGTAGAACACAGTGTCAAAGAGTGGCTTAGGGTGCAGTGCCAGAGTGCAGTGGTGTAGAGCGCAGTGGCACAGAATAGAATAAATAGAGTGGTGTAGAGTGCAGTGACAGGGTACAATGGCATGGAGTGCAGTAGCTTAGAACTTAGAAGTATAAAGTGCGGTGAAGATTGGTGTACAGTCTATTTGGCTTGATTAAAGTGGTGTACGGTACATTAGAATGCAATGCAGTGGAGTAGAGTGGTGCAGAGTGGAGTGGCACCGAGCAGATTGTTTCAGTGTAGAGTACAGTAATGCAGAGTAGATTAGAATGGCGTAGAGCAGATTGGCATAGAATGCACTGGCATACAGTGACGTGGTAGAGAGTAGCGTGCACTGGTGAAGAGTGCAGTGGCATAGAGTGCAGTGTTACGACATAGGGTGCCATAGAGTGGAGTGGCGTAGAGTGAAGTGGTGTATAGTAGAGTACTGTGGGGTAGACGGCATTGGCGTAGATTGGAGTGGTGTAGAGTAGAGAGGGGTGGATTGATGCAGAGAAGAGTGCAGCGACATGGAGTGACATAGTGTGGTGTGGTGCAGGTTAGAGTGCAGTGGAGTGGTGTAGAGTGAGTGGAATAACGTGGAGTATGCATGGTGTGGTAGCATACTACCATTACAGATAACACATCTTCAATTGAAATGCCCATTACATTTGCACTGACATACAGTTTTGCGGATAAAAAAGTATGCAGCGCACAATGTATAGTAATATCCTCGCCTAGTATATTGATTTGATTGTCAGCACAATTCATTTACAGGCATTTGCATTTCTGCGAATAAGAACTCAGTAGGTTAATGTGCCTGCTGCCTATAGCTGTATGGAACATGCAAAACAGGGTTTGCATTCTGGCATGTATAATTTGTACTTTTATCCACCTTATGGAGCCTTTATATTTAAGAATCCTCGCGTACTGAAAAGACTTGCAGTATATTTTGTGTAAAGAAAAGCTGCCAAGAATTATGGTAGCCGAAAGAAACATGGTAACTGTCCATATCTCTATTGCAAATATTTTTTAGGCAGCTCTACATAGCTCGAACGAGCGTTTTACATGAGTACCAATCACGTTACACAAAATAATATTCATGTTTTTTTAAGGTATGGGAAAATTAAGTGTTTTGCCCAGAAGCACAGGCTGTTGAGCCCGCCCCAGGACTGCATCCTTATTACCCTGCAGTTGAAGCCGGCAGCTTCGCACAATAACCACTCCACGCTGGATAGCTAGTGTAAAAGGCCATTTATTAGGACAGGGTTGAAACCAAATATACAACATAACATCAACAACACTAAACAATCCCCCCAATCTGATGTTTTCCATTCCTCCATTCACTCCCACACTCCAATTACTCACTCCCACATCACCCAGCGACCTCTTCACTTATCCCATTCGCTTCCTCACTTCTCTTTCAACCTCCTCCAGCATCTCCAGCCATCGCACTCCTGCATGCCGCACCCCCACCTTGCACCTGTATCCCCCTCCCCGGAAGGGTGAGTATGCCCATCATGGACTCCCCACCTCCCAAGTACCGCCAACACACCACCTCAACCCGTCCTAAACTGGCATGCTGTAATGAATACCCCCTTTCCCTCTCCTTAAACAAGTAGGGTGGGTGGGTGGTCAAAGTTTCCTTAACCCCTAACCTAACGGCGCCAGGAGGCAGGAAGAGGAAGAACTTCCTCCCCTGCCCCCTTTTAAAACCTACTTAAATCCCACCCCCTCAACTAACTATCCCCACCCTGTCTTTTGGTCTCGCTCGAATACCCCGGGGGAAGACTGGTCTGCCGACCTTGCTTCCCCCGGGGCCCGCATTGGCCGTAACGCCACATTCATCTTTCCCCAATCACCGTGAAAATACCTTCCATGCAGCAGACCAAAAATAAACTTGTGCAATACGTCTGAAACCAACCTAAAACTAGAAAATACTATCATTTATGCATTACTTTTATTTTGCCAGGGTATTTTACATCACGTCAGCTATTTAACATCAGAGCTCTTTAAAGCACCCGAAGTAAACTGAGCTACAAGAATCACATAATCAGGAATTACATAACTATATACCAGTACATTTCAGAAAGCCGAGTTAGCCTTTGCTTTAAAACGCACACACTAACAGTTTTTCTTTATAAGGGACATTTTAGTTACTGATACGAACCTCCAAACTGCGAGAGAAAAATTCCCCGAAACCTGCTACCATCAATCCGATCACTGGCTGCTGAAGTTTCCGTCCCTATGGCCAGGAGCGTTTTGAAAGGCATGAAGTAAACATGCAAAGTGGGCGGAATCGCCATAGTCTCCTTCTTCAAAGGCCTCAACAACTTGCATCGGCTCTTGGAAACGGCACAGTAAAGTGACGTTATTTCTACAGAGCGAACTCTGCCCAAAGGTGTGATTGAAGTTCAATTCATAAGCTCCAGAATTACAATTGTGCCGAAGTCTGTTATAAGCAGGAGGAAACCCCTGTTTAAAAGGACTTGAGTAGATTGCACTGTGTTATCTTTAACTAACTCCTCCACTCCAATTCTGTGATGAAGTCCAGAAGGAGGCAGGTGACGCTGTCCCTGTTTGAAGGTCTCCTCAGGGCTCACACCTCTTTAATCAATATCCACTGTGCTGCATGCATAGGTCAAGGCAGTGCATCCAGGAAACGCCTTAAAGCGATTGACTTCTATTCAGACTGTGCTGTAAAACAGGCACAAGATTTAATGCCACCAGAGTTGGAGGGTCGGCGCCAGCTCAATATTGTGTCATTCTGAGCAAATCACATAAAAATCACATTAAAAAAAAAATCTGACCTTATGTAGTGGTAAGTGGACATCGCGCGAGTATCGCCCGATGCCTGACGAATATGTGTGTACTTTGTATTGGTTTGAAATGTGGCTCACACATGGAGGGTTCGCTCAGTGGAGGTTCGAACGGTGTTAGTTAGTTGCCGTTCGTGCTTCTATCTGGACGGATGCTCAATGCATTGGGTGGAGTTGTTTTCTAATAAACTCCTTTCTCAAGACTACTTTGGAGTTCCTGTTATCTTTCTACATTTGGCGACGATCGGGAGTCACTCCACCCACACATCCACGCCGAAGATTACCTCTATTTTCAAGTTCACACAGTAACCGTCAACCCTTCTGCTTCCAATCGCCATCTCCTTAAATTCGGTGAACTTTAATGATCTCCGGTCGGATTCTGGCAGCCACGAATAAGGGTACGTGAATTTTGGTTATCCATGAAGCTCCTATTGGCCCGCGCTCTGCCTTGCGAGAAGTTACATGGCCCGAGCGCATAGTCTTCGCGCGCTGACGTTTCTACACTACGCAGCGCCATCTTACTTAAGCTGTGTTCTCATTGAAACACTGACTGCTTGTATTTGGAAGCACCGCACGCGCTGACGTTTTCACGTTACACAGCGCCATCTTTGTTGAAGGCAACCACAGATGGATACATTGTATCACCATTACTCTACGCAGCGCCACTTTTGTTCTTTCACCTATTGATTTATAGTTTGACAGCGCATTAAGCTTCCATTTCAGCGACGCACACGCTAAACAAATACTGAATTAAATCCAGCGCGTCCGTCTTCATCGATCTGCACGCTACAATTATATTCTCAGTTTTAAAAAAAAAAGTTTCTCAACTAATTGGTTTTATCAGCATCCAACCGACATAATTTTTACAGAAGGTCTTGTTCATTTTGATAATTTTACAGGGGAGCATTGTGTGTTTTAGTATTGAATCTTCAGCGACACGCATGCTTTTATTTCCAATTTTGGATTTTTCATTTTTATTTTTGCCTATTAAAATTCTAATGGCTAATGTTCAGCAGATAACACAACCTCCCCCATTTCTAAGTAAACCAGGAAGTCCTGCAATTATTTGTTCAGAATGGTACAGACTATTTGAAAATCACCTAGTTGCTATCGATGCTGTGAACTATTCACCTGCTCGTAAGTTTGCTTTGTTATTTGGATGTCTGGGCCAAGCTGCTCAAAGGATTTTTGATAGTATTGTGCCTATTCCACCTCTGGCATTTCACTCTGGTGATGGACAGTGGAATGTCTATTTGGAAGCAGTCGCACACCTTAAAAAACAGTTTTCCGAGGAACCTAATATTATGCTGGAGCGGCATAATTTTTATAAAAGAAAACAAAAAGAAGTAGAGAAGGTAGAAGAATATATATCTGCACTCAGCGTATTAGCAACTACAAGTGGTTTTGGACCCTTAGCGGACAATTATATAAGGGATCAGTTTGTCTTTAATTGTGCATCACGTAAGATCAAAGAAAGGATCTTAGGGTGCAAAAACCCTTCTTTACCCGAGGTGATTGAACTGGCACTGAGTATCGAACGTTCTGCTATCTCTAGCAAAGCCATGCAGGAAGACCCTAAAAGCGGAGTTAATATCATTTCATCACCGGAGGGTGAACAAGAAAATCCTATATGCGCTGTGAATGTTAAGAGCAAAAATGTTACATTTATTCAAAAGTAACAAACTTTGTTTTGTTATAGGTGTGGGTCCAAAAACCACATTGGCAATTCTCCAAGTTGCCCCGCCATTAACAAACGTTGTGTAATTTGTAAAAAGATGGGGATTTCTAAGGAGTATGCAGAAATGCTAAAAGATCATTTAATGTGAACAGTATTGATTCAGATGTAGACACATGTAGTAACTTTCTTAGTAATATAGTTGTAACTCTAGAATGTGGAAGTGAAACAAATTCTATAAAAGACCCGTTGTGTTTTGCTACAATTGATAATGTTTCTCTTCAGGTGATGGCGGATTCTGGTTCGCTGATAACGATTCTGAGGGATACTACCTGTGATGAATTGTGGAACAATAGAGTGAAATTGTTACAGTCTGACGTAAATCCAAAGGCATTTGGTGAAAACGATATAAATATGATTGGATATTTTACTGGTTTAGTACAATGCCTAGGCAGAGAAACAATGACAAATATTTACATAGCAGAAAAGGGAAAGAATATCATTGGATGGAAAGACCTTGCTCGTATGGGCTCATACTTAGTGCCTGGGGATGAGAATCCGATTAAAGTGGGAGATTTACCAGTGTGTAACATTGTTCTGCTTGGGTTTTCGGATCAGATAGAACCCGCTCAGCAGAGCCTCTCTAACCCAAACCAGAACGTTACCCCCTCCCTAGGGCCTATTTACACCTAAATAACCACATATATGTACCACCTAAGGACAGGGAATTCCTACTATATATACCAAGACCTACAAGTCACAGCCTCGCGGTCCCAAACGGACCCAGGACTTCCTGCCCAGACGGCAGCCACAGACTTCCTGCCCAGACGGCAGTCACAGCCTCGCGGTCCCAAATGGACCCAGGACTTCCTGCCCAGACGGCAGCCACAGCCTCGCGGTCCCAAACGGACCCAGGACTTCCTGCCCAGACGGCAGCCACAGCCTCGCGGTCCCAAACGGACCCAGGACTTCCTGCCCAGACGGCAGCCACAGCCTCGCGGTCCCAAACGGACCCAGGACTTCCTGCCCAGACGGCAGCCTTAGACAAGTCACAGCCTCGCGGTCCCAAACGGACCCAGGACTTCCTGCCCAGACGGCAGCCACAGACTTCCTGCCCAGACGGCAGTCACAGCCTCGCGGTCCCAAATGGACCCAGGACTTCCTGCCCAGACGGCAGCCTTAGCACGAGTTCATCCTATAATTACCACGACATCAGTGTTACTATATATCAGATCACACAAAGACAGCTAGTTGAGCACAACTTGTTCCCCAGTTCGAAGGGCTCCTTTCTCCCTTATTCAGTTACCACCTACCTGATCAGGATTAACATCTGTTCATGTTAAGTCACAGCTGACTAGAAGAATAGGTTACCCTCTTACACAAGAACACGTAGCACATATTGCTTTAATACTTTATTTAGTTATTACATGCACACTCACGGAACATAATACATATCACATAACCTGCAAAGAAAAGTGAAAGAGTAAGTTGTACACTCTAATAGTAAGGGGTTGACATCACCTTGGTCGTATGTAGCCTGCACTCAATGGTCATCTAGGTTCCCTTCTCGTCTGCGCCTCGGCTTCGCCTGGAGGTCACACCTCCGCAATCACGGGTTTACTCCCGTCTCCCTCTCCGAGTCACTGGGACCTCTTCCTCATCGGCTACTCTCTTCTCTTTGGAATATCTATCTCTCGGTTTTTCTCCACCTCCAAGTTTGTCATCTGTCTTCCCTGGAATAAGTAGCAGCTTTACTACTAACGGCCAGGTGCCGCCCATGGACAAGAAGCAAGTGCCAGTATCTGCCTCAAACTTTCACTAATATCGATGTGCATTTCCTCATGGAAAATTCCAGCCCGTAACCTGCCGCCCACCAAATTCTTGTACCTCCCCGTGCCAAGGACACGTTCCCAGCCGGCCGGCCTGATGTAGTGTCTTCGGCATGAAGAAAAATACAATCCTTCGATAAGGGCCGGCCTGAACCGGTTCTCTCCAAGCGAATAACACCTCCTAACTAAAACACTGCCTATGACCTAGAAACATCCCGAGCTGCCAGAGCAGGAGGAAAGATGGAGTCTCTCCCGGTTAAGGCCTACCAGGCCTGAATTCAGCACGGCTCCATGAAATACCCTCACTACAGAACAGATTACCCCTAATGCTAACGAATCTATCCCCTAGGATATATATGCAAACCCTGATCTATGGGGAAGAACACAGGATCATGTCGAAGTGCCTAATAAATAGGCTCTATACACTACTCTAACCCTTAGACTTGAATGGAAAGAGACTGAAGTCACCTAAATCACCCTTCAACACAATAAGACCGGAAAAATCGAGCAGTACATTTCACCCTTGACTTCAGTCTATTATACATTCATTAAATGGAGCTAACATCTGTGGAAGAATAATATGAAACAAAGCTAACTGATCTATGTCTAGTACCAAGTGTGCAGAATTGAAATAATGAAGGAATACACTGAATAAAGCAACAGATAGAAATCAAAACAGCAACAGCAATCAAAATACCACCTAATACTTGGCGTAGCGCGTGTATATCAGGTAACCAATTAAAGAGCCAGTCAAACCAGCCCTGGTCAATGTGTTTTCTAACTTCTTCTGTTAAGTCACGCAACTTGTCGATGTGAGCACGAATGGATTGTGTATGGTCAGACAAGTTAAAACAACAGAGACCTTCGAAGTCCGAGCAATCATGTCCATGTTTAAGCAAAAGATAATCAATGGCTGCTCTATTTTGCAAAATGGCCCTACGTTCACCCTGGGCGTCTAATAGCATGTCAGACAAAATTGTAGAAGTATGATTAATAGATTTCACCATCCAGCAGGCCATTTTCCCAATAGATTTGGCATTATAAACCGCCAAAGCAGGAACACCAATAATTGAAACAGCTAAGCTAAGGTATTCAGACTTGGAATATAAATGCAAAGATGGGTCACAATCCTCCTGTAACATTACAGTATCTCGAAGCACACGAGAGTTGGCATTCGGATGCGATGCGAACATCAACAAACTGAGTCTCGTAATGGCACAAGGGCCTCCGGAAATGTTTGCAGGGACAAATGGCCAGGAAGTATTACCACATGAGAAAAGCCATCCGGCAGGTAGTAACATCGTGCGATAGTGACTGGGGGTAACTACCAAACTATTACAAGTCATATTGTTCTGAACTGAAACACATGTGGTCGGTGTCTTTTGAAAGCACAAAGTCCGTTCGTGAGTTGTAAACGAAGTGGCGCCTTTTAGTTTTAGGCGCAGACATTCAAAGATCGCACTAGGATTACACGTAAGAAAGAAGCACAAATCACCTTGTGTGATATTATAAGTAAGTATTTGGGACTGGATGGGTGTTTGCTCGTTCGGCAATTCAATACATAGAGGGCAATATACATGGGTAGCAAAATCACCCAGGAGAATATTGGGACGGGCCTTCGAGACATTAAAAATATGAGTTAAAGTTTCCAATGAGGCGGGGACAGCAACCAGGCAGGTCGCCAGAATGTCATGTACAGATCTCATCGGTGTCAAACAGAAGTGAGGGGCGTCAGTCACCCTTTTAGCAAGTGCGGTCCAAAAGTTCGATGATGAATCCCATGCAGCGAAGGAACGCAACACTCGGGTTCCCAGTTCATCCCGGGTTGATAGGATCCCTCCTTTCTCGTCGTACCAGTCCGAAAACAGTCCGGCTCCGACACATCCTGCAGCAACAATCCAAAGAATGATCTGAAAGAGAACCAAATACAGGCATTAATCATTCTCGTAAATAACATTTATCAGCCGGGACCGCTTCCCAGCTATCTTTCCCTGGTCTCATAACCAAAATGGTATTATCCTGACCGGTGGCAATGACCTCTGCTTGTTCAGGGGGATTCTTAGGCGACTGCACCCAATCTCTGGCCCCAGGATTATCCGTGGAGCCAAAACCTTTCTGGCCACGTACAGTTAGCAACGTTGGAGCAGTGCCTTTCATTAATACACCACTGAAAACAGGCATTATGAGTAATTGAGCCACTCGGTCAGTGCGATGTATCAGTAAGTCAACCTCACTGCTATTCAGCAGGAGCACCTTAATCTCTCCCTGATAATCACTGTCGATAATTCCCCCAAGCACCTGAATGCCTTTTACAGCCAGCCCCGATCTAGGGGCGATCAATCCGAAATTTCCAGGTGGTATCTGAACACCAACACCTGTCTCTATGATGACTCGATCTCTACTTTTTATAACAATGTCATCCATAGCATGCAAGTCTAAACCTGCCGACCCTGGGGTCGCTCTACATGGAGCCAAAGCTCCGGGAGTAATTTCCCAATACATCACAGTTTCTCTGATTTCATTAGGCATAGCCTCAGCATTCGGGGGAAACAAACGCATGAGTGGAGATTCAGCATTTAAAAAAGGACGATTATTCAAAATCAATAGTGCTTGGGGCAAAAAGTCTCGCCAATTTTTATACTTGTCATCCGTTAACTTACGCAGCTGGTCCTTTAGCAGGCCATTCAATCTCTCCACCAGGCCCGAGGCCTGTGGGTAGTAGGGGATATGGAATATCCATTCAATATTGTTTTCCGCACAGAACTCCTGTACCAATCTTCCACGAAAATGGGATGCATTATCAGATTGAATTTGGAATGGCACACCATAGTACATCATAATTAATTCTAATGTTTTAATGGTATTCAATTGGGTAGCTTGCTTACAGGGAAGGGCTACCAGCAGGCCACTGTATGTATCAACAATAGTGCAAACATATTGACAATTCCTACTCATGGGAAGTGGACCAATGTAATCGATCTGCCAAATTTGAGCGGACAATTTGCCGCGATGTAAATGACCTTTAACAATTTGGGGCACCTTACGCCGTCTGATATGCTGACAAACGGGGCAGTGTAAAATAACATTTTTGATTAAATCTAAGGGAATATAAATTCCTCGATCAGCAGCCCACCTGCTAGTGGCCTTCTCTCCAAAATGTCCTGCCTTCTGGTGTGCCCATTTCGCCAATCCCGCAATATCAGAATCTTGCCTGTCCACCACTGCCTCAGCAATTTTAGACTTCTCATCTGCAATGTTATGAAAAAATTTGTCAAGAGAATCTATCGGGGTGTGAGCGTCCACATGGAAGATTGTAACAGTACTCTGTGGGAGCATCTCCCAAATTTCTTGCCATAACTCTTTTCCCCATAATTCTTTGGAATGTAACTTCCAATTATGGGAATGCCAAGTTGGCAACCAAACAGCCAGTCCATTGGCAGTAGACCAAGAATCAGTGAAAATATGACATGTACCAGGTAACTCTTGTTTCAAAACTTGGTAAACAGCGTAAAGCTCGGCAAATTGGCTGCTTTTACCTTCACCAGTTGTGCTCAATAATTTCTGTGTGATCGGATTATAGGACACCGCCTTCCAGTGCCGTGTCATCCCTATAAACCTCGCTGAACCATCAGTGAACCAAACATGGTTTCTTTCCGCTGCGGACAAATCATCAAAAGGCTTACCCCACTTGACAGGAGACTCCTGTGCTAAAGGTACGGAACATTCACTCTCAGTCTCAGTCGATGGCGCTCGCGCCACCTGCTCATGTAAAGAAGCAACTCCTTTCGGGCCCACACGTGCCCTGTCTTGTATGTACCATTTCCATTTAATCACACTCGCCTCTTGAGCGTGTCCAATTCGGTGAGTTTTCGGCGAACTCAGAACCCACTGCATGATAGGAATTTCCGGACGCAGAACTATATCATGTTCCAAAGTCAATTGCTCGGTATCCACCAGAGCCCAATAACAAGCAAGTAACTGTTTCTCAAAGGGTGTGTAACGCTCACCAGCATCAGGTAACTTTTTGGTCCAAAAACCTAACGGTACTTTACTCCTGCCTTGTTTCTGCCACAAACTCCAATTTGCATAAAGGCCCTGTACAGACACATTCAAATCCACGTCACCATCACGTACAGGCCATAAATCCAGAGCATGTTGAATTGCCTCTTTTGCCAGACTAAACGCATCTTGCTGTGGTTTATCCCATTCAAATGCATTCTTTTTACGCGTGACCCGGTACAAGGGGGCCAATATTTGACTCAAATGAGGAATATGCTGGCGCCAAAAGCCAAACAGACCAATGAAGCTCTGGGCTTCTTTCCTATTTCTAGGAACTGCAAAATCAAGAATCTTCTGTTTAACCTGAGGGATCACTTCACGGTGCCCTTCATGCCAATTAATACCCAAAAATTTTACAGCCTGGGACGGACCTTGCAATTTATCTGGGTTGATTTCCCAACCTTTCTCACGCAGGCACTCAATGACTCTGTCTAATTGGGTCTGAACTTCCTCTTGTGTTTCGCCTTGGATCAAAACATCATCAATATAATGACATATCTGAATTTGGGGATGAACCGGTACCTCAGCCAAATGCTCTGCCACCAGCCGGTGACATATCGTAGGACTATGCACATAGCCCTGGGGAAGACTTCTAAACGTCATCTGACGCCCGTTCCACGTAAAACTGAATTGTTCCTGACACTCTGGGGCAATCGGAATTGAAAAGAAAGCATTAGCAATATCAATGGACGCGTACCATGTACCTGGATGCTTTTGGATTCTCTCAATAAGTGTAATAACATCCGGTACTGCAACAGTCAAAGAGGGTGTGTGCTTGTTCAATTCTCGATAATCAACGGTCATGCGCCAAGAGTTATCACTCTTACGCACCGGCCAAACAGGATTATTCCAAGCAGAAGTAACTGGGGTTATGACTCCTGCATCCACTAACTCCTGAATAGTGGTACTAATCTCCTCATGACCACCTGGAATACGATACTGCTTCTGACAAACCACTTTTGTCGCATGGGGAACTTGTATGGGGGGCATTCTTAAACGACCAACCCGTATAGGTCTGGACGATATATAATGCGTTGTTCCAAATTGGTAACATCCGTCATCTAGATGCAAAGTCATTCCTCTCAAAATATCAATCCCAATTATGAATTCTAGAAGTGGCACTACTAGTACAGAATACTCTTTTCTAGGAATTCTACCTATTCTCATTTCAAGCAAAGTTTGAACTGCAGGGGTTTCTTTTCCACCTAATCCGGTAATAGTAAAAGGCTGACCTGTAAACTTCTTTGATTTTCCATGAATAAGAGTGGCCTCCGCTCCTGTATCTACCAATGCTCGGGCCCTTTGGATATTACGATGTCTCCAATAAATATCAATATCTACATAGGGTCTATTATCTCTGTGAGCCCATCTGTGTACCGGAGCTTGACCTATTTCCTAGTCATTCTTACTGCATTCTGTGTACCAGGATAAATCAGGATAAAGACTCTCACGTTTCTTAGGTATCGGTACCTCCTGTTCATATCCATTCCCAGTACGGAACGGATTCGTATCTTCTGCATTGTACTGCGGGTTACGATCGACCAAACTGTGACGATCCTCTCTCCTCCTCAACTCAGGGGATTGATCCCTATCATCTCTACGTCTGCTGTAAACATAGTCAGTTCTCCCCCTTTCTCTTTCCCCCTCTCTCTCCCTGTCTCTCTCTCGACGGGGGGACACATCATGTGCAGAACGTCGATCATCACGACGAACAGAGCGCCCACGGCGGTCGTCATCACCGCTACCGTCAGACCCACCACGATCACACTCAGTGGTCCGAACACGCCGGGCACCCTCCTTTCGATCCAAGCCACGTTTGCGAAACAACTCCCACAAACGAGCGGTAGTCTCACCATCAATGTCCTCCCTCCGCACACCATCAGCCAGAAGACCAGAAAAAATATCACGTCTAGTAAGTTTATTTTCACCAGGAGTACGAGTGTCAGGCCGGGACTGACGTTCAGGTTTAAACCACTCACCCAACTCACCGAGTTGGCGCACCGATTCCAAAACCGTAGATAACACGTTACCAGTCTGATTAATCAATAAAGTCATCATGACCTGCTTATAGGCAACAGGGGAAGATCGAATGATACGGTTCCGCACAGAAGATGTCAACGAACCATCAAGCAACCTGTCAGCAGTACCCAGAAAAATTGCCGTTTTCATCACCTCCTCTTTGAGACGTTGAGCAGCATCACGCAAAGTATACCACGGCTTGTCATTCACAGGCCAGTCAGATTCAGTAGGATATTTTAGATTACAACCCTCAGTCGCCAATTGGAGTAAAGAAATCTGACCACCACCATTATAGTTACGAAAATGATCCTGCACAGTAGAATCCAAACTCAAGGAACAGAACTTTAAACAATCGCCAGTATCCAACATAATACCAGCAGCGCCCAATTCATAAAGGCGCACCATCCATGTGAGCAAGGACTCACCAGCTCGCTGCCGAAATCGCTGTAAAATATCACTAATTTCCTGTTGAGTAAAGTCTTCTAAACAGTCCAAAGAAATACCCTGCGGAGCATTGGGAGACTGCTGCAACTTCCGACGGAAAACTGGATGCGCAGAAACCGCGGGACGAGCATCACAAGGAGCCCGATCAGTACTCGTAGAGGGACAATCAGTGGAAGAGGCATTGATCCCACTCGAAGAACGAGCGTAATCACGGGGTGCACCATCAAAGATGCGAGAAGCAGACTTACAATCATGGCGGGAGCGAGAAGACTCGCGCTTGGCAGACTCCTCACCCGAGGAACAAGAATCAGTCGAGTTCCAGATATTACCATCCCATTCATCAGGATTCCAATCCAGCCCGGCTGTCGCCACGACCAGACGCACCTTTCGCGTCGAAACCCGACCGCGCCTGTTCTTGTATTTATAACGAGCAATTCGCACAGCCGCCCGTTCAGCAATAGTTTGGTAAGTCTCAAGTTTATCAGCAAGCAACTTATTTTGACACCGCAACAAAGTATGAGAATTCTGAATCTCAACAAAGTGCGCTTCCACATCTTTAAGAGAGATCTGTAACTTCAACAATCTCTCATGCAGAATCCTGTATGCAGACAAAAGAATCCAACCTCTGCGCCCCAAAATGGGAATCTCCTCACCCTTCGATACGGGTGCCTTCTGCAAACAAGCAATCACATTAGCCGGCTCTGCCAGCTCCAAAGAAGAATTCCAATTCTCACTCAAACCAGTAGAATCAGCCCACTCACGGGCCAAGGCTTCATAAGGCGTTGAATCCCATCCGGGAATATCAACGGGCAACTTAAAAGTAGATTTAGACCTTCTAGAAAACATCGTGAAAAAGGAAAAAGAAGAAAAGAAGAAAAAGAAAAGAAGGAAGAAAAATAAAAACTATACACACAAATATACAAAAATAAAATGCAAACAAAACCACGCACGCGCCGAAAGCAAACACAAGACAAACACAACGCACACAGGTTTCGTAAACGGTTCGTGACGCCAAATGTTCTGCTTGGGTTTTCGGATCAGATAGAACCCGCTCAGCAGAGCCTCTCTAACCCAAACCAGAACGTTACCCCCTCCCTAGGGCCTATTTACACCTAAATAACCACATATATGTACCACCTAAGGACAGGGAATTCCTACTATATATACCAAGACCTACAAGTCACAGCCTCGCGGTCCCAAACGGACCCAGGACTTCCTGCCCAGACGGCAGCCACAGACTTCCTGCCCAGACGGCAGTCACAGCCTCGCGGTCCCAAATGGACCCAGGACTTCCTGCCCAGACGGCAGCCACAGCCTCGCGGTCCCAAACGGACCCAGGACTTCCTGCCCAGACGGCAGCCACAGCCTCGCGGTCCCAAACGGACCCAGGACTTCCTGCCCAGACGGCAGCCACAGCCTCGCGGTCCCAAACGGACCCAGGACTTCCTGCCCAGACGGCAGCCTTAGACAAGTCACAGCCTCGCGGTCCCAAACGGACCCAGGACTTCCTGCCCAGACGGCAGCCACAGACTTCCTGCCCAGACGGCAGTCACAGCCTCGCGGTCCCAAATGGACCCAGGACTTCCTGCCCAGACGGCAGCCTTAGCACGAGTTCATCCTATAATTACCACGACATCAGTGTTACTATATATCAGATCACACAAAGACAGCTAGTTGAGCACAACTTGTTCCCCAGTTCGAAGGGCTCCTTTCTCCCTTATTCAGTTACCACCTACCTGATCAGGATTAACATCTGTTCATGTTAAGTCACAGCTGACTAGAAGAATAGGTTACCCTCTTACACAAGAACACGTAGCACATATTGCTTTAATACTTTATTTAGTTATTACATGCACACTCACGGAACATAATACATATCACATAACCTGCAAAGAAAAGTGAAAGAGTAAGTTGTACACTCTAATAGTAAGGGGTTGACATCACCTTGGTCGTATGTAGCCTGCACTCAATGGTCATCTAGGTTCCCTTCTCGTCTGCGCCTCGGCTTCGCCTGGAGGTCACACCTCCGCAATCACGGGTTTACTCCCGTCTCCCTCTCCGAGTCACTGGGACCTCTTCCTCATCGGCTACTCTCTTCTCTTTGGAATATCTATCTCTCGGTTTTTCTCCACCTCCAAGTTTGTCATCTGTCTTCCCTGGAATAAGTAGCAGCTTTACTACTAACGGCCAGGTGCCGCCCATGGACAAGAAGCAAGTGCCAGTATCTGCCTCAAACTTTCACTAATATAGATGTGCATTTCCTCATGGAAAATTCCAGCCCGTAACCTGCCGCCCACCAAATTCTTGTACCTCCCCGTGCCAAGGACACGTTCCCAGCCGGCCGGCCTGATGTAGTGTCTTCGGCATGAAGAAAAATACAATCCTTCGATAAGGGCCGGCCTGAACCGGTTCTCTCCAAGCAAATAACACCTCCTAACTAAAACACTGCCTATGACCTAGAAACATCCCGAGCTGCCAGAGCAGGAGGAAAGATGGAGTCTCTCCCGTTTAAGGCCTACCAGGCCTGAATTCAGCACGGCTCCATGAAATACCCTCACTACAGAACAGATTACCCCTAATGCTAACGAATCTATCCCCTAGGATATATATGCAAACCCTGATCTATGGGGAAGAACACAGGATCATGTCGAAGTGCCTAATAAATAGGCTCTATACACTACTCTAACCCTTAGACTTGAATGGAAAGAGACTGAAGTCACCTAAATCACCCTTCAACACAATAAGACCGGAAAAATCGAGCAGTACAAACATTGATTGCAATGTGCCAGAAACAGATACTAATGTGCTAAAGGAAATAATCTCTGAATTTAAATCTGTCTTCAGTGAAACAGTAGGTCGTGTTAAAGGTATAGGATATCACATCAGACTAGTACCTGGAGCCCAGCCTGTTTCACACTTAGGGGCATATCAACAACAACCGGCGATAATTATCGCTCAGCGCTCTTAGCGTGAGGATAATTATCGCCGGCTTGCATGAATTTTTATCGCTGAGATAGCGTGCTATTAGCAACGCTTATCTCAATAGCGATAAAAATCTACACGCTAACAGGCTAACGTGAGATTATCGCTGGAAACCCAGCGATAATCACACGTTACCTTGTTGATAGGGACAGGCAAACTTAGCCATGATATCCTCCTTCCATAGGATATCATGGCTAAGTCTGAAAATTAGCAGACGTAAAAAAGCAGCGTTAACCGCGGTTAGCGCTGCTTTTTTTGTCTCTAACAGGGTTAGCGTCATTCTTGATAATAGGAGAAATGTCGCTTAGCGACATTTCTCCTATTATTTTACTCTGGAACGCCCCCTTTGCATCTCATTAGAGATGCAAGGGGAAGCGTAGAGTAAAAGGGTGCTAACATGCAAATTTGCGTGTTAGCACCCTGTTGTTGATAGGGCGCTAGTTTTATCTCTGCTTTTTTGGCTTTTAAAGCCAAAAATGCAGAGATAAAGCCCTTGTTGATATGCCCCAAAGTAAGTTCTCTACCATTAAGTGTGAGAAGTGAATTGGAAAAGACTTTAAAAAATTTGTGTGATCAAGGCATTATAAAAACTACTGATTCTTCACAGTGGGTGGCACCCATCGTCGTTGTCCGCAAAAAGTCTGGCGAAATTAGGCTTTGCGCAGACTTGCGCGCCTTGAACAAAAATTTAATTGTGGATTGCCACCCACTGCCTAAGATTTATGAGTTATTGGCGAATCTGGGAGGGGCCAAATGGTTTTCTCTCATAGACTTAAGATCAGCTTACCATCAAGTCGCTTTGACGACAGATTCACAAGAATTAACAACATTCGTGACCCCCTTCAGGGTATACAAATTTTTATGACTTCCATTAGTGGAGAAGTGTGGCTCAATGGTTAGAGCGGCAGACCTGATGCAGAGATCTGGCCCAGGACCAGGGTTCAATTCCCGCCTCGGCGGGTCTTGGGCTCAATTTCCTCGGACCTGATAATTCTCGCATCGTGCCTACTCTAATCATGGGTCGGACTCTGCAACTCTGCGCAATACCTTGCTTAATCTCCACAACGGCCCCAACAGCGCTGGGATGCCTGGCTTCACCTTGGGGGTGCCCAGGAGTGGACATTTCACAGGGAAAAGCCAGGAAGGGTTCCACAGCGGTATGAGTACAGTGCCAGGACGCCCCGTCGCTGGGGCAGCAGTGTGCTATACAAGTAAAAAATTTCATTTCATTCAGCCTAGCTTCGACTAGAAGCGTATTCGAGAAGCTGATGGATACACTGTTTCACGATTAAAGGTGTTCAAGCATATTTGGACGATATTTTAATGTTTGCAAAATCATTAAAGGAACATAATGAGATTTTGAAACAAGTACTTTCGATTTTGAAGTCTAGGGAAATGACTGTACGGTCCGACAAATGTAAGTTTGCAGTCCAAGAACTGGAATATTTAGGGCACACGGTATCTAAACATGGGATTAAACCTAAGTTTTCTGTCATTAGGGCAATTGAGGATGGTAAACCACCTTCTGATAAGGACGCTTTACGATCATTCCTAGGGTTGGCCGAGTATTATGCTAGGTTTGTTCCTTACTACGCTCAGGTGGTTGAGCCATTACGCATGCTCCTTAGGAAAGGTCAAAGTTTTAACTGGACTATGGATATAAACAAAGTATTTGGGGAAGTTAAGAAGATGATCGTGTCTGCACAAACTTTACGTGTGTTTAGGGATGATTGCAAATCTATCATAACGGTAGACGCAAGTGTTTCAGGTCTCGGTGCTGTACTTAGTCAAAGAGTCAAAGGTCACGAACAAACCGTGGCCTTCACCTCGAGATCGCTCAAATCATTCGAACAACAGTACAGTACCATAGAAAGAGAGGCTTTGGCATGTGTGTGGGCAGTGCATAAATTTAAAATGTATATTTGGGGACGGACGTTTGAGCTGTTGACCGTTCACAAACCCTTGATTTATATTTTCAATAGAGTAAACTCTTCCAATATGTCTGCCAGGTTGATGAGGTTAGTTTCCAAGCTACAAGAGTTCAACTTTGATGTAAAACACATTCAGGGCAGAAAGAATTTCCGTGCGGACTGCCTTGAGTGTGTGGCGGTTGTGGATGCAGTTAATGAATATGATACGGTATTGTCAGAAAAGGATTGGAAATCAGCTTGTGAGGGCGATGTAGTTCTGCAAAAAGTAATGGATTATACCACTCATTGTTGGCCTGAGACAAGATGTTTAAATGGTGATTTACGTGTGTTTGCTCAAGTTTCTGACAAACTTTCGGTGGAGAACAATATCGTCCTCGGGGGGACAAATTTGTTCCTCCATTAAGTTTGCGTTCTTTAATTGTGGACAAAGCACATCAGGGACATTTGGAAGTTACTAAAACTATTAAGAAAATTAAGCAACACTACTGGTGGCCTTCTTTGGACACTTAGGCTAGGGAGACAATTGATAAGTGTCCAGAATGTCTTTTATCAGATAAGTATTGGCATACAGTGAAGGTTCCATTACACCCCACAGAGTTTCCACATGCTCCATGGGAGATGATTGGTCTCGATTTTTCGGGTCCTTATTCCATACTGGATCAGGATAGAAAATATGTTATCTTAGTTGTTGACTACTTCTCCAAATGGATGCACTATGATTTTGTGGAAACTCCCGATACTGAGTCAACAATATCGTTTTTGAGTAAAGTATTCTATTTAGAAGGTTCACCTAAAGTTATTGTTATGGATAACGGTACCCATTTTGTGTCAAAAAAGATGTGTACATTTTTAAAAGAGTTAAACATTAAACAACTTAAAGTTGCTTTGTATTCCCCATCATCGAATGGTTTGGTAAAAAGAGGAAATAAAGTGATCAAAGAAGGGATACCAACAGCTTTGGCTTCCAATCGCAAGGTAGTAGAGTTTATTAAACAACAGGTTTGGAGCTATAACACTTCACCACACTGTACCACAGTGGTTTCACCTTTTACTTTGTTGAGAGGAAGAGAGGCACATACTGTTTAATTTCCAACATGGCAACGAGATATATCTGGTGAGAATAAGGTCAACTTTAAGGAAGTAACCGAAAGAGTAAATGCGAAGCAGGTTCAAATGAAAATTAATTTTGATAAAAAATTCACTTCTCCTAGTGAGGATGTCCGGGTGGGGGACTGGGTTTTAATCAAAAAACCAACCAAAGTAAGGAAAGGGGAATCAACATTTTTAGATCCAGTTCAAGCACTCAAGGTCAGTAAGGGGGCTGCTTTTATTGAAAAGAAAGGTTGGTGGAACAAGAGACAACTTGTCAAGGTATCTCCACAACAAGTGGAAATTATGCAGAATAGACTAGGAAAGATCGAAGAAGATCTTGATTGGGGTCATGGGTTAGATTCAGTAAAGAAAGATGCGGAATCACCCCTGTCACCATCTACTTCCTCTAAATATTCTGTTTCAGGTGATCAAGTTCCTTCGGATGGAAATTCGAATTCTTGCAATGTAAATGCGAGTTCTTCTTGGGGTCGTGCTATTAAAACTCCAAGGAAATTTGATGGTTTTATTAGATATTACGTTTTTTATATATGATTATGTATTTTTATTATTAGATATGTTATGTAATTTCTTGTTTTTCATTTCTGTGTAAGGGGGAAGGTGGTGTAGTGGTAAGTGGACATCGCGCGAGTATCGCGCGATGCCTGACGAATATGTGTGTACTTTGTATTGGTTTGAAATGTGGCTCACGCATGGAGGGTTCGCTCAGTGGAGATTCGAACGGTGTTAGTTGCCGTTCGTGCTTCTATCTGGATGGATGCTCAGTGCGTTGGGTGGAGTTGTTTTCTAATAAACTCTTTTCTCAAGACTACTTTGGAGTTCCTGTTATCTTTCTACACCTTATGTAAAGTACTAAATCTGAAAATGGGTTGTGACCATTTTTTTTAATGCTTGCACAATGCAAATAGTCCCCTTTACGAATCTGTGCATTTGTTGCCTTCTGTGCTTCACCGATGAACAGATGAAAGTTTAGCAGTTGAGGTTTTAATAATTTACTTTCAGGTACCTATGGTTTGGTATTGACCACATGAAAAGCAAGACTACATGTTCCACAATGCAACCAAATCAGACAATGACCTATTAATGTGGGAGATCATCTTTGGACTTCTTTTGGTTTTAAAGTATGATAGAGCAGAGTTTCTGAAATCCTCGATTTCTTATTTTTCTCTTTGCCTTTTAAGTCTGTGCCACAAGTGACAGCTTTTTACTTGCAGACACTGAAATCTTCTTTCTTTACCCATTACTGTTTAAATTCTATCTATCCTCTGTGTCACAGAGCTGTGTATTGTGCTGGTTTCCAACCTGCTCATTGTGCTACATTTATACATGGTCTCCAGTTTCACCCTTCCTAATTGAGTTATGGTTATCCAAGACAATGGCACTGTTAACGTTTGCCTGAACCACAAAGGGTCCATTGGTTAATATGTCGCAATATGTCCCAAAATCCAAACTGATTTCAAACAATGAAACATTCTAGAATGTCTATTATTGATAGTTATTGCAATACAGAACTGGGTAAAAATAACTTTTTATCTCATTTACTCTTAATTATTCATTTAATGAGTAAGAAGCAAGGAGAGAGATGTAAGAGCTGAAAGAAGACAAAGGCCAAGAAAGAGGGTGTGGGGCAATACAAGGGGATTAACATGGTTGAAATAGGATAAAATGTGATGGTAGAGATGACAGAGATCGAAAGAGGTTTACAGAGGGGAAAAATGAGAACGATGAGTGAGAGAGGCAAGAAGAAGGAGATGTAGAGTAAGTGGGCAGGAGAAAAGAGCAATACGAGGGAGCAGACGGAAGAATGAGTAAGAGAAAGGATGAGGAGACCATTGAGATAAAGAGAGGAGGATGGCTTGAGAGAAAAGATTAGAGAGCAGAGTAAGCTGACTAGTATAGCAAGAACTTATGATGCCTACCAGTATGGATGGTATGTGACTTACACCTTGCAACCATCATAGATGAATCTGTCATTTTTACAGTAAATGCATATCTCATACATAAAAAAGCTGAAATAAATCAAAAACCTGCCTTCAAATTATATGTTTTCTTAAGCACTTGTGAATTGATAATCTGCCCTTGTTTCCCTCAATTACATTGGTATCTAGGTTTTAGGCTCCAGATAGCCCGTAACCAAGATGAAACTTCAACATAAAAGGGCTGATGGCCCCTTAAGTGAGCCCTTTGTTTTGCGCCTACCTTGATTTGCGTAAATTAATATTAGATGTTGAACATTTTAAGATTTTAATTTTTGTTCTTCCATTTATAATAAATATGAATGCTTTATAAGTAAGAAAAGGCAGTAAAAATACTAATCTAAGACTTCATTAACACATGTTATCTTATGTATGTCAGTGGCTGAGCATTAGATATTACATGAAGTCATTGTGCAATAATCAGTAAATACTAGGCCTGGGCGAAGCACTACGCTACGCTCGCGTAGTTTGCGAAGTTCGCGCTACTTCGCGCTACGCGAACTGCACGTAGCACAGTGCGAACACGCGTAGCGTAGTGTTGCGTAGTGCTGCGGTCATTTTTTGCTTGCTCGCGGTCCTCAACGTCAAGTTGGCGACCGCGAGCAAGCAAAATGACATCCTGGCGAGACTTTTTCCTTGTTCGCGATCGCGAGCATGGAAAATAAACCTCCCGGCGAGATTCCCAACGCGAGAAGGTCAGGTTTCTCATTGCGAGGGGTCGCGTATGCTCGCGACCGCTCGCGATGAGAAACTACCAGTTCGCGTTGAGAAAGCTGCAGCTCGAGTAAAAATCTACTCGAGCAGCAGAAAACTACAGCTCGCACTGTGCAAGATGCCATTTTCAATGATTGCACAGTGCCGGTTGCTTGTCCGCACTGTGCAATCATTGAAAACAACATCTTGCACAGTGCAAACATGTTACTTCGCAGTTCGCGAAGTGCTACGCGTAGCTCGCGTAGTGCGAACTTCACTTTGCGTAGCTTCGCGAAGTGCTACTTCGCGAACTACGCCCACCCTTAGTAAATACTCCAGAAAACACCCAACCGGTCACACTTTCAAACAAACAAAAATGGCAAACATGCTCTTAAAATAAACAGTAAATCATCCTCAAACATTTAGCAACACTCTTCGTTCTGAATGCAAAGGATCCTTGTGAAGTAATCATCTACCAGTTTTGATATCATCCTCAAATCATCAAGAAAAAGTAATCGTGTGAAGTCATCAGACACTCATTTTCAAGTCACCCTGAAATCATCAGGACGAACCTCTGCCAGAGTAGTCATCGGGTACTCATTTTCAAGTCATCCTCAAATCATCGGCCACACGTTACTAAGCTTTGCTGATGACTTCAGGTGCTTGATGATGTCTGATGATGTGAAAATGACTACTAATGTAGTTGGATGATCATCCAATTACTCTGGGATGGCTTCTAAAGTAATCCTGTTTGACATGGGATAAGTCAACAGTATCCTTTGACATCCTAAACAGAAGGAACACCCTAAGACTCACGGATGCCCATGTGCACTTGAAACACTTTAAATCAGAACGTATTATTTGGATTGAATTCATGTCCTCCTGCTCTCATGGCAAGAATGAAGCAACACATATTACCTGTGCGCTGGTTGATGAGGCAGATTATTTACTTGAAAAAAAGGCATTTTTTAAATAATGGAGTTGAGGTTAGCAGTCGTCTTCAGTTTCCTATCAAATGATTTTTCTTCCTCAAACATCAATCAAACTGAACATTAATTAAATAGTTTGCAGAGACAATGCTCACAATAACTCTATACAACCAGTAGCGGTCCGTGGAGGAAGTTCGGTGGGGCAGTGAGGCGGGCGGGGAAATGTAAACACCGGAATATGGATGAACGGAGGTAAGTACACATTTAAATAAATAAAACGAATTCCTTTGCGCACGCTGCATCGCAACATGCGATGCAGCGCGCGCAACTTCACCGCAGCTTCACCGATGAATGAGACCACAGGTAAAAAACACCTTGAAAAACATTAAGGCAACATACAACAAAGCAATTTCAAATGTTAAATAGGAGATGACGGAATTATGGAATAAATAACCACTAGCCTGCAACAGATGGAAGCCCAGATTATTCTGAGCAATATCAACACCTTGTCCAACAACCAACTAACACTTCAAAAACAACATATTACACAACAATGATGGGCATCATTCTTTCAATGTTAATATAGCAAACCAACCATCCTTTATGAGTTGCAGTCCGTACCAAGACACTCACATTCAAAAGTCTGCATAAAGGAATTCTCTGGTTAAACACCAAATGACCAGTGCTAGGCTACCATTAATTCAGTCTATAATAATTAATAAAGCCTTTAGGTTCTTAAACAATTCCAACGTCGCGGCACGGCCCTGTAATACAGCCAATTTATGAAAAAAGGACAATCCTGTTAACCATGCAATCTACTGTTTATGTGTCCTTCTAGACACTGAGGACAAGTATTTTGCCACCTGCATTTTGCACGATAGAGAAAAATGGTCTGAACAGCAAAACCGTATTACATCTACTCAGACAGGTCTTTGTCCAACCTCTGGCATTAAGCTTAACATACTCACATTAGCCATCCTTACGTCAAAGGCTCTCTCAGCTAAGTCATTGCTCTGTTTTTCCTTTGTAGACTTTGGAGTAGCATTTAAGTGCCTCACACACTTCTCTGGAAAATACTACATAGATGGAACATGTCACATCCCCTGTCAAAAGCCATCCAGTTCCTCTACACCAACAAGTCGTTATAAATCAGGATTGGCTGTAAGGGAGCAATCTGCAGAAAGATCCCAACATACAATGGTCTTAAGTAAGGGTTTGTTTTGGCTCTATTGCTGTTTAACCTTTTTAACTCAGGTTTCAGTCTTTCTGTCAAACAGTTGTCTGATGAACCCTCCAATTTACATAATGTTCTACTCCTGACCCTACAATAAGATGATGGCGCAATGCCCTTGAGTAAAAGCCCAAAAGGTCTTCAAAGTGTTCTAGACTGCCTGGGCATATACTGAAAAACATATGCTTAAAATTAACCTAGACAAAATTAAAACAATGATTATCTGCAAGAAAGCAGTAAAAAAATGGGTCCTGGTACAGATACAAAAAATGATCCAAACAGTATGTGAATGTAAATATTTTAGTATTACTTTTGATCTCAAAGGAACTTTCCAAGACCACACTTTCTCCTTAGAATTGCAAGCTGATTTAAGCCTTTAAGACCCTACAATCTAAAAAGGAAAGTCCATTGTTTGAACTTCTGCTCAAGGTGATGAAAAGTAAGATTCTGCCAACTTTATCATATAGCCTAGCCCCACTGCCGGAAACATCGGCCTCCACGATTAATACATTCATTTGCTAAATATACAGACGTGTGTTCTCCCTGCCACCCAATGCATCCCAAGCCTATATCAGACTAGAATTTGCTGTGAATGACCAGCTGATAAAAATGCAATCATTTTTTGCAAGTTTATGTATAAAATAAAGCAAGCAGCAAACAAACTCTTTGGGCGATGACATCTGGCGGGCCTTGAATTTACAGGTTTCAACCCGAAAAAACAACTGGCTAACCCCTCTGCAATCCTCCCTAAAATAACTTCATTTAGAAGAAGCGTGGATATCTACAACAGGCTATTTTTTGTTGGAAACAATATCTAATAAAAAAGTCAGATTTTATCTCAAGGGAGGGTATTAAAGGTGCATTTAGAAAACATTCACATGTCTGGTCAACAATAAATTCCTACATAAAGCCAAGCAAAACTAGGCCATCCCTACCAAAGTTCAAATGAGTTCATCCAGTATCCCTTTGGGATTTTCCTTTGTAAGGCACAAGCTCCACCATGGCTCCTTAAAGATAAGGACAAAAGTTGCAGTCTATGGGCCCGCTTCACAAAGGAAAACCTATACTTTTGTACTAGTTTACTACTTTACAATATTCACAAAGGTAAACTTAGACCAAAAGTCTAACTTTTTTACTTTTCAGTATTCACAGAGGTAAACTGAGACCAAAAGTCTAACTTTACTAATAGTGACTTAACTTTGTGAATACTAAAAAGTAGTAAAGTTAGACTTTTGGTCTCAGTTTACCTTTGTGAATACTGAAAAGTAGTAAAGTTAGACTTTTGGTCTTGGAATCCCTAGATTGTTTATGTTTGGTGAGTGGGGGGGGGGCTCAACATTTCTAATCATTAGTATTTCAGTCTTGGCTCCTTTAACGCAATGGATGTTCTCCTTCATCTCGTGGAACGCATGATCAAGATACACAGTGATGTTGGTGTGTTTCTCTGTAGGGGGTGTGAAATATTCTGTTCCACTAGTAGAATTGGTGGAATTTTTACGACCGAAGTTTTTGCCAAATTCCACCAATCGCCGTGTAGCAGAACCTTTTCTTGCCTGCTCACAAAAATGGTAAATTGGCGAACCTGAGCGAGATATGGTGTCCCCTAGTGTGATTTTCAGTCACTAGAAGGACATTCAGCAAGATTTTTCCAACGCAGGCGGTCACAACCTTCACGGTTAGAAGCTACTGCTTGAAAAGAAAATCTACTCAAGTAGCAGCAAAATCAACTTGAGTACCTGCGCCCTCTGGCACACTGCGAGGTGCATTGGTGCTACGTTTTTTAGCAGGGAACATGCCCTCGATGCTAAATCACAGCACAAGCAGTGCAGCCTGCCTATTTCTGCCCGTTGGTGGAACTCAACGGAATCTCACAGATTTTCTTTGTAACTACACAGAATTCCAAGGAGTAAAATTTCATGAGTTATGCCCACCCACATGTGAGAAAGTGCCATCTTTCTTGCATGGTATGCCCCCACTTTTTGCTGAATTGCTGAATGTACTTTGGCTGAGTGTGCCCTGGACTCCTGCCAATCAGGTGCCCTGGGCCTATGTTCCTTCCCTAAACAAAAACCTCAAAACCAAATTGGCAAACCCTGGCCACATGTCAGCCCCTTGTAAGTGGTACCCTAGGTACCCAGGGCCCTGTGACAAGGGAAGGCCTCTAAGGGCTGCAGCACTCATTGTGCCACCCTTAGAGACCCTGAGTCCTAACACACACACACTGCCCTGGCAGGCTGAGTGTCTGGGTACAAGACAAAACAGAGAGACGACATGGCACACATCCCTGTGTGCCATGCCCACAACCTACACTGCCCTGGCATACATCAGCCACCCCTCTAGCTGGGTGCCCTATGCCAGTGGTGTGGGTACAGAGGCAGGAGCCCATTGCCCCTACAGTACCCAGGTCCATTCCTGGGCCCTGTAAGTGCAGTGCTGCCATTTAAGAGTACATGGTGCTGGGAGCTTGTAAAACACGAACTCCACAGCACCATAATGGCAGCACTGAAGACTGAGAAGTTTGGTATCAAACTGCTGAGCACGTTAAATCCACACTGATGCCAGTGTGGGATTTTATGTACCAAGCACCACAGAGGGCATCTTAGAGAGGCCCCCTGAAACCTAACCTACAGTCCACGTCTGTTCTGAGGCTGCCTAGGCTGCCACACAGCAGACATGTTGCTGGACCCCTGGGTAGGAGAGCCCCTGCTCTCCTGGGTCTGTAACAATGCACATCCTGGGCAAGGTGCTAAATCTCCTCCGCCAGGATGGGCAGGGGGAAGCTTCAAAGGCATGCCGCCTCTGTGAGCTTCCCCAGGCCATTGCAACCCCCCACTCTGGTGGGAAGCTTGGCCGGAAACCCCAAATAAGGACAGGGGATGTGCCAGCCTGCCAACCCCACCCCTCAGGTGGGGGAGGCGAGGTGAAGCACATTCCCGGGCTCTCGTCATCTTGAAGATGGGGAGCCCTGCACAATCAGGATTAGGCTACTGCCCCCCTCCCACAGGAGAGAAGCAGGATAGGGGGTGTACCCACCCCAGGACAGGGACCCATTGGTCCCTGCCCTTCACCTACCTGTAACGCCCCTAAATCTGGTATTTAGGGGCACCCTGAACCTTCCTTCCCCAGATTCCAGATTCCAAAATCCGAAGAAGAGCTAGAAGAAAGAAGACCTGCTCTGCAGCTGCTAAGAAGAGGAAGACACCAACTGCTTTGGCCCCAGCCCTACCGGCCTGTCGACCCTCAAACCTGCTCCTGCTCCAACCCGGCATCTCTTATGGCCAGCAACCTCACAAACCCCGGAGAACCTGGCTACCTTTTGACTCTAAACCCCTGGGACTCCCATGAGTACAGGCTCTACTCAAAATCTACTTCTAATCCCTGGCAGCAGCCCGGAACCGCGAACCCAGCACACTCTGCACCAGCAAAGCTTGGGATGTGTCGGAGTGAACAAAGACCACGAGGAAAGCTTGTTTCCGGTCCAGGGAAGGCATGGCTTGGCAGTTCGGGCTGGACTGTTCCCATGAGGCACAGGGTCAGACTGATTTGCATATGGCCATGTCTGAACTGGGGTGGCAGAGTGGGCTAAAGAACGGTGATGGATCAAACCCAGATCTGTTGACTGGGTGTGAGTGTTTGATTGGTTCTGATGCTCCGTCCATCACCACCCCCTTTTGTACCGGATCTTGGTGCCCAGCACTGACTCTGAAAAATACTTACAACTGTACTTACCAGTAACCCAATTTTCTTCCATAGGAAATCATTGACTGTTTTTCTGTGAAATTTCTTCTAAGTGTCAATTTCTGCAATCTTTAAATATTCTTTAAAAATCGTATAATATCTGAAAACGTAATTACTTACCTGTTTTGGATAAAGGTCCCAGTACTGAGTCTAGGCACGCAGTACTGGATTACAAAAGTAACGAGAACCTACTATACCTGCAACTTGAATTATCTGCCGTAGGGAATCATTGACTGTTTTCTATGAAATATTTTCTAAGTGTCAACTTTTAAAATAGCAAAATATTGTCTGAGAATCATCACGGTAATTAAGTCGACTTTTATCACTTGATTCCAAGTACTGACCCAGGACTGAATCTAGGATCCAGTCCTGGAATTCCAAAAGTAATCCTAAAAATAATCTGTGGCAAATAACTTGAAACTTCCATTGAACTCAATGCATTATTGTGTTTAGAAATGTGTTGCCTATTGCAACCACTTGTAACTGTCTACAAAAATCAATTGCATATTGCAAAGGTATTTATATAAAGCATCTCATTCTGAGAAAGTATATTTTAATGCCTATTGTTGGTTCTAAAATAAAACAAGCATATATTTTTTATATATAAACCATTGGCCTAGAGTTCAGTTATTGAGTGTGTGAGACCATTTGCTGGCTGAGCGTGTGCAACAAATGCTTTACACTGTCCTCTGATACTGCCTTGCTGCTCGACCAAGCTACCACTTTAGAGAGTAAGGTTATATCTAACTTTAGCCTCTGCCAAACCTCTGGGGACTGTGGACTCTGTACACCCTGTACCTATTTGGGAACAGTATATACAGAGCCACTTTCTTACACCACCCACTTGTTCTCTGGGCCATTTCTGAAATGGAAATTGATTTGAGTGTAGTCGGAACATATTTGCAAGTTCACTTAGTAATGTTTAAGAAGGGTATATGTAGTTGAAGAGATGTCACAGAAAGATGATTGTTGAGGGTAGGTGGACTATTTAAATGATCCTATCTTGAGGATTTGGATGTTCATTGTAGTCAGGTTCCACAAATGTCTGCCAACTGTTCATGTCTCTCTAGCAGGATTCAGAGGTTTATACTTCTGTAAGTGGTCAAGTGGTCATGGACTATGGGTTCAGGTTTGTTGCTGTCATCCAGGGAGAGGAGACACGTCTGCCCCCTATTCGTCAAGGTGGTTTCTATGCCTTTCAAGGGACACAATTATGAATGTTGGTTGTGGAGAGTGCTCAAGCCCCAAGATATGAGTAATGGATGGTGGCTTGATGTGTAGGTTCATAACAATCTTTGCCCACATACCTACTGCAGAGGGATGCCTTTATGCCTCACTGCTAATAAGCTTTTCCAATATTTTAGCTCAACTGATTTTGAGTTACCATCAAACTGCTACCCACAGGTAACTATTCAGATGATTTTTACACCGATTTGCAGCACAATGTAAGTCAATGTAAACATCACTTTTCTCAACTATGTATGCTTGCTGTTCTGAAGTATCCCTAAAGAGCATGCTGGCATTTTATAAGATACCAAACTAGAAAAAGAGATAAGTAAATACACTACAAGGAGAGGCATTTTTATTTAAACATGAAATAGAAAGGCTCTTCCAGGATTAAAGCTACACAGTACCGGCTTTATGGTAGTGCAACCGGTGCAACTAAACCGGGCGCCAAGCTTGTGGGTGCCATTAGCACTACAAAATTAGCTGGCACTGTCTCATCGACCTAAAGCCTTTGCTGTGAGTACTGTTGTTCATTTTGCATTTCCATAGAGCCAGGTGCTGTGGTAATAAAAGGCGGACAACAACACCCATGCGGTTGTGGATGGTATATCTGTCCTGTGTTCTGTCTGTGTAGATGATGGCCCTCCGCTGGCTGCCTCTCAGGAGCTGTCCGGGCGCATTGGAAAGCTGCTCTTGTGCTCAGGAATCAGTAACTGACAGTGGCACCAGCACTCTGCGTAGTCGGCAGACCAGTCTTTTGAGTAAGGGTCATAAATAGAACTATGGGATATGCGATCCTGAGTTCACTGGGGGATACACAGTGAATGTGGAGTCTAGTCAAAGACAAACCTACAAAACAAAATTTCAATAACTATTTTGGTCTTTCACCTTTAGATAAAATAATGCACACAGTTTAAAATTAACACTAAAAGAAAGTTAAGCTAGTTGGTGGGAAAAACACTTGTGTTATGAAATCTCAGTTGGTCAGTGCAATCACTGCAGAGGTCTGTGTGTTTAATCAGCAAGTCACACAACTGAATCCTTGTTAGCACACTGAGGACTGGTAACTTCTGTATTTATAGTTGGAAGAGATCCCAGCATGTGACAGGAAGCATTTTGAATATGTAAGTCATTATCTTAAAATTGTATTACACACTTTGGGCCTCATTTACGAGGCCCTAGCGTCACTTTTTTGAAACTCCAGTGGGCCAATGCGCCTTAGCATATTTGCGAGGCCACACAAAGCCTCTTCACGTGGCTTTTCAAGGCCTTGTATATTTAACACCCATTGAATCTGAAGATTCCAAGATTTACGAGGAATCACAAACCTCGGAATGCGTCAGAATCCTACTGAGCACGAGTGGCGCAACAACGAGAAATACTTTTATGTCCTGTTGTTTTCTCATCTGCAGCACGCATAGGAAGCGGACAATGCCAACAATTATTGTTTTTGTACAAGAAGGTGTCCCTTCCTGCACAACGCAGGCATCCTTGCAACATGACGCAACAATGTCTGTTTTGGCGCACGGTTGCTGTTTGTGAGCCGGCGCAGGGGAGAAGGACAGGAATGTGCCGAATCGTGTAGATACAGAGCATTCCTGCTGTTTTCTTTTGATGAATGGCAGCACAGCAGAAAGGGCTGCGGTGCTGTCGTGCATCAAAAGTTTGTAAATGAGGCCCTTTATACGCAAGGCTGCCGAAAACTGTGCATTTAATGTATAAGATAAAAACAAGTGCTTTTAAAATATATTTTCCAGTAACATTGAGACAGTTCTTACAGAAAATATTTTTGAAAAGTATAGATTAAAAGGATGCCCTCCAGAGCTCTTTATATACTCTTAATTTATATAGAACATCTTTAATATGTGTAAGAGAAAACATACAACTCAACTTTAAAACAGAATTGTTGTGGTTGCGGGACGCCAACAAAACGTGTCCTACTGTGAGCCACAAACTCTACAGTCAGCCCTGAAGCTGGCTTTGCTTGATAGAAAAAGTTAAGCCAGTTCTTTTTATTATATTTTACTGACAGCTACACATCTCTAATAATCTTGGCATTAAAGAGCTTTGAGGAGCTCTGCACAAAACCTAGGTGGGCATAAAAGAACACAAAAGGCCTGTGTCATATCGCATTCCCCTCTCCATGCCATGGCTTGTGTTTTGAACTTCAGTCAATATACATTTAAACTGTATTGAACATATAAAAGGAAGATACAATATCATGCTCGAAGGAAAGGGGCAAGATGACATTGAAAGGGTTTATAAAGACGGTCACATTTTGAATGTCCAACCAGATTCAAGGGTTACATATTTAACAGTCAGATATTAGAGTCAGATATTAGAGCGATAGTACAGGGAGCCAAGTAGTAACAAGCATTTGCAATGCAATAGGTCTCGCATTACCGAAAGTTTGAGCTATTGGCGTTGCAAATAAAAATGCAACACCATTAGCTCAAACTTTCAGCAATGCGAGACCTATTGCGTTGCAAAGGCTTGTTTAGAATGCCATCAATGATTGTTTTTGAGCAGGAAGGTTTCCCTTCCTGCACAAAAACAATCATCCCCACAAAGCAGGCACCCTTGCAACATGATGTAAGGGAAAGCACATGATTGCGCACTGTTGAATTTAATTCTACAAATCCCTGTGTTTTTAAAGTGACGCAGCTCTGCGTCATTTTGTAGTAAATAAGGCCCATAATACGTAAATACAAATACAAGCTGCAATTCAGAAGAGATATGGATTATGTGTGATTTTGAGATGTCTTAGTAGTAACTATACAGCACAGTGAAAGTCCCAACAACACTGGATAGAGCTACAGAGAGCCTTAGTTTTCTCAGTACATGGCTGCGTGAGGGTCATCTCAGACAGCCCTGTTAGACACTGCAGGAAATGTGAAGACAGATCACGTAGTTAGGGTACCAAGTATCTCCCAGATGATGACAGCATTGTTAAATATGGGCCCAGATTTACTAAACACTGCACTACCGCAGTCTGTGACTAGAGGTCCTAGCAGTCAGGTTCAAGTGATGAGTGCAGCCCCACATGCCATTACTGGAGGTCCCTGTAGATCCAGGCCCTAGTGCTGGGTCCACTTGTGCACTACTGTAGGCCATTACTAGAGGTCCCTGTAGAGACAGGCTCTAGTGCTGGGTTCACTCCTGCAGGCTATTACTAGAGGTCCCTGCAGAGCCAGGCTCTAGTGCTGGGTCCACTCGTGCACTACTGTAGGCTGTTACTAGAGGTCCCTGCAGAGCCAGGCTCTAGTGCTGGGTCCACTCGTGCACTACTGCAGGCTGTTACTAGAGGTCCCTGCAGAGCCAGGCTCTAGTGCTGGGTTCACTCATGCCCTACCACAAACCGTTACTAGATGTCCCTGTAGAGCCAGGCTCTAGTGCTGGGTTCACTCCTAGAGGCCGTTACTAGAGGTCCCTGTCGAGCTAGGCTCTAGTGCTGGGTTCACTCCTAGAGGCTGTTACTGGAGGTCCCTGTAGAGCCAGGCTCATGTGCTGGGTTCACTCGTGCAATACCACATGCCGTTACTAGAGGTCCCTGTCGAGCTAGGCTCTAGTGCTGGGTTCACTCCTAGAGGCTGTTACTGGAGGTCCCTGTAGAGCCAGGCTCTTGTGCTGGGTTCACTCATGCACTACTGTAGGCCATTACTAGAGGTCCCTGTAGAACAAGACTATAGTGCTGCGTTCACTCATGCACTACCACAGGTCATTACTAGAGGTCCCTGTAGAGGCAAGCAATGTGTATTAGGCCAATTGTACCCGCTAACATTTTATTAACTCTCATGCCAAAAACTTGCTCAGGATTCTAATGAGCATCATTATTGCCCAGTTCTCATTTTATTTTTTTCCCCAAAGCATTACATTAAAGAACTGATGAGAAAAATAGATTTTCCTAAGAGACATTTGAGTAATTTATCATGAAACGGTGGCTCTGCTTTTATTTATGTCCCTTCCTGGCACATCTACAATTAGACAAAAGATGCCACATGGCCGACATGTGCTCGGACATCAAGCAGAGGTAACGGTTACCTATTTTTCCAGGATCGTTCTATTTATTCAACAATCTCCTCTGTGACAGAAATGCTCCAGAGAATATAAAAAACTGACAATTGTCGAAGGCAAACCTCTTTACTTTTAATAAACAAAACGGGATAGTATATGGCAAGATCGGACTCTAGCGCAAGTGATCTGAAATGCATGCAAGCGCTATGTACGTGCAGCAGAGAGGGGGAGTGCGTGGGTGCGTCAAATAGTACCTCAATTAGGTGGGGAGCAGCGGACGGGCACGGATTACACTTGACTTAATCTGTGTTTAGTTCCTGCTGCACAGCCAGCGACGGAAGTGACGTTTCAGCTGCACTGGCCACTTACCGAGCCAGTAAAAAGAGTGATGTGAAGACAACAAATAGTAAGTCAAAGGCGGGCTTCAAGCCCTTTACTGACTACAGCAGTGTCTCGCAGCGAGGACGCATGCGCAAGCGCATGCATTCGCAGGCTCAACCCTAAAAAGTGTAAAACATTCCATAGCTTGCTAAAGTCCCTAGGGAGATTTGCCCACACAATGGGCTGTGGAACCAAGAACAATTAAAAAATCAAGACATTGACCGCCATTTATCCTTGGACGCCTAATCTAATCCCAGTCCTCAAGAACCTTAGGATACCGGTGGCATATACTGTAATAGCATTAAAGAGAAACATTGTTTTTAGATTTATATACCAAGGTTGACAGATTTCATTATAAAAATGGCGAGCAAAAATGCTGTTACAGTATAATTTTTATTTGGAATACTTGAATGCACCACTGAGAAGTAAAAGGGATTTTCGGTGGACTTGCCAAATTAGGTAGGCAAGGAGATGAAAACATGGAACGCTGACATTTTAGTTTTTTTTTTAAAGATTAACTATTCCCAATGTGACGTTTGTCTTAGTGCAGAGTATTTAGAGAGTGCAATACAATTGTAACAAAATGTTTAGGATGATTATGACCTCAGGTAAATCATTTTAAATGAGTTTAGTGGTTATATTTGTGTTGTTGCAGAGAGTTGGTGTGGGATGATGGAGATGAATCTTCAGAGGCGTTTTGAAAGCAACAGAAGCTGCTTAATATCAAGTATTGCATTCCTCAGTGCACAGTGCCAATCTCAGACTGTGCAGATAAGAGGTAAGGTAATTTCAAAACTTGTTGATTTGGGATGCGATATACTAGGCTGTGGGCCCAGCTCTCTGCCCTGGTGATGCAACCCTGCCAATGGAGGAGTGGGAATGTCATGCCTGTCCTAAGAGCTCAAGAAAAGAATTGTACAAGACATTAAGTGAAATAAAAAATTGCCAGTGTTCCAGGGACATTAAATGAAACACTCCCAATTTACCATCCCGAGCAAGGGAAGAGGTGTGGCGCAGAGGCCAGGGCGACTGACTCTGGAACCCGGGGGCTCGCAATTCGATCCCTGGCGGCATGGGCAAATCAGTCCAGCACCATGTGACATTGGGTAATATCTTGCGTAATCTTCCTGACGGCCCCCAGCGCCTTGACAACTTCAGGTAATCGTGCTTTATAAATACTGGATATTTACACCAATCATAGTGTCATTGTGTGGGGCTAAAAAATGCAGCAGTGCAGCAACCAATACAAAAAACACAGCACAGTGTCTACTATTACTGGCCTGCTACTGCTGCTGCGCTGGAGCACTAGCTAGGCTGCTTTGCTCAATGCACAGCTTCGTACCATGTGCAGATATCGAGCATAGGATTTGAACTCCTAGCATACCCACCAAGTGTAAATACCTATGCCTAGGCGAACTCAGAAGGACCATATGCTATGTATGAATGGCTACTGCCCACTGCAACACACTCAATTCATCAATTTCTTTGAGAAATGACGTTATTTCCTTTTATTTATGCATTCATCAAGTAGGAAGATAGTTTTTTATGCAAAGCTGAGTATGGATCAAGCTTTGGGTCAAATCAAAAACTTTGTGTCTTTGCACTCATCTGCCCCTTTAAAGCCCTTTTGACAGAAAGTTACCCATATCAGCGTGAAGCATTTTTTGCAATGAAAAAAGGGTATCTTTCTGGTGCAAAACACCTTTCGCACTGGGTAATAAATACCATTTGCAGCTCTGTGTCACTTTGGACCAAAGTAAAGCCTTACGTAATCTGTGCCTTAGAGTGAATGGAGTTTCTATGAAGGCTAAGAAAATGTGCATCACAAGCCTGCTAATTATGAAAATTGTTATGTTGGGTGTTGTCCCCTTAAATTTTGAAGAAGGGCATGGCTAGTTCTGGGTGTCATTAATACCCTATACAATGGAGGAGACAAAGGAGTGGTGCATGAAGTACTGCAGTAATTGAAGAGGTTCTAAATTCTAGAAAAGAGAAAAATAAGGATGGAGGAGGCAGTAACTGTCAAACCAGATGGATTTAACAAAAAATTAAGTTTACCATTGGCAAAGAAATTAATTAGGTTCTGTTGTAAGATCAGGAGATGTTGATAATCAAATCTTCAAATGGAGTGAGGGAGTCGCTATCACTGAGAATTTGCATGAATTAGAAGCTTCAGAACATGTTGTTGTCACTGTCAGAAGTAAGAGATTATGGGCCAGATTCTCAAAGTCCTTTGTACTTGCAATTTAAAGACACACAACAAAAATAGTTTGATTTATAGTTGTCAATTCGTGTTTTATTTTTAAAAATCGTTAATTTGCACTTTGAAATGTATTTACTCACACATAATTCTACACCAGTATCATGTAATATAATGTGGGGGAAAATCTGTTCTCGTAGACGGGGAGTGGCCATTTAAGAGAGAGGATTTCCTGGAACATTTATTAACACTCCTAAAAGTGTGAGTTTGTGGATATAGACAAGCCTTTTCTCAGCCGTTTCCACCCTTAGAAACAGGCAGAGATTTACACCTATCAACGGTAGAGTGAAACAGTTGTAAGGATGGGAATTGACAGGAAACCCTCACAAACAGGGCCGGCTTTAGGGCAGTGCGACTGGTGCAGCCGGACTGGGTGCTGACATGTGGAGGGGGGCGCTGTGACCTCAGGGGGGGTGCTGTGTTTAGAAATATTTTATGAATGGAGAGATGAGGGGCACTTTTGCAGGTGGTAGTGATAGAATCCGAGGAGGCGGTCATGGGACGTGGGGGCGCCAAAAATGATTGTCGTACTGGGCGCCAAAAGCGCTCAAGCCAGCCCTGCTCAAAAACATGGGGTCTAGGGGAAGAAGTTTCATTAAGAGTAATAATATTTTGCTTGTAAAGAATAAAAAAAGGGTTTGTGCATTTGAACGTCCAGGAAGAATTTCACATGAGCAAATATATGTGTATATATATGCCTAAGCAAAATTCATATTCAGAAAGATCTTTTATCAGTACTCCAGTACTTTTGTAGATTCATGGGATTCTCCTGGAACCCTCTCTAAATTCCAAGGGGCATATTATCAAGAACGGGGTTAAAATTATCGCCGCTTTAGCGGCAGGAAAATACCGCTAAAGCGGCGATAATGGGCTTGATAATATGCCCTTGAGAATTCCAATAGAAGCCCATGTTCACACCAGAACATGGGCTTCTATTGGAATTTACAAGGGCATATTATCAACCCATTATCGCCACTTTAGCGGCAGTTTCCTGCCGTTAAAGCGGCGATAATTTTAACACCGGTTCTTGATAATATGCACCCAAATCAGTTGGAAATTTACTTTGAAAATTAGGGGGAAAGAAAATTACAAGAGTAGGTTGCTGGTCATTTCTTGAGATCCGGCCCTATATCTTTTGGAGCTTCGGGACTATAACAGACAAAGCAGGGAAGAAAAGGAAGAGAGGGAAAGGAAGTCAATCCAACCTTTGATCAGCTAAGAGATGGTAGAAAATCAGTTTCCATGAGGGGAATGGGTCGAGAAAACCCCAAAATTAACGAAAGTTTAAGGAAAGCGGGTTCTCCATAGGGGAAACCTATTTTTCCTTGTGGAGGTAAAAGAGCTTCTAAGTGCAACCGTACTAATGAAGGGGCATATCACCAAGGCGAGGCAATAGAATTATTGCCACTTTAGCGTCCGTTTCCGGACGAAAAGCGGCGATCATTTTATCACTTTATCAGCAAGGTCACACCATCGCGTGAATCCTTGCCTTAGTGCCCTTTCCCGTAACTCCCACTTTTACATCACTAATGAGATGCAAAGTGGGCGTTCCTCCCCAAAATAACTGGGTAAATGTCGTGAACCGACATTTCTCCAATTATCAATGGGCACGCTAACAAGCATAGCGATAAGAAAAGTAGCGCTAACCTTGGTTATCGCTACTTTCCTTACGCCTGGTTTTGGTTTGAATTAGCCATGATATCCAATGGAAGGTGGATATCATGGTTAAGTATGCCCTGCCCTATCAAAAAGCTAACGCCAAACGTTGTGCGATTATCGCTGGATTTCCAGCGATAATCGCACATTTGGCAGCTTGCACATGCAAATTTATCGCTTTTGAGATATGCATTGCTGATAGCACGCTATCTCAGCGATAGCCGGCGATCATTATCCTAGCGCTAAGTGCGCTTAGCAATAATTATCGCCGGTTGTTGCCCCGAAATTCTTTTTGCATGCATACATGTACATCTTGTTAATGTGTGCATGCAAAAATAGTGGCAGGTTGACTCAAATGAGATTTCACGTACGTTTTCCTGGAGTATTCCTGTGAGCCTGAGGTTATTGGAGCTTTTTTAAGGGCACTGCTGAAGACATCTTTGTATATTAAAAAAAAAAAAACGAAAATATACTCTAAAACAAAAGCAGAAGCGTAGTGGAGTAAGTTGCCCTTTTTGAAATCAAGATTCTTGGCATGGTCGTGCACACACTGGGTGGGGTTATAATTGCATAGCAATTTCACTGGTTTAGGGTTTCCATTCTTTCCATTATGTCCCTCCACTGAAGTAAAAAGAGTGCGCCTTCCATTAAACAAAAAACGGGCCCGTTCAAGCGTTATGCAGCATAATGACTGCTGACACATGCAATATCTTGTGATATTTTGCACTCTTGGATTTTGCAGCCCAGGCAGAAAACCAACCGACCCTTCAAAGAAACATTTTTAAATAGACCTCTTACCGTTCTAATTGGTTATTATAGTTTCAGTGTGTTCACTTGTAATCATTTTGGAAACTGAATGGCTGGAGCGTCCATTAGCTGAACCTTGCTCCGGGGAATAAAGTACTTTTCACCTTGTACACTTGCTGCTGAGTGGTAAGGACGCTTCCATTTCTAAAAGGTTGCCACGGCATGCTCTCTGAAGCGTCCTAAAAATAATTGAACATATAATGTTGCTATGATGAACAGATACACCCTTAATATTGTTTTTCTCATCCTGCGTCATTGGTATGTCAGAGTCGCTTTACGAAAAATAGACGGCGCGGTCTGAATATTTCCACAGCAGCTCCTCGCTCAACGCAGGCCCCTGCAGTCCTTGCAGAGCAAGAGGCCACTGCTCTCGAGGGGGCCTCCATTCAACCGAAGATCTATGTATTTCTGGGTCTCAAGGGCCCCTACCACATCACTGGCGTAATGAAAGTTTAAGGGACCCTCCTGTAATGTACACGGAGGGACCCCTACCCGGTCCGGATTTAATCCAGAGGGTTCAGGCCTTTATACTGTGCTGAGGGGGCCCCTGTAGCTCGGGCCCTCGCCGCAGAGCGGGGGATGCGGGGGCCTGTGTTACGCCCCTGTACCACATGCTGCACGAGGGCCCCATCTTTTTACGATAATGCCTCTGGTCTCCGTGTACGTACCACATTTGGTTGGCCAGACGTTTGCATTGGGACAGTGTTGTTACCCCTTTCTTGATGTTTGGGTTATTTTCAGGCTGCCATGAGTCGAATTTTCTACTGCACCTATCAAGAAACAATGGGGCATATTATCAAGGACATGCGATAATCACCGCAAATCGCGCTCATTATCACCGTCTATCGCTGGAGTACATCGCCGTGTCAGCGGCGTATTAGCAACGCTTTGCACAATGGCAATGTACACTCCAGCAATAGAGTGCGATAATCGGCATTTGCGTGAGAAAACCAGCGATAATGTTAGTGCGCTATTGAAAACCTTGCTGATAGGGGAGCGTGGACTTAACATGTCAATCCACCTCCCATTGTGAATAAAGCTCAGTCAAGTTTGAAGCAGTTGTTAAATTCCGACGATAACAGCGGTTAGCGCAGCTTTTTTTTAATCGCTTGACCCGCATTGATAATAGGGCGATGTTGTGTTGGCGACGGATTCCATGAGGATTAGGTGAGGAACGCCTTCTTTGCATGTCATTAGCGATAAATATCGCTGACATGCAAAGTAGAAAGAAAAAGCCAGCTAACTCAAGGAAACTCGAGCTTGTTAGCGAGTCCTTGTAAATAGTGAGTTAAAAAAAAATATGTCTCTTGATAATATGCACCCAGGTACTTAACTTGAAGCCTTGTTCAAGAGAAGGAGACAGGAGACAAGCGGTGCGAGAAAAGTGCCCAGAGCGGTGTCTTTAACCATGCACTTGAGAGAGGAATGAAGAAAGAAAGAGCATTTTTCAGAGTGTATAGTTGAAATAGTTTTGGTCACAGCCCCGTTGTATGCAGAGGGTTAGAGTCACAAGTATTCTCCTTTGAGTAGGAGTGATCAAGAGAGAAGCCAGAAAAATAACGGCACCCCTACTTTGAACAATGTGCCTTTGAGTGAATGAGCAAAGTGGGGAATCCAGACTGGTTTTATGATGGCACATGGGGATTGTACCTCCCTAATCCATCACCCCTTCTAATCGAGAGAAGTTTGAAAAAAATAATGCAAAATTAGGCATTTTGCACCACATTTGTTAAAGACATTGGTAAAATGCTACATTTACTGCCATCTCTGCCTTTCATTTTTCTCTGCTTTTTCCTTTCTTCTTTCCTTTGTTTTTTCCAACTTCTTTCTATTATTTATTTATTTCTTCATTCATGATTTCTTCCTTTCTTTCCTTCTCTCTGCCTTTTTCCTTTTCTTCATTATTCTTTCGTACTGTAAGAAATTTGAGTGTTGGTTGAGGGGGCTGGGCACCCACCTCAAATAATCAAATCTTTGTCAAGGTGAACCGTAAAAGTCACTAAATAAAGCTCTGCTTATCCCACTGGTAGCTTGGCATGCAGCAGTTAGGCTTAACGTAGAGAGGCAATGTGTAAAGTATTTGGACAGTAATCAAACAGTAAAAAAGTAAAAACGCAACACAAGAAATATCTCAAACCAATTTAGAGATTCAGATATTTAAATAAATACAATGACACTAAACTGACCAAAATCCAATATGTTGAACAGGAGATATTAATTTTTAATTTTTTTATTAAAAATAGCTCCAAAAAGCTTGATGCACCAACTGCAGTGATCTGGTTGAACTAGACTAGGCCAATGTCCAAAATTAAGGCTGACCATGATGAAGTAGGGGTCAGATACAAGGACCAAGTTTGTCCATGTGGAAGTTTACCTTCTACTTACAAACATTTATGGAAAACAAGTGGTCGAGGACAAGTCGTCAACAAGGAGATCCAAGTCGGAGCTTGACGACAGTCAATCAATCAATTTTTTATGTAGCGCAACTACTCACCGTAAGGTTCTCAAGGCACTGAGTGTGTAGGGGGGTCGATCTAAGGTTCAGTCAAAGAGCCAGGTCTTGCAGCAGGGATGGTAATTGCCTGAGGTGCATAGATAAGGAGTTCCAGGTTTTCGCAGCGAGGTAGGAGAGAGATCTTCCTCCAGCAGTGGTCTTGCGGATCCATGGGATGGTGGCCAGGGCCAGTTGTGTGAAGTGGAGATGTCTGGTGGGAGTGTAGAAGGAGAGGCGGTGGTTGAGGTATGCAGGTCCGGTTTTGATGAGAGCTTTTTAGGCGTATGTGAGGAGCTTGAAGGTAATTCTTTTGCTGATAGGTAGCCAATGACGGTCTCTTAGGTGGCCAGTGATGTGGCTACAGCGTGGTATGTTCAGGATGATTCTGGCGGAGGCGTTCTGGATTTTCTGCAGTTTCTTTAGAGGTTTCTGGGTGGTGCCAGCGTAGAGTGCATTGCCGTAGTTGAGTTTGATGCTGATAAGCACATGTGTAACGGTTTTCCTGGACTCGGTGGGGTAATGGAGCAAGGACTCGTAGAAAAGAGACGTGTAACACCGTATTAATTGTGTATTGTGTAAATTAATATGCACCACATTCCATATTTTAGCAAGGCGAAGCTTGCTTATGTGTTTTATTAACAAGTAACTCGAGTGAAATCTAAAATGGTTGCTTACGCAGGAAATGTTATTGTGCATGCGTCAACTATGTCTACGTAGTTATGACGAGGTTTTGCTTGGAGGGAAATTTCTGCACTTGCCCAGACACCTCCAAAATGGCTGCTTGAAAGCTCACATGCTAAGCATCTGCTTTGCTGAAACTAAATTACACTATTTTACTAATTGCTAATGTGTGTAGAACATTTATAAGTAAATGAGATTAGAGTAGAGATAGGTGACATAGAGTGAAAACATTTTATTTGAAATTAACATGCTTCTTTTTGACTTTGTTATTAGTTCATATTTGGGCCTTTCTAAGAGACCGAAGTCTGTATAACACATGATCCATACACATGCGCAAAATGAAGGAACCAGAAGCCATGATGTTATTCTTGAATCCCGTCCATGGACACATTTGCAACATGTCCTGGGAACCTGCTCGACATCCTGTACATTGATTGGGACAAATGTTATATGTATACTTTTTGCTTGATAACGATGTGAATACGGGTGGGAAATAAAGTCTGTGAATAAAAATTAAGGGGCGGGAACATTAAACAAAGAACCTAAGGAAATATATTAAAACTTAGCATGGTGTGATGATCATCTCCCCTTGCTTGTCCAATCAAAATTAGACATTCTATAATTTTGAAACATTAATGGGTGGAACATTAGTGTAAAAAGGTATAATTGAGGTAGCTTAGGTAATTAGTTGGAGCAGAGAGACCGGAATGCTGCAGAGCTCGGGATGCTGTCAGAGTATCGAGCGAATGCTGAAGAAGAACCTTATTGCAGACTTAGAATTTAAGCCAAATAATTAGAAGAAGATTGCAGAAAAATTCAGGAGGAAGATAGTGTCAGAGAGGGGTGCGACACAGGCGTCGGATCTAGAAGAGGTCACCTTATCCTGTCCTGAATCCTGTCCTGAAACCAAAGCCTTTGTCTCCTGTCCTTTCCCGGGGGACTCTTTCCAACTCCTTGGCTAAGGGGTCGGTTTTCACACCATTCTAGGTAACTATAATGTTCTGTAGAGTTTTATTTGTACTGCTCTCTCTATCCTCTCCTTTCTAAGTACCGTCATTGAAAGTCTTATTTAATCTGTTTCATTCCTCCTTCCATGGGTAAAGGAGTCCGTTCTGTACTTTGATTTTGGTTCACAAGAATTTCATTTAGATAAACATTTAAAATGTTCACGAGTCTGTGGCTATTTCGTTGCAAAGAAAGTAGATTTATTCATGTCATTTCACCATCAACTAGTTCAACTAATGGCCCATTGACCAGAGGAAATACATTTTTGATCTGTGAAGGATTTGGTTAGAAATGCTAGATAACTTAATCTCAGACGGACAATTATAAAATTGACCCCAGTGGATTAAACTGGCCTGTGTGAATGTGTGTGTTTATAAGCCCAAGGTGAGTATGAGGTATTAGAGTTTCTAAGGCTGGTTTACCGCTGGATTCGTTTTTCTGGTAGCAGAGCTGTGGTTATTATTGACTAGTTTGGTGATAAACATTGATTTCTTTATTGATTATTGATTTATGTTTTATCAAACTCGTTAATGTCTTGTTTTATGTTGTCTGGAAATTCCTGGGAAATGAATAGCCGGTGGTAAATGGAAGCCTTACTGCAGTGAGGTTACTCGTATGTTAGAAAGTACTGAGGAGCTATGCAGGGCTACCAGTGCTAAAATAGGGACTATTTTTCTGTGTGAAAGCGAGAGTGATTGATAACAAAGGGTTCGCTGGTGAAACTTTAGTGTTATATCACCTAGAAAGGGTAACACAGAAGGAGTAGCAGGTTCTTCTAAGCTTGGATGAGGAGTAAGCGGAAGGTCTTGCTCGTAGTATATGAAGAGTAAGCGGAAGGTTTTACTCGTAGTGAGAGAAATAATCTATCTTTTGGGTCCTAGTGGAACAGACAGAGTAGGAAATGTTTTTATGTTGTTATTAATGGGAACTTAATGCAAATTTTAAAAAGAAAATACGTTTTCGTGTTACCTTGTGAAAAGAGGGCCAGTGAGCAGAGTTGTAAGGAGTACTACTGACGTCACAGAGAGCCGCGCGGGGATTGGTGGAAATTGTTGATGTAAGACAGGAGTAGATTGTAAAGGAGGGGTCAGTTGTGAGGAGTTATACTGATGTCACAAAAAGGCCGCGCTGACATTGGACAAATTACGAGCGTGTGCTGGTTGCGATTGGAAGTTTGAATGAAAGCTTTTTTTGGATTGGTAGGCGGAAAACTGTATGGTTGATTTTTACTGGTTATTTAGTACAAGTCGACCTGACAGAAAAACTTGAGTTGTGCAGACTATTGTTTTATGTATTCACAGTACAGAATGTATGGAGAAAAAAGAAAAATGTCACTTGTGAAGAGAATTAAGAATTTCTTTAAGAAAGAAAAGCCAGTATTGACCAGAGAGGATTCCTATTCCTCCACCAAAAACGCCTGCTTCATTTATGAGGATATCATACGTGTGTATAAATGGAAAATTGGATAGAGTAAAGGAAAGGCAATGGTGTTTTGGCTTTTCCAGAACATGGTACATTTAATGGAAGAATTTTGCAGAATTTGAGAATGCAGGTGAAATATTTAGATCTGAGACCCAGAATGACACAGTATGAGGCACTAGAAGAGTGGGAAACTGAATCATATGAGAGAGAGAAGAAAAGAAGTGGGAGGTATCTGGGTAATTTTCCAAGGTATTTGCGTGAGTCACGTGAGGGTCAGATGAAGCAATGGAGAAAAGCAATGGTATCAGAAGGATTATATCCGGTATTAACAGTTGATGAACAGGCAGGAGGGAAATGTAAGGAGAAAACTAAACACTTGACAATGACAGGTTTTGGAGAATCAGAAGACGAATTTATGGAGGACATTTGAACTAAAAACCCTCCATCATATCAAGAAGAACCGAGTAGGACTACTAGTGCACCAGTTTTTGGAACACATTTGGTTCCACAAATTCTACATGATACCACAGTTAATAGGGTACTCCAGGATAGAGAAAGGGATGCTTTAAATAAGAATAGAGAAGAATTAACACAGAAAATAACGCAATTGAATGCACACCCTGACGCATTGTCTATACCAGTAACAATAGGTCCCGTTGTTCCACTGTATGGAGATAAAGCGAACTGTCCCAAACCACCAGTTGCGACAACCCCTTTGAATAAACCTCGAAAAGAAATTGTAATAACTGATGACCAAATAAGTAATTGTGATTCAGTAATATCTTTAATGGATTTGCTAATAAGGGAACAAATCAATGAAGCCCCAATAAAAATTATACCTAGTTGTTCAAAAGAAGGAAGATCAGTGACATCCTCCTGAGCCAGAAGTGCTACAGCAGTGACTCCAGAGGATCTGGAGAGATAGGCACAGGGAATAGAAAAACAAAGTTCAACCCCAAAAATTTGGGAAATTTTCAAATTGAAAGTTGAACTAGAAGAAATAATAGCTGGAAATGTGGGCATAGATAGGCTAAACACTTACAGTGAAGAAGAGTTGTTGTTCATATGTAGATGCATAACTAGAAATTCTAAGATATTTCATGAAAAATTGACAGAGCTTGCCTCCGAAATGGGGATTGAAATAGGGAGATCGAAAGTACTACAGAAGCCATACAGAGCAGAATTTACTGATAAGGATTTTGAAAACATGAATGTGTCTGGAAGAACATTGCAGAATAAGGAGTTGATGACCATTTTACAGAAATGGGGAGAACTAGACAGGTGAAAGACTAGGTGGACAAAGAAGAAAGAGGAAGCACAGGCAAATAGGACCGCATCTGAATATTTACTAAAAGAAAAAGGGAAAACCAAGAGATTGTGCTCGATGAGAGAAGTTCCCGGGGGAGGGTATGTACATGTTCCATTGAATCGACAAGATATTTTGTCATTTACTAATGATTTTCCCAAGTTGAGAGAAAAAACAGTTGAATGGTAAAAGCAGGTTGAAAGCTTTGTGAAGGTTTCTAAGGTTTTGTTGAAGGATTTGGATGGTCTGTTTGACATAGTGGTACCTGCTGATTTATGGACAGAATGTAAAATCACAGTTGATTGGCCCAGTGATGAGTACCCGATAGACTCAAACACAGGAGCCCCTTCAGATGAGGTAATGAAGAAGTATCACCAGGTGATTACTTTCTTGAAAGGGAAAATCACATCAAAATAAACAGATTGGGTAAAAATAGATAGAACAACCCAAGAACCAAATGAATCTGTTCATGCTTATAATGAACGCCTATTGCAGGTGTTCAAGCAGTATAGTGGATTTGAAAACATTGGAGATAAGGACATGGGTCATTTCATGTATCGTTTTGTGTATGGTTTAAGACTAGAAATTTGTCAGATGATTCAGCAGCGCATGTTGTGCTGGCAGGGAAAACCCATAGAAGAAATACTAAAGTATACCAAGTAATGCGGAGATGATATTGAGAACAGACGTAAGAAGTTAGCAGAGAAAGTGATGTGGGCACCAGTGAAATTAGCAGATCAAGAGCTTAAATTAAATAGTCAGACTGATGATCAATTGAAAGGACAGAATGATAATCTAGTGAATGGGGTAAGACCAAGAGGACGAATGAGTAGAGAAGACGCAAAGAAAAAATGTCCTTGTCATGGGTGCAGAAAATTGGGACATTGGAAAAACAAGTGTAAAAATATTCAGAATAATAATGGCCCAAATCAAAATTTAAATCCACAGAATCAGAATGAGGTGATAATGAGTCAACTGCAGCAGGTTGTTAATCAGCAGAGTCAGGTGCCACCTGCCCCTATGCAAAATTTTGTGAACAGAGCAAAGTACAGTGCGGACACCGGATTTCCAGGAGGAAGTGGTATGAACAATTCTGTAACTTCACAATTTCTTTAGCAAAATAGTTGCATCAACGAAGATGAACAATGACGGTGCCTGAGGGGGGAGGAAGAGGAGTGCGTACTTGGTGCATCCTTGTCGGTAGATCAGTCAGGTCCATTTATTGATGGGAAAGTAGAAGGAAAATATATCACTTTTCTGTTGGACACTGGGGCTACCCTTTCTACTGTAAGAACAGCAGACATGCCAAACCTACCCCTCTCGGGTGAAAACATTCAAGTTGTAGTCGTGTCAAATAGGCATATTAGAACCTCAATTACAGAACCCATGGAGGTGCACATTGGCAATTTCAGAGAAATGCACAAATTTGTGGTGTGTGACTCTTGACCAGTAAACATGCTAGGAAGAGATTTATTGTGCAAGATGAACTGCACAATTTATTGCACGCCGGACGGTGTTGTGATTCAGACCCCTGATGAAGATAGTGTTTACAAAATAATGCTGGCAAAACAAGGCACAGAGGTAGAGGAGATGTATTCATTAATGAAAAAAGATGATTTACCAGAAGAATTAAAAACGACTGTGAATCCAGAAGTGTGGGATTTCACTGGAAAAGAAGTGGGTTTGATGGTAAATGTAGCTCCAGTGAAGGTGACTGTGAAGGAAGGTGCAGTTTACCCAAATACCAGGCAATACAAAATGAGCCCTGAAGTTAAAGCAAGTGTTGCATCAGAAATTGATCGAATGTTTAAACAGGGAATTTTGAAAGAAATAATGAGCAGTCCTTGTAATTCACCTATAATTGGTATTAAGAAACCTAGTGGAAAATACCGGATAGTGCAAGATTTAAGAAAGATCAATAAGATTGTGGTACCTTGCTGTCCTGTAGTCCCAAATCCAGCAGTGATTCTGTATCAGATACCCTGGAATGCAGGATGGTTTACAGTAATCGAATTATGTCAAGCATTTTTCTCCATACCTTTACACCCAGACAGCCAGTATCTTTTGTCTTTTAAATTTGAAGACCGCATTTCGTGTTCCTCAAGGGTATACAGAATGTCCATCAATTTTTAATCAGATTTTGAAAAAGTGCCTGGAAACACTAGTTATGTCTAAAAATTCAGTTCTAGTCCAGTACATAGACGACCTACTTATAGCATCAAGGTCGCGAGATGATTATGTTACTGATTCGATTGCATTGTTAAATCATTTGGCTGATGGTGGACATAAGGTATCTCCAGAGAAATTACAATTTTGTCGAACTGGAGTTAAATATTTAGGACACCAAATAGAAAGAGGAGTGAGAAAAGTAACACCTGAGAGAATAAAAATAATAAAACAGATGCAGTTGCCACAAACTCAGATAGAGATCAGGATGTTTCTTTATGTAGTGGGTACTGTAGGCAGTGTATTGTAGGTTTCTCCTTGTTAGCAAAGCCATTAATTCAGATGACAAAAAAAGAGCAAAGGACTCAGTATTTTGGGATGATGAAAGTATGGAGGCCTTTGTAAGATTACAAACTTGTTTATGTGAAGCCCCTGCTTTAGGTATGCCAGACTATACAAAAGAAATAGCATTATTCTGTTGTGAAAAGGAAAGCTGTACACTTTCAGTTTTAACTCAAAGACATGGTTTGAGCCGACGTCCAGTTGCATACTTCTCTGCTACCTTGGATCCTGTAGCATCAGCATTGCCTGGTTGCTTCAAAGCAGTAGCTGCTACTTGCATGAGTCTGGAACAAAGTGAGTCAATTGTGATGGGACATCCTGTGAAAGTGTATGTTCCACATTCAGTGGAAATTCTTTTGACTAGAACTTGAACACAGTACCTTACACCTAGTCGAATGAATACGTATGAAAGAATCATTTTGGGAGCCGAAAATGTTACAGTGGTGAGGTGTACAATACTAAACCCTGCTACTTTATTGGCAGATGTACATGGAGAAGAAATAAGAGATGAAGTTGAGCATGATTGTCTGGATGTAACTGCGTTCTGCACCAAGCCCCGTCCAGACATACAGAAAGAACCACTGAAAGAATCTGAACCTGAGCTATTTGTAGATGGCTCATGTATGAGACATGAGGAAGGAGGATTAAGCGCAGACTATGCTGTATGCACTATATCTGGAGTATTTGAAGCATCCTATTTACCAGGAGTCAAGTCTGCACAAGTAGCCGAATTGATAGCTTTAATTAAAGCATGCAAAATTGGGAAAAATTGGAAAGTAACCATTTTTACTGATAGCCAGTATGGTTACGGGTTTGTGCATGATTTCAGCCAGCTCTGGATTCAGAGGGATTTCATGACTTCTTCAGGATCCCATATTAAAAATGGAAAATTTGTAAAGGAAATATTGGAAGCGATACATTTGCCAAAAGAAATAGCAGTGGTCAAATGTGCTGCTCATCAGTCCGGAAATTACTACGTGGTGGCAGGAAACAGATATGGTGACCAGGTTGCTCAATACTGTGCCAGAAATAAAATGGCAATAAACAAGAAAATTGAAACAATTAGATTCAGCTGCCAATTTATGCTATTTTCAGCTTTGGAGGCATGTGATGAGGTGATACAATTGCAGGATGAGGTAGAAGTGAGTGGAAAGGAAGGTTGGATAAAAATAGGGTATCAAAGGAGAGCAGAAGATGACAAGTGGATTTATCCAGATGGCAGACCAGTCATGCCAGATTGTTTGCTCTCACAAATGGCTAGAATGTATCATGGAGACACACACATAGGCAGGGACACCATGATCAGACTTTTCAGACAGGATTGGTACAATCCAAGATTTAGGGCAGTAGCAGAGAGCCTTTGCCAGCGATGTCTAACTTGCCAACAGATAAATCCAGGCAGAAAAACAGTGGTCAGCTGTGAAAAAATTGAAAAAGCAGAAGGACCATTTGGAAGGTTGCAGGAAGACTTCATACAATTACCGCCATGTAGGGGACTAAAGTACATCCTTGTTATAGTATGTTTGTTTTCACGGTGGGTGGAGGCATACCCTACTAGAAGGAATGACAGTATAAGAGTTGCCAGATTGCTATTGAGGGAATTGATTCAGCGGTTTGGTTTTCCAGTAACTTTGAAATCAGATATAGGATCTCACTTTAATAATGAAATAATTCGGCTAATCTGTGAAGCATTTAAAATTGAACAAAAATGGCACTGTGCATACCACCCAGAGGCTTTTGGAATGGTAGAACAAATGAATGGCACAATCAAGTCAAGATTGGCAAAAGTGTGTGCATCCACATCACTGTGTTGGCCAGATGCATTACCTCATGTTCTGATGGGACTCAGAAGCATTCCTGACAGAAATACAGGACTGAGCCCCCATGAAATTCTCATGGGAAGAGCAATGAGACAAGCATTTACACCAGGACATAAATTGTTGACTATATCTGATGATCTGGTATTGGACTATTGTAAATGATTGGCTGACCTAGTGCATTCTGTCTCTCACCAGGTTGGAGAAGACGCAGTTGCCAGGCAGATGGATCAAGCACATGATTTGAATCCCAGAGACTGGGTGATAGTGAAGAATCACACCCGAGAGTTGTGCCTAGCACCCAGGTGGGATGATCCAAGACAGAAATCAACTTGATCCTGAAGAACACCAATTTGAAAGAAAGGGAAAGATTGTCTCTTTCTTGAGTCCCCTCACTCACCAGGGTTTCCCCACGGTGACATGCTTCATCATTGGGGTCCTCCCAGTCCTCTACGGACTGAGGCGTGCTACAACTTGCGAGTTACGTAGGAACACTAGAAATCAGAATATGTGTAGTGCAAGTCAATTTATATGATTAGTTTTCCAGTGTTCTCTGCCTCACTTGGTAGATACCCTCCGTATATCTACCCATTACATATGTCATTTTTTGTATTTTTTGGCATTTTCACCTCTCTCCTTATTATCTGTTTCACCCTAGGGTTTATGACAACCCCCCAACCTCTGATCAGTTTCCGTCCATAATTAGGCATCATATCCTAGTTGTCAAGCATCTGACCTCTGGACAATAACGTTTTTTCAAAGGTTTTTTCAAAAGCTTTCTCATAGTTAATACTTCGCCTTTACAACTATCTGTCTGGGCCACCGAGAAGTGCAGATATTATCCATCTAGGGCCATTGCGCAGTGTGAACATTAGACTCCACTATGTTGCCACCACCACACACATAACATTACCTCCTTTATTATTTCCCCCGCAATTCCGTCCCAACCCAAAATGGCCGCTCCGGATAGGTACCCGATCAGGAGCCCTCCTCGCTTTCCATGCAAGTTCACTCATTGATAACCAGCTCCACACCGGGGACACGCCAGAATGCGGTCCGTGAGGTTTGGCTCCATTAGGTGTCCATGAGTGTGGTTGTCCACGTACAAGTAAGTGACATTTGAACGGCAGGATCTTCATACCTACACGCTACGAGGAGATCATTCTTCCCGTTTTTCTCACCCTAAGGGCGAACCTTCACTACGGAGCACGCCACAGTCTAAAAGATCTCATTTACATTTACAATTTTCTCCTAGATGTATGAGATCATCACACCCCCTCCGTTGACCATGAGGCACATTATTGCTTTTTATTAAGTATGTAATGTCTTTTTCTTCATTATTTGTATGTGTGTTTTATGTTGTGTCAGACATGTTAGTATTGTGAATTTCGATCCACTTTTTCAGCACAACGCCGGCATGGAGAAAGAAATTTATCGTTTCTCTTCTGTTTTTTTAAATCACAAAGAGGCACATCAGAAAGGAAAGTGTGTGAACACTTGGGTGTAGTGTGCTCACGACTAACATTGACAACAGTACTTATAATCATATTTTTTCCTCTAACATTTGTTTCATTATATCCTACAGATATTTCCTGACGTACATTACGTATGTATTTGTAAACGCATGCCTTATAGTTGCAGCGTCTCACTTTTTTGCACCTGATTCAGGTTAACTAGGAGTGGCATTTTTCACACTGGGCTGGTCCCAGTGGAGTCCTGAAGAAGAGCTGGGGAAGCTCGAAACTAGTTGACCAGACCATATGCTAGGCACACCTTTTCATTATAAGTGTGGGCTTTCTAGCATATCACCCCGTTTTAACTTATCAGCTAAGAGCATTAATAAAGTCTATTTGGCCCACTAGCTGATTATTTTAATTTTCCTTATCCCACTTCACCATTCTTTCACTTGCACTACACATATTCTGATTTCTAGTGCTCCTACGTAACTCGCAAGTTGTAGCACGCCTCAGTCCGTAGAGGACTGGGAGGACCCCAATGATGAAGCATGTCACCGTGGGGAAACCCTGGTGAGTGAGGGGACTCAAGAAAGAGACAATCTTTCCCTTTCTTTCAAATTGGTGTTCTTCAGGATCAAGTTGATTTCTGACACCTCCTATTCAACCAGGTTAGGTTCTTTTGACTTGACTTGCTCAGGTTGTTGTTTTGATACATGTACTAGTGGAGGGTGAACCTAACCAGTAACCTCTAATTCCCCCCTTTTTTTTGAGAACCATGATCCAAGACAGGTCACACTGGTCACCACAACAGCAGTGAAATGTGCAGGTTTGCCTAACTGGGTACATGCCAGTCATACCAAAAGGGTACCAGCTCCTGAGGAACATGAATCACAACTGACTCAAGCAGTTAAGGCCGCTGAAAGTTGTGCAGCTGAAGAATCTAGAATAACAGATTCTCAAGAAGCTGACAGAGAACAACCGGTCACAAGTCAGGATGACTGGATACCAGTGGTTGATATACCTGAGGTGATTGTTAAAACCAGAAGCAGAACTAGATTAGAAAGACAGGAAACTAGAAAGAACCAGTCAGGTGCAGAAGCAGAAGCTCAGAAAAAGGTGAATGAAACTGCTGGAGACCCTGAGCAGGACCAGGCAGGGAAATAAATCAGTACTCAGACAGACAACAAATGTATTTTACTCAAGCAGGGATAGACAGGTGTAGAAGAAAGGGTTCAGGCTGCAGAAAAGCAAAGTGCAGTAAGACATGAACAGGATCAGCTAGGAAAGGAAGAACAAGTTCAGGAAGAAGAAGAAATCGAAATAAGACCTGAACAGGACCAGATAGAGGAAGATGAACATGTTCAGGCAGATGAAGCCACAATAATAAGCCCTGAACAAGGACTGATAGAGAGGAACTCTGAAGACGAAGATAATCAAATTGTGCTACAACATAACGAAAATAAAAGGGTTCTCGAAAGAGATGAGGAAAGTGAAAGTGCAGTGCAAATCAAAAAGGACAGAAAGGGTGATAACTGGCTAGGGGGTGTCAAAAGGTTAAAATATCACTTAAAGACAATAGGTGAGGAACCTGAACATGTGAATAAAGTCACTAGTCAGTCTAGACAGTCCATTGAGAAAGTCAGACGAAGAAGCCAAAGACTGAGAATCTTGAACAATAAGTTCAAAGGCCCTGAGTGGACCTATGTGATTCTTGAAGAACTTGAAAATCTAGATTTAAATGAAGAGAGTGACGAAGAAATAATTGCAGAAGATGATTGATGAAGGAGAAGTGAGCCCTCCTTGAAGTAACAAAGAGAAATAATAATTCGTAAAGCAAAGTAACGAAAAGAAGAGAGATCTTCTTAGACAAAAATGGCTGAGGATAAAGCTGCTGGAAGACCAAAACATAATTGTAAAAAGAAGTGCTGTAGAATCTGTATATGTAGGATATTATTAGTAATCATAGTTTGGTTATTATTAACGATAGCAGTTCCTTACTTAATGATAACCGAAAAGAAAAATAACACTGACACAAATGGAAAGTTAGCTAACATAAAGGGAGGTAAAGTAGAATTAGAAGCACCAGATGATTTAGATAGATAGATATACATCACACTGTGACAGATAATGACACTGCTTTAAATGTATTTACAAAATTATTGTTTCAGTATGTAGACACTATGGAGATAAGTGATTGTTATGTATTTATGAAATTGCCAGCTTCAGTAGCAGAGGGCGTTACATATCACCATTTACCTTTAACATATGGCATTTCATGTAGTATATGAACCAGCTTATTTTATAGGACAGGAAAGTTACAATATCATTATTCAAATTACAGAGATTCCTATTTGAAAGAGTATGAATCCAGTACTTAGTAATCAAGCTGCACAGTTTATGGGTGAATTTTTCTTGACACAGATGACAATAGATATAGCAGAAGCACACAAAAGGAAGAGGAAAGGAGACAGGACTTCCAAAGAAAAGCTTCCGAAAAGAAACCTCAGATTCCTCAATGGGCTGAGAAAGAGGGAATTTATACAGCTGGCAAGACTCATGCTGCAATGTCCCTAGATTTTGAAAAGAAAGGGAAGATCTGCCTCCATAGATTAAAAACTGACTATAACAATGTATTTATTGGTTCCAGTGAATGTGAACATAATTTCTTAATTCTTAGAGGTTGGGGACTGACAGGGGAAACAGATCCAGTCTTTCCTGGAGTCTATTATGTATGTGGGGATAAAGCTTACTTTAAGCTGCCTGCACGCTGGTACGGGAGTTGCTGTTTTGAAAAGTAGTCCCTAAAGTTTATCAGGTAAAGAGAATCACTGGAAGCAATGAAAACACAAAGAAACTAACACGAGGAAAGAAAGCAAATTTTTCAGAAATAGTAGATGAGATATTTAGTGCATTGATACCTTCAGTGGGAGTAATTCTGAATTCACGTAAAATGTGTCAATTGTCCAAAGTAGTTGATCGTCTATCGACTGATACTGCTGTGGGTTTCTTAATGATCAATACAGAAATGGTTGCAATCAGATCAATGGTTTTACAAAATCGACTTGCGCTTGATATATTATTAGCAAAAGAGGGCGTAGTCTGCAAAATGCTGAAGGAGCAACATTGTTGCACTTATATACCGGACAAAAGTGTAGAAATTGGAGGATACATCTAAAATATTTCGAAACTGGAAGAAGAATTGAAACCACTGGAAGTTGATAGTGTGTGGAAGAAACTAACAAATAGTGTTACCTCAATAGGGACTTGGTTTGCTAATGTAGGGAAGAGTTTTATATGTCAAATAATACTACCAATAATTGTTATAACAGTATTAGTCTTAGTAATGATGATATGGTGCAAATGTTGTAAAAATAGAAAAATATATGAAATAAGTGGAAAGGGAAAGAAAAAAAAGTATGAAGAAATACAGTTAGAAGAAAGGAAAGGTGAACTATACCAGAAAAGGAAAAACTTTAAAAATGAAAATGAAGGGAAAGGAAAGGGAATTGAGATGTACTAAAGTTGGCATCTGGTTGGTGATGGGTTGTTTTGTGATGGCACAAAATGCCATCAGAGAGGGGATTGATGGAGCAAGGACTCGTAGAAAAGAGACTTGCTTGAAGGCAATCCTCTCATATAACTCGTAACACTGTATTATTTTTGTATTGTGTAAATTAATATGCACCACATTCCATATTTTAGCAAGACAACGCTTGCTTATGTGTTTTATTAACAAGTAACTCGAGTGAATCTAAAATGGCCACCTGCGTCAACTATGTCTACGTAGCTATGACGAGCTTTTGCTTGGAGGGAAATTTCTGCACTTGCGCAGACACCTCCAAAATGGCCACTTGAAAGCTCACATGCTAAGCATCTGCTTTGCTGAAACTAAATAACACTATTTTACTAATTGCTAATGCGAGGAGAGCATTTATATGTAAATGGGATTAGAGTAGAGATAGGTGGTATACAGTGAAAACATTTTATTTGAAATTAATATGCTTCTTTCTGACTTTCATATTAGTTCTTCATATTTGGGCCTTTCTAAGAGACTGAAGTCTGTATCACATGTGATCCATACACATGCGCAAAATGAAGGAGCCAGAAGCCATGATGTTATTCTTGAATCGCGTCCAAGGGCACATTTGCAACATGTCCTGGGAACCTGCTAGATATCCTGCACATTGAATGGGACAAATGTTATATTTATACTTTTTGCTTGATAAACATGTGAATACGGGAGGAAATAAAGTCTTTTAATAAGAAATAAGGGGCGGGAACATTAAACAAAGAACCAAAGGAAATAGATTAAAACCTAGCATGGTGTGATGATCATCCCCCCTTGCTTGTCCAATCAGAAGTAGACATTCTAAAATTTTGAAACATTAATGGGTGGAACATGAGTGTAAAAAGGTATAATTGAGGTAGTTTAGTTTAATTAGTTGGAGCAGAGAGACCGGAATGCTGCAGAGCTCGGGATGCTGTCGGAGTATCGAGCGAATGCTGAAGAAGAATCTTATTGCAGACTTAGAATTTAAGCCAAATAATTAGAAGAAGATTGCGGAAGAATTGAGGAGGAAGATAGTGTCAGAGAGGGGTGCGAGGCAGTCGTTGGATCTAGAAGAGGTCATCTTATCCTGTCCTGAATCCTGTCCTGAAACCTGAAGCCTTTGTCTCCTGTCCTTTCCCGGGGGACTTTTCCCAAATCCTTGGCTAAGGGGTCGGTTTTCATACCATTCTAGGTAATTATAATGTCCTGTAGAGTTTTATTTGTACTGCTCTTTCTATCCTCTCATTTCTAAGTACCGTCATTGAAAGTCTTATTTAATCTGTATCATTCGTCCTTCCATGGGTGACGGAGTCCGTTCTGTACTTTGATTTTTTGGCTCACATGATTTTCATTTAGATGGACATTTACAATTTTCCAGAGTCTGTGGATATTTCGTTGCAAAGAAAGTAGATTTATTCATGTCATTTGACCATCAACTAGTTCAACTAAAGGTCCATTGACCAGAGGAAAGAACTTTTTGATCTGTGAAAGATTTGGTTAGAAATGCTAGATAACTAAATCTCAGACAGACAATTATAAAATTGACCCCAGTGGATTAAACTGGCTTGTGTGAATGTGTGTGTTTATGGGCCCAAGGTGAGTATGAGGTATTAGAGTATCTGAGGCTGGTTTACCACTGGACCAGTGGTGATCCACCTCAAGATCTTACGAAGCAGACGAAGAGTGTGAAAGCATTGATTTGGTGGTTCATTGAGATCGAGGGGTCCAGGATGAAGCCAAGCTTTTGTGTGTGGTCTGTGGGTGAGGAGGGGTTCTGAGCGCTGCAGGTCATTAGGAGTTGTCCCAGGCAGAAGGGGTGGATTCCAGGATGAGGACTTTGGTCTTGTCTGAGTAAAGCTTAAGGCAGCTGTCCTTCATCCAGTTGGTGAATTACTTCATTCCATTGTGGAAGTTGCTCTTGGTGGCTGTGGGTTCATCTGTGAGTGAGAGAATTAGCTGGGTGTTGTTGGCTTAGGAGACAATATTGAGTTTGTGACTTCTGACGATGGCTGCAAGCGGGGCCATGTAGATGCTGAAGAGGGTAGGGCACAGGCAAAAGCCCTGAGGCACTCTGCAGCTGATCTCTGTGGGTTCTGAGTTGAATAGTTGAAGTCTGACTCTGTGGGGGATATTCTCAAGAACGTGTGTTAATTATCGCAAAATTAGCTGAATGCAACTTTGCACATTGCAGTCTATCGCAGGAAAATAACGCTGTGTTAACATTGTATTCTCAACCCGGCGGCACCATGCAATAGTCTCACGATAACGCGCCAAATGACCGCGTTAAAATTAACATGACGGCAAAAAAACACGAAACATGAACGTGAAAAAAGTTGCGATGTGGTCAATCTCGATACAAAAATCAGCGATAACCAGCGACAGACCTGCAATTCCCAAGCGTCATGCGGGAATGCGCACTATAAAAGCAGAACAAAAAAAGCACCATGGATGCACCCAGACCGAGTGCAGGGGGCAACGCGAACCCCACAAGCCCCACAGACGACCAGCAAAGAACCTCGGGGTCGGAGAAGGCCAAGGAGAAGAGGAAGACGCAGGAAAACAGGATCATCGTTACGTAGGTGATAGAACACTACCAACAACTGTTTGTCACCTCCAACGTGTCATTGGCAACAAAGACGCAAATATGGCAGACTATCTTGAACCATGTGAATGTAATTGCAGCGTTGAGGAGGACAACGGAAGAGGTCAAGAGGCGCTGGAATGATGTGAAGGGCAAAACCAAGAAGAAACTCGATGCCAACATGAAAGCAGCAATGCTGATTGGAGGTGGGGTCCAGCGGCACACCAGGAGCTGGATGATATGGAGAAAATGGGGGCCACTGTCATCATTCGGGATACGGTGCCAGGAGTTGGGGATCTGGACACAGCTCAACATGACCTGACCTGAAACGTGACTTCAACACGCCAAATGTGCGTTCCACGATACCCCAGTGCGTATGTGGGCCGCATTGTACTGCCTCTGGGCTTGTGTGTTCAGGGCTTGGAGGGTTATCATCATCAAGGGCAGAGTGCATATCCTTGGTCACCTGTGACAGTGCAGAGAGACATGAGTCAACAGTTGGTTCTGCATGATGTGTTGCCAGGCTCAATGGTTCATTGGTGTGTGATATGTGTGACTTAGTGATTCCTGTTTGACATGTACTGCTTGTAGCAAATGAGCTGCATCAATGTGTATTACGTAGCCTCACTGCTGCTCCTCCCTCCCCCCGAGCCCATTTACTAGTGTGTGCAGCGTGGTTGCATCACTTGCACTCCTACGGCACACCATGGTCATGCCTGTCAGCGCATGTCCACAAGCCTGACAACGACACTTCGATGTTGTGCGTTGAAGGCGGGCAGCCATGTGTGTGTAGGCCTATGGTAAGAATAGGGCAGACACAGATGTAGAGTTCATGGCTGGCTGAACTCGCGATGCGGTTGAGGGTAGACCTTTGGCTTATGCTGCGGTAATAGGGACACACACAACAGTTGGCATGTATGATCCCAGACAGCGAGCGGGCTTGCGCTCCCTCATTTACCCCTTCGGCCGAGCAGGCACTCCGGGGGCATGCTACATTGCAACATTGTCCATTGCGGGACGGGTGACGCCGACACTACAACAGAGACACACGCATTAGTTACTTCCTTGGCAGGGCCTAACCTTAACCATGGCCAGAGCCCAGGGTTGATTAACAACACCCCTATGCTGGACTGTCGTATGCCAGTCCACTCCACTTACGCTTACGGGGGGTATGACACAGCTACATGTCCCACGTCTACCCCACGGCCTGAGGGGACATGGTTGCGTCCGCTGTACACAGCACACTGTAATGTGGTAGGGCCCGGGGCCCTCATGCATACATAATGACCACACAGACACACTTAGATAGTTTGTGGAACTGGCTACAGGCACGTGCGCCCGGCCCCTTTTATTGCCAGGGTCACTTGTCCAGTGACGCTTGTGCTGGATGGGTGTGGGGTGAGTGTAGGCCAGCCCTCAGGGAGTGGTTGGAGCTGGCAACAACTATAACAGTGATCAGACAATCAGAAGTTCAAAGTTCAAACAGCAAGGGTCCATGACTTGAGCTGCACATAGTTAGTGGCCCCGGAAGCATGGCAGCCGGTACAGGCACACCGCCACAGGACTGTGACTTGCGGTGCACTGAGGTAAGGCCATGAGAGCTGAGCGGGTCCTCATCGATGTCCAAGGTGAATGTTACGGAGTGTTTCAGGGGACAGCGGAAGGCGTTCTTCCAAGACATGATGCAGAGGGCAGAACCAAGCAGAAACAAGCAATATGGAGGAGATGAATGCTACAGACCCATTCTTAACACCAAGTCAGTATCAGCTACATGTTGATGAAGACAACCCCCAGGCCATATACTCAGACGCCACCAAAGTTCAACCAGAGAGTTTCCATGAATTTCGGGGCACAGAGTTAATGGCACCAGGGCTGAAAGGGGATGCAGTCTGCGATGAGGCCTGTGCAATGATATACACTCTGCCATAAAAAATCAAGGCCCAGTTCCAAATGTGTGACCTACTCGATCACAGTGTAGGCCGGAGGCAGCGGTCAGCAGGTGCCCACAGCCATATGTCGTTGGCCTGCGATGCACAGAGTTAGTGGCAGCAGAGCAGTTGTTGGTAGTGATCAATCACCTCCATAACGATGATCTTTTTTTCCTCCGGACTGAACAGCGTCTTCCTCTTACTCCTCTCCTTGCGTACAATGATATGAACTCGGCCATTGAAAAATCAAGACTCAGTTCCAAATGTGTGACCTACTTGACTGCAGTGTAGGCCGAAGGCAGTAGTCAGCGAAGGCCCACAGACACGTGTCGCTGGCTTGCGATCCACAGAGTTGGTGGCACAAGATCGAAGGGAGTACAGTGATATAAATGCTGCTATAAACATATGAACTCGGCCATAATGGAATCAAGACTCAGTTCCAAATGTGTGACCTACTGGGCTGCAGGGTAGGCCGGAGGCCGCGGTGGAGTGCTGGGGGCCTGTGTCGCAGAGGCCGTGATGGTCTGAGGAGGCAGCCAAGGTTGTGTGCCTCAGGCTTGGAGCTCGCAACGGCACGTGGTGGGCCCTCTTTAACACACGCCGGTATCGGCAGGTGAGCAGTGAGCCCTGGTTGCGCAGGGGAGGCCAAGACAGGTCTGGGGACCAGCGGTCTGGGGTGCAGCAGGCGCGCAGGATCGCAGGCACCGCCGCTCACGGCATCGGCCTCATGGCAGGCTGAGAGGCACTACCCTGGCAGACACGTTGGCCATTCTGGAAGAGAACCACGCCCAGAGCAACGGGCTTTTTATTCACACACCTACGCTGGCCTGGTGTACACTGGGCCAGCCCACTCCGCTCACACTAACAGGGGGGGACGTAACAAGCTACATTTCAGCGATCTTCCCCACTTCCTGGGGTAACATGGTTGCATCCACTGTCCACTACACTCCAAACACCAGCAGTATATGTCGACATGGACATGTCTGTGGTCTGCATACTGAGGTCTGGCCAGCACATCCATGCCACACTTGGCATTGTGTACATTCTCATTCATGGGTCACTTGCCTTCTTCGCACATGCCTGGTTCCCACCTCTCCCCACATTCTGCTTTTGTGTGGCTGAGCTGCCATGCCGTTGATGGCTTGTGTACATGGCTAGCCCAGGTTACCACAGTAAGTTGTGCTGTTGTGTCTGGTAGGTGGGCAAGTTGTTTAGTATGTTGTATGTGAGTTTGTAACATGTGCATTCCCTGAGTTGTGATTTGCATGATTGTGGAGTTGAGGTGTGTGGTGTGTTCATTTGGTACTTACCCACAAACAAGGCATTCACATAGGTACCAGCCTCAAAGCGCTGGTTGATGATGAATGCAAAAACAACAGTTGATGGACAGAATGCAGAACAATGTCATACATTCACCCCAGTACAGAGATCTGGGCCTAAATCCATCGTTTTTTTGCTCACCATGCCATTCCAGTTTGAACCCAGCCATATGCAAATCAGTCTTGACCCTGTGCCTCATGGGAACAGTCCAGCCCGAATTGCCAAGCCAGTACCTCCCTGGACTGGAAACAAGCATCCTAGGACCGGTTTCGGGGTTTCACCCCTCTTCAGCCAGGATAGCTTGATTCCAGTGGTGGCAGTGGGTGTTGTGGCCCTCTTGGGGCTCCGAGCTGCATGATCAGTAGCTCCATGGCATCAGTTGTTCTTCAGGTGTGGCTATGGGCTGGGCTCCCTTTTATGGTGCAGGTTGTCGTCTGACTTAACACCAGGTAAGAGCAGATGTTCAGTCCCTCCTGCTAATGCGCCTTATCGTATGTTTTGGGATCTTATCGCCGATCTGGCTGGTTGTTGAGAATGTTGCGAAGTGGTGTTGCCGCGGCTTTTTGAACGGGAACGCCTACTCTGCATATCATTAGCGTTAGTTGCCGGTGTCATCTGTGGCAATGTTTTTTGCAGCTGCTATCGCAGGACAACTGGTGATATCGGCTGTTAGCACCAGCTTGTGAATAGGGCGATAAATTTATTGCCACTTTGGCAGCAATAAAGTGCCGCTAACTCAGCGATAAGTCCTTGAGAATATGCCCCTCTATGTTCAGCCGGTGAGGAAGGAGCGGATCCATTCCATGGCTTTGTTCCTGATGCCGGCGTTGTGGAGTCTTGAGCAGAGAGTGTGTTGGGAGACAGCGCAGAAGAGGCTGAGAGGTCCAGGAGGATAAGTGCAACAGTTTAGCCTCAGTTGAGGAGGGTGCAGATGCTGTCTGTAGTGGTAAGGAGAGGGGCCTCGTGCTGTGATTGGTTCTGAAGCCCGATTGGGAGAGGTCCAGTATTTGGTTCATTTAGAGGAACTTGAAGAGTTGGGTGTTTATGGCATTCTCTATGACTTTGACTGAAAAGGGGAGCAGAGAGAGAGATTGCTGAAGAGCTGGATCCCCGTTCAGTCATCGACCATGGTAGAAAACCTCTGAACAGGCGAAGTCTGCAGTACATGCTTGGGAAGGGCTCAACATCAATTTAACGCTGCTTAGCATCGGTCTCGATAAAGTTTTCTAAAGTCAGATTAAAAAAAAAATCTGAATGTTATAGACACTTGAGCAGGGCAAACCAGCAAACTGAGTACGATCAGTGGTTCAACATCGAGAGCTGCAGCTTTGACAGTGATTCTGATGGTTCACTGATAGAATATCGATGCTAAAAACATAGATGTAAAAAATAGCGAAAAAAATATAGAATGCAATAATATCGACATAAACAGGTAAGTACAAAAATATTGAATCAAAAATGTCAGAGTTAAAAACATAGATGTAAAAAACTATTGATTTAAAAATATAAAGAAAGTAAAATAACATATAATAAATATATAAAATATTAATATTATTTTTAATAAAATAAATTAAATGTAATGTACATTTTAACTCAATATAAAACATAAACTTAATTAAAAAAACTATAAACACGCAAACATAACAATGTATACATATACGTATATTAACTTTAAAATATTTTATTAACTATAATATTTATTTAATTTTTAAACTTTTAAATTATATTAAAAAAAATATACATATCTCAATAATTTAAAATTTGGAAAACCATTTTATAATTAATTAAAATATTAAACTATTAAAACAAAATGAAAACGTACATTTCGCAATACAATAAATACAACAGTTGGGAAAATGTTGGATAGTGAAATAATTAAATTTACTATTCCAACTCCAGTGAGTGCAACAGTAGGGAGAGTGTTGGATAGCGGAGGGCTAAAAATTGCAATTCCCACTCCAAAGAGTGCAACATTAGGGAAGGTGCTGGATAGGGGAGGTATAAAATTACTCTTACCACTCCAGTGAGTGCAACAGTAGGGGAAGTTTAGGATAGCAGAGGGGTAAAAATTACTTTTCCCACTCCAGTGAGTGCAACACTAGGGAAAGTGCTGGATAGCGAAGGGGATAAATTACTAATCCCACTCTAGTGAGTGCAACAGTAGGGAATGTTTTGGATAGCAGAGGGGTAAAAATTACTATTCCCACTCCAGTGAGTGCAACTGTAGGGAAGTATTGGATAGCGGAGGGGTAAAAATTACTATTCCCACTCCAGTGTGTGCAACAGTAGGAAAAGTATTTGATAGCAGAGGGGTAACAATTACTATTCCCACTCCAGTGAGTGCTACAGTAGGGAAATTATTGGATAGCGGAGAGGTATAAATTACTATTCCCACTCCAGTGAGTGCAACAGTAGGGAAAGTGCTGGGTAGATGTGAGGTAAAAATTATTATTCCCACTCCAGTGAGTGCAACAGTGGGGAAAGTGCTGGCTAGTGGAGAGGTACAAATTATTATTCCCACTCCAATGAGTGCAATAGTAGGGAACGTGATGGATAACGAAGGGGTAAATATTACTATTCCCACTCCAATGAGTGCAACAGTAGAGGAAATGCTGGATAGCGGAGGGGTTAAAATTACTATTCCTACTCTAGTGAGGGCAACAGTAGGGAAGGTGCTGGATCACGGAGGGTTAAAAATTACTCTTCCCTCTACAATGAGTGTAACAGTAGGGAAAGTGATGGATAGTGGAGATGTAAAATTACTATTCCCACTCCAGTGAGTCCACAGTAGGGAAATTGCTGGAAAGCGGATGTGTAAAATTACTATTCCCACTCCAGAGAGTGCAACAGTAGGGAAGTTTTTGGATAGATGAGGGGTAAAAATTACTATTCCCACTCCAATGAGTGCAACAGTAGGGAAAGTGCTGAGTAGAGGAAAGGTAAACATTATTATTCCCACTCCAGTGAGTGCAACAGTAGGGAAAGTGATGGATAGCAGAGATGTAAAATTGCTATTCCCACTCCAGTGAGTCCAACAGTAGGGAAAATGTTGGCTAGCGGCGGGGTAAAAATTACTTTTTCCACTCCAGTGAGTGTAACAGTAGGGAAAGTGTTAGATAGCAGTGGGGTAAAAATTACTATTCCCACTCCAGTGAGTGAAAAAGTAGGGAAAGTGCTGGATTGCAGAGCGGTTAATATACTTTTCCTACTCCAACGAGTGCAACAGTAGGGAAAGTGCTGGGTGGAGGAGAGGTAAAAATTATTATTCCCACTCCAGTGAGTGCAACAGTGGGGAAAGTGCTGGCTAGTGGAGAGGTACAAATTATTATTCCCACTCCAATGAGTGCAATAATAGGGAAAGTGCTGGATAGCGGAGAGTTTAAAATTACTAATTCTACTCTAGTGAGTGCAACAATAGGGAAAGTGCTGGATCCGGAGGTTTAAAAATTACTATTCCCTCTTCAATAAGTGCATCAGTTGGGAAAGTGCTGAGTAGAGGAGAGGTAAAAATTATTGTTCCCACTCCAGAGAGTGTAACAGTAGGGAAAGGGATGGATAGTGGACATGTAAAATTACTATTCCCACTCCAGTGAGTCCACAGTAGGGAAAGTGCTGGATAGCGGGTGTGAAAAATTACTTTTCCCACCCCAGTGAGTGCAACAGTAGGGAAAGTTTTGGATAGATGAGGGGTAAAAATTACTATTCCCACTCCAGTGAGTGCAACAGTAGGGAAAGTTTTAGATAGAGGAGGGGTAAAAATTACTATTCCCACTCCAGTGAGTGCAACAGTCGGGAAAGTATTGGATAGCGGAAGGGTTAAAATTAATATTCCCACTCCAGTGAGTGCAACAGTAGGGAAAGTGCTGGATTGCGGAGGGGTAAAAATTACTATTCCCACTCCAATGAGTGAGTGCAACAGTAGAGAAAATGCTGGATAGCGGAGGGGTTAAAATTGATATTCCTACTCCAGTGAGTGCAACAGTAGGAAAAGTGCTGGATCGTGGAGGGGTAAAAATTACTATTCCCACTCCAATGAGTGCAACAGTAGAGAAAGTGCTGAGTAGAGGAAAGATAAAAATTAATATTCTCACTCCAGTGAGTGCAACAGTAGGGAAAGAGATGGATGGAAGAGATGTAAAATCACTATTCCCACTCCAGTGAGTCCAACAGTAGGGAAAGTGCTGGATAGCGGAGGGGTAAACATTACTATTCCCACTCCAGTGAGCGCAACAGTAGGGAAATTGTTGGCTAGCGGAGGGGTAAAAATTACTATTCCCACTCTAGTGAGTGCAACAGTAGGGAAAGTGCTGGATTGCGGTGGGGTAAAAATTACTATTCCAACTCCAATGAGTGAGTGCAACAGTAGAGAAAATGCTGGATAGCGGAGGGGTTAAAATTGCTATTCCTACTTCAGTGAGTGCAACAGTAGGAAAAGTGCTGGATCGTGGCGGGGTAAAAATTACTATTCCCACTCCAATGAGTGCAACAGTAGAGAAAGTGCTGAGTAGAGGAAAGGTAAAAATGATTATTCTCACTCCAGTGAGTGCAACAGTAGGGAAAGAGATGGATAGAAGAGATGTAAAATCACTATTCCCACTCCAGTGAGTCCAACAGTAGGGAAAGTGCTGGATAGCGGAGGGGTAAACATTACTATTCCCACTCCAGTGAGTGCAACAGTAGGGAAATTGTTGGATAGCCGAGGGGCAAACATTACAATTCCCATCCAAAGAGTGTAACAGTAGGGAAAGTGTTAGATAGCGGAGGGGTAAAATTGAATATTCCCACTCCAGTAATTGCAACAGTAGGGAAAGTGCTAGATAGCGAAGGGGTAAAATTTAATTTTCCCACTATAAAGAGTGTAGCAGTAGGGAAAGTGTTGGATAGCGGAGGAGTACAAATTACTATTCCCACTCCAGTGAGTGCAACAGTAGGGAAAGTGCTGGATAGCGGAGGTGTGAAATTACTATTCCCACTCCAGTGGGTGCAACAGTAGGGAATGTTTTGGATAGCAGACAGGTAAAAATTACTATTCCCACTCCAGTGAGTACAACAGTAGGGAAAGTTTTGGATAGCGGAGGGGTAAATATTACTATTCAAACTCCAGTGATTGCAACAGTAGGGAAAGTATTGGATAGCAGAGGGGTAAAAATTACTATTCCAACTCCAGTGAGTGCTACAGTAGGGAAGTTATTGGATAGCGGAGGGGTACAAATTACTATTTCCACTCCAGTGAGTGCAATAGTAGGGAACGTGCTGGATAGCGAACAGCTAACAATTACTGTCCCCAATCCAATGAGTGCAACAGTAGAGAAAATGCTGGATAGCAGAGGGGTTAAAATTACTATTCCTACTCTAGTGAGTGCTACAGTAGGGAAAATGCTGGATCGCGGAGGGGTAAAAATTACTATTCCCACTCAAATGAGTGCAACATTAGCAAAAGTGCTGAGTAGAGGAGAGGTAAAAATTATTATTCCCACTCCAGTGAGTGTAACAGTAGGGAAAATGATAGATAGTGGAAATGTAAAATTACTATTCCCACTCCAGTGAGTCCAACAGTAGTAAAAGTGCTGGATAGCGGAGGGGGGAAAAGTACTATTCCCACTCCAGTATGTGCAACAGTAGGGAAAGTTTTGGATAGCGGAGGGGTACAATTTACAATTCCCATTCCAGTGAGTGCAACAGTAGGGAAAGTATTGGATAGCGGAGGGGTACAAATTACTATTCCCACTCCAGTGAATACAACAGTAGGGAAAGCATTGGATAGCGGAGGGGTAAAAATTACTATTCCCACTCCAGTGAGAGTAACAGTGGGGAAAGTATTGGATAGCATAGGGGTAGAACTATTCCCACTCCAGTGAGTGCAACAGTAGGGAAAGTGCTGGGTAGAGGAGAGGTAAAAATTATTATTCCCACTCCAATAAGTGCAACAGTGGGGCAATTGCTGGATAGTTGAGAGGTTCAAATTATTATTCCCACTTCAATGAGTGCAATAGTGGGGAAAGTGCTGATAGCGAAGGGGTGAAAATTACTATTCCCATTCCAATGAGTGCAACAGTAGGGAAAGTGCTGGATAGCGGAGGGGTAAACATTACTATTCCCACTCCAGTGAGTGCAACAGTAGGGAAATTGTTGGATAGCAGAGGGGCAAACATTACAATTCCCATCCAAAGAGTGTAACAGTAGGGAAAGTGTTAGATAGCGGAGGGGTAAAATTGAATATTCCCACTCCAGTAATTGCAACAGTAGGGAAAGTGCTGGATAGCGAAGGGGTAAAATTTAATTTTCCCACTATAAAGAGTGTAGCAGTAGGGAAAGTGTTGGATAGCGGAGGAGTACAAAGTACTATTCCCACTCCAGTGAGTGCAACAGTAGGGAAAGTGCTGGATAGCGGAGGTGTGAAATTACTATTCCCACTCCAGTGGGTGCAACAGTAGGGAATGTTTTGGATAGCAGACAGGTAAAAATTACTATTCCCACTCCAGTGAGTACAACAGTAGGGAAAGTTTTGGATAGCGGAGGGGTAAATATTACTATTCAAACTCCAGTGATTGCAACAGTAGGGAAAGTATTGGATAGCAGGGGGGTAAAAATTACTATTCCAACTCCAGTGAGTGCTACAGTAGGGAAGTTATTGGATAGCGGAGGGGTACAAATTACTATTTCCACTCCAGTGAGTGCAATAGTAGGGAACGTGCTGGATAGCGAACAGCTAACAATTACTATCCCCAATCCAATGAGTGCAACAGTAGAGAAAATGCTGGATAGCAGAGGGGTTAAAATTACTATTCCTACTCTAGTGAGTGCTACAGTAGGGTAAATGCTGGATCGTGGAGGGGTAAAAATTACTATTCCCACTCAAATGAGTGCAACATTAGCAAAAGTGCTGAGTAGAGGAGAGGTAAAAATTATTATTCCCACTCCAGTGAGTGTAACAGTAGGGAAAATGATAGATAGTGGAAATGTAAAATTACTATTCCCACTCCAGTGAGTCCAACAGTAGGAAAAGTGCTGGATAGCGGAGGGGGAAAAAGTACTATTCCCACTCCAGTATGTGCAACAGTAGGGAAAGTTTTGGATAGCGGAGGGGTACAATTTACAATCCCCATTCCAGTGAGTGCAACAGTAGGGAAAGTATTGGATAGCGGAGGGATACAAATTACTATTCCCACTCCAGTGAATACAACAGTAGGGAAAGCATTGGATAGCGGAGGGGTAAAAATTACTATTCCCACTCCAGTGAGAGTAACAGTGGGGAAAGTATTGGATAGCATAGGGGTAGAACTATTCCCACTCCAGTGAGTGCAACAGTAGGGAAAGTGCTGGGTAGAGGAGAGGTAAAAATTATTATTCCCACTCCAATAAGTGCAACAGTGGGGCAATTGCTGGATAGTTGAGAGGTTCAAATTATTATTCCCACTTCAATGAGTGCAATAGTAGGGAAAGTGCTGATAGCGAAGGGGTGAAAATTACTATTCCCATTCCAATGAGTGCAACAGTAGAGAAAATGCTAGATAGCAGAGCGGTAAAAATTACTATTCTCAACCCAGTGAGTGCAACAGTAGGGAAAGCGCTGGATAGCAGAGAAACCAAAATTACTAATAGCATTTAAACAATTGAAAAAAATTAAATAATATTAAAAATAAATAAACAATATTTAAAAATATACGATTAAATATATTAAACGTATAAAAAGATTACATATAATGTGAATTACATATAACAAAAAGGTGCAAATATTATATAAAATAAATTAATAAATACATTTATAAAAATAATTATAGAAAAGGAGCAAATATGAACAAACAAACAATTTGTTTAAAACATAAATATATTAATTTTATTTCCTGCCCTATAACATCACACCAATAAAAAAAGACTTTAACATATTATTTAAATGTATGTCCATAATTATCATAATTAATAATAAATGTAAACAATATTATTAATTAAACAAATATTAAACATTCATTGAGTACACATTCTTTAACACTATACTATCCACAATTCACACCTTAAATTAATTACACAATTACCATAATGAATTATTAATTAATTAAAAATTAATTAACAACTAATGAATAATTAATCAATAAAAATAAATTACTTCCCTCCCTTTCCACCATTTACACCTATAAACACCACAACACACACCTAAAATTAATGACACAATTGCCATCATTAATTACTAACTAATTAATTGAAATGAAATAACTAATTATTAAATAATTATTAATAAATTAATGTACACATTTAGCACTATAACATCACAATTAAACAAATATTAATATATACAAATTATTACACATTTGTAAACAAATGAAATTACTTACCACCCTATTTCCCTATAAACCCATAACCTGCTTCAGAAGTAAAAACGCAAATTTCAATTTTTTTTATATTACTACTAAAATTTTAACACATATAATAAAAATACAAACAATCTTATACAAGAAAACAAACTTCACACATATCAAATATATACTACAATACATAACAATAATAAAAAAAATCGATATTCTTAACAACTATATTTTTGCTAACGATATTGAACACGTCAATGTTTTTTATATCGCTATTACTTACCTAAAATCGATATTCTTGACCACGAGAATTTGTCTGTAGATATTCCTGACCCACTATATTTTTGCCACGATATTTGTGCAATTTGATATTTTTTACTCGACATTCTGTCTCTGCACCAATTCTGATCTTCAATGTTTCTCCAGGCAGAAACCATCAAAAGTTTCTAAGTCCCACTTTCTGCAGTCTCTGTACAGGGGGAGCAACTCTAGCACCAGCCAATGATCTCGAATATTAGAAAGACAAAATAAATTAATTTATTTTAACATTATTTTATTTTATTTTAAATACCTACTCCCATTATTTATTTCTAGGAGGCTGCTGCAGTACAGGTGGTTGGCTATGTGTAGTGCTGAACCTACTCAAGTTCCTGTTTTATATCATTTTTGGCGTAGTGACTATAGAAGTGCAGTTTGTGAATAGCAATGGGCTTACATTGCTCCTTAACCCTCCCTAAATTCTGCAAAATGTATTTCCCATATTCCAGCAACTTGCCCCTGCCCCTCACACATTTTGTTACTAAAATGAAGGCCTGCGTTTGCGTAAAGCTCAGCTCAGAAAAGACAGGAGAGGTAGAGACCTCAGTACATGGATTGGTGAATAGCATTTTTTAGAATGTGAGTAATACTATTGGAGTACTACTAAGGGGCCGATTCCGATCCGGATCAGGAGGCACTCCGACCGAGTCGGATCCGGAGTGTTTTCCGACTGAGCCGGACCCCTACAGTCCGACCGAGCGAGTAGATGCGCACGTATGCTGTTGGACTTGGTTCGGTCGGACTCCCATAGAAGTCAATGGGAGCCAGTTGTACGTCACGTACATGCGCTCCCATTGACTGAATGGGTACGTCTCGAACAAGTGCGCCCCCTACAGTGGGTACGCGTCAGTACCATCCACGCTGTACATGCCTGTGTGGGGAAGTCCCATGGGTCTACCCCGGTGTGCGAGTTGTTTGGCTGCGGTTGTCAGGGGGTCCTACATGGACCCCCAAAGTCTGACTATGGGAGCTTTTGCGAGCCGGACACTCAGGCTCGCACAGGCTGTCCGACGCGTGCATCGTACTGGCTCAGTCGTGAATCGCATCCATTGCACGCCACGGTTAGCTTACGACCGAGACGTACGGAGCTGTTCGGACCCGGAAACGACTCGGTCGGTGAATTTCATATAGATCGCATCGTACTGGCTCGCTCGTACAGCTGTACGAGTCGGGCGGAAAACACGCGTACGGCTCGTAGTTTTTCCGGGCGGATCGCGTTCGGTGCCCTTCCGACCCGGATCAGAATCGGCCCCTTGATGTACTACAAAATGTAGTTTGTGAATAGGCCCTTAGGTGCTCTATTCATATGGAATAATCAAGTAAAAACGTACGCATATTTACATCACATAACAAAGTCATGGTTTTATTATATGAAGCATGTAACTTAGCAGATAACAAACGGTCACTTTGGGCCTGTTTCACAAAGATTTTGCTATGAGTAGGCGTGACTTGATGCTGTACTACTTTTGGCTCACTGGTGGATTCCAGGAGCAAGTTAGGAATACTGCTAGAGACAGCCACATTAAAATCTGTGTGAATCAGACTCTTTGAGTCTTTCATGAAAATCTATCTGAGTCACGTAAAATTCATAGATGAGTGTCTGAACAGACGCATTCAAATGGCACTTCGGAGCAGAGGTAAGACTTAATTTAAGGGGTAATCTGTCACCAAGTTACTGGTGTCCTTTAATGGTCCTGGGCCCTCTTTTATATAATATACTCTGGATATGTGCTAAAGAAATCTCTTGGAAATTGTGGAACCAGTCACCGGTGGTCAGTGGCGGCTTGCAGAGGGATGGCTGCGGGGCGATGGTGCAGGGCGGGGGAGGGGCAGGGTGGGGGGTAGTGGAGTCAGACATACGACGGGCAGGAGTAAAGTGAGTAAATAAAACTATTTACCTTGCGCTCGCTGCATCGCCGAATTAACGATGCAGCGAGCGCAAGGTAAATAGTTTTATTTATTTATTTACTTACTTTACTCCTGCCCATCGTATGCCCGACTCCCCTACCCCCCACCCACGCCTCACCACTCCGCCGCACTCCCACTGCGAGCCGCCACTGCTGGTGATGTGAATGTTTCCATCAACTGGAAATGAGTCTTATTAGAATTACATTGTGAAGAAGCCAAGCCCCGATAGAAAATGAATAACGAGTAGGATCTTTTGCACTCATCTAGATCCCATGCCACACTGCCATTATCCTGCCATGGACTTCTGCTATGCTATGGCTCGTCATGACCCTGATTCTTATAGCAACAGACTATGGGGTTACCCTGTTTGCCTCGGAACCTGGGATTAACTCAGTACAACAATATAAGAGGTTCCGTCAAATTCACTTCTCTCTCTCTCGCTCTCTCTTTTTCCTGGGGTACCTAATTCATAAAGGTATCCCAGGGCCTGTTCATGAGAAAGTTTTCCCAATGTTAAAAACAAAGGGTAGAAAAACTGCCTTCTCTGTGCGGTATAAGGAAAACAAAATAAAATAAAATGCTTGGTGGATTGCTGTGCAAGACTGTCACAGGGACCAAGAGGAAGAGATGAAACCCAAGAACCCTGTTCTGGAAAAGCTGCCAAGAAATGTAAGGTTTGAAGGCGAAGCCTTGTCAACAGAAAACATTGCCTTTCATTGAGAAATATCTGTAAATAAGGTGTCAGCCAGATCACCCATAAGATATTGCAATCTCTTATAAAGACTATTATGTTATGTTGAGGAGAACACACACTCTGAGAGCTCAGCAAAGGAAAAGGAGAGGATAGGGGATTTCAAGGCAGAGATTTACTTTGGTTGAAAAAACCGATTAGGAGGTGTATAGTAGGTACACTTTAGGAAGACAGTGATTTCAAGTTTGATGTGGTACCTGTTTTAGGAAAGTTCAGCCAGTGAGGTGTAACTATCCAAACACATATTTAAGTCTTATGATGCTGTTAGAAAGTGAGTCTCTAGTTTACAGAGGTATGCACCCTGCCCAGGTAGAGACCACAATCCTAGTCAGGGTCAGTTAGATAGACACTAAAAGATAACATGTGCTCACCCTCTGGTAGCTTGGCACAGAGCAGTCAGACTTATCTAAAGAGGCAATATGTAAAGTATTTGTGCAACACACACACACTCACACAGTAACACAATTAAAAAACAACAAAAATACTCCACGCATGCTTAGAAAATTAATGAATGTATGTATGTGAAAACCAAGACCAAAATGTCAAACTTTTAATAAACAGAACAGGAGTTATGAATTTTTTAAGAATAAATCAAAAACAAGTGCTCAGAAGTCAATCGCACTAAGGAGTTACTTGAGGTCACACTAGTCAGGGGTAAATCCAAAGTTCAGGTAGACCGCAATGGAGGGCAGACTGGCAACAGGATACAAGCAGGTCCCGCAGAGAATGTAACTTAGATGGAGCAAGCCTTGACATCGAAGACTCAATGCAAGGAGTCAAGGAGTTGCCGCATGGAGGCAAAGCATCATTGCTAATCCACGCAGTCAATGAAGGATTTGGCGTTGAACCCCTTTACAATGCAGGCACTGCTATGAGGCACGCTGTCCATCAGCATTCAAGTTGCGCAGTCCGTAGTGGTGAGGTGCATCGGTGGCAAAGGGAAATGTGTAATTTGCGATCAGCACAAAGTCGTCACTGCATCAATTTTGATGGTTCTGGACCACATAAATCACCTTTGAAGGGCCCAGGACTGAATTGGCACAACTTGGAAGGGCAGAAGTCACACACAGCAGATTCCAGGTGCTGCTGCAAAGTGGAAGGAAACCTTTGAAAGCCCTGAGGCTTGAGAACAGGGGGCATGCCAGCAAGCCCATCGAGTCACTCTGGGTTCAACTGAGATGGGTCATGTCCGTGTCCTCAGCAGGGCAGCTAAGCAGAGCAGAAAGCAGTTCCTTCAGAGTAGCAGTCAGACAAAGTGGCAATCCTTGTAGCACAACAGTCTGTACTCCTGGCAGAGCTCTTCACAGGTCTAGTTGTGTACTGTATTGATAGGGTCAGAGTCCCAATATTATACCCAAATGTGGCTTTGAAATGGAGGTGACTTCAAAAGGCGGTCCTTGAAGTGCACAGGCCCTCTTTCATCCCGGGCCTGTCTTCCAGGCTTTCTGTGGGGTTGAATCATCCTTTTGAAATGAAATGAAATGAAATCAGACTTATACCGCGCAACTTAGCCCAATGGGCGTCAAGGCGCCTAACCGAGATAAAATCAGCAAAAAAAGTGACAGTTGCTTATTGATAGGCTTTAGCAAAATACCATGTTTTGAGTGCTTTCTTAAAAAGAATCATGGAAGGAAGGGCTTTAATCTCTAATGGAAGGGCGTTCCACAACCGAGGAGCCACGTTGGAGAAAGCCCTGCTTCCCCATCTGACTTTCTTAAAGCGGGGGACCACCAGTAGGTTCATCTCTGCAGAACGAAGAGATCTGCTGGGTAGATACCGAGTTAAGAGAGAACCCAGAGCATTAGAGGGAGTAGCCCTTAAAGCTCCAAACACCAAAATTAGCAGTTTGAAGGAGATCCTATACTGGATAGGGAGCCAGTGTAAGCTTTTCCTTGCTAAGGTGGCCGATGAGTCAATAGGTGCCGCTAAGACAAATCTGGCAGCAGCATTTTGCACCACCTGGAGGCGCTGAATAAGGCCCTTGTTAATTTCCGCATAAAGAGTGTTACAATAGTCTAATCTAGATCCGACCAGCGCCACCACGATCTGCATACGTGACTGAGGGGAAAGATAATATACGATTCTCCTAAGAATCTTGATGACCCCCCAGCAGGTGGCGACTGTTCTATTCACCTGGAGAGTCATAGACAGTGAGGTGTCAAATATGACACCCAAGTTCCTGGCCGAGTGGGATGGAATAGGGCAGGTACCCAAAGAGGGGGGCCACCACTCATTAGACCAACAATCCTGATCCTTCCCAAAAATCAGGACTTCGGTCTTATCACCGTTCAACTTCAAGGAATTTAGAATCATCCATTCGGAGACTGCTTGCATGCAGTTCCTAAAGTTGAACGCCGATAAATCCTTCGAGTGGGCCAGGGACACCATAATTTGGGTGTCATCGGCGTATGACACAACTTCCATCCCCTGCGATTTCACTAGCCTTGCCAGAGGGGCCACATAGATATTAAACAGGGTCGGGCTCAGAGCCGACCCCTGTGGGACCCCACATCGCAAGACTTTAGCAGGGGAAAGAAAGTCACCAAGCTTGACCCTCTGCTCCCTTTGAACTAAAAAGGAGGACAGAAGACTCAAGGCAGTGCCCACTACCCCCAGCTCCCTCAGACGTGATGTTAAAGTCGAGGGAGAGAGGGTGTCGAATGCCGCCGTGAGATCTAAAAGGACCAAGACAGTGGTCTGACCCTGATCCACCTTCATTCGGATATTATTTGTCACCATAGTAAGCGCCGATTCGGTGCTATGGCACCTCCTAAAGCCATGCTGGGAATCATCTAGATATCCAGAAGCATCAAAGAAGGCCGACAAATGATGATTGAGGTGGAGCTCCAGCATTTTCGCAGGTGCAGGGAGCAAGGAAATGGGACGGAAGTTTTTAAGTATTTCAGGATCAAGAGTAGGCTTCTTAAGCAAGGGCTTCACAATTGCCTTTTTCCATATTGTCAGAAAGACCCCCTGTGTTAAAGCGCCGTTCATCACCTCCATCAAGGGGGGTAATAAGGTATCCCTGCATGCTTTCAGCACTGTCAGAGGACAAGGATCGAGAGGGGAGGCCGATTTTATTCTATTCAAAAGAAGATCCATCGCCTCAGAAGATAACAGCGGGAAGTAGGAGAGAGTCTTAGGGGGATCCAAGGTCCGAACTTCCAGATTTACCGAAGCCAGGGGTAGTTGGGGGTCCAAGGCACTCCTCTGAGCTTCCAGGGCAATGTATATGTCCTCGATTTTATTATGGAAGAAATCTGAGATTTTATTACAGAGCACTTGAGACCCCACCACTGGGTCGGGCATTTGAAGAGAACAAAGGGACTCCACAATTTTAAATAGCTCCCTGGGTGAAGTGAGGGAGGCAGTGAGATTAGTGAAAAACTCCTGCTTTTCCTTTGTTAGTATAGCCTTATATTCTCGCAGCAGGCGCTTATGTGCCTTGCCTTCAGTGGGATCCCATGATTTTCTCCAACTTCTCTCCTGTCTCCTACAGTTCTGCCTCATAAGTCTTAGTGTCTCAGAGAACCAAGGGGCAGAGGGGTTGCGCCTTGCTGAGTATCGGAAAGAAGCGGGAGCTAATGCATCAACCGCTCTAGTAATAGAGTTAGCAAGTTCTTGTGCCGCTTCCTCCACTTCCCCGAGAGAGAAAGACGACCCATCCCCTATAAAAGGAGAAAGGGAATCATTGGTAATATTCCTGAAATTCCTTTTAAGTTGTTTATTGCAGGGATTCCTTCTGGGCGCACAAGCTAAGGAAGATGTTAGTTCCAGGGGTACTGCCAAATGGTCAGACCAGGATAGACGGATAGGATGACCAACTGACAGTCTCAGATCACTGGAAAATACCCCATCTAGGATATGGCCAGCTTGATGAGTAGAAGTACTGACCAATTGAGTGAAGCCGCATGCGTTAAGCGAGTCCAACAGGACATGAGTATCCTTAGACCCCATATCTTCTAGGTGGAAATTTAGGTCCCCGAGTATAGTGAAGGAAGGCCTACCAAAATATGGTTCCAGTATTCTGAACAATTCCCCACTAAAATTGGATCGGGGTCCCGGAGGTCTATAAATGAGGATGCCTGTAAAAGATAGTGACGGGGAACCAGAGATCGAGAAATACAGGGCTTCAAAAGAATCCGAAGACTCGGATAGGGCCTTAATACTACAAGTAAATGAGCTTTTAAAAAGGATAGCCAGCCCGCCCCCTCTACATCTAGTTCTATCCAGTCTATGCAGTGCATAGCCTTCCGGAATAGCCAACAATAGATCGTGACCCGAAGACTCCGATGCCCATGTTTCTGTTATAAACACCCAAGACGGATCCCTAGCAGTCACAAAATCAAAGAACGCAACGTTATTTCTGATCAATGATCTCGCGTTGACTAGGAACCCACTTCCCAATGGACGTATGTTGGGCGGAGCATGAGAGGTATGATTAACCTCATTATTAGGGTCACGAGCCGACCAACTGACCTTACAGGTGTGACATTCTAAGGAGCAGAGTAGACCATTGGGCGAAAAGCGATGATGACAAGACGATGACCGGGGTTTCAAAGCCAGTAAGTCCTGCAGGGTATACATGAACTTTACCTGCCCCTTCACATGCAGCACATCCTCAGGCACGTCCTCAGCGCGGACGGGCGCAGACGGGCTGAACTCTGGCGTAACTCCGGCATCAGTCCGGCGACCCCGCTGCGCGAGACCGCTGCGCGTCATCATGACCCCCTTATATAATCGTCTAGCGTCCTTGTGACGACTAACCCGTCGAGACTCCAAAATGGCGCCGCCAGGCGTCCAAGTCACACCCAATACACACCCAAGAGTGCGAAACAAGACATTGCCTATTCAGGTGTAAGTGTCAGCTCCCCCTGCTTTTTCCTTCCCAGGGAGAGCTATCACAATGCAGATGCATGCAGATGAGTTCCCTGTCACACCACCCTTCCTGTGTTTGTGGCTGTCGAGAGGAAATGCACAAAAGTGTAGTGGTCACCCACCCCAGGCATGTATTGGAGGCAGGCTGCACGGCAAACCGAGCAGTAAGAGCAGGGAAATGTCTGCTTTCTAAAAAAGGCATTTCAAAAACAGAACTGTTTAATCCAACTTTGCCACCAATAGGATTTATCATTTTGAAATATGTGTTGAGTCCACACCATTTATAGGGCTACTGGGCTACGTTAGGGATGTTCCACCCGACACCCGTAAACTCACAGCTATGCTTTTTATCTTACCTAAGCACAGAATAGATATGAATTAGGGTAGATGGCTGGTGCCGGAAGTGGAAGATTGGTTTCAAGACGCTGCTTACTGCTTGTAGGACTTGGCCTTTTTGGCTAAAGTTCCCTAAACTTTTTGCTTTCCCCTTAGACCGTTTTCCTGACATAGAGTTGCCAATTCAGATGCTTTTGGGTACTTTCCCACTGCTGATCATCAGTGTCAAAGTACAAGGGTTCCCTATGTAAAGTACAATGGTAATTGGTTGGCCATGATTGGTATGTTTGCCTTACTAGTAAAAATCCCTAGTGATGTGCACTGTGTGTGCAAGGGCTAATGATGCAAAGGCATGCAGAGAAGGGAACTCAGGCCTTCAGTGTAGGGCCTGTGCATAGTTTGCTAAGTTAGCATGTTATCCTGACAAGTGCAACCACTTGTCAGGCCTTACTTTCCCTTTTGCGTACACTGTGGGCACCCCTGTGGTAGGTTCCGAGTAACCCCTGGGCGGGGTGCAGTGTAAGTAAACTGCAGGACATATACTGAGGTGTGTGTTATGTCCTGACAGTGAGAAACACTCCATTTCGTTTTCACTGGTGAAAGGCCATTCTGCCCATAGGACAGAATGGGGAGGCTGAGTATTGTGTTTTGTTAGCCTAGTTTCGTATAAGTTTATAATGGAGAGGTGAAGTTTAGTATGTATGAACTCACAGTGTCATAACACATTTTTCTATGAAAGTGGTTTTGTCACTGTGTGTTCAGAAACCACTCTTTTAGAAAGTGGCTGAGTGTTGTGCTTTAAGCATTCCTGTGTGTATCTGCTGAATGTGGATTCTCTGTCTGGATCTGAGAGTTGAGAGGAGCTTGGGTACGTCTTAACCTAAGGGAAGGGTTGAGATGGCACCAGGCTGCCCTGCATCTGGAGAGCAGGGGGAGGAGAAGCCCGGGTGGGGAAAAGGCCTGGACTGGTGCTATAAACCAATGGACCCATCTCCTGCTGAGTGATTAAGGATCCATACCCCCAGTATCAAAGGGAAAAGGTGACACTTGGGGGGAGACACCAGAACTGATTTAGGCAGGGGTCAGGACCCCTGAGCACAAAGAACTTCAAAGACATAAAGGGGTATTACTAAGAAAACTGAAACCCCTAGAATTTGGTGTAGTTTTGAATGGCGAAATGGACAGGTCGAGTCTGCAAAGGCGTTGACCTCTTTTGTGGTCAAGAAGAACCTCTACCAAGGAAGAAGTTGCTGAAGAGACTGCCGGATAGGACTGACCCTTGCTCCGTGATCTGGGGCTGGTCTGCAGTTTGTAGCTTTTACTAAGGAAGAGACTGAAGGGACATTGCAGTGGTTGGTGTCCCCCCCTTCTTGAACATTACTGTGCTTTGTGCTGTGTCCTGAACCCCAAGGGCCCGAGGTGAGCTGGCTCCCTGTTTGGAAACACAGGGACATAAAAGTTTCCGGAGAAGTCCCAAGTAACGCGGTGTGCCGTGCTTTTGCAGCTTGAGACCCTCAGAACTTGTGCCTTGTGATCGTGGGCACACAGGAGTAGACTGAGTCTCGGACATGCAGGGTTCATGTCGTGGTGCAGCCGAGGCGTCGGTAAAGAGCCCCTGGTTATCGTGTGCACCGCGAGAAGAGGTGAGACTCGGACGCGCAGGGTGCGTATTGTGATGCAAGAACAAGGCATTGGTTAAGAGCGCCTGGTCATTGTGTGCACCCGGAGAAGAGGTGAGACTCGGACGTGCAGGGTGCGTGTCGAGGTGCAAGTTGAGGCATTGGTGAAGAGCGCCTGGTCATCGTGTGCACCGGGAGAAGAGGTGAGACTCGGACGCGCAGGGTGCGTGTCTAGGTGCAAGCCGAGGCGTTGGTGAAGAGCGCCTGGTCATCATGTGCCCCAGAGAAGAGGCGAGTCTCGGATGCGCAGAGTGCGTGTCGCAGTGCAACCCGAGGCGCTGGTGAGGAGTCCCTGGGTAGAGTGTGCATCGAAACCGAAGTAAGTCTCCCCAGTGCTGAGTGCGAGTCTCACGCCGGAAGGAGGGCCAGGTCATTGGACCCTCAGAGTGAAACAGTAGCGGCCCGGACCGGCAGTCCCAGAGGAGCGGACCCGCCATCCCGAGCTTTCCGTGCCCATTGACAGAGTTCTGGATCAAGGCCAAAGTCGCTGAAGGAGGAGAGGGGAGTGGGGTCGTGCCCCCCAGGTAACGTGGATCACCACCTGGGGTGGGATGCGGGCCCGTAGGGACACTCTCTCGGCCTTTCACTTCTGGCAGCTGCACAAGCCTGTTGCTTTGGCTCGGATCGAGGCCGTGCTGGCCCAAGGAAGGGCAGTACTCGGGTAGGAGTGAGAAGCGGTACTCTTGTGTCATCATTGATCCATGTTTGGGGTAACTGTTAACGGAGCACCTAGACTGTCGTATTACACTTTGCATTATTGCTGATAATGAACTATCGAACTGTCGTATGACGCCTGACCTTATTTGTGCCTGACGAACTACATACTTGGTGCATTACACACTGCGTTATTTTTCCCTTTCAAAGTACATGATTGTAAATGTGGCGCATAGCATTATTTCTTCATCGCACAGTACCTGATTATAACTTGGCGCATTGCATTATTTCTTCATTGCACCGTACATGATTGTAGGGTGATGCATTGCTTTGTTTCTTCCTTGCACAGGGCAGGCTGGTAGTGATACGCATTGCATTATTCCTTCTATTGCAAAGTACATGACTGTGGCGCTACGTATGGCATTGTTTCTCTATTGAACAGTACAGAAGTATATTGTTACGAAAGTGGTTTTGTCACTGTGTGTTCAGAAACCACTCTTTTAGAAAGTGGCTGAGTGTTGTGCTTTAAGCATTCCTGTGTGTATCTGCTGAATGTGGATTCTCTGTCTGGATCTGAGAGTTGAGAGGAGCTGGGGTACGTCTTAACCTAAGGGAGGGGTTGAGATGGCACCAGGCTGCCCTGCATCTGGAGAGCAGGGGGAGGAGAAGCCCGGGAGGGGAAAAGGCCTGGACTGGTGCTATAAACCAATGGACCCATCTCCTGCTGAGTGATTAAGGATCCATACCCCCAGTATCAAAGGGAAAAGGTGACACTTGGGGGGAGACACCAGAACTGATTTAGGCAGGGGTCAGGACCCCTGAGCACAACGAACTTTAAAGACATGAAGGGGTATTACTAAGAAAACTGAAACCCCTAGAATTTGGTGTAGTTTTGAATGGCGAAATGGACAGGTCGAGTCTGCAAAGGCGTTGACCTCTTTTGTGGTCAAGAAGAACCTCTACCAAGGAAGAAGTTGCTGAAGAGACTGCCGGATAGGACTGACCCTTGCTCCGTGATCTGGGGCTGGTCTGCAGTTTGTAGCTTTTACTAAGGAAGAGACTGAAGGGACATTGCAGTGGTTGGTGTCCCCCCCTTCTTGAACATGACTGTGCTTTGTGCTGTGTCCTGAACCCCAAGGGCCCGAGGTGAGCTGGCTCCCTGTTTGGAAACACAGGGACATAAAAGTTTCCGGAGAAGTCCCAAGTAACGCGGTGTGCCGTGCTTTTGCAGCTTGAGACCCTCAGAACTTGTGCCTTGTGATCGTGGGCACACAGGAGTAGACTGAGTCTCGGACATGCAGGGTTCATGTCGTGGTGCAGCCGAGGCGTCGGTAAAGAACCCCTGGTCATCGTGTGCACCGCAAGAAGAGGTGAGACTCGGACGCGCAGGGCGCGTATTGTGATGCAAGAACAAGGCGTTGGTTAAGAGCGCCTGGTCATTGTGTGCACCCGGAGAAGAGGTGAGACTCGGACATGCAGGGTGCGTGTCGAGGTGCAAGTTGAGGCATTGGTGAAGAGCGCCTGGTCATCGTGTGCACCGGGAGAAGAGGTGAGACTCGGACGCGCAGGGTGCGTGTCTAGGTGCAAGCCGAGGCGTTGGTGAAGAGCGCCTGGTCATCATGTGCCCCAGAGAAGAGGCGAGTCTCGGATGCGCAGAGTGCGTGTCGCGGTGCAACCCGAGGCGCTGGTGAGGAGTCCCTGGGTAGAGTGTGCATCGAAACCGAAGTAAGTCTCCCCAGTGCTGAGTGCGAGTCTCACGCCGGAAGGAGGGCCAGCTCATTGGACCCTCAGAGTGAAACAGTAGCGGCCCGGACCAGCAGTCCCAGAGGAGCGGACCCGCCATCCCGAGCTTTCCGTGCCCATTGACAGAGTTCTGGATCAAGGCCAAAGTCGCTGAAGGAGGAGAGGGGAGTGGGGTCGTGCCCCCCAGGTAACGTGGATCACCACCTGGGGTGGGATGCGGGCCCGTAGGGACACTCTCTCGGCCTTTCACTTCTGGCAGCTGCACAAGCCTGTTGCTTTGGCTCGGATCGAGGCCGTGCTGGCCCAAGGAGGGGCAGTACTCGGGTAGGAGTGAGAAGCGGTACTCTTGTGTCATCATTGATCCATGTTGGGGGTAACTGTTAACAGAGCACCTAGACCAGTGTTTCCCAAACTGGGGTCCGAGGACCCCCAGGGGTCCGTGGCACATTCCCAGGGGGTCCCCAGGCAGCATTTTTAAAAGCACTGCAAAGTTCATTGTAAAATTAGCAGTTTTCCAGCAACTATAAAAGTGTCAAGAAAATGCCAGTGATTAATGTACCTGCTGGAGAGAGATGAGTTTTGTCCAGTGGCAGCTTTGACTTATCTAATGTGACACAGAGGGTTAATATACCTACTGCAAAGAACGTGTACAATGCATTTTAAAAACAGTATTTTATGTGCATAGGTCAGTGGGTTACTGATTTTGTCACAGAGATTCTTTTGTCACTGTGCAATTCATAAGGGACAATTATGATCTAGCACAGTGTCCTATAAACTGTCATCAAAGAGCTGCTTACAAACTGCATGGTAAAAGTTAGTAACATATGTTTATTCCCAGTCTATCATTATCCTGATGCTGCTAAAAAGGTTTATTAGGGTGGAAATACATTTTTCTTGTTAAAGTCAATGCTAGCCACTGTGCTATGTTCTGAATCCTGAGTTTGTGCTTCTCCAGACCAAGCACTCTTTAAAAATGCCTACCAGTATGAATGACATGTGAATCCTACACCTTGTAGTCCCCATTGCCTTATGTAACATTTTCTATACACTGATTTACACGTATGATTCATTATCTCTATATGTGTGTGATGTAAAGTGCTCTGACATCCTACAATGGTATTTACAAGGCAGCGTTAAGCCACAATAAATGGCTTAACGCTGCCTTGTAAATAAGGTGAAGCCCCTATCGCCACAGGAACATCGCAAAAAGTGACATTCCCATGGCGATAGGGACTTGTAAATATGCCCCTAAAATCCTTAGTAATTTGAGTATTTGTTTTGTGTGCACACATGTGTTTATTTTTTTCGAATTACTGTTTTAATGTTTGAAATTTAAATCTGACAAATTGCTTGGGGGTCCCCGGCTTTCAGTGGTGACTCAAGGGGGGTCCTCAGGAGTCAAAAGTTTGGGAACCACTGACCTAGACTGTCGTATTACACTTTGCATTATTGCTGAAAATGAACTATCGAACTGTCGTATGACGCCTGACCTTATTTGTGCCTGACGAACTACATACTTGGTGCGTTACACACTGCGTTATTTTTCCCTTTCAAAGTACATGATTGTAAATGTGGCGCATGGCATTATTTCTTCATCGCACAGTACCTGATTATAACTTGGCGCATTGCATTATTTCTTCATTGCACCGTACATGATTGTAGGGTGATGCATTGCTTTGTTTCTTCCTTGCACAGGGCAGGCTGGTAGTGATACGCATTGCATTATTCCTTCTATTGCAAAGTACATGACTGTGGCGCTACGTATGGCATTGTTTCTCTATTGAACAGTACAGGAGTATATTGTTACCCGTTGCAGTATTTCGTTTCTTTTGCAACGTGTGAGATTCTAGAAATACGACCTGCCTAACCTTTTGGAAATGGTTAGAAGTAACCTAAACTGTTGGTTAGAAGCAGTGGATGGGATTAGAACCTACCAATCCACCGGAAGGAATACTACCCATTATTATATGTTGGTTGTGTATTGTGTGGTCATATCGCATATCTTCTTATATAAAGATTATACTTGTTTTATAAAAACTTGTGTGGAGACTATTAGTGGTGACATCATTGGGTTGCTGTGAGTGTGGTTGCACATACTGTACACTCGTGCCTTGGAGATAAGATTGGCTGCTTGTGGTAAGCTACTAAGGGGGTGCGCAAGACTATCTCAGACGGTGTCCTTACTTAGCCTAACGTTGAAACAAGGGGTCCGGATCTCGCACCTGGCTACAGCGGTTTGGACAGGGACTCCCGCCTTCAGCATTTGGTGGCGGCGGTGAGGGATAAGGACGCCCGCTTCCAACACTGCTCCAACCAACTATCACATTTCTGGGGAATGATGCCACAAAGGCCCCGCCCTAAAGATATCTGGGAACCCCTGCTTAGATATCTGAGATCTACAGACAACACAGGCTCAATATCACTATTGACTCATCCACCAGGTTGAGTTAACACCCATCTCCTAGCAATGACAACCTTTACATTTATGTGTTACACAATTACGCAAAAACAATGCCCAGTGTTAGAGTTTCATGTTATGATCTTCAATATGTACTGATTGTTTATGGAGATGAGACTTTTGTATGGTCAGCCTGAAAGCAATTAAAATTAGATTCGCTAATAGCAACAATGTTTCCCTAGCTTGAGTCTGTTGACAGGGGATGAATGTTTGATTTGTTCGACATTCCTTCCTTCATTTGTTATTTTTGCTGTTGTAGCATGGTTTCCAGGAAGCACCCATGAGTCCTATATTTGTAAACATTGTGCATTATATAACTAGCTAGCTACAGCACAGTTTGAAGCTGGATGGTTGCTTTGTAAGGATACATTTATAATTCAGTATTTAATAGTTAATATAACTGATTGTTTTGGTGTATTTAAATATGTTTATATTTCTTTAGAGGACAGTAAACATTTCATGTGACTGGATTCTTACACCATATGTTCATCCAGGCCAGAAAGTAGGCGAAATCGACAGAGAGTAGGCAAAATACGACAGAGAGTAGGCAAAATACTGCACATAGGCAAACAAAATCAATAATAGAAAGGATAGTTGGATTACTAAAAGCGTGGTTGTGCTGCCTTTAAGAGTATTTTGGTTCATTGTAGTGTAGTCATTCAACAGTTGCAGAATTGTTACTACATGCCCAATGCTACACAACATTGCAGTTAGAAGAGTCTTGCCTTTGAAAATAGCCACAGATAACTGTGACACTAAGGATTAAAAGGTGATCAGACCTCCATCTAGCCCAACAAGATGCTTCCATAGCTGCTGTAGGCTGACAACACAGAATTGATGTTTTGATGTAATAAACACATTATTTGTTCTTCTAATAATGTTTATTATTTTGCTATTATTTTTAAATACCAATACCACAAAATAAGCATTTTTTGGCTACATAATGATATTAAGAACTGCATGTCCTTCAGTCTGTTTTCAAAATAATGTAATCATTTGCATCTCGTAGCTCTACAAGTTGACTTTCCAACTATGCATGATGTTAAACTTGATTCTCCATGTGAATTTTGGCTGCTAGTTGTTCTAAAAGGACAAGGATCGAGTGTAACAGGGGCACTATTAATACTAGATAATTCTTCTCCTTAATGTTGGCCAATATTGAATCTATTAGACACATTAGATGTTTCTATTTCTTCCACTGTGCGCCATTTGTGCCAGTCTTCTGACTACATCTACGCTCTGATGTACCATTTCTACTTATATATTAGAGTTGCCATCTACACATTGTTGTTGCAGATGCCAACGTTTCTACTGACTAACATAAAACCTATAAGTGCATATCATTATGTCTTTGACTATGACTGTTTACCTGTGCTTCTGATGCTATTGTGTGACACATATCCTTCATTGCCTGAATAAATCTGACATACCAGATCGGATTTTGATTTTGTACACTGACATGATTTTGTTTATTTTGTTAATCCTTCGCCTAAGTTCTCAAGTTGCCCTATGATGGTTTTCTGAACTGTTAACTTAGATGTTTACAGGGCATGAGATTGAGATGCACTTGTGAGTCCCTCCTTGTATGCTTTCTGTTGACGCAGACCCTGCTTGTCTAGAGGCCCTGCCCTATCTGAAAACACACTGATGTCTGGATGTAAATGTAGCACTTTCAACAGTTGACACGTTGTCAATATTTGATGTATCAATCACATTCGCAACAGGTTAACTAATAGTTAGCAACATAGTGCCATCATCTCTGTTGCTTGTTGTGCATTCACATGTTCAGTAACTCCCAGATCGTCTATGTCAGATATTTTGTCTGATTTTTCTGTCTGTCTGATCTGTGAAGGTGCTAGTGTTGTAAATAGTGTCCTCTTAGTTAAGAGCTCAACTATATATGTTTATTTTAAAATTATAATGTTGAATTGAATTATCATTTTAACCTAATTTTTTTAGAAAAAGACTTTGTCCAATAATGTGACAAAAGAAACAAGGGCATGATGTACTAATGTTTATTTTTGCGATTCAGAATTTTTTTTTTTTAATGAATTGCTACTTTCTAATCAGAAAATGTGTTGTACTAGGAGTTCTAGTTACCATTGAGGGAATTCTTATTTTTAACTATTTTTAAATAAAGATTCTCTATATGTTGCAGTGTATGTGAATGATGACAATACAGATTGTGAAGTTGTTTCTGAATCATTCATTTTGAGCCTGGAAGAGGAAAAGATCTCTCAACTCTTCCAAAATACTCTAAAGTGAAGACAATGTCCTTACAGGGGCCATATAAGTAAGTCAGCAGAAAAAGTAAAAGAAAATGTGATGACCTGGAGTTCAAAATGCTAGTTGACGAGTGTGTGGGGGAATATTAAAGATTGTTTGACAAGTCCTCCCTTATAGTCCCAGTGTCTACCAAAAACCTGATCAGGAGAAGAATTCAAACCAGGATGAATGTTGTTGGGGTAACAAATAGAAGTGTGGCAGAGCTTTGGAAATGGTAATGCAATCTTAGGTCAACAAAAAATAGCTACAAGAAAACAAGAGACCGCTGCAGCAGGTGAAGAACCCGGCACAGAGGAAGCACCATTGCCTTTGCAGAACTGAATCTAGACATATCTCCAGCTTGAAGCAGTGTGAGGAGTCTTTAAAATTGGCCATTGTACACCAAGCAAATAAACTCAAGGTATTTACATTGTATATATTTAATAATGTATTACAATTTTATATTTAAAACAAAATTGACATAACTGGAAAACATTTTTTCAAAAAATCAAAACAAAAATCCATGCTGTTTTACAAAAGCCTTTAACAGAAGTCTGTATATATATATATATTATTTATTTCATTTTTTTATATGCTTTTAATGAAATTTTAGTCAACACAGCAAGATGCAGCATTGAGACCATGAAGGAGACGAAGAATAAAACAATACAATGAAGTATATCAAGTATACGTTGGCAAATAGATTGAATTGCAGATACTGCATTCTCATTTAACACAGCAAGAAAGGGGGAAAAGGAAAGAGAAAGGAAGACACTCACCATAAAAGGAAATGGTAAAAGATATGGTTCACTTTACTTGGTAGGCAGGCCTCAGGCAAATGCAATGGGGCAAAACCTTGGGCACATCACCTAGTAGACTGGTCTACGTACCTGATGGGCTTGATCCACCGCAGGTCGGTCTGGCTAGGGGTCAGCTACTTCTGCATTTTGAGTTGCAGCCTCTTCAGCTCTGAAGAACATCTCCAAGGGGGAACATATATCTTTGGGACGTGATGTTGCAGGTTCACAGAAAGCTGACAGTTGTTCCTGACAACAAGCCGCATAGTGAACTATCCTCTCTTCCGCAGTGATGACCACTGCCACCAGTGCATTGCCACCTGACGCTTCATAAGCAGTAGCAAAAGCGCAGTCAGTTTGAGCACCTACGGAGGGACATCTCTCATGTAGCAGAATAGCACAACTCTTGGGGAACTCTCTAAGTGTGCTCTACAGTCTCATCTATAGTATCATAGACAGTTAACCACAAGGACCTCATTCCAGGCAGGTTAACACTAGGTGCATTAAGTCAGCATATGGTGCAAGGGCAGAGCAGCACATACAGCGCGCATCCTCAATCAGGTGTTTCCTGAACAGTTGCTCTGGAGTGCAGTAGAGCATGTGCAAACACTTGATATGGACTAGGCGCAGCCTGTAGTTAGATGATAGCGCCCGAGATTGAGTGCAGCAAAACTTCCACTGGTCTTCAGTGATGGGGAACCCAAGGTCATCCGACCACATTTGTCTGGCCACAGGGACCCAAACTGGCACTGTTTCCTGCTAGCCAGCGTAGAGCCTCATAATCAGTCTGCATGGGTAGGGGCTGGCAAGGTTCACCTCAAGCACCTGGAGCGTGGTTGGGGCTCCGGGGAAATGAGTCATGTGGCATGCTTATGGTAGCTTGTAACTGGTAATATGTAACATTTTCTAATAGTGCAAGATCAGGACCCTGCAGGGCCTGCTGGAGCTATATAAAGGTGCTGTCAGGGTATATGGGTCCCATGGTTGTCAGCTGCAGGTGACGCAGCCTGCTTTGGGTGCCAGCATCAAATGTGATAGGCAAGGCGGGATGTCAGATGATCTGGATCGAAGGGGCAAATAGGCTGCTCAATCGGGCACGTCGCCTCAGTTCATTCCATGCCCACACCGTATGGGCCACAGTGTCAATACTCTTCCTTGGCCACTAGAGATCAAGATGCATCTCCATCGGGAGGTAACATGGAGCCCCATAATCATGTTCCGGCGCCATATGCACCTGGAACTGTGTAGGGTAAAGCCAAGAATGTGCAATCTGCGCCACAGATTCATATCCAGTGCTCCTAGTCTTCCCTGTTCAAGGCAGCTTCCTCTCTCTAGTGACCAGAGCTGTCTTCTGAAACACACCAGTAGCAGCAGTGGTAGATTGACAAAATAGATAGAGTAATTTGGGAAGCACTACCATTTCAGAGCTGACCAGGATTCCAGTGAGACGAAGTGGGAGCCTCATCCAGACCTCCACCCACTCCACCAGCCAGGCCATCAGTCTGCAATAATTTTCTTTCCAAAGCTCATAAAGATCACAGCTCAGCGACACACCCAGATACTGCATAGGTGTCCTCGCCCACTGTAGTGGGAACTCAGATGGGAATTCCTCTGTCACTTCTGTCAGTGGAAATAGTATAGACTTTGCCCAATTTATAGTTAAGCCAGTGATACCTCCAAATGTGATGAATTCTCAAATCACTGGATTTAGGACATCCTGTGGGTCTTTCACATGTAGAGAAACATTGTCCACGTACATGGACACCAATACCCAACAGTGTGTGAATCCCATGACGGGAGCAATGCTGCCTGAGCAGGGCTGCTAGTGGCTCCATGGCTAAAGCAAACAGTATGGGTGATAAAGGACACCCCTTTTGGGTGCCTCACAATACCGGGAAGAGGGGGTGATTAGCCCTGCCACCCTCAAATGGGCAACCAGCTGGGCATAGAGGAAGCCAATCAGCAGGATGAGCACTGGAGCTCATGCTGAGGTGGGACAGTAACGCGAAGAGATATGGCATCCAGTAGCATCCAGAAAAATCACAGCTGCCTTCAAGACAGGCGCTGTTACTGTTTTGCTTTTCCCGGTTTCGGCGGAGTGGGTAGGTTCTACAACCACCTTGGGCATCAGAAACGAGGCTACCACGCCATCCCAAAAGGCTCGCCACGCACCGATTGGAGCGGTACTAGTTTAGCTTTTAGGCCACTCCATTACGGAAGTGATAGATTAATTCACACTTTCTTAGGGTAGACTTGACTAGGTACATACACATAAATGTGAGGCCCTGTCATACACCCTCACGATTGTAGATAGTTTGCACCACACTGGTCCTGATGAATTGCCGCTGGATCCTCCTGACCATTAAGCGAGAAACATGTTGACCATCTGAGCTGAGCGTTGTTAGTTCTTGACTTAATGAGTCCAGACTACCGCCACTCACACTGTTTTTAAATAGGGTGGTTTACTGACCTAATAAATTACGTTATTCAGACTAATCAACCCTTTTTTAATACACCCACCAACATCTACACCTGCCTGCCCCTTACTTGCACTCATCTTATGGCAAGGAACAAAAGATCTCTGATAAAGAGCCCCTTTTAGGGTGCCCGTTGGGTATTGCAGCGCCGACCCGACGAGGAGCAAAACCCAGATGATGAAGCATGACACCTAGCTTGCTGGGTGTGTGAGGGTTTTAGTTCCACCCTTGCGGGTCCCCCACTCCCCTTTTCATTCATTTGTTGACATCATTTTTCACTTTATCTCCACCTGGGGTAGATTGTGTACTTCACAGAATCACCCCTGACCAGGAGGAAAAGCATACTCTTTCTTTGTATGTCAATGGTTCCTTGCAAAAAATAATCTTAACACCGCAAATCTGGGAGGGGATAAAATCAACCTTCTCTTGTGCGATTGGCATAAACTGAGTTAGCTATGCACCACCAATTGAAGAGTGTTGAAGCCTATTGTTGTAAAAACAACACCTAACAATTAATACATGCAAGATGCAATTTAAGAGCATGAACTCAAAACACCAGCTGAAGCAGAACATTTCTATCAAGGGCATTGTCCTAAAGAGAGACTTATGTTTTAACTGTTTAGACTTTTCAATAGCCCATACATTGCTGTGGCTAAGTCAAAGAGAAAACTTGGAGTGCACTTTGAGCCAGACAATGGGCGTTTTCCCAGAGCTCAGGTAGTCACTTCAACTTTATATGTGCAGACTATGGATGGAAGGGGGCATTGAGATGAATGTTATGAAAAGATTTCCAAACTGCTTTTTGAGTCTTCCCCCACACTAAGGTCCAGGTACGCCACGGATTTCATTAAGACTAGATCTGGTCTTGAATTATATTTCAGATATAATTGTTACACAAGCATAGTAGACCAGTCTACAAGTAAACCCACATTCTGGAGTGTGTATTAGAGTTGTATGTAACAAAATCAACTTTTAAAATGTTGATTATAATAAATGAGAGATGAAGTTTTCGAGGTAATAATGTTGTGTCCTTCATCATTGATGATGACAATTTAAAAAATCTTGCAATTTAAGCCATTTTACATTCCATGCATTTAATTAATGGTATTTTTCAACTTAACATTCATACATTTTGGTACATAGTACTGGAGAAGGTAACCACCATCGGACTCATATTCAGTACAGTTTAAACACTGTGCTTGACACATTGCATGAGATCTCATGATACCAAACGGTAGTCATTACATATGGGTAGAAAAAGCATTGACAGTTAAACAGTATGTATTCCAATCCTCATACAGGGGCGTAGCTTCAAGGGGGGGGGGGGTTAGGTTGTTACGCCCCTCTAATAACTATATCTTCTGCTAAATAGTTGGGTACAGCTGGAATTTTTACATACACACACAAAAATGCACACATCCTCTCTCTGTTTTGAAAGTCTTCAAAAATGTTGGTTACTTTACAAAATATTGTGTTTTCTCTCACTTAGTATTCCTACCAATCTGTGTTCCTCCCCGTTTCCACTGCCCCTAAAGCCCCCTCAAGCTCCCTGCCCTGCTCATCATATAATGTATTCTAACATGCTATGCCAACGTGATTGTTGGAATATCTGACACTCACACACTCCCAATGTTACTGCCTGAGATGTGACCTGACCTCATATAATACTGATCTCAGACTTTGTGCTTGAACCTCTTCCCGCCCACAACCCTTCTGCCCTGAAAAACTTCAATCCTGCCCCTGCTCAGACTGCTGCAGTTTGGAAAGCAGCCACATGACTAATAGTCTAAGAAATGGGTATGCTATGCAGCAACACTGCACTATAGCTATGTTGGCATGGGGATAAGATCAAGAGATCATCAGTCCTCTAATCATAAAAACTGATTTCTCAGTACGTGGGAAGGGGCATCTTAAACAGAAGTGAACAGATTCCGCTAATGATTTCCTCATTCAAGTTATTAAAAGAAATCTCCAGTACCTGACAGTGTTCAAGGTTGTCTATTGTCATCCTTCCGCTGTTCTTATAGACTTGTACTAGTTCATCCTATTGTGCTGCATTAGGCTATTTTCGTAGACCCAGCTTTTCTTCCCTATGGTGCACTAAACTTTCAGCTTTGGTTACAACAAAAAGGGGCAACCCTATTACCCGAACCAGGGGTCAATGAAAATTATAATACTAACAGAGGTTCAGGTATATAATTATACAAAGCAAGAAAATACAGTGGAAAATAAACTTTTACAGAAAAAAGTACCTGTTACATATTTCAGAAGAAATCACATATCTCAAAAAAAGAAAAGGTAATGGCACCCATAAAAAGTATATATTTGCTTTTTACTAAGACAAAATACAGTCAGAAATTGAAGGTGCTCACATGGTTACACAAAGAACAAGATCAGAAGACGCAGATGCAAGTGTAAACCAAAGAAGACAATGGCAGAGTAGATAAAATTACAAAAAAGTAACACTGATTGGACAAAACACAAAGCAGAAATAGCAGCTAATGCATCCTTTTGAATAATTGCCAAGGATGAGCGTCGACAGCATTTCAACCAACTACAATAAGGCTGGTCATCATCAGAACAAACAACATTTGACAGAGCCTTAAGAGTTCGGCGCAAACCTGCTTTGGTGGAAATTGGAGCTGCATGTGTAACAGGAGCCTGAACCGTCTCAAAAGGATTTCTCTGTCGACCAAAGGTCGTGAATTATTCAAATTCATGGCACACAGTAATTCTACTGCTGCCACCGGAATCATCCTGGTTTTCTAACTGAGGCTTGGCGAGGGGGCTTAATGTACGGCGATATGGTGGTGAAAACATCGGAAATGCTCTGAATAACAGCAGGCATGCCATACCAGTAAGAACTTTGATTTTTGCATAACAAAACATTCACCATGCAACAAAAGTCGATATGGCCAAGGTTATTATAAATTCGAACATTGTTTTGCTGAGAGGGCAGCCTGGGAGGTGAATTTCATTTGAGTCCTTCCTCAGTTCCCACCATTTGAAAGCGCCAATCATGTGAGACTTTATGTGTTTAAAAGACGCGCCGTGCATTTGGACATTGTCATATCTTTTAAAAAGCACTGATGAAAGCTACTGCTGAAACGCGTCTGCTAATGATTAAAAGATTATTTCAACAGTCCCCGTGAGTGCCTAAAGCGTGCATCATTATTGCAAGCGTCGGAGCTGATATATATTACCTACTGGCGGTCGCCAGTAGGTAGTTATAGTTAGGACCACATTTCCATAGGAAATCCGCAACATTCTATTTTGAATAACTTTGGCGCCGGTCGACGAATCCTCGCACATTTTTCAAAATAGGTGGGGCGCTACGCTCCGCTCCTACCCTGAAAGTCTCGGGGGGATTCGTCAAGCGGGGGCTGAGATAAAAGGGGGGTCCCAAAACGCGTTTTTCCCATGCATTTTTCCATAGGACCTTTAGACACAGCTACAGCCCGAACGGCTGAACAGAATTACTTGAAATTTGGCAGAGAGCTAGTCCTCAGGTCAAGGAAGTGCCTTTTGTAGGTTTGGTGTAAATCTGTTCAGTAGTTCCTGAGAAAATAGCCTTTAAACCAATATATATATCTGAGCCAGCTTACGGTGCGCTTACGGTGCGCTTACCGTACGCGTACGGTGGCGTGCGCGAGCGCAATTCTGATTGGCTCTTAGATCTTAGTAAACATTCGAATCGGTCGAAACCAGGAAGCTGAGGGCGCCATTTTCTCTCTCGCTCTCTGAGTTGGGCAGCAAAAACGAAGCCAAAAAATGGCTAAAGAGGCAGTTTCGTCAGATCCTAACCACCCAGCATTGATATAGGGGTCCCCAAACAACCCACAAGCCCCAAAAAAAAAAATCTTTTTTTTTCGGAAATTCGCCGATTACGCTTACCGTACGCGTACGGTAAAATTTTTTTAAAAAAAACTATTATCCACATTCTCCCCACCCCGTGTGCAAATGGTGCCCGAAGGGCACCATTTGTGAATGGCATATCATTAATATGAAATTAACAAAGAATACATTTCACAATGATGCGCATAATATGCCCCCCATGTGCGCACGGTGCGCGAAGCGCATCGTGCGTACATGGCCCATCCCGCATAACGTGGGCACGCGGTGCGCGCAGCGCACCGCGTGACCACCGTGCGTGCACGGCACTAACTGCGTAAAGTGGGCGCGCGGTGCGCAAAGCGCACCGCGTGCTCACTGTGCGCGCACGGTGCGCGAAGCGCATCGTGCGCGCACGGAACGAACTGCGTTAACTGGGTGCGCACGCCACGAATGGCGTAAAGTAACTTAGCATTTAAAAAACCGTACAAATTCACTGAAAAAACCATAGGTTTCACACACGTTATAGTTAGGAATTAGCATTTAAAAAACCTTGCAAATTCACTGAAAAAACCATAGGTTTCACACATGTTATAGTTAGCTGTACATTTCACTCGTAAAAAACCAATGAAATTCCCCCGTTATAGTTAGTGCAGGCAACTATAACTCACGCGACCGCAATCTTCTGCTGATGACATATGTGTCTTTATGAAAAAAAAATATTTGTAATATATGTATAGCTAAAATTTAATGGAAGAAGACATGGGCAAATAAGTGTCTAAATACAGTATTCGCATCAGCAGAGGATTGCGGTCGCGTGAGTTATAGTTGCCTGCACTAACTATAACGGGGGAATTTCATTGGTTTTTTACGAGTGAAATGTACAGCTAACTATAACATGTGTGAAACCTATGGTTTTTTCAGTGAATATATATATATATATATATATATATATATATATATATATATATATATATATATATATATATGTATATATATATATATATATATATATATATATATATATATATATATATATATATATATGTGGGTATCAAAAAGATATTTGTAAAAAATCAGCAAAAAGCCAAAAACGTAGTCTTGTGCCTATAGTCAAAAAAGTTTTGTAATGAAACTTGTAGGGAAATGGGAAAGAGGAAAAATCAAGACAGAGTACAAATTCCACTCTTATATACCACACCAGCTGGTAAGTGAATATATTCACCTTGTCATGCATCCAGACATAATGAAACCAGGAGGATTATTCACCCATGGTGTCTCCATGCAACTTAATTAGCATAAAGCCCTATAGAGAGTCATATAGAAAAAGGGAACCTTACATACCCAAGGTCCCCCTCCAATATGAAGCCTACTCAATATATAATGAGGTGTTAAAGGCTCGGGGAGAATCACGGATCCTAAATGTTAAAAAGAAAAAATAGGGAAACTGGAACAAAAGCGATAAAATAAAACAAACAAAAGAAAAAAGATTTCCAACCATATTAAACTAACCAGCCTAAAACGTAATGGATCGAAACACAAGTAGGGACAACAAGGTAATTCAAGGTCCGCCAATCAGCAGCCAGTGCAAACTCAATGGCCGGCATACGAGACAATAATCAGTTCCCTGAAATTCAAAACAAATAACACTATCTACACAATATGTATAAATTAACATTAGGTCTGCAAGAGGAGTCCACTGAAAAAAATGTACTCACCTAACAGAAGCTCAAAACCAGCATTTCTAGATCCCTCACTCAGCAGCCGGTACAAACTCAGGCAGGCATTCGGAACAATACATGTTTATCTAAAAATCAAAGAAACTCTAGCTACAAAGTTTGTACTTAAATCAGTGTCGAAATTACAAAGGGAGTCTTCCATAAGGGTATTCACCTAGCAAGAACTCAAAAACTGCACCAAGTTAGGACGCCATGCAGGCATTATCAGCACATTGGGAGCAGCATCTAAAAGGCACTGCTCACAACAGGTACAGAAACTGTAAAAAGACTCTGCATGTCTAAATAGTCAACAGACTCGCTGTTGAAACACCTTGACAATTACCACAGAAGGTTGAAAATAATTATAACAATAAAGGGGCACGAAAAGAGAAATAATCTATTAGGAGATAGCAACATGCAAATAGTGTGGATAGATCAAAAGCCAACTTCCCACGGACTTACTAGAAATAGTAAGCAGACTATGCAAATCGTTAAGAAAACATTGAACTGTCTGGACATAATGAATAAAGTGACATGAAAGAAAACAAACAAAAAAGAGCCAAAAATTGAAAAAAGCTAAAGGAATTATCCATCATGAGTATTCACAGTTTTTGGCATTGTGCTAATTTGAACAATGAGCATAAAAAAAGTAACAATCAAAGAAAGATCAAAGAATCAATATATCGTGATGAACAATGTTCTTAGGAGGCATCTTGCAAATTGATGACATTCATGCAAGGTGTAAAGTGCAAAAAGACTCTCAGCTAATAGACAGAAAAAGAACACATTAATGTACAATATTGGAGTTTTATTCCTCCATTGTATTTAACCCCTTATTGATGCTATCACATCGTAGAATCCAACGATATTCAGCTTTGTTCAAAAGCAGTTGGATCTTGCGTCCTCGTGGAGGTCTCTGTATGAGTTCAATGACCTGCCATTTTATTTCAACTAGTGAATGGTTGAATTCAAGGAAGTGGGGCACACCTATTCATTCTTACTCATGCTACTTTTGTGTTGCGAAAGTTGAGTGTTAATTTTTTGGGTGGTTTGGCCTATATATATGAATTTGCAAGGGCACCACACCACATAGATGACATTTCGAGAATTACAGTTAGTGTGATCCCTAAGATTAGACATGATGTTCGCATGTACAAATTGTTTGGTGTTACAAGTCGAGTCACATAGTAAACAATTGCCACAACAAAAGTATCTTACAATCTTATTGAGGCCCCACATGGAGGCTAAATCAGGAGAATTTATAGTAGGTACAGAGGCATATAACAATTGGTCACGGATGTTTTGGCCTCTTTTAAAAGAAAACAATAGTTGTTCTTTAGCAATACCAGTAGCTACTAGTAACTAAAGGCCAATGTTTTTTGATGATTTTGGTGATCAAAAAGTCCCAGTGATTATACCAGGCCCTTTTGAGGGATCTTTTAATCAACTTACGAGGATATCCACGATGGTCAAGTTTCTTAGCTAAGATATTGGCCTCCCTAAAGTAATCAGCATGAAATTGGCAATTTCTGCATATACGCAGAAATTATCCGAAGGGCAATCCATCTTTAAGACCTTTAGGATGATGACTGGTATATTGTAATAAGGTATTACAGGAGGTTGGGTTGGTATAGAGTTTGGTTGCCAGTTTGCCTTCATGTGGAAAGATAGTGAGATCTAAGAAATCTATCTGATCCTTGCTAAATGGGAGGTGAAGTTCAAATCAGCAGAGCAAGAATTAAGCCATTAAAGATAATTTGCTTCGTTTCCAGTCCAAATGAAAAAAATATAATTAATGTATTGTCTCCAATGACGTACATTGTCGAAAAAGGGATTCACTGAGCAGTCATAGATGTTCCGTCTCTCAAAGGGATCCACATACAGAATTGCAAAATTGGGGGCATAAGAAACCCCCATAGAAGTACCCCTGATTTGTAGCAAAAACTAGCCATTGATTTCTAAATAACTATGAGTCAAAGAAATAGTCAAAAGATCAATGACAAACACAGTGGGAACATCAACTGGGCCTGGACGAGTTTCAAGAGCTTCCCTGATCACCGCAATCCCTTCCAACTGAGGAATGTTGGAATATAAGGACTCAATGTCCAAACATAACAACAATTCAGTTGCAAGGTCAAAGTCCATTTGTTCGAGCTGGATGATAATATCACCACTATCTCGGGCATAGCTTTTCATACAGACTGCCAAGTCCTTGATCAAATCATCAATATACTTAAAGAGACGGTCAAGCGCTGATCCGCAGCCGGACACAATAGGTCTTCCCGGCGGGGTAGTCAAGTTCTTGTGAATCTTTGGTAAGGTGTAGAGAACCAGGGTCCTTTGAGATTTGACATTAAGAAAATCAAATTCTTGAGTGCTTAGAAAACCACAATGTTTCGCCTTAAGTGTAACATTAGAAATAAGTCTTTGAATTTCCTTCAAAGGGTTATATCTCAATGGTGTATAGGGATTAATATTAGACAGCTGTTTAGCTGTCTCAGACTTATATGTCACAGATGGTTGAATTACAATACCTCCGACTTTATCTGCAGGCTAAATGATTAGTTATTTATTAGTCTTTAAAGTTTGGAGTGCTTTTCTCTCATCCATAGAGTTATAATATGGAATACATTCAAACTCATTTCCCATGGCGGTCACCTCTTTCAAAACCATAGCTTCAAAAGCCAGTACCTCAACAGGTATTTTGCCACTAGGTGGACTGAATGTTGAGGGTGACCGGAGTTTGGAAGGATTGAACTTCTTAATGTATTGATTATCCTTGAAGAAAACTTTCAACCAAAGTTTCGTAAAAATTGTAGAAGTTTGACTTGAATGTCGAACAAACTCGTTTTTCCTCTTGGTACAAAGCTTGGTACTAAGTGAAGAGATTTCATATGAAGACAAAATGTGATCAGAGAGATTGAAAATGGGAATCAGATTTATTTCTTGGGGGCACATTCAGACTTTCAACTACTGTGGTGTACCCCATTGAAAAAATTTCCTGCGTGCTTGTCGCACCCCTGATTGGAAATTCCATTGTTGGTGTGGGGGCCTGGTTTTGGTCCGCCCTCTCCCACGGCCACGTTGGCCTATAAAAAGGGGGTATCAGCCAGCTGATGGACCCGAAGCTGTACTCGTATCAGAGTCCTCAGCTGAACTGTCTGAAGAATCAGAAAATGTCACATCTGTGTTTCTTTTGAAACGACCCCAAGTCCGATAATTGTCAGAATATTGCTGTTGTGGTTGTTAGTAAATATCATCCAAAAGGTATGGGTGTGCTTTTTCTTGTTTGAAATTGGCAATATCTTTTTGTATTTTGTTAGTGTTTTTCGTGCATTCAATCCTCTCAAATTCACAATGGTCTTGTCCAGAGCAGCTTTTGCATCAGCAATCAGATTGCTTTAATTAATTCTCTTTTCAAGATAAGCAATGATCTTAAGTTCCTTTTTGCTGTGCTCTAAAGATGTATCTATACCAAGAACTAACCAGTGATGAGAGCAGGTGATGCCAATGTGACTAAAGCCCTTTCAAAACTTAGGATCATTGGTGAAAATCAGTGGAACATTGCACACTTGCAATCCTACAGTAATAGCATCTTTCTTGAGGTATTCAGTCATCAGCTTTGGCCTAGAATTCAACTTCTTTCCCCCATATTCCTATAGTTTGGAAATATCCACATAAACACCAGGGCCACAGAATACAAAAGTGGCACCAGCACATGTAAAAAGCACCCAACATACATTTTTGATCAGGATGTGAATTTCAATCTGTAGAACTAACCTACATTTTTACTTGCACAAAATGCTCATCTTTTCAACCTTTCACAAGCGAAGCTACCATTCCTTTTTTGTTATAGCACCAGACGTTTGCAGAAGGACTGTTATAATTCTAACAATATATTATCAGAACTTTACAACTGAGCTATTTTACCTTGTGTTTGGCACTTTCAGGACCTCTCAGCATTGCTAGTAAATGTGCTGAGTTAATTATGTCATGGTGAAATCGTACGAATTGTCAGACTCCCTATGAGTATTAATAGTAAGAAAATTCCAGTCAAAAGCAAGAAGAGCATTCAGAATTGTGGCTGCATCCGACCGCCGCATAATGATGCAGTCGGTTGGAGCGCAGCAGGTGGAGGGCTCAAGGGCTCGGAGAATCAGTCGGAGTATAATCCCTACAATGGAGGTGGAGCCTGCGGAGGCATAGCTGTAGAGATTACGATGACCCTTTTTCCCTCTGCCTTTACATGGCAGACCGACCACCATGTAAAGGCAGACAGAACGGGACATTGGGGGCTCCTAGGCGGGCCCCCTTCCCCCGTGGGCCTCTGCTATGGGCAGAGGGGGGCACATGTGGTGCCCCACTAACATCCATGCATGTGTGCATGGATGTTTGAGAACTGCCCTTTTCCATTGCACTTGTGTTGCTGCCTTATTCTAGGGCCACGTTAGTCGCATTGTAATCATGCAGTTGGAAGCACCAACATATAGTCAGTCGGACACCTGCCCGAGGCGATGTACCACTGCCATAGTAATGAGGCCCTTTGTTGCAAATCGAACAGATCATTTGGGAATTATCAAATTGCTCATCACTTCCAGACATTGGCAAATATAGAGATACAAGGTAGTTTACAGATGTCAAGGAACCAACGCACATTGTTGGATCTAAAGCACAAATTACCTACCACTTCTTTTGGAAACCAACCACAATATTCATAAACGTGTTTTCATTGTTTCCTGGTGTATCACATGGCACAAAATGCACGCAATACCAGTGTTATAAATTAGAAAAACTGTGGTCTCCGCATACCTTTGTATCCAGCACTTTGTTTTCATCTGGTGGTTGCCCTTCTGCAGCCTTTAAGTGGGCTGGGTCACTCTGGGTTTCAGCTCCAAGAGTAGAGTTAGCGTGAGGATTTTTATCGCTATTGAGATAAGCGTTGCTAATAGCACGCTATCTCAGCGATAAAAATCCACGCTAGCCGGCGATAATTATCCTAGCCCTAAGTGCGCTTTGCGATAATTATCGCCGGTTGTTGTTGATATGCCCCTTAAATCGCTTTCTGAACCAATAATGAAAGAAACGTGAAGCCAATCAATGTCATTGATTTAGTTCCTGTTTCTAATTCACGTTTTACGTATTCTACATTCACTAAGAGTTTAAGCCATTTCCAAGACGCTGTGTTTTTGTTCTTTTTTGTGCAGCACATTACTCTTGTTTAGTGCATACTTTGGACTGAGTCACCTCCGCCATGATAGAGAGCTCTGGAGCTCAGGCTGCAGCCAGTGCATGTTTCTCACAGTGCTTGTCAATGGCTCAAAAAGGTGTTAAGAAAGAAGGCTATGTGGCTTTCTAATCCTTGGCCTCTCGGCACAGCGCTCAAAGCAGTGACCATGCTAGAAGGCAACATTCTAAATACTGCCAGATGAAGAAGAAACACATCTGAAGCTTCTGAAAAGTAGTCATTCACCCAGTACCTACGTCTAATTAGGCAACTTATAAAACATGTGTCTGTGATAAATGACTACATTTCAGAAACATCGAATACAGACTTACATTCTATGCCTAGAAATAAAGTTGCCCAATTTAATTAGGCAACTTGCTTTCTAGACACAGAATGTGCTGAATAAATCATTTGTTTCTTCTCAGCCACTCAGAATCGACAATGCAGCCATTGCCAATGCCTGAACTATTTCCTCCTACACAGATAGAGATAAAATGCTAAATTAAGGCGGATGGGGAGAGGAAAGGAGGTAAAAAGGTAGTAATGGAGTGGTGAACCACACCTTGAAGGAGTTAAATCGAGCAGAGAAAGGGGCAGAGAAAATTGAGAGCAAAGGTAAAGAGACAGGCTATTAAGTTACCCAGCGGTCTTGCCCTGAAATGTCCTCAGCTCCGTCTCGTTAGTGTCAACGGAGATCAGATTCTTTTCCACCTGGAAGCAGTCTGTGACCTGCCCTGGCTTCACAAGTGTCTCCCGGCCTGCATGGCCTTTTGCAAAAGGCTGTAACCCCTCCCTTTCCAAACTCAACACCATGTGACACTTGGGAAAGGGAGGGGTTGAGTGAGGTAGCTCTAAATGACTGACCAGCAGCCCCGGGAGTACAGGAATGATACTCTATACACCCGGGGCTGCTTCAAAATGTGACACTTATTGCATCATTCCTGGGCGGTCCCCTTTGGGGCCCCAAAGTATTGCAGACACCGGCTAGCAGCATGTCAGTCTGTTGTCTGCTTAAAATACACTTCATGCTCCCCAAAACCATGATGTAAATGACACACTCACACTAGCGCATGCGCCTAAGGAAATTAGCCTGGCTGCCTGATGTCCATTTCAGCAAGGTAGCTCTGCATAGAACGCATTTTTTATAATTGAAAATTATGTGATTTGCTTTTTGCAATTACCATGCATAACGCAGTGAAATTAGAAGGGCGCATCCCTTCAGCTCACCAATAGAAACCACCACTCCTGTCCACGAACGTCAAAATCAGGCCTTCAGTTGCCCCTATTCATTGCAAAATGTTGGTGAATCGATCACTGCATGTCTAGTTTGCTGGTGCTTTGATTCACCCGGATCTGAATTGGACATCAGTTTAATGGACACAATTTTCTGATTTGACATGGTTGTGCTCATTATACTTGAAATAAAAGAATCCACCGACCCTTACCTGCTTAATTAGGGCTCATCAGATAGGTATAGCTTGGTTCCAGTGACACAGTAAGCATAGGACCCACGCCTGGGCTCACTGCCCCACTTGAACTAATCTATAACTGACTGATGAGCCCTAATAAGGGGGAAATTGGTCCTAGATTTCTTGTGCTCCAGTTCAGGGAGGACCTGGCCTGGCAGTTTGGGCTGAACTGTTCTCACTGGAGCAGGGTCAAGGATGATTTGTATATAGCTGGATCCAAACTGAGGTAGCATCGTGGGTGAGAAACAATGGCTTGTGATAAGTCCTCTAACAATTACCAGGGACTGAGATTAATTTAGGCATACCATCTATCACCTTGTATTTTGTTGGCCTGATCAATTCAAGATAAACCATAATTGCAATTCTTATCCATGAACTGACATCGCCATTGGGGCTGGAAATTCAGAAGATCGTTTCCTTTTTTTTTAATAGGCTACTTGATAAATAATGAATATTGAAGAACATTTGAAAAGCTGTACACTTCTTTGCAATTATCAGTTTCAGTCCACCCAAACACCTTCAGTGGAGTACAGAATAAATAACAACATGTGAGGGACAAGGTCTCAATCTCCGGAAGCTAACTTGTAGTCTGGTAGAGCAGAGAAATGTAAGCCATCATAAGAGTACAGTCCACAGTGGCATTGATTTGTAGCAAAATTGAAAAACTTTAACTTTGTGGACAACATAGAACAATAGCACTACTGGGTGTTCAAATTACTCCCGGAGGCAACTCATTATCCAGTGGTTCCAAGAAATGCTCTGCTCTTGAAGGAATCACATACGGAAGATTTGGTTAAATGGAAGAATAAACTGTTCATTGGCTTAATTAAAACATTTTGGGGGCCTATTTGGATCATATAAACATGACAAGATGGGCGTCTTGGGTTGACAGTTCTCCTAAAAGTCTGGAGAGAGACTACATTGCAATTAACTTTAGAAATATGACATCCTTGAGAGATTTATTTGAGGCAGTAAAAGAGGCCAATGTAAACAGTCAGTGTCAGTTATAGACCACCATTAAAAAGTGACCCAAACAAGGTTCTAAAAAGAAAAAGACAACAATCATTGCAGCTCCTTCAGCTCCAGGTTCCCTTTCAAATAAATTCTCCCCCTTGGAGTAGCTGTATGAAAATGATTGACTAATAATAGATTATTTGTCACCCTCATTGGGATCAACCCCTTGCATCTATGAAATCAATTTGTCAAATGTCATTTCCAGAGACATATTAGTAAAATCAGGGGATGTAATTGTGAGATTCATCTCTTATAACATTGCTGGCATGGAGTCCTAAATGTAGATTCATCCATAGAAGGAGACTTGTATTTGATGTGATTATTTTACCAGGCACATTTCATTCAGCATGAAAGCTGATCAGCCTTTGGACAGCATAAAATCTAACATACGAACAACATTTTACAAAAGAATCACATGTGCTCCTAGAACACTAAACAGAAAATACACAAAGTAATGTGTTAATGATAAGAACAAGCACCTTAAATGTGTGCTAAGATTTTAGAAATTGAAGAAAACATATATTTAGGTGCCGATTCCGATCCGTTAAAAATAATTTGCGTACGACCCGCATCTGTATTTTTTTACGTACGAGTCGCACAAGTACCGTACTAACTGGCAAGTACGATTGGGACGTGAAAAATAACTACGAATAGTTTTGGGAAAAGTCTACGAGCGCGTGTCGGAAAGTGTCCACGTCCGAATATCGTCGGTAAAAGTGTACGAAAGTGATCCGGACAGTTTCACTTACAAATCGTAAAACACAAGTCCGAGCGCGCAAGTACGATCCCGACCGCCCGTCCGAATACACAATCGCACGTAAAAAGGCCCGTACGGAGGCAACGCAGTAGCACACATGTACACGGGTAAACTCATGCCCGTGTACGAGCTGTACAGCCCCCATCCCCAAATATGCCAGCACCGTACACCACCCTGTCCACGCTGTACCCCAGCCCCGCAACTGTACGCGCCGTACCGCCCCCATGCACGCGCCGTACCCTCCCCATGTACGCGCCGTACCACTGCATGTACGTACTGTACCCCCAGCCCCCCACCGCATGTACGCACCGAAGACCTGCACCGCATGTACGCACTGTACCCCCAGCCCCCCCACCGCATGTACGCACCGAAGCCCTGCACCGCATGTACGCACTGTACCCCCAGCCCCCCCACCGCATGTAGGCACCCAACCCCTGCACCGCATGTACGCGCCGCACACCAACACCGTACCCCAGCCTCCTCACCCAGCATCGCGTATGTACGGATCGTACCTACACGAAAAATACTCTTACAGAACCTGGACACTGTAAAACAGCACAAGGAGGGCCAATCTGACTCGCACAACAACACAAAACATGTCGACATGACAAAATACATCTCAAAGACTGACCTGGCACATCCAAACAGGCAAACAGAGGCCCAAAATCACAACCCCCACTTAAAACACACCCACCAAAATTCAAACACAGCCACACCCAAAAATGGACCAATAAAAAGGGCCCACACACACACCCCATGAGCCTTTGCAACAGACCCACTGCTATCATACCACACGGACAAACAACCCCACACAACTCATACCTTTGCCACACCTTCACTCACACACCTTCACACAACCACCTCCACAAACATCCCCCTCTTCACATTCACACACACACAACCATCCACACCCACACCCACACCCCACACCATGCCCACAGACAAGAATCCAAAGTTCACCACGGCGGAGCTGGAGCTCCGTGTCAACGAAGTCATCAGAGTCGAGCCACAGCTGTTTGGAACATTGGTCAGACAGACCAGAATAGCTGCATAATCTGCCATGTGGCAGAGGATTGTCGACAAGGTGAATGCTGTTGCGCCCGTCCGAAGGACCAGGCATGAATGCCAAGCCAGGTGGTACGATCTGCGCAGGGCGGTCAAGAGGAAGATGAATGAAGAACATGCCCAGACCAACATCACTGGAGGTGGGCCGCCCCGCAGACCCGTACACTACCATCCCTGGGAGGAGAAGGTGATGGCCATGCTACCGTCGGTGGGACTACACGGAGTCGAAGGAGTCGCAGAGCCTGGTGAGTACACAAACAACTCATGTAACTTGGGGGGAATAGCATCCACACCCCAACCACCAGAGGCGCAACTAGAGCAAAATTTTGGGGGAGGCCAAGACATTTTTTTGTGGGGGGATGAATCTTGTAAGCCATAGGCCGAGTGGAGCTGCAGGGGCTGTTAAAGGGGTGAAACAACAGCGAGGCCTCATTAACATGCAAATGGCCTGTTAAAGATCTGTGAAGTGCTCGGGTGCGGCTGTGAGTGCGCTGGCAAGCTGTCTCATCCCGGCCTGCCACACACGACGGGGGCTGAAGCCCTGTGAGTCCAATGGGTGTTGCGCGCCTGCCAACCACAATAAATGCACGCACCTACCCCCAAGCACTCACCGCACACAACCACACCCAGAAACCACACCCATGCCACGAACGTCACCATTCACCCATCACAAATCAAGGCAAGGCCATGTCCAAGGCTACAGCAACCACAAACACAAGACTGGATGTCCGGGAGGCTGGGAGGGTGGGCCCCACACAACACTTTGTCAAAATGAGACGCAGCCAACAATGTCCTCAGCCCAAATGGCATAGGTACATACCCATGCACAATGCACAGGGACTGGCAAAGTACTGACAAGGTAGATGACACTGGGCCCTGCTGTATGCAGCACAAGGCCCTCCTGGGACCACTGTTAACCCAAACACCAACTCCACAAGCATAGGTATCTAGCACAGGAACTCACACTCACTGGCATGCTAGCATGCACCATGAGGGGACACACACATCACCTGGGAGACCCAATGACAACTCACACTACACACAACACCAGGCCTGGTCACAACCCCCCCCCCCCTAACACAAGTACACACCCCCGGGGCAGGCAACGGATTTACACACTCCCACAATGGACATGTGACACAACAAGACCAATCCATAGCCAAATAAGCATCATAGCCAACAATGTACAGGACAAACACTCAGGAGAACATCCCAATATGTCCCCCACAACATCCCCATCCCCAAGTGGACACTGAGAGGAATGCTAGGGACATCCAACTACCTGGGGGAACTGTGTCAACTTGAATATGCATGAAACATGGATGTGGCATGAAACAGCATTAACATTGTCTCTCTCTCACACACAGGGCAACGTCGACGATCTCCTCCCAACACTGGGGGCGAAGAATCACAGTCCCAGGCACCGCGTGAAGACGATCCCACTGGCAGTGACGACTCTCACCACTCCGTGGATGACCCCGACCAACCTGGCCCCTCTGGTGTCCAAGCCCCTGCAGCACCTGCTCAGGTACATCTGTGCCAACCACCACCCCCATTCCTGCCACATCCCAGGAGACACCCAGGAGCCCTGCTCGCACTGAACAACGCAGCCAGTCTGACCAGGAGGGACAAGGTACTCCGGGCACCCAGGAGGAGGCAGGCAACCCTGCAAATGCCATCCCTCAGGGGTCCCGGAGACCCGATGCACCCACAACGGCAGGCCAGGCTCGAGTGGGCAGGGGTGGTGGGAGTGGAGGCAGGTGGAAGCACGAACCTGACCAGCCAGCTCAGGACCCCGGTCTGACACACATACCAACATCCTGGACTCATACCAGAGGCATCGACCAGGTCGTGTCCAGACTTTCCGGGATGCAGGGGACCCTCGATGAGATCAAGAACCTGCAGGTCGAGCATCATGCCAGTCATCAACAACACCAAGGACGGATGGTGGCAAGACTGGCTGAGCTCCTGGCGGTGCACAGGGACGTGGGACAATCACTCCATCAGATCGCCCAAAGCCTGGCAAACCCTCCCTGTACCACCAGGCGTAGACCAGCACCAGACACAGGGAGGGACGAGGAGGAGGATTCGTCTGACGGAGCGTCCCCAACATCGTCAAGGCCTGCATCTGAGGGTCCCCGGAGGAAGGTGGGTCGTCCACGTAAAAGACCGTGAGAGTTACCGGACCATCACCGTCTCCCAGGTCACCTGGCCTGGTACCTGGCCCTCTGGCGCAACAGCAGCACCTCACCTAATGACATTCTCCGCCACATGGACTTGCTGGTCACAGTCTGACCAATGATGACCAACACTGTGGTCTAGACTCTGATGACTCCAACTGACAAGGATGCCATCGACCCCTGTGAACTTTGGATTCTATGCACCCGGTAGAGCACCTTGGCACATCTACCAAAAGACTCACCCCACCAAAAATAAATTCACATTGTTCTGCACATGAGATGTTGCTGTCATTTTGCATTATTCAACGACAAATGTGTGTGGAAATGTCTAACTATGGCTGAGTGTTGAACTAACTCCAGCCATCCATACGCTGGGATCAGAGTCTGGTACAGGACACACATGGGTCACAAGGTTTCATTCAATGTAGGCATTGAGCACAACACTCACCTGTGATGGCCTCTGGCTGCTGAGGGGGGGCTTGCTAAACTGTGTGGACACACCTATTTGGGAGATCATCATCAAGGCGTAGAGGTAATGGCCCATGTGGAGGTACCCGGGGAGGGAGTCCCAGGTATGTGTTGCCAGGTGGGAGAACAATGTCCTGTATGCTGGAGTACGGTGGATGTTAAGAACGGTGGCCAGGGCAAGGTTGGATGCACGGAGATGGCCCAACGGGATTTAGAATGACAGACGCACAAGGTAGGTTTGGGGTCGGGGTTGTGGACTGCCTCCTGAGTGTGGGTGGGGAGTGTGGAGGTCATCCTGCAGCAGACAGTGATCCATTGCAGCTATCCATGGTGGACGGTGAGGTGGCTGGGGCGCAGGGTGTAGAAGCTGAGGTGTGCAGATGCCCCCTGGAAGTGGACCAGGTTCCTGGGAGTGCGGATGTACTTGCACCGTAGAGGGCAGGCCAGTATATGAGACTGATGTTGTCATGGACCTGGGGGATGCTCTGTTGTAACTTGGAGTGGATCTATCTGTGGATCATGTGCATGATGCAGAGGGCGTTGCAGCATGAGACACAGATGCTGTGGACTAGCATGGCATATGTGAGTGAGCCAAACATGATGCACACCATCTCGTGTGTGTGGCCACTGGGTGCATGTGCAGGGCCCGCAGCAGCAGGCACCATCTCCCTGAAAAATGCCCCATTTTGCGCACAAAGACTAGGATATCAGAAGGACAACTGCAACAGGCGCGTGTGTAAAGTAAGGAGTGTCCAGTGTCACATGGCACACCCAGAGACAATGCATGCACAATCACCAAAGAGCCATTACACCGAATCAGGAAACTGAAGGGCAACCTGCGCACAGGAGACACACCCTCAGCAGCTGGTGATGGACCATTGTGTGGTCGTCCTTGCTAAAAAACATACACGACCATGTACTTCGTGCCCAATAGAGAGCCTAATCCATGAGCAACTGCATGTATGTCGCTAGACAACACATGGACTCCAATGCATTATCGACAGCAAGTATGCCAGAGATGCCACATGCCAAGTGGCAAGAAACCTGCATTGACAGAGACGAGGCACCTTGGAGTGTGACGAACACCTTTATTACTCAGCCTCACACAAATGGAATTGCATCCATTGGAACAGTATCACAGGTCATTCGGCTGACCATGTGTGACCTACACTGGACACCCCCTGCAAAACACAGATGTGGTACATCCTACTGAGCTGGCACACAAGTGAAGGGGTTGAGCCTCACACCCCTTGCTGCACACGGAGAGTGTACAATTCCCCATTGAGCCTCATATGGGGATATCCCACACCATGTCCACCATTGGCATCCCGTATGTTCCTGAGTGACGTTATACACACATTGATGCCTTCATCATAATCCGCAATCCATGACAGATGACTGTCAGGAAGGGTGACTATCAATTCATGGGAGCCACGCAACACGTCAGGTGGCCCATGGTGGATCGACATGTAAGCACGGTAACACAACATGCACAGGAGCAGTCCCCACATATCACAAACACGTACCACCCACAAAACGCCTTGCTGCACTCCTTACCCAAAATGACTTTTCACCATGTCTGTGCATGTAACTCTGCTCCAGCCCACGTTGCGATACTCATGAGGAATAGCAGGAGGGCAATGATGACATGAGCAGATGACAGCCGCAGGAAGCTGGGGAGGACAGACACACAAGTCAGCGAAGAGCTAGTAATCCGCAGACATGTACATGCACTCTACAGGATTTATGTTGTCACCATGCTAATTATGAAATATGTGTACCCGCTGAAATTTGGGGAATGACATCATGACTTGAATGACACATCAGAACACACCTCCAAGTCACTTAGCACACAGTCAGCTCCACACACACATTGCAACACATGCCACACAAGGCCCTAAGCGTGCACACTCAGACACAGGGACTCACTTTCATGAGAAGAAGTTGCGGATGAGCTGACTCCGGATGTCCTCATCCTCATCCTCACTTGCCCCATGCCCGAGCCCCTCATCCTGCACGGGTGGATTATCCTGTTCATCCGGATCCAGGATGAGTGGCCTGGCCTTCTCCACTGCCATGTTGTGCAGCATGCAGCACACAAGGAAGATTTTGCAGACCTTCACCGGGGCATATGGGAGTGCGCCGCCGGTCTTGTGGAGGCACCGGAATCTGCTCTTCAGGAGTCCAAACGTCCTCTCAATCACGCACCTCGTCTGCCCATGGGTGTCGTTGTACCGGTGTTCTGCGGCTGTTCTGGGGTTGCGGAGCGGCGTCATCAGCCATGGCATGTTGGGATAGCCAGCGTCCCCTACATGGAAACATCATGGACAGAAGTGGGTCAGGAGAAGCAGTAAGATATGAAGATACCGCTGAATACAGGACTAACAGAGTATACCCACCAACAAGACATGCACGTTCGTTGCGCATCTGCAGCATCATTTCAGGCACCCTGCTACGCCTCATGATGTAGGCATCGTGTGCTGATCCTGGAAAACGGGCACAGACATGGGATATCATCATGTTAGCAAGACATACCACAAGGGCATTGATGGAGTGGTAATGTTTGCGGTTACGGAAGGCTACCTCCTGTGCGTGTGGTGGTACCAAAGCCACATGTGTCCCATCAATGGCCCCAATGATGTGGGGCATCCCTCCCAGAGCATAGAACTCACCCTTGACACCTGTCAACTGCTCATGAGTCGGGAAATGTATGAATTCATCCAGGTGTACCAACATGGCCTCTAACACATCATGCAGGACACGGCTGAACATGGTCTGGGACATGCCACCTACATCAGCTATGGTCAATTGAAACGTACCCGTGGCAAAGAAATGTAGGGCTGCCATCACCTTCATCTTGGCTGTCAGTGCAGTAGGATACCTGTGTAGCGGTTGGAGGTGTGGTTCCAGCCTTGTGGTCAAGTTGTCAATCAATGGTTGGGAGAAGCGGTAGCGGCGTATACAGTCACGTTCCCTCATGGCAGCCAATTCTGGCATTGGTCGGGGGAGAGGCGGTGCCCTGCAGAAATTTGGAAGGAATAACGAAGATTGAGTACAGCACTACACCACTGTCAATGAACTGAGCACATGTTCAACAGCTAATACACATATGCTACATACCGAGTCTGTACTGTGCAATGCATCCAGGACACGTATGCCAGCCAGGTGACACCCCTACCAACAGTCAGCTACACACGTGGGTGCTCAAGCTCAACATGACATGCCATGAAACTAGCTGTGGGCCAGTGTAAGTGAACAGGCAGACACATTACAGGAGTGACAGACAACCACATATGTGCATGAGAAGGATGTTTCATCATACAGACCGGTTGCGGAACACCAGATGCACAGGTCACATGTCCTTGAAATAGGACAGTCCACACACCTTGCCATGAAGGGGTACATGTCAGGAATGATCACACATACATTGAGACTACGCAGATATGTCCTTGTCTCGCAAGGCCATGTGCGATGCATGCATACAGCCGTTATGTCTGATTCCACATGTGGCCTGGTGTGCGTAATAGTGTGCCATGCCCATCGACACGCACACACATGTTGGATGCAGCAACTGCAGATGCATGTCACGGAACAACTACAGCAAGCTCATGGGAACACTTGACACACACATGACATAGTCACATCGTGCAACGCCGGTAGTTACATGTCAGGTGTCATCATCCGTGTACCTGGCATCAGGGGACAGTTGCGGGTGTAGGTGACTGTGCCATGCCAGTAATGCAGTGCCCGACTGTCCACAGAGGGTAGCTCCTGTGTATCAATTGATATCAAGTAAATTTGCTGTTGTGTCATGGTCCCCATTGTTTCACAGTGGCATGGTGGCTAAACCAACTGTGTGGTGCAGGGCCTACATATGTTTGTGGTATTGTAGATGTCACTCATGTTGCTGTTCATGCTATGCGCTGTGTCCAATGTAGTTTGGACTCATGTGTCATATGTCTACAGGTGTCTGATCATTTCCTGTCTCTTCACCTTGACCACAGCATCGTCGGGGGACACTGAGGGAGACACTGGCACGGACGTGGGGGAGGGATCCAGCACCGGGGCCACCAGTGCTGGGGAGTCTGGCGCAGCAGGTGGCACGGAGGCTGAGGGGAGTCAGGCGGAGGACATGTCCAGTCCCATCACCACCCTCCCACTTGCTCGGGTCCCTTGTGTCCGTGCTAGGCGACAACAGGTGCATGAGAGGCGGCAAGGAGGTGTATTTAAAAGGTGAAGGGTGCACTTCCACTCCGGATCATTCTGTGGTGTGTAGGCAGATTCAATTGCATGGTGCAGGTCATATGCACGCTCATGATTTAGCTTGTATTCTGAGGTGGATTCGTGTGCCAGTCATGACCCCGTCTTGTGCGCTGCTTGATAATGGTAATTATGTGCTGTTCAATGAAGAACCTTTCTGTGGGATGCTTCCGGGAATTGCTCACATCGTGACTGTATCACTACGAGTTTTCTGTCATTACGTCCTTTTCCCACCCCGCATGTCCGGCTGGATGTATCCTTCTGGCCTTCCATTCCAACCTTGAAAGCAGAGTTCAACAAGATGTGCAGCATAAGGGCTCTATTGTCTCAAAAACAAGTCGTGTTGACTTTATACCGAGAAACATTTGTCCTTCACGTAGCTCACACGCGCACAGAGGTGCAAGCGCTTTTGGACACTACTCTCCCACTACATATTTGGGACTCGGATTCAGTCTATCTTTCATGCCTCGGCAACAGGTGGCCTGGATGTTTTTTTCAGAATTGTGTGCTCTGGCCTCGTGACCTCCTTCCATACTCTGTTTGGTGTGATCCCCGCATTTCATCATTCGATTTGTTCTAGCGTCTTCAGAGGGCTCCCTTTGCTTCTCGTACTTGTGACTAGGATGCTATTCTTGATCTGCGTACTATGCTGTGGCTTCACAACTTGCGTTAGAAGACAGCATGCACCGGCTGCTCCATCTTCGGAAACAGATGCTTGAATTCAACGGCACTCTGCCGCTGGCGACCTTAAGCAGTGCCTATGGATTGTCCTTCCGGTTTCCCTTCTTTACCTGCATGCAACCTGTCTTTCATTGCCTAGATTGTCCATTCGAATGGGCTCTGGATTTGTGCCTGTGTAACTCGGTGTCTCCTGACCCGGATTATGATCGACTGATGAACCCCTTAGTGGCTCATGAGTTGGACTGCTCTGGTGTCGGGATTATGGCCTGTGCTGCAGCACATGGAGTCCTAGGGAATTGGGACATCGGAACCGCTGCAATAGAATTCTCATCCAGAAGTTATCTTGATGTCCCCACCTGTTGTCCACAAATGGTGCTGGATGCCCCGATTGTTGAGGAACACGTGTGTTCATTCCCCCTGCTGAACTGGATGGCAGAGAATTTTGCGGAACGTTCGAATGATTTCCTCTTGGAAGCTGTTGCGACTTATTGTGCCTATACCTTGCTGGACTGACTTTAGCCCTGCTCATTTCATGGTGCATCCATCGATGTTATGTTTTCCCCCTTTTACATGGTTAATTTCCCTGCAACATCGTTCATCATTGACATTTCTTTTCTGACTTTTTCGCTTCCCTTCTATGGACTTCCAGTTCATGCCCTTGGTTCCGTTGTATCAGACTTGAACTCTGCGTTCTCGATTTAGCGCCCCTAGTGGTTAGTGGTACGAACAAGAGGGGGTGTAGTCATGATTCCTATCTCCCTATGTACAATGCTAAGTTGGCACCACCGCGTTAGTTGTTAGTGAGCCATCTTGCCAATTTTGCTCCTTTTGCACGCGACACTGTAGTTGCGTGTAATCATTTTAAAAATGCCTACTCGAGTTAGCTTCACATGAGGACTGTCAGTTGTGTGACATCCTTCACAGTGAGCAGCGAGCTTGTACTGTACATTGTGTACACAAACATTCTGGGTGACTAGACGGTGCATGTTGTTGTGTGCATGTTGATCGCCCCACTATTTGGCCATAACATGCACGCAGCTGCAGATACCTGATAGACGAATGCTTACCATATTGTAGTGCAGCACGTTTGAGTTTCATTGTGATGGGGAACTTTCGCAGGAGTAGAGACTAGATGATCCTGTGATGTGATACCACTGAGCTGATCTGTAGGGTGGGGGGTCCCCCGTTCAAGCCTGGAGACCTTCTATTAGTCGAATGATACTACTATTGTTTTACTGGCGACAGGAAGATTGCTGTTTCCACTGTCATTTACTCATGATTGCTCCTTTCATTGTCTATGATATTGCAACTTTCATGATGCTTCTGAACTTAACCATTTGTCTGCTTATGTTAGCCACAATACTGCATCTTAGGACGCGAGGTTCATTGAATGAACTCTTTCAACTTCACCGTGTCTGTGTATATTCTGTTGTGGACTGATCTGAGAATAATGACGTACAGGTATGTCTGATTTCCAGTATTCGTGAGAATATTGTAATGCGCTTGTTCTGGGTTGTCTATACATTGGGACCGCCGAGCACAACCTCGGCTAACGAATGGGTCACTAAGCTATCGGATGAGGGGTTCTGGGTTCTGAGGGGAGTTTGTGGTACACCAAACATGCCTCCTTTGTGCCAGGCTCCGCACCCCCTGCCCCTGTCTCCCCTGCTGCCGTCCATGCAGAGTCTGTGGACATTCAGCGCCAGTTGCAGGTTGGTCAGACATGGCTCCTGCGTGTCCTCCATGGCCACACCAGACTGCTGACACGGATGGTGTCGTACATGGAGGGCATGTCATCAGCGATGTCTGACCAACGGATGTTGCTGAGGTCCATGGACTCGTCACTGATGGCAGCAGTGGCTCTCCTGCAGCGCTCCGTCCCCCCCTACCCCTGCACCATCCGCACTTCCCACTCCCATGCCTGTCCCATACACACCCAGACGTCCCCATGCTCGCACCACACCAGACAGAGGCAGCACACCACCAGGGGAGGCCAAGCGCACACCTCCTGTCACACACACACAGGGGGGAGAAGGCACAGGCACTGGGTCGGGGGGAATACAGCAGCCACGCTGTCACAGTAGGAGTCCGCAGTCCTCACGAGCCACTACCTCCGAACCCACTTCCCTTGGCTCTCCTGCCCAACAGTCGGACAGGGAGTCCTTCATGGCCAGTCCATCCCCTGCCCCAGTGTGACACCACCCGCAAGCTTTTGAGGGATTCCCCGGGCAGGGTAGTTGATTCCCCCCACTGTCCACACCCTCCCCCAGTTGCGCTGTGACCCATCCCTCCGACACCCCCCTCCTTGGGGCCTGTGTTTCCTTCGAGTGCAGGGGAGACACTGGAAGAGCTTGCTGCCGTGTGCAGCGCCATACTGACCTCCTCCTTTGGCGCTGCCCCACCCCCTGTGGTGGAGTCGTCCGTCCCTGCACCCTCGACACCTACCCGTGCCCCTCCTTTCCCTGCAGTGCCTGGTTCTTCCCCCCCACACGATGCCCCCCACTCTGTGGATGATAAGGTACAGTGCACTGTGCAGGCAAGCTAGGGGAGACGCGTCCCAACGTGTTTCCCCCAGGACTTCGCATCTGGCGTGGCCCATGGGCTTGGTGAAGAGTGTACTGTAGCTACTTTTCTTCGACATGTTGATTTTGGTTTTTTGTTTTTCCTTTGCACACGTATGTTTTTCTGGTATTGCTGTTGGTGCTGCTGCTCCCTGAGTTGGGGTGGTGATGATGTGTTGTGTGTCTGGGAAATGTTGTGGTGTGCTGCTCATGGGGTGGACCCTGGTATCTGCATGCCGTCACAAGGTGACTGCATGTATTCTTAGGTGATGTTGGCTCTTACTGCATGGTGACATTGTCCCAAGGTGTGTTCCTTACTTTGTGGCACCTGCCATCTTCCCTGCAGGGTGTTTCCCAATTGTTGTGCTGAGCTGTGTCAACATTTCCTGGGTGTGTGACACGTCCCTTCGACTTTCGCCATGCATGCTCTGCTATGTCTCTACCTGCATCGTTTGTGGCATCCTTGCTGGACACTGTACTTGTGTATGGAATGTATTGACATGACTTCATGTGGACATTTTCCCTTTTCCGCACTATGCATGTGTGTACTCCCTGCCTCACACACGTGTTACGTGTTCTGCAGGGTATTTGGGCACCTGACTGACAATTGTGGGCAATGTATCTGTGTGTCCTCCACCCTTTTCCTTCCATGTGAGGCTACAACTTGTTGGCTGCCCCGGCACCTGTGCATTTCTATCATTCCTGGTATGTGGGTTACAGTGTGTGTTCCCTTAGGCTCTCTTACTTTAGTGGTGTTTGACATGAGGATGCATGATCTCAGTGTGTGTATTGTGCTGTCTCCGCCAGGGGTGGGTATGCATGTGTAATTTGTCATCACACCCACTTATGGTGTGTAATGCAGTGGGGGAAGGACATCCATCCTCATGGGAGTGGGACACTGCAGTCAGTGATGTGTTGTCATGGCACTCTCAACATTGTCGCACATTGTGTATGCCTTCCTGCACCCATGGAGTTTGGCTCATCGCAGGGTGATGTACACACACCCATGGCTCTGTCCACTGCTGGGGGTCCTCTGTACCCACCCCTCATATGTCTGGGCACTGCTGGGGGTCCTCTGCACCCACCCCTCATATGTCTGGGCACTGCTGGGAGTGATAGGCACCCACCCCTCATATGTCTGGGCACTGCTGGGAGGACTCTGCACCCACCCCTCCTATGTCTGGGCACTGCTGGGAAGACTCTGCACCCACCCCTCCTATGTCTGGGCACTGCTGGGAGGCCTCTGCACTAACCCCTCATTTGTCTGGGCACTGCTGGGAGGCCTCTGCACCCACCCCTCCTGTGTCTGGGCACTGCTGGGAGGACTCTGCACCCACCCCTCCTGGGTCTGGGCACTGCTCGGAGGACTCTGCACCCACCCCTCCTGGGTCTGGGCACTGCTGGGAGGACTCTGCACCCACCCCTCCTGTGTCTGGGCACTGCTGGGAGTGATAGGCACCCACCCCTCATATGTCTGGCCACTGCTGGGAGGACTCTGCACCCACCCCTCCTGTGTCTGGTCACTGCTGGGGGTCCTCTGCACCCACCCCTCAGATGTCTGGGCACTGCTGGGAGTCCTCTGCCCCACCCCTCATATGTCTGGGCACTGCTGGGAGTGATGGACACCCACCGCGATGTATGTGTCCACTGTTGTGGTATGAGCCATACCCACGCGCTAATGTCCTGGGTACAGCCCGTACCCCTGCGGCACCCCAACTTTGGGGGTGCGCCCGTTCCCATGCCTTTGGGACGTAGGTACAGGCCGTACGGCCATTGTTGGTGTGACGTAGGGGTAGGCGTGGTACGGTCCGTACCCACCCTCTGGGGGGCGTGGAGACGTCCCGTACCACCATTGTGGTGGTGACGGGTACGCGTCCACGTCCACTTCAGTTGTGGCGGGATGTGGGATTGGTGGACACGCCCCCCATAGTGGCCAGACCATGGAGGTAATTATTGTGCAGGTTGTATTTGTATTTTGTGTGGTGTGGGTTATGTTTCTTGCCCCTTGCACCCCACCCCACCCCCTTTGCCCCTGGGGGTTGTTCTGACCTTCTGCGGCGTCTGCGTCAGTTTCTGTACACGAGGTGGTAGGCTATGAGGGCCGGGATGATGTGTAGGTTGGGGTCCATGGCTGTCCGTCGCGTACCGGTACTCCTTGTTCGCGTCGTCCTCAATTTCCCGGCAGTTTTTGGCTCCCGTAAAAACTGCTGCGTGCGGAGTGACGTCGGCACGAATCGTACTTGCTGGTCCGTAGAACGCTGCCTGACTCCGTCCGGACGTCGTGTATGCGCCGTCCAGATTCAGATTTGTATGTATTTTTTTGCCGGTCGGTGTTTTTTACTACTCGTACGGAAATGGTGTTTCTCTGCGAATCGTACTTGCGAGTTTGTAAGGTGTTTTTCCCGGTTATGAGTCGGATGGAAAAAACGCTCCATCCGACCATTCGTACCCGGGTTTTACCGGATCGGAATCGGCACCTTAGTGTCGAACATGCTAACAGTTTGAATTTGTCTGAGTTCAAGAACATGCTAAAATACAATACATTATAAAATGTATTTTCTATAATTATGTGAATTAATCAGAAATGAATACAAGTTGACAGCTTATTGAAGCTTTAGTTACAATTGTGTGAATTTAATAATGATTCTTAATGTATTTTGCCTAATCAAACCATTTTCATTGCTCATTGTAATGCATCATTGACTTTGAAAAAAGTGGTGCAACTCTTTGGTGCAACAATGTAAAAAGCTGACGTTTTGTGTAAATAACCTTTAGAACATAAAGAACTTAGAATTCCTAAAACAATATATATATTTGTAATTATTAGATAAAGTTGCATGTTAATACTTCAGAAATGTGGTGATAGGCCATACTAGCAAATTAACAATTTCATGAATGATATATGATATTCAAGTGCTTTATTAATGTATTAATTGAATCTTATTTGCCCATTCTAAAGATGCACTTTTATATGAGTATTTTCTTTACTGATTTTATTGCATTAAACTGACATTTCTTAAAGCTTACATGCTCACATTACACCCTGAGAAAGATTTTTTTCTTCCAATGTCACTAATGTTTCTTTCTCTACTTTCATATGGAAGTTGACAACAATTGATACATGTTGCTCCATGACTATATTATATAATGAATGGGACCGATCTCTTTCTTATAAGTGAAAGGCTATATTCATGAACATTCCACTATGGACAAAACCTGTGTATTGAGGATGGACGATTGGTTCCTATGAGCAACTTGTGAAAGAATCCTGAAGTAACTTCTTTGTGCATCTTGTAGCGGATGATGAGCTAATACCCATCTGATGTGGATGATGTGACAGTTGATGTCACATCCGGACTTGAAAAACTATATGGACATGATTCCATGCAGAGCAATGAGACTTTCCCTCACATCATTTTTATAATGAAATTCAGTCTCTACCTTTTTCCACCACTGTTTCTGCTCTGAGATATCCTGAATTTTCCCTTTGAAGGTGACGGATGGTGTAGCTAGCTGCAAGAGGCCAACTGCTGAGACTGCCACTGCAGAATTGATTGCTCTTTGCCCCTATTTCCCCTTTCTGCTATGGACTCAGGCTTACAGGCTTGCTAACTAAACCTGTACTTTTGTTGCTTGCTAATCTTACAGGACTCTGTAAGGAGGCTAGGAGACTTTTTAAGACCGTTCCTCTGCCCATATTGGTGCCAGGAACGTTTTGATTAAATAGACTCTCTGAAGTCTTTAGCTGAACTAAATTACCATGTTAGGAGAGCTTTTTAAACTACCTGTCGACTTGTAAGTCTAGTCTGATTTGTGTATTGAAGTGCAGTCTTGGATTATTTCTGAGACTCATGCTGAATTTATTGAATTAATAGCCTTAATGACCTCATTTGCTTAATACAAAATTGATTTGAACTCTAGTTTTTTCTGAGTCTTCTTAAAAGTACTAATGTTCTGTTGTGAGGATTCTGCTCATGCACAGAACTATGCGCAGGAAACCAGGACCTCAGTGAATTGTGGTGTACCAAAAAACTCACCTCAGTACCCAAAACCCCTATCCGACTAGCATCAGTGTCTCATTTGTTCTCCGTATCATCTCGAAGCTACCAATGATTAGACAACCCAGAACAAGCGACTTAGAGTACTCTCAGGAATGGTGGGAATCAGAAACACCTTTTCGTTATTATTCTCATATCAGTCCACAACGAGAGTAATCAGAGACACGGTAAAGTTTAAAATGCTTATTTTCAACTACGTGCTCTAAGGTGCAGTACTTTGGCTAATATAAGCAGACAAATGATTAAAAACAAAACCATCAGCATTGTTACAATACCATAGAAAATGAAGGGAGAAATCATAATACAAATGATAGTGGAAAACAAGTCCTATAATACTTTGTGAACCACCCTCCCTTCGCTAGTAAACTAGTTTTATAAACTAATAGATGGTCTCTAGGCTTGAATGGGGAACCCCATACCTCAAAGATCAGCGTCGGTGAATCACATCACAGGATCAGCTCTGCTCTCTGTGTCTGGAAAGGTTTTCTCCAAGTATCTGAATCATGCATGCAAATGCAATATTAAAGGCACACGAGTTTCAGATATTTGCAGCTGTGTGCATGTTGTGTCTAGAGCGTGGGCCGATCAACCTGAATTCAACAGCATACATTGTTATTTGACCTTGACGGCTTCTGCACACAGTGTTCAGACAAAGGTCGCGGTGCACATCTAGGGATTTGAACAACAGACCGTTCTCATGTGAAGAAAAAGCAAGCAAGCAGTTTTACTTGTAATAACAGCTACCTGCAGTATCGTGTGAAAAAGCAGCAAAGTGGCAAGATGTCGTTTTTCATCTAAAGCGCTTATGCTAACAAAGCAATGTGTGCACATAGAACCCCGTCCTCACTATAGTTCTTTCTACAGAGAATGTGTATTTTTTAGTAGGGATTCTGTTTGGAACTTGGTATCAGAGTTACTTGTTTGCATGATTTGACCCGACAACTTCTTTAGGTTTGGACTTTCTGATGTCATCATATATATAATAGTATTGCGTATAATAAACTTAAACTTGATTTTAAATCTGTGAGTTGGTTACTTGTGTATGTTCCTCATCAGGTAGCCAACATTGACACCTTAGTTCCTTCACCACTCAGTGCGCTGTGCAAGGTTCATTGGAGAGCCAAACTGGATGGGTGTCAAAATAACTCAGTCCAGTAAATAAATTAAAATAATTGGGAAATAAATAGTTCAGCTGAATCAAATTCAACCACTTCCGATTATCATCTTATTTAAGTCTGGGCAATGAACTCCACTCTGCTTGCGGAGTTTGCGGAGTTTTCCGCATTACACGGAGCTCACGGAGTTCTGATAAAAAACTGCTTCGTGTCAATGTCAAGTTGGCGAGTGCAAGCTAAGAAAATACACCTCCCTTGCAAGATTTTTCCTCGTTCTCGATAGTCAACATCAAGTTGGCGAGTGCGAGTGTGGAAAATCAACATCCTGGTGAGATTTCTCAACGTGGGCGGTCAGATTTCTCATTGCGAGTGGTCACGTATGCTCGCAACCGCTTGCGTTGAGAAACCGTCCGTTAGCGTTGAGAAAGCAGCCACTTGAGTAAAAATCTACTTTAGCGGCAGAAAGAAAGCAGCGACCGCTTGCGCTGTGCATGGTACTGTTTGCGATGATTGCACAGTGGGGACAAGCACCTGGCACTGAAAATCACTGCAAACAGCATTTATCCAACGCACTCTGCTGCTCACGGAGCTCCGCATATCGAAGTGGAGGTTTTTTTGCACTTTGCGGATTCTGTTTAGCGAAACGCTGCAAACTCCGCCCAGACTTGATATCTCTTACTCACACTCCTCCATCTAGTTCCTCAAATGCTGGCGGGGAAATTGGGGGGCCAAAGGCATAGATTTCTGTTCTTTTTTAATTGTAAGGCCAAGGTCTGTGAGGAGAGGGTATGTAGAGAGAAGGATGTGGGCAGCGGTGGGAAGGTAAAGCTTGGTTGTCTCTGAAGCTATATTCACCCAGTCAGAAAAAAAAGGAAAAGAGGCTTGCCTGCTATTGAAACCAAAGTCTCATGTTATATTTCTAAGCGAAAGTACTGCCCAGTTAAACTGGGTCTGGTGTTCCATTACTAGGGAAAACTGGATACATGAAGACCAGCCCACACAGAATCTGGCAGAACTCCATACCTCAGTATTGCTCCACCTTGCTCATAATCAGGTCTTTAATTGTGTAAATGCAATCCGGAACAAATCAGTCCCAAAAATAATTACAGATATGGGTGCATGAGAATGGTATGCCAGCTTAAACTCAATGTAGATATGATGGATACCCTAAAACAGTATTTAAACTTACAATTTCGCATAACTCAATTCACTGAAGTTAGCAGGAGCTCCATCTATTTGGTCTTTATGGACATCACAATGGCTATTAAATATGCAACCAGACAGAGGGAAACAGGAGTGAAGCCAGATATTAATATATACTTGATTGTAACTGCCAGAGCAGGGTACGGACAGAAAGGCACATGAAACAAAAGTTTCAAACTAGAGAGAGAAGTAAAGCAAGGATGTGTCCTGGCCTCTTTATGTTTCTTGTTATATAAAAATGGATCACTTTAGTTCCTGAGACAAATTGGACTGGGGAATCAAATACATTTCTACCAGTCCTACTGTATACTGACAATGAAGTTCTAATGTGAAGAATAACAGTTGGCCTAAAGTGATTGTTAGAAAGTTATATAAGTGGCATTAAAAAATTATTTAAATAATTTAAATAAAATATCTATTCTTACTACAATTCCAAAGGTTTTTTGTTTAAAATAGGATTTTGGAGCATGTCAGAGCTTTCTCATATTTAGGTCTCACCTTTGAAAGTGCAAGTGACTGGCATCATCATTTGAAAGAAAGAGAGCATTAATTTTCACAATCAATTAAGGTTGTGGACACCTTTCAACCAATAATGATAAAGAATGTATTGTGTAGTTAGTTAAAACCATTGCAATTTTAGCATAAAATCATCAAGTGTAACAACATTCCTATTTGCATGTTAAGTTGTGCAAAGTTGAGAGTTTGTTTGATCTTCCTAACCACATCGATGCGAGTGATGGAGCGGTTCCGTCATGCGCGTCGGTTGCGCTGTGCGTATGACGGAACTGCTCCGTCATGGCCCCGCCCGCGCAATAGAACCTTCAGCACAGCGCGGTAATCCACGCCGCACTGAAGGGGTTAAAATGAGACATTGAACATAGTGCATCTAAAACCAAGTAAGCACATTTATGTCCAGAATGTAGAAATGTCCGCTGACTGCTTCACAGGGATTGTATGGAAGCTCTAAGCATTTTTTTGTCTACCGCTAGGCTTGTACAGATGTTTCTCTTACCATTGTTAAAAAATTCCCTGCTAATAAGTAATTTCAATTCTTAGCACCAGTCTAAAAAAGTTGGCAGTCTACATCTAAGCCGGAAAAAAAGTGAGCTATGTGCAAGTTAATACCAGATGACAATTGTCATCCATTACGATGTTATGTACATCTTCACAGTGCCCTTTTTAGCTGCCACGCGTGTGGAGTTTGTGTGCAAAAATGCGAATCAATGTAGCGAGCATTTAGTAAAAGGCTCAATCTTAAACAGTTGGGCATAGAGTACATCTGAAACAGGAAAAAATGTGCTATGTGCAAGTTGATAGCAGATGGCAGTTGTCCTCCATTACGATTTTATGTACATCTGCGCTGTGCCCTTTGAAGATGCCACTTGATTGGAATTTGTGTGCAAAAATGCAAATCGATGTAGCAAACATGTAATAAATGGCGCCATCTTAAACACTATTTGTTTGATATTTGTAACAGTTTGCTGACTTGTTGCAAGAACTTGGCTGCCCCGCATGAGATCTGTAATGACTGGCTGTTTAGTAATGCCATTACAGCAGGTCGGAATGATCGAATCCGGAGAGAATTGAAAGCTGGAAGTAAAAAATGCCATCTTCAGTTATTAACAGCTGGGCAGATACACAGGAAGTGTAAGAGTGACTCTTCCGACTGTTCGCAGAGTCGGCAAAGACTGGTCGGTCATGTTGGTTTCCATGTAGGAACCTGATGTTTTGAGCAAAAAGCTGTATAGTTTGAGATATGTGTTGTACCAGATATGGCTGTGGTGACCGGACCCCATACGAACCATCCATCCATGTTTTTTTCTTTGCCAGGGCAGCTTTGTCCAATAGCCAGGCTTTTTGTATGGCAGCATTGTTTGCTATTTTTTTCAATGCAGGGAAGCTATAGTTTGTGCCCCGTGCTTCGTGTAAGTTGAGAGTGAGTAACGCTTAGTTAAGTGCGGTTGGCCAGTCTTTCTTTCCTTTTTGCTTGTTCTTCAGTTCCGTCCAGCAAAGACCTGGCAAGGAATCTTCTTGTGCTGCTCTCAACTTCCAGTCCAATTTTAGTATTGCTGGTTGCCTTTCCGGGAATTGATTAGGTAGCCCAAATTCCAAGCGAACTTGTGCCTGGGATATAAATTGCGGAATCCCGAAAATTAGTTTGAAGCGGCCAGATTGTTGGAGATTCAAAAAGTTTACATCTTGGCCCTTAAATAGTTCTGAGCCGTACGTAAGGGTTTTAACAAACTTAGCAGCAATTACTTTTAGAAGATGGGAATTGGATGGACACATTAATTTCAGTTTTAAAGTGTTTAGTGCAAAACGTAATTTGGTCGCCTGTGCTCGGCTTTTGATTAGATGCTCTTTAAGTGTAAATCTGGAGTCTACCACCACTCCTAAGTATTTGTAAGTACCAGTCTGCTCTCTGCTGTTCCCTGCTGCATACCACTTATGTTGTTTGCTGTGGGGCCCGGTGTTTGCAGAGAAACAGATGACCTTTGTTTTAATTTAGAGATAGTCCAAGCTCCTCTGTGTATTCAAACAGCTTCGTAATAAGGTGCTGTAGGCCAACTGGGGTCTGGCTGCATAGGACAATGTTATCTTCATATTGCAAACTTCTAACTTGGCGATGTGCTAACTTTGGAGGGTCGCTTTGAACTTCTGTCAGCCTTTTATCTTGATCTGCTGTAAATATGTTAAATAAGCTGGGGGCTAGCACACACCCTTGTTTTAGGTCTCTGTGTGTTGGTATCTTTGCTGTGGTTCTTTCTCCATTTCCTAGCTTTATCTGGAAACAGGTGGCTGAGTACAAATTGATTATGGCCCTTAGTAGCCGTGGCGGGATGCCCCATTTTCCCATCTTTTGCCATAGGAGTTCTCCTGGTACCATGCCAAACGCCGCTTTCAAGTCGACGAAACTTGTGTACAGTTTGATGGACTTTCGATGTGCTTTTTCGAGAAGGAGGTTCAGGGTCAAAAGATTACACATTGTGCTTAAGCCTGGTCTGAAGTCTGTTAGTGAAATTGGAAGGATCTTGCTGGAAGTGACCCATTCTTCGAGGTCGGCAAGAAGATTCGACGCATAGACTTTGGCTTCTACATCAATGAGCATAATTAGTCTGTAATTTGCCGGGTCTGATCTACTGCCAGCTTGATGCTGGTATACTGTTTGATTGAAAAGCGTGATTAAACAGAGGCGTGAAGAATTCGGCCCAGAAGTGTTGATCTAACTTGAATAGCTCGTTTGGCAAGCCGTTTGGGTACGGGGCTCCACTAGATCTAAGTTTATTTAGGACTATCTCAACTTGAGTAATTCAAATCCAATCACCCTCGGACACATTTTCTACGTGCTCACTTTTTGGTTGGTTCTCGCCGTGATGATGTTTGTCCATAGCTACGTATGTTAGTGTGGCTCGAATGGGCTATCCAATTGGCCTCAAGGATATTTGCATTGTGATGCCAGAAGGAGCCATTTGCTATGTTGTTTATTGCTAGCCAGAACATCTTATTTGATTTACTTGTCTGCAGCAGCTTGAGCCAGATATTTGTTTGATTTAATTTCTTTGCTGTCCATATTTCCTGTTTGTATTACCGCCTTAGCTGATTAATTTGTTGATTTACATTTTTGCGTGTTGTTAGTGCGTTGCCACAAAGTCTTCTTATCTCCCTGTGGAGCGACCTTTTTTCCCCTGCTAACGAGCTAACAAACTCTGTTATTACTTTCCTGGTTCTGTTTTCGTGTCGCTTGTTGTGTGACGAGAATTTGGAAATAAGAATTGTTATCATGTTTTCCCAGTTTTTCCATGACCCTTGCCTGTTTGGTGGTTGTTTGTTGACCATTAAATTTTTTATGTAATTCATTAATACAAAAGAGTTTTTGCCGTTCAACACTAGCCTTTTTAGGTTATAAGGGCTTGGGACTTTCAGCAGGTCATTAGTTTCAGCAGCTCTCAAGGGATGAATGCGAAAATCAATTGCCTGGAGTCTATGATCGCTCTCTAGTCGTGGATGATTTGATAGCTGGAAGTCATTTGAAGTAACTCAGTATCCACTATTGTGTAGTCTAAAACGGAGTTAGCATGCCTCGATATTCTGGTTGGTGCGGCTAGTTGATCTTGTGGTAAACAACCATTTAGGGTTAGCATCCCTATTTTGGCTAATGATGAGGCACAGAGTTTGCCATATAGATAATATTTGAGATGATTTGTGATTGCTGAAGGAATGTTTTTCCTGTTAAGTTTGTTTTGTTGTTTACTTTGGAATGGGCCCGATAGTAATAGGAACGTATTGAAATCACCTGACAGCACAATGCCTGCTTGCGGTTAGTTTAATTGCAACGATTTGAGTAAGGCTCTTAGGGACTCGATTTTCTCAGATATTTCCATTGATCCCGGATGGATGTACACATTACATATTAGTAATTAATCTTTTAATACATTGGATCCAGGTTTGGCCTAACTCGATCAATTCTGATTTCCACCATATATTGGTGGTAATGTAGATTGATAAACCACCAGACGCTTTGCCTGATACTTTTTTCTTGGTGGCATATTGGGGGTATTCTTCAAAGCCATTGCTCGGTATAGGTGACATGGCCCAGGTCTAATGGAATAATAAGATTTCAAATTTTTGAAGAAAAGATAAAAGGTCGGCCTCCTCTATCCTGCTACCAAAGCCTTTGATGTTCCAAGCACAATTTTAAATCGCTTACTCATGCCTCACTCTTTGTGATCACAGTGCCCCAAGCTGTTGAAATAAAAACTTGTCTGTTTTGACTAGCTGCTCCAGTTGCAGTGTGATGGGTAATGCGTAGATTGGACAGGCTCTCCAGAGCGCTGCCGGTAGTCCCTGCGGCCCCCCGGAGTAATCCACTGACAGTTAACATTCTAGCTTCTACTGTTGGACATAACGGGCCTGGATACCGTTTTGTTTTGATTGCTTTTATTTCAATTCCCCATTTTGCAAAGAGTTCTCTGTGGCGCTAGACTTCTATTGTGATTGTTGAATCACTCCATGTTACAGCCGTGATTTCTCTCCCTTTTGCACTTGTGTCTGATTTGAATTTTACATTGTCAATATGATTTGTGTTAAGATATTTTAATGTTTCGGTAGAGCTTGCAAGCTTTAATATTGCACTATGGTTGAGTATGTCATGGTGTCCTCTTGAGTTGTAATGAGGAATTAATTCTAGTGCTAATAAACTTTCATGTGATATATGTTCGTCATTGCGTGAATGCATATCAGCAGTGTGGAGATATGGCCCGGCAAAATTTCCACTAAATTTATGTTCTTCTATTGAGGGTTTCATTTCGATTGGATTTTGAATCAAAGTTGTTTTTTTCCAGTCTGTTGTTATTATCTGGCTTTCACCTTGCTCACTGAGTGTGGAACATGGAACTGTAATGGGACATTTTAGCTGGTGGGTGCGTTTCATCCAAACCTTTTCTACTATGTGAATTTGATTGTTTTGGGAAATATTGAGATATAATTGGCTGTTCTAACCGGGGATTATGCAGTGAGATTCCATGTCTTTTTGGTCTGAGATGGTGAGACATGGTAGCGAAGTGACTTTGTGGCCGCTAATGTTAAAGGTTGTTGAAGCTAAAGGGATTTTGGACTTGCCAAAGTGATCTATTTGTGGTTTGAGATCAAACATGTTATTAGGGGAACTTGTGTTAACCTTATTTCCCAAGTCCCTGTTTCTCAGGTCTACCTTATGAGATTGCACTTGTTGACCGTGTACAGCAGACGGCGTTTGAGATAACTCTTGTGCCTGATTTCGAGGCGTCTGGACTATTGCTTGCTGCCTCCTCTGTTTGTTGTTCCTTGATTTCCTCGCGTTCCCTTTTTATTAATGGGTCGCTATGTTTTCGCAGCTGCAAAATTGTGACTCCTGCGTGGGCAACGGGCTCCCACATTGTTGATTTATTTGTGTGGGTACGTGTTAAAACTGGGGGCCTCTAGTTGGCTGAGGTAGGTACCTTAGTCCAAATAGTAACCCTTGCTTCTAGTCAGGGAAAGGAGGGACACACTCTTAGAAAAACCCGGCTCACCCTACGGTAGCTTGGCACGAGCAGCCAGGCTTATCTCCAAGGCAATGTGTAAAGTGTATGCAACCGCACTCCCGGTAACACAGTGATACATAACACCACAAATGGACACCATACTGATTTAGGAAAATAGTGGTATCTTTATCAAGAAGAAATGCGAATCAGACCAAACAATAAAAATATCCAGCACATGCATATTCGTAATATTTCGGTTATTAGGCCAAAAATCACTTTTAAGGTCTTGCGATATTAATGAGCAGTTCACGATGATCTAATGCAGTTCTAATGCAAGGCTATGCAGTTCATGATGCAGTTCGTAATGTAGAAATAAGACAGTCCTTAATGCAAGTACTAATGGGGATCATCAAACAAGTAATAATGCAGTCCGTAATGCGGATCGTAAAAGCAAGTAAGAATGCAGTTCGTAGTGCACTTACTAATGCGGATCGTAAAAACAATTAATAAGGCAGTTCGTAGTGCAAGTACTAATGCGGATCGTAAAAGCAAGTAATAATGTAGTTCGTAGTGCAAGTACTAATGCGGATCGTACAAACAATACGGCACTGATCGCCGTGCTCGTGAGGGTCTCTATGCCACTCCTTGCTGACTCGCGGTCAGTGGTTGCCACAATATGCCCCCAATCCTGTTACGAAGGATACAAAGTGCAGCTCCCCAATCTAACCCCGGTACTGCCACTCCTCGGCGAGTACGGTCCGCGATACTGACTTGAGCAGAGGCTCGCGCTGCAAATATGGGAAAGGTCGAAAGCGGTCTCTCATAGCATGCACTCCGTCCCGGGTGGCGACACACGCAAGCTCGCTGAGCGTTACCTGGGGGGGGTGCAGTCTCTCTCTCTTCTCCTTGCGGCTTGGGTATCACGCTGTGCGGCTTCGGGTTGGTGGCGGCTGCACCTCGCAGTGAGAGTCGGGCTACCAGGCTACTGCCTCGCAGCTGATCGGCTCCCGGCGCAGCTCCGTTGATCTTGAGCAAAGGACCTCGGACCCACGTTGGTGAAGGTTCACAGGTCTCTCCTTGGCAAAGGCAGGCTCAGGCCGGCGGCAGTGATTTCTCACGGCTCCCCCTTGGGACAACGGTCTGGGCTGATGGCAATAACGATCACAGCACTTCTGGTCACGCTGTCAATCGAAGCAGAGCACAAGATTTCTCCTGGGCAATTTTCACGACGGTCTCAGGCTGCAAAAAGCACACAGCGTCGCTGAGACACACGTGGAAACTTTTATGTTCCTGAGTTTCCACAACAGGGAGCCAGCTCCTCTCGGGACCTTGGAGACAAGTTACTTCAGGACACAGCACACAGCAAAGTCCATTCAAGCAGGGGGACACAGCACACAGCAAGGTCCCTTATCCTCTCTTTAGTCAAATCAGCAAACTGCAGGCCAGCCCCAGAACACACAGCAAGGGTAGTCCTTCTCTTCAGTCTCTTCAGCTGTTCTTCCTTGGCAGAGGTTCCTCTTGATCACAAAATAGTTTCAATCCTTTTTCAGGCTCGAGTTCAGTCTTGAGTTTAGGGGTTCCAGCTCTCACATTTATACCCATAAATGCCTTTGAAGTCTTTGTGTTCAGGGGGCTCTGAGCCCGGTCCAAACCAGACCTGGGTGTCTTCCTGCCAGTGCACACCCTCTTCCTTTCATAGTGAGGGTCTGGGCCTCAGACACTCCACAGGCGTTGGAGCCATCCTATGGTGGCAGGAACACAACCCTCTTTACATCCAGGGGGCTTCTCCTCCCCCCACATCAAATGCAGGCCAGCCTGTTGCTGTCTCACCTACTGCTCCCAGGTGTCAGGACACTCCCCAGACCCCGTCACATCCAAACCCAGACAGTCAATACACAACCAGGCACAGGCACACAGGATGGTTTAAGACAAGAAACCAGCCACTTCTAAAAGCGTGGTTTCTAAACACACAACTTGAAAACCATCTTCACAAAAAGATGTGTTCCTAAATTTTGAGTTCAGGCACACTAAACTCCATCTCTCCATCTTATGCATATGGGAAGATATGCTGGAAACTTGGGACACAGCATTCCCCATTCTGTCTTATGGGCAAGGTGACCTTGCAACAGTGACAAATGAATTTTGCAGTATTTCACTGTCAGGACATGGTACACACCTCAGTGCATGTCCTACCTTTCACATACACTGCACCCTGCCCTGGGGGGTACCTTGGGCCTAATATAGGGGTGTCTGATGTGCATAAAAAGGGAAGAGTAAGGCCTGGCAAGTGGGTGCACTTGTCAGGACAACAAGGCAGTTAACAAACTGCGCACAGGCACTGCAGTGGCAGGACTGAGATCTCTTTTTAGGGCTACTTGTGTGGGTTGCACAATTAGTGCTGCAGGCCCACTAGTAGCATTTGCATTACCAGCCCTGGCACACATTATGGACTACCAATTACCATAACACTTTATACAGGGAGCACTTGCACTGTGACACTGATCAGCAGTGGCAAAGTGCCCAAAGCATCTAAGCCAGCAAAACAAAGTCCATCATAGCATCAAAAAAAGGGGAGGTAGAGGCAAAAGGTCAGGGGTAACCATCCCAAGAAATGCCAGGTCTAACAGTGCATTATTGGAGAAGTCATTTGCAGACTGAGTTTCAGCTGAGTCCGAGTCTCTCATGATGCTATTGATTGCTTTCTCAGTTTCCAGTTTACCCGAGGAAGTGGTTAGATTCAGTTTACTCGGTCCTAAATTTGTTGGAACGCTAGGTGATGAGACGGTATTCCATAGTTTTACTTCTGCTAGGATAGCTGTCAGGATAGCTGGGATGGACTTCAGATGATTCAAGGTGCTGGAACATTGACATTCGTGATAGTTGTGTGGGGATCTTTTTGCACCCGCTCAATTATGGAGTTTAGGTCTTGACGTTTTTTCTCGATGCCAGAAACATGAGACGCTAGGGCTTGCAGGAGATCAACTTGCAGCTCTAGTTTTTCTGAGTGCTGAAAAAGTGCAGTAGAGATGGTCTGCATTATGTAGCTAAAAGGGGACCATAACAGGGGTGCGAGAGGTGAAAAATGCTCTGGCTGCTGTGCATCCATGCGCTGACTTAGATGGATGCAATCACTTGATTTGTTCATGTTGTACTCCATGGCATCCTGCACCAGACCGCTGCTCGATTGAGTAATGAAGCTGGGCCCTGGCTGAGTCTTTATTGGAGAGAGTAAGGCGTTATAATCGTGGAAGGGACCAGAGATTATTTTTGCGTTAGGTGGGACTGTTGCTTCTTTCTGGTCTTCCTGTGTTAGCTCAAATGAGCTAATTAAGAATTCCTGAGTTTCCACTACGACCTTTGCCAGGGCCTCTAACAGATCCCGTAGAGTGCTATCTTCTTCGATTGTGTTGGCGTTATTGTCCTGGCTATCCCTGGGCAGGCCAGGTGCTTGACTATCGCCTGCTGAGGCCCCCATATGAAGCAGGAAGGTAATGAGGGGCTTCCCGTGTGCTGTTTTAGTGCTGCTTCATTTACATTTATTTGTGCTGCTTCAGTTACATTTACATTTATTTGTGCTTTCACGATTTCTTGGTTGCCGGATGCTTTCCGAATATTTGGGTCACTAAAGCTTTCCTCTGGCAGGTTGCTAGTCCGCACATGCACCATGTCAGATGTAAATGAGGATGGAGACTAAATGCTTGTAGTGGAGTCCTGTGTTCGGAACCCTGGGGAAATTAGGAAGTCCTTGATATTTGTCTTCCTGCCTGCTTGTTTTTTATAGGCGCTGGGGACAATATTGTTGGTTGTTCAAATTTTGTTACCAACTGAGTCTCTTCCACCGTTGGAACAGGGGCACTTTTGCTGTTCTTCCTTGTGCTCTGGCAAGTTTTTTTCCTTGGTTTAATTTCTGATCTAGTCCTTTCAGATCTCATAGTGACTCTGCTGTCCACAGGCTGCCCTGGCGGGACCTATCGGGCTGCTCCAACAGGCTGCGCTGGGCTCGCGCTTCACTCACAGTTCGCAGGGGCTGAATGCACTCCTCGCTTCTTAAGGACATTCCAACTTTAAACAGCTTTACACAACTTTTCACTTTTGGCTGGCTTAGAGCTTGCGTTGTGCCCTGCGTCATCTCTTAGCCTGAATTATGCCTGGTACCTGGTTTGTGTCTGGATTTTGATTGTGGTTAGGTTAGGCTAATTGAGGCCACCTTCCCTACGCGGCACCATACACCTCCTTACCCCTCTTCTTTGCTGCTGCTTCAACTCCTGGCTCGAGCCTCAAGCCTCAGGCGTCTAGTTGTCTCTGGGTGCGAAGGGGGTTCTTAAGCTAATAGGGTTGTGGGACTGGTGACTGGAGGTGCCTGGTTTAACGGTTATGGACCTCAGGAGCTCTCCCCACGAGCCCTGCCTGCTCCATTAATCGCTCCTTGTCACAGGGATTACAGGTATCACGTTGCGTAGTGGTTTCGGCAGACCCTTGCCTGATGGGGGTGCTGAAGATTGGGCAGTAAAACTCTGGCTCATATGATTACTATTTATAAATCCAAGCACATGGTGTTCTATATAGTCTATAAGTATGTGGATACATTGACATGAATTCCATACAGGCAGAGGATAATCAAATCTGTAGGTGATATTCTGGATTGCCCCCATTTTTGCCACATTTATCCAATCATGAAGAATTGGGTTTGAGTTATCCAGAGAATTAATTGACAATAGCACAAGTACTGCCTTTGGTACCAATATGACTTAACTCATGCAGTTTTCCAAATCGAAATATCATTTTCGACTCTTTAGAGTATGGAGAGAGCTGAACATTTTAAGTTGCTGTGTTATGGAAAAAGGTGTTTTATGAGTTGAGGTGCCCAGATTTATTTTATCGAAAGTCTAACATTGTTAGGCCAGTTATAGTCTGGGTTAGGAGAGCATTTTCTGGAACCAAGTCAGGTCCAGAGAGAGTTAATTGTCTTAACCAAACCATCAGTGAGAATGCATTATTTAAATAACACCATCCTTGGAATTACACCTTTTTGGATTTTAGTTCAATCTCATCATGAGAAACATCTGCTCAAAAGATTTCAGATCATGATTATCCAACAAATGTCTTCTTTCCATGGGGTGGCATATTCTGATGCTTCCTGATTTTCATCATGTGATATTTCCATTCAGACTTCAATGCATGTTCTGTTTTAGGTGCCTATTACAAGACTATTTAATGAAAATGAACAAAACCGGTCTTAATCAATGAAACTTTATGGGTGTAGACCTGCATGTCTGTTTCTAATGATGCTGCTTAGTGTAGTAGTAAGTTATGCCTGATTTGTCTTAATTGCTGTTGTAAGGCTAAGAAATAGTCTACATGATTTGTAGTGGCATAATGTTCGGTGAGGGCATGGTGACTGTAAAGTTTAACTGTCAGAACACTTTTAAATGTTTTAACATTGTGTTTTTTTATTTGTAGTTTTATGTTTCAATTGAAAACCAAATAAACTGATTTGATTTATTGAATGATACATGTTGAAGCAAACATTTTTCCTTTTCTCCTGTGTTTGTCCTGAAGACAGAAGCCACTTTCTATTACCTTCCATTTATTATTAAGCCCTTTAATGGACTATTTCAAACCTTAATTTTAGGCTAAATACTGTTCCCCAAGTGTATATTTTGTTTTATAATGCTATTTCGCCAATTTTTAGTGCTTGATGGACCAAACACCTATGGACAAAGTGTAAATTACAGAACCATGCCACAGATCTTATTAGTTGGTGGAATGATGCTAAAATGGGTGGAATTAACTCAGATGAACAACGGATGGCTCAATTACTAATTCATGAGGGAATACTTTTGGTTGGAGATACTGTTATAAGTTTCGAACTCAATTATGATTACTTATATACACATTCTATTTCTCTTTGGAAAAAATGAGCTACATGTCAATATAATTGATAGAATGAATAAATATGATCACAATTATCAATTTTGGCTATGTTCCATTATCTATTTTCCAAACAGTCCTTATAAATAGATGTAACCCTCTAGAACAAAATCTCGACTAGATGTTTCTTACTTCATTTTGAGTACGGAACGACCTTATAGATTGTGTTGGTATTGGCAACTCCTTTTATTTATTTAGAGGCAGGTTGGCCTTACCAGAATGGAGATTGTTCTAGTGGGTATCTTTTAGCATCCAACCTTTCAGTAGTGAAAATCAAAATATGATGTTTGATATTTCTCATGAGTCTGTCTGTTGAAAACCAATGTACATTTGACAACAATAGTACCATAGTATTCAACAACCAATTCACCATGACCAGCCAAGCAAATACAGTCACTGCCTCCTGCTTCCACACACTCAAGATGCTCCAGAAGATTTTCTAATGGCTCCTCAACAACAGTCGCAGAACCATCACCCAAGCCCTCATCACCAGAAAGCTGGACTATGACAAAATACTCTGGGGCAGATTTATGTTCCCTGGCGCATCCCTGCAAATCAGCAAGGATGCGCCAGGGAAGATGCGTCACGCAAGTTTGCCCTTGCGCCACCGCAGATGCGCCGCATTTACAATGCGGTGCATCGTGGCGCAAGGACAAGCAGATTCGTGACGTATCTGCCGGCGTAAGGTTGGCGCAGTGCAGAAGTTGTGTCGCAATCGCCACGTAACTTCAGCGCTGTTCCAACCTACCCCATACCTAACATGGTGCATCAAGCCTTACGCCTGCTTCAAGCAGGCGCAGGGTTTTGATGCATCAGTGTTGGGAAAGTGACTCAGTGAAATCTTATAGATTTCACTGAGTCACTTTTCAGGGGCGTTCCTGCGACGGAACGCCCCCCCCCCTGCGTAGAAACGCCCACATGAAACCTGACGCAGGTTTCATGTGGCGCAGGGCTTTACACCGTGACGCATCTCCATAGATGCGTCACGATGTAAATAGGGCGCAACGTGGTGCAGGGTTTACGCCGCCGCTGCATCACAAAAGTGACGCAACAGCAGCGTTAAAGTGGCGCAACTCCAACATAGATCTGCCCCTTTGTGCTAGAATCAAAGCTCAACTCACCAGAAGCCTCCAGACCATACAGCACTCAGCAGCTAGGCTCACCCTTAACCTCTCAACCCATACTCAAATGTCCTTGAAACTCAATTAGCTCCACTGGCTCCCAATCTACACACAAGCACTCTTCAAACTCCTCCCACACACATACAAAGTCTTACACAACATTGGCCCCATGAATCTTAACATCCACATAAACGTCCACGCATCTATCAGACACCTCCGCTCAGCGGGCCTCCAACTCACACACACCCCGTCCCTCTGCTCCTCCATATCAGAGCCTCCTCCTCATTCCTTGAATTGTAAAAGAAACCAAAGTGCTGGCTCTCCACCTAGCTCCAACCCTGGCTTGGCCAAGCAGCTCCTACTAGTGCTAGGGTACACTCCCAGGTGAGTTATGCGCTATATAAATATAACATAACATAGCACAGTTAACATAACATAACAAGTGGCACCTTCATTTTGGGCATGGTGGGGGAGTTGAATGAACCTCAAATGACAATGCTAAGGGTCACTCTTAACTAGGACTGTGCAAACCTATTATTACACAAGAATAATTTGTGTTTTAGTTATGCTTGTGCTGTTCACATAATTTATGCTCATAGAAGACTTACTTGGTTCAAGCAGAAAATGGATTGCAGAAAAGGTGAGACTTAGGAGTGTATCGCGGCCGTACGTTCCGAGCTAGCAATCCCCACAGCAGGGCTTTAAGTGGGCCGGGTCTCACCGGTGCTGAGCACCGGCAATTATTTTAAGGAACGGAAAGGGTCTCTGTCTGGCCCTGTTTTGTGCCCTGGCACAGGCGGTCTTTTTTTTTCTGGACTGCAGTGACAGCAGGCACATCAGTGTGCGTGTGTTTACAGTGCTCACTTCTCACTAGTGGAGAGGTTACGGCATGATGTCATGCCAGGTGAGTGTTGCAGGGTAAGGGAAATCCTTTAAAGAGAGTCATTTTCTCTCTGGATTTCCCTTCTCTTTTTGAAACTCAGGAGCAGCAACATAGTCGTGGGGTCATCAGGGCTTTAAGTGGAAGCTTTTTCAAAGTTGTATACAGGCCATAGTAGCTGCTTCATTATCTAATGCAACTAACAACCATTGACAAAGCCAATAGTCCTGACTTGTTGTAGGTATCATGTTACTTGTTGTATTCTATATCTGGATGCAATTACGGAAACAGCAAAATACAAGTCGGGCAGCACACTATGCTAAGCGCAAAGTTTTTAGTTTACGTGTTTTTATGCCACGCCCTCAATTACATTGGCCATGCCCCTTTGAGAGACCCCCCAGTTTTTTCAGCCCACTTAAAGCCCTGCAGACAACTGCCCACATGAAACATCCATCCATGATCAATATCGTTCTGGTGAGAACAAAGGGCCTTATTTACAAGACCCTTGCGCCACTTTTGCGTCATTGTTAACATGGGAAAAGTGTCGCAAGGGGCTTTTAAATCTGCCCCTAGTTCTACATTCGGAAAAAAAATGAAATTTTGCTCAACCGCGAGTTTGACAGACCGATATCATAAGATATGGGCTTTGTTTACGACAGCTCATTAGATGAACATTCTATATATTATACAATAAATAGGATTGTTTCGATTTATTTTGTTATATTTAACGTTCTGTTGTAGTGCGTTCACACTTAGTTAAGTGTCTGAGATGAATCTCGAAATTGCACATCGAAAAAGAAGCATGCTTTCTGTTTGGAATTTCAAAGCCGTTCACGCCATTGCTTCAACACTGAGAGACATACAAATATCGCCGCGTAGCTACAAACGTTGCTCTGACGTTTAATTACGCTATAGACCTGTTGAAAATATAGCACCGTACTGATTCACTGCATTACATAACATAACAGGTGGCACCTTCAATCACCGAATTGAACAGATTGCATAGGAAGTTAACGTAAAAACCCAATTAATTCCCCGGTCGAAATATTTAGAAAAATTGGGTGCAATCTTGCTTGTTCGGAAAAAATAATTGAAAATACATTTACATTTTCTTTGCATATGAAGCAATCACACGCGGAAACACATGCAAATCAAGCAGTGCCATTGCAATTACTCTGTTTACTGTACTGTGCATGTATAAGTATTGGTAATGAAATTCCGAAAAGTGTGTTCCATTTGCTCCTTCAACTCCCTCCCCTGACAACCGTCGGCCAGTGCAATTTCAGCGTCCGGAGTAAGCACAAGGTTCGACGCAACTAAAGAAAATTTTAATCCCATATTTGATGAACGATCAAGTGGAATTATAAAAAGAAATACAAAGTAAAATCACCGTCCTGAACAAGCGAATGGATAGAAAGTTAATGTTAAAACCCTATTCTCCAGTCGAAATATTTAGAAAAATAATTGGGTGCAATCTTGCTTGTTCAGAAAAAATAATTGAAAATACATTTACATTTTTAAGTGCGATTGAAATGGCTAAGCGATCGGGAGAAAGGCCCCCGCCAGCGACATTAAAATGGAGTATTATAAAGCAACTAGAATACTCGGAAAGGGTCATGTTGACTCGGGGTCTACTTAGTGATTTTGTGTTAGGATAGAAATTGCTTTAAGCCCAGATGTATAAAAAGAATAAGGCAATTTTGAATGATTAATGCTTGAGCCTGGAAGAATACCAAATGTAGCAACACTAATATTTCCCAAACATTCTAAGTAACATGGGAGTATTTGTGGGTCAAACTGATCCCAAGAAATCTCGCCAAAAATTTGCATCGAGGGCGGCACCACCGTTTGAAATTCAAGGAAATGCATGCATTTAGTTTTAATTTAGGGGGCAGATTTATAAGCCCTGTGCGTCACTTTTGCGCCGCCGTTGCGTCACTTTTATGACGCAGCGGCAGCGCAAAGCCAGCGCCATGCTGCGGCAGATTTACAACGTGACGCATCTAGGGAGATGCGTCACGTTGTAAAGCTTGCGCCACATGTGGGCGTACCTTCACAGGGGGGGGGCTTTCGGCGCAGGAACGCCTCCGAAAAGTGGCTGAGTGAAATCTACAAGATTTCACTCCGGCACTTTTCCAGCCATGCTGCGTCAAATCCCTGCGCCTGCTTGAAGCAGGCGTAAGGATTGGCGCAGCATTGTACCGATAGGGCACCCCCGAGCCTTGCTGGAGCTGCGTCGCGCTTGCGACGCAACTCAAGCAATGCGCCGCCCTTCCACCATCAGATGCGTCACGCATCTGTTTATCCTTGCGCCACGATGCGCTGCATTGTAAATGCGGCGCATCTATTGTGGCGCAAGGGTAAACTTGCGTGACGCATCTTCCCTGGTGCATCCATGCTGATTTGCAGGGATGCGCCAGGGAACATAAATCTGCCATTTACAAAATAGAGCCAAGGGGGTCTTAAAGGCAGGTCGCCCCCCACTCATAATCATATGCACAAAAAGACCTGCCTCGTACACCTATCTTAGTTTTAAGCTCAGAGAGCTGTGGTAAATAAAATAAATATTACCGGACTGAATTTCATACGGAATCTTAAAATAAAGTAAATAGCTCAAAATAACAAGAGGCAGAATCCGTGGTATAAGAGGTTTTCTAATGGGCTTTATTCCATTCAAAATGGCCGACTCGAGTCGCGGTCCTCAGGTTCCGTCACCACGAGGGTTCAGGAAGTGAAGTACAATAATTTATTAACAGACATGTATTTTTATAATAAGTACATTACAATGAAACGAATGTAGAAGGCGTAACATTTGATAAGAAAAGTGACAAAACAGTGACATAATCGAAACTAGGCGTAATAAGGAATAAAAGAAACATGATTGGTTAGAATTATCAGACATAGGTGGATCTATAAGATAATACTTGGCATAGATGCGCGCGCGGCAGCATGACGTGTAATTGACGTGCAACTAGGGGGTGAAGGGGACTTGACATTTAGCTCTACATGTGGAGACGAGAAGTCTGGGGTCAAGTCATCCTAATCCCAAATCATATCTAACATCCTATGTTTAAAGAACTGTGTTATCCACAAGGGAAGAGACTCTCGGACAGAATCTATTCTATACTGACTGTGTACGTGTACAAGCGTCTAAGTGTCTATATGAGATGCGAGGGATAGAAAACTTTCCATGGCAACAGGGCTATGAATCACTTGCAGGAGGACGGAAAGGCTGAGTCCCTTGCTTGTGAGCTAAAGGAAATGTTTACCTAAATCACTGGACAGGAATGCATCGGCTGGAGAGCAAAATAGATAATTCGAAGGTGAAATACAACTTCTTGGCAGACAGGCGAAAACTGGCCGAGGCAGGCACCGTTAGCTGCACAGGGAGTAGGACAAAGTTCATGGATACAGATGCGAGCTCAAGCTGAAGCTGTCAGAGACAGAGAGCAGGAAAAGGCTTTGAGGACAGAATCGGGCCTACTCGCCTGAACTGTAAAAATGGAGTAACTTAGCCATATAAAGTCGGTGGCCTTTTATACTTAGGAATCGAATATCCAGCCCATTGATGGCGGATCTGACAGAGAACATGTTGGCGGTAGACACACATATGTTTGCGTCTTAGAAACTGGAACTGGAGGGAACATACATGTACTTGTAACATGCATGTAGAACCGTTGGGGTCCAAGATAGGGGACATAACTGATCAGGAAAATCCACATTTCCACATTCCCTCCTTGTCCCCTTCTTGCCCTTCACGAGACATCAATCTTCATCATTCCTTCGATTTGCTCATGGAGCATCATTTCTTCTTCCTTCCGGCATTTTGAACGAGAACTGTGATATGGAATGCATGATGTGGCACACAGACCACAAATCGCTGGTCCACATTGTAGGCATAAACAACAACTGAAGAGCATAAGAAGGCCAATACCTAGGAAGGATAGAACTCTCCATCCCCAGGCTGATATCACACTCCAAAACCACCCAGACCACGTCCAAGTGCCTGGATTCTCGTGTATCTGGCTTACAATCTTATGAAGGCGTGTTATAGCTTTATATACAGATGGCGAATTTTCTGGTATGAATATGCAGCAGCTGGATCCGATGACCCTGCAAGCTCCGCCCCTATCGGCCAGGATGACGTCAAGGACAAGACGATTCTGGAGAACAACAATTCTCATCACTGATTGTTCCTCTGTCAGATTGCCTAGGGCGGCTATAGTCTCGTTTACTACAGCTTCAAGAGTCTTGGTGAGTCTGCGTATCAGCTTACTATTTGATATTGTACCTATATAGGGAAAGATACCTTTATTGAAATCTACATACTTGTCCCATGCTGTCTCAGTATAATCGACAACTGGGAGATCTCTTTGCTCTCTATTGTGTACTAAATGAACATTTCGATAATAATCAGGGGGAGCTAGGAAAACAGGTGGCAAAAGGAATGCTATGTAACAAGTACCATCCCAATCTAGAGGCAGACGCATATATGCCGTCTGACCACATATGAAGTAAGAATGGCGAGAAGCTCTGAATGAAGATTTACCTTGATCACTATATTCTACTGTAGTAACGCATTTACTATGGCCCATATGTATGGAACCAACTTTTCTTACACATAATTCACCCTTTACTGGAAATACTGACATAGTGGGCAGAATTAGTTCAACTTCGGATTTGACATTCAGAATCATAAGATTAGGCGTAAAATTACCTAATTTATACACTTCATTTTCTAAATCAGTTCCTGTTCTACTGGGGTGACCCTCCTTATTAGGGTGACAGACTTTGAATAAAACTAGATTCAGATTTCCCCATATCCAATGTTGTTGATAAACTACTGTGTCTGGGTCTATGGAATTTAATAAACTAAACCATGCTCCACAGGAGCCATTGTGTGTGAACGGATGTGGAAAGAAAGGCAGAACTCCTTTGTTATTCTGATAGGGAGGAAGTCGGCCACACACCCAACAATTGGTCGCATTACTAGTCTGATGGGAATGATGTAACATACTAATGAAGGTGTTATTGCGCAGCGCAAGTCTATAAGATAATTCATGTGGCGGTAGGTCACTAAAAGAATGTTCATCAGTTATATTGAAAACACGTTTAGAAACAGGATAATACATATGCAACAATATACTTGCAGTAACTATTAAAAAACTCAAGGAAGACAAAATTAATAAAGTCACAATACAGTGGTTACGCAGTAATTTACAATAAGCATGTCGTTTCATTATGATTCTGGACTCTACGTGATTCAGACCTAAGGGGTACATGTCGGGACAGATTCAACCGCTTCACCTTGGAGAGGACTTAAACAATCAAATCGTCCGACAGTTTAGATCTGGACCTGAGTTTCTGTTTATAGAGTTCGGTGCTACTGGCCTCAGCCAAAGGTAGCTTTGAGTCAATGGGGGAAGACACACGGGCAGTACTGTCTGTGTCAGGAGGAAGTCCATGAAATTTTTTGACGTGACTCGAATGAATCCACCCTTTTCGTCCCTCGATCTTCACGGCTGTTCTTGTGGTCAACAGGACCAACTTGGGTGCTTTCCACCTGGGCTCCAATTGACTTTTCCTGTCGAAGTTTCTCACAAAGACAAGATTACCCGGAACAACGTCATGGGGTTTCGCCTCAGTGTTGTCGGGAAAAGCTGCAGCTACCTGTGAACGAGAAGATTGTAGTGCAGACATCAAGGAAGCCAAGTAATCTGTCAGCATATTACAGTCAACATCAGTTATTTTACGTGGTATAGGCGTCCCCCACATATTCGGTGGTCTACCAAAGATCACCTCATACGGGGATAGCCCTGTTCTAGAGTGTGCTACCATTCTCATGTAAAAGAGTGCAACTGGTAATGCTACTATCCAGTCGACACCTTTCTCTCTACATATTTTGGACAGTCTGATTTTCAGTGTCTGGTTATGTCTTTCTACGAGACCTGCTGCCTCGGGGTGTCGGACACAGTGGAATTTCCACTGATATCCCAACAAGAGTGAGACATGTTTCATTAATTCGGATGAGAAAGGCTGACCATTATCTGAATATACAACACGTGGTAAACCGTACCGTGGGAAGAATTCTCGAACTAGCTGTTTGGCAGTAGTCGGGGCAGTGTAATCTGATACGGGATACGCCTCTGTCCAACGGGAGAGAGCGCAGACAACTACGAGGACATATTTGAATCCTCGACAACGTTCCATCTGAATATAATCCATCTGGAGGACTTCAAAAGGATGGTCAGGAGGCTGAAATCCACCCTGCTCTACGGGAACACTCTTTCCTGGATTAAACTGACAACATATCATACAGGTACGAACTTTTTGTTTAGCTGCTGCTCGTAAATGTTTGTTGAACCAAATGTGCTGAATGCTGTCTAGCATAGCCTTCTCTCCTAAATGTGCTGGACTGTGAACTGTAGCTATAATGGCTTGAACCATGGAATCAGGGAGAAACCATACAGATTTCTCCTTCGTCATCCATCCTTGATCTGTCTGGATCCCTCCTAGTTCAGTCCACTTCTTTATTTCTTCTGCTGTGGCATGTGTCTGTATGTCAATTACGTCAAGTGCGGGATCCTTAATCGTCATACACTGTGTTGGGGTCTGAACTATTGGCTTTGTCATGTCTAATGTGCGATTCTGAGCAGTCTGTTTAGCTGTTCTGTCAGCTAAATCATTTCCTTGAGAAATGGTATCAGTAACCTTCGTGTGTGCTTTACATTTCATAATCGATATAGCAGTGGGTAGATGTATTGCGTCTAACAAAGCATGAATGAGGGGCCCGTGCTGAATGTGGGCACCATGGGACGTTAGATAACCTCTCTCTCGCCACAGCACGCCGAAGTCGTGTACAACTCCGAATGCATAACGTGAGTCAGTGTATACATTAACTTTCTTATTTGTGGCTTGAATACAGGCTTGCGTTAGAGCAATAAGTTCTGCTGCTTGGGCTGACAGAATATCTATACAATGTGTCTCAATAACTTCAGTGTCTGTTGTGACTGCATACGCGGCCACTAAATCTCCTGTACTTGCTCTCATGCATGATCCGTCTACATACAACGTCAGGTCTGGATCTAACAATGGAACGTCTGTCAAGTCTTGTCTAGGTTTCGTCTTTATTTCAATGATTTCAACACAATCATGAGCTAGTGGGTCTGTTCCAATTACAGGTAATAGTGTAGCAGGATTCAATGTATTACACCGTCGGATCTCTATGTGTGGTTGAAACAATGTCAGTTCATAACCGGTAAGTCTTGCTATGGTCAAGTGTTGTGTTTGTGTTCGGTTCACAAGAACCTCTACTGCATGTGGTACTTGAACTGTCAATGGGTGTCCTAATACTATGGCATCGCTTTGTCTGATTGCTAAAGCTGTCGCTGCCACTGATTTCAGGCATGCAGGCAAAGCCTGAGCTACGGGATCTAATGTACTGGAAAAATAAGCACATGGCTTGCGTGATCCTGCTTGATCCTGAGTGAGTACTGACAAGGCAGTACCTTCGCGTTCTGTAACAAAGAGTGTAAAAGGTTTGCTATAACATGGTGTTGCTAAAACAGGTGCTTGACATAAGGCTTCCTTTAGGCTTTCAAAAGCTTGTGTATGTTCCTGAGTCCAAGGGAGAACAGTCGATGTGGCTGCCTCCTGTGTGGTTAACTGAATGAGTGGTTTTGCTAGAAATGCGTACTGAGGGATCCACTGCCTACAATATGAAGTGAGGCCTATGAAAGCCCGCACTTCCTTTTGTGTCTGGGGTATTGACATGTTAGCAATTAACTGGATGCGATCTGGTGTAAGCTGCCTTCCCTCCTTGGACAGCGAGTGACCAAGATAAATAACTCGCTGAACACAGAATTGCAGCTTAGAAGGGGACACCTTGTGCCCCTTGTCGGCTAGGAAATGTAAAACTGTCAGAGAAGCTTTTTCACATTCTGGCTCGCTTCTCGCGGTGATCAGCAGATCATCGACATATTGAAGCAGTGCAGTATTGACTGGCATGTGGATACTGTCAAGTTCTCGTTTCAGTGCTTGGCTGTAGATGCTGGGGCTTTCTGTAAATCCTTGAGGAGCGCGTGAGAATTTAAAGCTGCGCCCATTTAAACTGAATCCGAACAAGTATTGGCTTTCCGGGTCTATTGGGACGCTGAAAAAGGCATTCTTGAGATCAATTACGGTAAAAAATGTTGCTTCGGAATCAATTGCTGTCAACAATGATGATATATCAGGGACCACAGGGAATTGTGGTACAATACACTTGTTTAGTTCACGCAAATCAATAACCAATCGGTACACTGGTGGAGCAGTAGGATCAGTTCGTTTAAGAATCGGAATTATCGGTGAATTACATACATTGGAGTCTGTTTCTACAACTACTCCCTGGGCAATTAGCTCATCAATGATTTTCAACAAAGCCACTACAGCATCATGCGGTAACTTGTATTGTCGCATTCGTGGTAGTACCACTCCTGCTTTCAATGTAACTCGATAGGGTGTAATGTTCATGCAGCCAACATCCGTAGGGCCTTGTGCCCATAGATGTACTGGTAAAATCTGTAGTCGGGGATCCATGTCTCTAGACACATAGTGACCTTTAAAATCACGCAAAAACAACCTTACTCCTTCCGGAGAACAACATATTATGGCTCCTAGTGCTTTCAGAGTTTTAATTCCTAACAGATTTTCTGGGCATGATTTAGTAAGCAATAAATCTGTAGTTCGTGTCAAAGGTCCTATCGTAAGTGGTAGAGGCTGTGATACTTCATTAACAATAGGTTTTCCCGAAAAACCAAGGGAAACATTTTGAGAGCCTGAGAGGGGTGCCCCTGGAACTTCACTACGTTTTATGGTTGTTCGACTTGCCCCTGTATCGAGTAAGAATTTTCTATCTTGACCTAATAATTCACTATGTACATAAGGTCCTTCTTGATCTACCGGAATCTCGATAAGCGGTAAGTCAACTTCCCTCTCTAGGCTGGTTCATGCGTAACGCTGATACTCAGGGTATTCATACTGTGCAGTCTGATACATTTGTTGTGTTGTGGTTTGTGTGGCAGTAGCAGGCAACGGTGGTGCAGCTGGCACAAACTGTATGGGTTGCTGTGAGGCTGGCATAGACTGTTGCTGAACTGGCACGGACTGTCCATGCTGCATAGCTCCTTGTTCATTCTGATCTTGTCTAACTAATCGTGGTCTCTCTTTTGCAATACCTGTAGCTATATTACGTTTCAAGACTTGACAATCATGTACATAATGGCCTAGTTGTTTACAGTAATTGCATGTTCCTTTTACAGGAACTGCAGAATCACCAGAATGTGTCACACCCTTTTTGTGACCATCTGCTGGTACTGTCTGAGAAACTAGCATTTTCATTTTTGTATCCTTCATGCGTCTATGCTCGTGTTCTTGTTCATCCCTAATTCTATTGTGATGATACTGTAACATTTGTAGCATTTGCGACGGAGTGTTACTTTGCCAGGTACTCTCGAATTTCAATATTCTATTCTTCACTGGAGGTAATGCATTTTCCACTAATTTTGTCACAAATAAATGTGGATATGAGTCACTACTTGCTTTTATACCACTATTTATACCAAAACATTTTTCAAATCGAGCATAATAATCGCTTGTGTCTTCATCTTGCTTTTGTTTACAGGCTGTGATTGCACCCCAATCTTCCTTTTTTGTAGTTAATAAACGTGGCAATACCTGTACTAGTAAACCTGGTAATAGTTTAACTTTATCCCCGAGCCCCGAACCTGCAGCTCGGCCCCTTTCTTCCTCTGCTAATGCTGTCCAGTCTATCTTTTGGTCTCCCACTTCCCACTCTTTTTCTTTCAGTTTTTCATATATGCCAGCAGGCAAAAGCACCTTTAATATCGTCATAATATCAGGAAAGGTGTACTCTCCCATCAGTAACATGTCTTTAATTTCTCGGTGGAAACCCGCTGGGTCTTTGTCATGACTAGGTACTACTTTCTTCATTTCTAATAATTCCATTTTTGATATGGGTGTGTAAACAAATACACGGTGAAACTCATTGTCTTCGCCTTTTATTGGGTGCACTTCTCGTAGGGGATTTTGTCTATCCATATAGTACGGCACTCTTTCTCTGTGGGGCAGCGAGAGAGAATCCGGACTTACAAAAAGGACATACTGCTTACGTGACACTAATATCTCTTTAATTAGCTTATTACTAGAACCTCTCCATCTGTTCGTGAGTAGTTCCGTTAATATATCAGGTAAAGGACCAGGGTCAGCATGTTGGCTCTTATATAATATGAGGAGTTGCTGAATCATATATATTCCAGCTAAACGTTGTTCATCTGTACTGAGGTTGAGAAACGTGTGTGCTACGGTCTCATCACCGTATTTTTCAGGACTGTCAATCCAGTGAACGGCTGATCTGGCTAATTCTTGCTCATCCATGGAATCGAGGAGGTGGTAACCTCTTCGTTCTCGTAGTATTTTATCTGCGGCTTGAAACAAATGTTCAGGAGATTTCAGATTTATTACAGGCGTCGGATACGTTCTGCTATTATTTGGACATACAGAGTGTATGGGATCAGAAAAACATCTAGTATTTTCACAAGATCTTCCTCTGCCTACATAGGCTATGGTCTCTGACTGTCTTGCGGAATTCCCTGATTCGGACACTTCATCTTGCTCAAACTCGTCTGTTCCCAATCTCTCTTCATGAATACGCTCTATTTCTTTACGTATTTTTCGGCACATGGCTATTATACAATTTTGCTTATCGTGTCTCCCTTCTGATATATTCTGACTCCATCTTGTAAGAATAAGCATTGCATTCGGGTCTACCCCCGGACGATCTTGATTTCTGATTACACAGTTTATGAGGAAACGTAACAGTTCCCCCTGTATCTCTACTTTCTGGAATTCCATAGCTCTGTTAATACATCCTGGATCTCGTCCTGTTTGAACAAAATGATATATGTTATCTAGATGCGTAGTCATCCCTGGTAACCTTGCTAAATACTCTGCGGCTCGCCTGATACGTAATGATGCCAGGACCATTTCGTCCTCTTTACCAACCACGGGGTCATATCTACAATTTACAAGGAGTTCCTTAAGCGTACGCTCATTTACGAATTTTGGTGTACGTGAATGTGTTGACTCTTGAAAGACAAGTTTATTTATTCTAGGTGGTGTGAAAGTACTGCTAGCACCTCCCGTGGCCCCATCTGGGGCGTCGGGTGTGAATGGATTCGTTGAACGTGACACAGCAACTATGGGTGTCGATACCTCTGTAGAGTCGACTGCGGAGACAGATGCGGAAACAGATGTGCTTGCCGAAGCTTGCGTCGGGACTTGCTGTTGCACGGGGACAGATACCTGATCCTGACGTTGAACCCCTCCGCCAGACGGTCTATGTGGTGTGGCGTTAGCATACTCGGGAGCTGCATCGTCTAGATATGAGGAAAGAAAAACATCTTCTGCGGTTCTGGGATGCCCCTTTGGATGTACCTTAATTGGAAATAATGGGGGTGGCAAGTCTTTTGGCACCTCCGTAACAGCCTTAGGTAGTCCTTCGGCTAGAAGGGGATACATACCATTCATAAGAGCATTTCTTTGTCTATTCACTTGTTCTGATTTCACTCGGATACCTTCCTCAATTAATAGATTTTCTTGAACTTTATTTGAACTTTCTTTACTCCTCTCTTCTTGTCTACGTGCTTTTTCTGTTCGTCTATGAGATTCTTTACGCCATAACTCAACAGCGTCTTTCTGTGACTGTCTGACCTTTCTTTTCCATAACTCTTCCTCCACTTTCATGATGCACTCTGCATCCCAGGTTCCCGCTATGGGCCACCTCTGACTTTCCGGTAATCCTTTGGTATAATCTACCCATAGATCAAGAAACAATATGGCGTCTAAGCCATGTTTATGGTACATGAAATGTCCTGGAGTGTCTCTAGGAGGAATAGGAACTGCTTCTTCAAGCACCCCTTTTCTGGTAGTAATCTGTCTTAACTTCGAGAAGAACGGCATATTGACAACTGATCTGATACTTACTCTTGAACTTACTTAATACGAGAAACACAATAATGAACAGTGAACAATGAACAATCATTCATACCACAATATGCAAGACATTTCTGAATACTTTAAACATTAAACATTAAACATTATAATGATCGACAATGATGACAGTCTGCCTAACTAATCACCATGCTGAATTCTTGACAATAACTGAATACTTCGGAATACTTGATATACTGCTAAACAGTACATATACACTGCTAAACAGTGCAGACCGGATTTGTGTACCCAAATCCGTCTTGACCGGCACAACCTATGTGCGCGTCAACACGCCTCCCCGGCGATGGTACTCACCGAGTAGCTCCTTGAAACGGAAGGCCTCAGAGAATGGACAGGACTCGATAACTGCGGACATCGGACCCTCTGGACGTCGGGATTTCGGAAAACCTGGTGGGCCTCTGTATACCTCGGATCTTGCTCTCTCAGCTAGGCTCTGGTCGGGATACTTCGCACTTCTCACCGCCTCGTCTGGGTTGATCGCAGCCTCAGTCGCCCCCGCTTGACCGGAGGGAGCTTACAGGAAATCCTGCTGGTACGCGTTTATGGTCCGTCCAGCTGTGGCAGGAGACCGGGCCTGCAACGCACCGCCGGCGCGTGAGATGAGAAAGTGTCCCTGTTCGGGCGCCATTATGTGGTAAATAAAATAAATATTACCGGACTGAATTTCATACGGAATCTTAAAATAAAGTAAATAGCTCAAAATAACAAGAGGCAGAATCCGTGGTATAAGAGGTTTTCTAATGGGCTTTATTCCATTCAAAATGGCCGACTCGAGTCGCGGTCCTCAGGTTCCGTCACCACGAGGGTTCAGGAAGTGAAGTACAATAATTTATTAACAGACATGTATTTTTATAATAAGTACATTACAATGAAACGAATGTAGAAGGCGTAACATTTGATAAGAAAAGTGACAAAACAGTGACATAATCGAAACTAGGCGTAATAAGGAATAAAAGAAACATGATTGGTTAGAATTATCAGACATAGGTGGATCTATAAGATAATACTTGGCATAGATGCGCGCGCGGCAGCATGACGTGTAATTGACGTGCAACTAGGGGGTGAAGGGGACTTGACATTTAGCTCTACATGTGGAGACGAGAAGTCTGGGGTCAAGTCATCCTAATCCCAAATCATATCTAACATCCTATGTTTAAAGAACTGTGTTATCCACAAGGGAAGAGACTCTCGGACAGAATCTATTCTATACTGACTGTGTACGTGTACAAGCGTCTAAGTGTCTATATGAGATGCGAGGGATAGAAAACTTTCCATGGCAACAGGGCTATGAATCACTTGCAGGAGGACGGAAAGGCTGAGTCCCTTGCTTGTGAGCTAAAGGAAATGTTTACCTAAATCACTGGACAGGAATGCATCGGCTGGAGAGCAAAATAGATAATTCGAAGGTGAAATACAACTTCTTGGCAGACAGGCGAAAACTGGCCGAGGCAGGCACCGTTAGCTGCACAGGGAGTAGGACAAAGTTCATGGATACAGATGCGAGCTCAAGCTGAAGCTGTCAGAGACAGAGAGCAGGAAAAGGCTTTGAGGACAGAATCGGGCCTACTCGCCTGAACTGTAAAAATGGAGTAACTTAGCCATATAAAGTCGGTGGCCTTTTATACTTAGGAATCGAATATCCAGCCCATTGATGGCGGATCTGACAGAGAACATGTTGGCGGTAGACACACATATGTTTGCGTCTTAGAAACTGGAACTGGAGGGAACATACATGTACTTGTAACATGCATGTAGAACCGTTGGGGTCCAAGATAGGGGACATAACTGATCAGGAAAATCCACATTTCCACAGAGCAATCGATACTTTCTACTCAACGTGCTGGCTATTGTACAATTTGTTGCCTATTAGCCGTTATTGCTAAAGATCAGTTGCTACGGAGTACTAATGTCTCGGGCTATAAAAATGCCTGAAAACTAGGTGAATTTGACAAAAAGTTCCCCTAGAAACCTATGAAACCCCCCACCACTATGTGTGAGGAGAAAAAGGAAAGGCAGGGAAAGGAGAAAACAACAGTCTCACAGTCAACAACACCATCAAAGATTGATGTCCGTTCCAACGCCTCAAAGAAAAGATGTGCAGAAAAAATGAGGATGGTAGTGCCTCACGGACGTAACCCCCACGAGGTGTAAGCGGACAGGTACTCGTCCATTACCTCACCTTCTCATCATCGGCAACCACCATCCAAAGTGAAAAATGAAAAGTGACATAACAGGTCTAGCATCTATTCTAATACCTATTGTGAAATGAACTAATAATCTAAACTGTGTCTGTGTACAGGAAAAGAAGGAAAGAAAGGGGTGTCGACCCTAAGACTAGGGAGAATGAGTCTGATCAGGACCCTAAGTGTTCCCAGTTAAAACCGGGCAGACCCACACTAGCTAAATGAGACTTTTTATTCAATGCTGTGTGGCTGTCCCCTAAAAACCGACATGTTTCGTTGCCTGTATGGATTGGCGGCAACTTCTTCAGGGCTAGGGTCGACTAGCCTCTCTGCTTTACTTGTGCTGACCAGTGTGATATCTGTCAGGACCTAGGGGAAACATAAAATAGACACGTACAGATTCAGCTGAACACCCCAATTGCTCACGTGCAGGGAAAACATACATTCAATCAGGCAGTGAACATAATGCCTGCATCATTTCAACCAGACATATTTACCGTAAGGGTTGCTCACTTACAGCATACCTAACCCCACGAAACTCGAGGGTCTGTGCTACCTCAGATGCTTCTGAGTTGCTTGCCCGCAACCTGCGGATTCATATATCTAAAATGCACAAGAAGGCAGAGAATTAGCACCTTACGTATCAATATTGCGCAAGATATACACGTATGTTTAATACCATCTGTATTGTAATGGCCGGCTACTCAAGGTCCTCTCTGTACCCCGTCTAACTGCCTTACTCGTGGCATTTGTTGCCAGGTGCCTGATCTCATATGTGGCTGACCCCATAAATACTGCATTTCGCTCCCCAATGTATTCTTAATTCTACCTCTATATCTTCTTAGGTGTTATATCTGGGTATGTTTGGTATACACTCCGAGAGGGCTCTCCTATTACCCCACCCCATTGTCGAAAGTCGAGGACATAGGATATGTTACATGACCTCTATCAGGGACTCCGAGTATCTATCTTTACCTTTCTTTGTGTACCAGTCCACCGCCCGTAGCCCACTCTGGATCTCACCTCATCAGTGTCACGTTTCGAGTTCTGTCAAACCTCCATCGCGGGCTCTGTGTCCCGTGCCTGTTTAAATACTCCGCGCACGTTGATTATACTCCTGCGCGGCCCTGGTTGGAAAGCTGTCGCGGCCATGTTGTCTAAACCTGACTTAGATCCCGTATTGGAGGTAGCCTACGTGATGTCATGGGCATGCGCAGACGCGCAATGAAGGCAGTGGCGGCCATCTTATGTATCCCGGGACAAGTATACCCGTACTTCAGGATACAAGTGGGGCATAGTAATACTTACATTACTCTACTCGATTGCCTTCGTAAGTAGAAGGTATAGTGACGATAGTATATACACTATGCTAGTTCACATACTGTGTTACCTATGCCATCACACCCCATGAATGGTCCTGTGAGATGTACTCGGATTACTACATCAGGGGTCCAAGAGTTACCCTCTCCGACCTACCACTGTGTGTATACTTAATTATCTAGACCCTGAGATTCATGGATACGGTTACAGTGTGATGCAAATATTAATTTGTAACCTGATTCCATTCTATACAGTCATTAAGGCCCTGTCGGTCTACTCCCTCCTGGTAGATCCATCTTGCCTCCTTCGTTGTTAGTCTGGCATTGATGTTATAGCTGTCACCCCAGACCCGTTCCAGTACTACCCAACGTAATTCGCGAGGCCCATGTCTTGCCGTCATAAAGTGCTGGACCAACTTTGTGGTTAATTTACCCATCCGGATAGTGCTCAGGTGTTCTTGTACACGGACCTTCACTTTTCGCGTGGTCAATCCAATATAGTGAAGGCCGCATGGACATGTCAGTCTGTATATAACGTTGTTAGTGTTACAGTTACTGAACGCATTCAAATACCAGCACTTGCCATTTGCCAAAATGACGCTCTTAGTTGGGGTAGTTAGTTCGCAAACATTACAGCCGCCGCATTGATGATGTCCCGATGGAATTCCTGTGGACTTAACCTCACACTTGGGTCGTGAGTGCACCAGGCGATCGCGTAAGCTAGTAGAGCGCTTAAAGGCAAATCGGGGTTGAGGCATGGTCACGGTCGGGGTATGGAGTAATGGCCAGTGTTTCCTGATCACTTGTCTAATTTGGGTTGATAAAGGGCCAAATGTGGTGACTACAGGGTTACATTCGCCTGAGGTTTTAGGTGTTCTCTCCAGGAGGGCCGCTCGTGGGGTATTAAGGGCACGTTTTTTAGCCTGCTTAATGACCCTAGTAGGATAAGCTCGGGCCTCCAGTTTACATGATAGTGTTTCTGCTTGTTGTACAAAGTCCTCGATGTTAGAACAGTTCCTGCGGTAACGCAGGAATTGACCCACCGGCAGGTTGTCCCTCAGAGCCCTAGGATGGAAAGACCTGTAGTGAAGGAGGGAGTTCTTGTCGATGGGTTTCTGATGGACATTGGTGACCAACTTACGGTTCACTGCAGTGATGTCGAGATCCAGATATGTTGCTGTGGTATTGCTAATCGTCCAGGTAAATCTTAGGCACTCATCGAGGCCATTAAGCCACTGAAGAAACCTGTTCAGATATGCAGCCGAGCCGGTCCATATACAAAGCACATCATCGATGTATCTCTTCCAGAGGGCAATGTTCCTCTGGAAGGGATTAGTGCAATTTGAAATATAGTTGGTCTCGAATTGGCCCACGTAGATACAAGCCAAGCTGGGGGCAAATGTAGCCCCCATCGATGTACCGGACACTTGTAAATAAAGCTGGTCCTTATAAGCAAAACATTTTTTTGTTAAGGCCAATTCAATGCATTGGAGGACAAAGCTTTGGGGGACATCGTAAAACCATTCGCATGCCCCCAGGGCATGTGCTGCTGCCACCAGCGTTGCTTCCTGGGGGATGCTGGTGTATAACGATTCGATGTCAATTGTAACCAACAGTTGATGTTGGGGGTCAAACACAGTGTCATTCAGGATCTACAAGATTTCACTCCGGCACTTTTCCGGCCATGCTGCGTCAAATCCCTGCGCCTGCTTGAAGCAGGCGTAAGGATTGGCGCAGCATTGTACCGATAGGGCACCCCCGAGCCTTGCTGGAGCTGCGTCGCGCTTGCGACGCAACTCCAGCAATGCGCCGCCCTTCCGCCATCAGATGCGTCACGCATCTGTTTATCCTTGCGCCACGATGCGCTGCATTGTAAATGTGGCGCATCTATTGTGGCGCAAGGGTAAACTTGCGTGACGCATCTTCCCTGGTGCATCCATGCTGATTTGCAGGGATGCGCCAGGGAACATAAATCTGCCCCCAGGTCTGTAAGAAGGGTGATGTCAGTCACCAGCATAGCAGCAGGATTCCTGTTTGCACCTCTGCAGGAGAGAGCTCGAAGCATGAGGTCTGTACATTTACAATGTAAAATAGACCTAGTTGGACAACGAAGGCCATTTACATAATTTGTGTTTACTTTTCTCAATTCGCTCCCGTGTGTGTAATAATCATATTTCCATTTGCAAGCCAGGTAACAGCCTTTAATAATTTTACCATCTTGCTGGGGTGAGGGTAGAGATAACATTCGGTTTCTACACAGGAGATGACCATTTTTAGGTCGAGCATTCGAGACCTCTTGTATATACTTTAGTATATACTTATATGTGTGTGTATGTACTTTGTGGGCTCTGAAGATCAGCCTTAGGACTTGTCTGCTTCCACTTAGAGACTTTTTTTCTGTTCAACTACCTCTGTTTAACTGTCTTGATAGAAAATGACCAATAGAGGTCAGTAAAATACTAGAATTGCTTTCTGCTTGGTCAACTGCCTCTATTTAACTGTCTTGATAGAAAGTGACCAGCAGAGGTCAGTAAAATACCAGAATCCCTTTAGCATTCTCTAGATTCCAATCTATAGAAATTATCTTCAACGAACACCGGTGGACAATAATATATTTTTTAAATCTTGGATTTTCAGTGATATGACCACCGAAGGCACTGATTTTATATTAAAAACAGAGCTTAGGACTATACCATTTCCAGCTGAAAGTCAATATTTCTCTTCATGTGTTCCCATACCTGGTGTGTCAGGCAGTTTGGTGCTTACAGTCCCTCCATCTTAAAGAACGGTAGATGTTTCAGCACCCAGGCTAATGTGCTGCATAGCTAAATACATATAAGGTCCCAAAGGCGAGACCGATTGCATTGCAAATGCTTGTTTAAGGTCTGGTTACAGGCTGCATGCCAGACCTCATCACATCAGCAAGCATGAATACACTGAGTCTGATTCGCAAAGGTTTTACAATGAGTATGTTTAACTCATTGTGTAGTACTCTTGGCATCTCGTGGAATACAGAAGCAAGCGAGTAGTACTATAAATACAAGCGTAAGTCACAACAACATTTTTGCAAATCAGACCCATGAAGTGGAAATTGCGACAGATCCCTACAGCCAATGGCATGTCTGGGTCAGCCCACTTAAACCATTACTTGTTTTACAAATTTTTCATATGTCAAACAGGAAATAGGAGCATTGTGTGGTTTTAAATTTGGCATTGATGATTGGAAATGGAGATAATCAAAGATCCCTGTAGTGAATAAAGGTAGATCTGGTCCAAATAGTTTCCATGTGTGTTTATTCAAGATTGATGTTACAGCGTAGAGCCCCACCAGGAGCAGCCTTCCTCCAACTGATCTCCTCACTCATCCAACATTCCACTGCCACCTCTCACACCAACATTCATCAACCCAATCACACTGGCTATAACACATCTCCCTTTCTTTATACAAATGACAATGAAACTCCAAAAGAATCACAATATAAATGGTGCATGCAAAAGATGACAAAATAATTATTACAGGCATTACAGGGGCATCAGAACAAATGCAATATCATACATGTACTAATGCAAAAATACATGTATGAAAGATAACAATGAATACATTTTTAGAAGAAGTAAACACACCACACAATCCAGCAATTCTGTCATACAGAAGCCAAAGTACATACACCACTTCTCCCTTTCCACCATGCAGAATAACAAATCACACGCTCCCTTCAAACCAAACAAGAAAACACACACACTACCACACCACAAAGCTCTAACTGAACCCCAATACCAAAACAAGCTGGCTGGCCAGGCCACCAAGAAAGAGGTAGAAAGAGTACCGACTGAAAGGCATGGTATGAGACCATTCTAACAAGGACATGGAAGCCGTGGAAGATCATTCCACAGAGAACTAACAGCATGAAAATAACCCTTACCCGTAGTAAGGGTAGTATGTGTGGAACACAACTCCACACACAACCTATGGCATAAAATGATTGCCCTCCATCCAAAACCCGAAGTTAGACAAAATGTAGTGAATAAAAGTAGATCTGGTCCAAGTAGTGTCTATGTAAGTTTATTTAAGACTGATATTAGAGCATAGAGACCCACCAGGAGCAGCTTTCCTGCTGCACAGCCCATCCTCTAACTGACATCCTCACTCATCCAACATTCCACTGCCACCTCTCACACCAACCTTCCATCCACCCAATCACACTGGCTGAGCAACAGGTATAACAATCCCATATACAGGGGGGTGAGGCTTTGCGCGTGGAGACGATGGCAACTTTCCTTTGAGCTCCGTTAAGCCTCCGGTGTGTAGGCCAGCCCAGCTGATATAAAAACATCTACATGCGACGGAATGATTACTGACCACAATGAGGTTGCTGTAGGGACCCTAATCTCATCTGTGCGTGTTCCCTGAAACTAACTTTCTTGCAGCCTGTCTCACTCAAGATTGCAGCAACCTCCTTCCTCACATCATTAACAATGGTAATTGCTATGCGCTGTGATTGAAAGACTGAGGAGAAACACAAGCGCCTTACCTTCTGCCCTCGGGGCTCCTCGTCTCATGTTTTGACCCCCACAGTGCCTAGACACCATAACGGGTGAGTAGCTGTGCTCTACAAATAATGATTGATTGACTGGTGCTTTGCAGTGCCCACCATGTGTGGTAAGAGCGCTCCTCTTTTGTCTGCTTTGATCTACTGATACGGCCTGAAATTGTCACATAAGCACATGGCTATCTGCTATCCTGTGGACCTAGATGATACATCCGGACGGAGAGTCCTTGCCCCATTTTCTTACTGAATCAGCACCAATGAACTGCTCCATGGGCAATATATAGTGCTGTGCTTCTAATATCTGGAAATCCTGCTTACACTTGTTTACAGGCTCCACTAGCAAGATTTCTTTTCAAGATGCCTACTGCTCCGCACAAAATGGCAGTGGTCTCTGGGGCCCTATGTTAATTGCCATGATTACCTGCTCATTGTGGTGTCTTTTTGGCTGCACACACCTATGCAAACTATAGCACATGAGGATAGCAGTATAGGATCAACACTCAGCACAGGAGGCTCTGAGGTCCAAGTGCATATGTCACGGTTGACGATGCTAAGGCACCCTAACTTTATCTCTGGCTTGCTCCTGCTCAGCGGCTCCACACTTCCATGCCTGTTGCCTCTGCACATCTCTGCTACATACAGCAAACTCTGCCCCTTCACGTATAGGACACATGGTATTTCAGAGACTTGAGGACTGGTGGTTGGCCCTAGTACTGTTTGGGTGTGTTTCTTTGTGGCACTGAGTTTGTCAATATGCAGAATGAACCAATGTAAAGCCTCCATTCTATAACATTTTATAACATCTCAGTTGAGGTCTCCAGAGGACCACAGCATGATGTCTTGTCAAGAAGCAGCTTCTTGGCAAGTTTCTCAAGGAGAGCAGATGCCAATGTCTTACCTCACCTGTTCCTTTTGTGTGTGGTATTAGTGCAACATCTGATGCTCACTTGTGGATACTACTCTGATTGTCTGCTATTAAGGATCAAAATCCCCAGTGTTCGCTTTCTTCAGTGAGTTGTGTTTCTTGCTTCCATCTGTTTATGATCCTAGCTCATCTTCGACTATACATTTTTAATTGCCTGTGTATCAGAGTGAACTAATTATTGTCTAATTTTCATCATTCAAGGGCCTATGTCAATCAAGGGCCTATCTACCATCAAAGGCCTATCTACAGTCAAGCGGCTATCTCAAGTCTTGCTCTAGCCTATAGGTACTTAACCTAATTGTGCCCTCACAGGATAGTGCCACGATATGTCTAACTTTAGAAATGGAAACATGAAGAAAAGGGATGACAAAGCCAACTTGGAATGTTCCAAACAATCATCTACTATCCCTGAGTCACCGGTGAAAGGCACCCCGGACTCCTCCTCCACCCTAGAGACCATATTCCTTAAACTCAAATCTGAACATGATATTGCTGAGAGCACCAAGACAACCACTGACTTGATCCAGGTTGAGGTAGCTGGCATTAACAAACACCTCCATGATTTAAACATCAGTATTACTAATGCTGAGACAAGAATGCGTTCGGTGGAGGACTACTGTAATGAGCAAGCCAAACAGGTACATATCCTTGAGCTCTCTATCTCAGCTTTAAAAAGGGAGTTTATGGAACAGGAGGACCGGAACCGCAGGAGTAATCTCTGTATTTTTGGAGTACTGGAAAAGATTGAAAATTCTGCCAACTCGGTAGTCGAATTTCTTATGACTTGGATCCCTGAAATCCTTCTCCTTTGTTTAAGACATTGAGATCGAAAGAGCACACAGGGTCCGAACCTTTAGGCCAAAAACATGACATCTCGGAGACATCCGGCCTTTAAGCCACAACGTCATCAACAAACAGAACAAATTCTGCACATATGCGAAGGGTGCATTCAATTCAGGCCACACAACATCCATTACGCAGGACTTTGCTAGAGACACGGTTATTCACCGCAAAGGCTTTCTGAACCTAAGGAACTGTCTTATACACATGACGATTCCAATTTCATTCTCTGGTCCATCAAAATTTCATATCACATTTCAAGGCCAGACCAAAATTCTTTCAGAGCCATCTGACTTAGAAACTTCCCTGCACAACAACTCCGAACATCAGATGGACTCTGACTCACTTCCTGGCATTTCTTCAAAGCTCTACTCATCTGGCTCCTCCGGAGTCTGTTTGTATGATGATCTGGGGTGTTTGTTTAACATTACTTGTATGAATATGCATTACAGTATAATTGACTTATAATTGGACATCTACTTGTGCCTGTAAGTAATTTAGTTTGGTAAATGGTTGTCCTATGCCTCCCTTTGGCATATTCAGGCACACATTTGATGTCATAACTTTCCCAGCCGATACACTAGAGCATCCTTGTGCCTTTTTCTGTCATGCATTACGAGCTCCCAGGACGAGGAATACGTTTCTCCCATGATTATTGGCAGTAGAAAAGTTGCCTTATGGTTTTTACTAAGTGGAGAATTTGGCCTTAGGCCTCACACAGTTACCCTTACTATTTTTTCACATCAGTGAAGCCAAAATTATTCTTTGTCCTTGGAATAACAATAATTATCTCACCATTCCTTCATGATTGCAGGTCATTAAGCTCTAATCTAACCATTGCTATATGGTGCATCTATATGTTGGCTCTATAGAAAGTCATGTGTTCATAGCTAGGAAGGCTTGTTGTTACAGAATTTATTTGTGTGCTCCACATGTTCTTGCTTGTCTGCTTCTAGGCATTACTTTTATTATGGTCTAATATGGTGTACCTGGATCCAGAAGTGTTCCAAGTTGACTGGACTGATTCATTTAACTTTGGCATGAGCTGTCATGTTTATGCGCTTTTGCGTTTTTATTGTTGGATAAGTGCACTGTGCATCATTACATACGAGAATGTTTAGGTCGAGAGTCTAAGTTTATGACAATCTATCCCATGTAAGAGGATACTACATGTTGCTCCTCTCTCACCATTGTGGTTTCCCACATGTTCCCTTTATCTGGCCGGGCTGGCATGCTGGATTTAGCCGCTGCAACCGAGTCCCACTATGATCTTCCCCATGCACCATGTCTGCTACAGACAGCCCCTGGTGGGATGGGGCCCAACCCCAGATCTGAACTCCTAAGGAGCCGCTAAGGGCCCTCTAAGTCACTGGTTACTCTACCCTACAACTCTCCTTTTTTCCCTCTGAGTGAGCTTCCTGGCCCAAGAAAGAGTTATTCAACTTATTTCATAATGCCTTCTACATCCTTTATACATGGCGCCTATCTGATCAGCACGTAAAGAAATGTCCAAATGTCATCCCTAAATGTTATCTCCTTGAACACCAAAGGATTAAATCACGCCATTAAAAGAACCACATTTTTTTATTACTATAAAGATTTAACCGGTGATATAAATCAGACACCAAGAAAGTAAGATTAGTTTAAAAGAAGGTCTTCTAATGAGAAAAGGTTAGGTTTCTGATGTCACTTGTTCTGAGTCATGCAGGAAGAGAAATGGGGTACTTACCCTAATATACAAAAAATGGAAACAACCTGTAGTTGCCTCAGAACACGATATCAATGGCAGATGGCTACCTACTAGGCTGACTAATGCTTGTCATGATATTTACATTATGAACATATACACACCCAATGTAGACAATCTCTTATGCTGACGTACCCTCAATTAAAAAATAGCAGACATACCACAAGGCTCCGAAACTATAGTGAGTGGGGACTTCAACCTCCCTACGAATACCATTTTAGATCGTTACTCTGCTTTCAAAATTAGAACCCCTAAGGCAAACAAACAACCGCTCAGTCTTTGCTCTTCACACCGCCTCCTAGATGTGCGGAAACTACATCACCCTAAGGATAACAACTTTACTTTTTTCTCTCCCCCTCATTCTAGTTTCTCAAGTGTAGACTATCTACTTGTAGAAGCCTCACTCCTTAAGGTAACTACTGATGATAGGATCCACTCTATTCTTATCTCGGACCATGCTGCAACCTCCATGTCTATCAGGTTCTTGCCTGATACAAGTGGTAGCAACGTTTGGTTTTGAAATGCAGAAATCCTAGAAGATGAAAATGATATTGAGGATCTTCAGTTTGAAAAAGGTCACTTTTGTTAGGAGAAAATGAACATTCAGTTAAATCCCCTCTAATTTTGTGGGACGCATTTAAATGTGTCATCAGAGGTCATATTATAAAACATATGGCTGCTAAAAATAGTGAAAATAAGAGAACACCACGTAACTTAGAAACCGAATACAAAAAACAAAGAAGAGGCATTCAGACACTCTAATGACAAGTCCTTACTAGATTATATAAAAAATGTAAGCATACCTACAATATCATTAGCAAAAGTGCACATCTCAGTTTCATGCACACAAATCTAGACAACACCTGCTTCGTAAAAGCGCTGGGAAAATGCTTGCCACCACTTTTAAATTTAATAACTGCCAGAACCTGATAACGCAATCAATAAAGTGGGGGGGGTTAGAGGTTACAGCTAGGTTCACATTCCTAAGTCAGTTATGACCACAAACAGACGGGAATACTGGAATTAGAACCTAACTATGGGATTAAAAAGAGACTTCTGCTCATGTGGAGTAGAAAAGTCTACTGGTAAGAAAGATGAATTTCTTTCTAGAGTCCCCTCACTCACCAGGGTTTCCCCTTGGTGACAAAGGGGTCCTCTCAATCCGCTGCGGATTGTGGCGTGCTACGACTTGCGAAGTTACGTAGGAGCACTTATGTGAAATAAATGTGTAGTGCAGTGGAGTGGGAAAAATAGGTTTAAAATACCTAACTAGTGAGCGAATGTTTTATTCTTGCTCCTAGTTTCTATGTTTAAAAACAGGGGTGAATACTGGGGAAAAACAACATAACCATAATGAGTTAGGTGTCCCTAGTATTAGTCGACATGTTTTGAGCCTCCCCAAAGCTCTCTCAGGACCACACAGGGGCCAGCCCTGTGCATACCACTCCTAGGTGACCTATAAATCAGGTAAATAGAGAAATACAGTGTAAAAGTGAAATAAAAGTGCCACACCTAATGTGCGTGCACTATTGGTTAAATACATACGATTTACAGAATGGTACTTAGCATTTTTTAGAAGGCTCAAATGTGCACCGTAACTTAGAAACCGAATACAAAAGCAAAGAAGAGGCATTCAGACACTCTAATGATAAGTCCTTACTAGTTGAGATCAAAAAATGTAAGCAGACCTACAATACGATTAGCAAAAGTGCACATCTCAGTGTTCATGCACACAAATCTAGACAACACCTGCTTCATAAAAGAGCTGGGAAAGTGCTTGCCACCACATTTAAATTTAATAACTCCCACAACCAGATAACACACATAATCTCAAAAATATAACACTGAAGCGATACTTGAGGTCTTCAAAGACTTCTATGGCAAATCCTATACTCCAGAAATGCTAGGCGATAAATTAAAGAGCCTAGATTTTCTGAATTCCCTTTCCACTGCATCAGTCTATGATGCTGATAGAACTTGCCTGAATCAGCCAATAGATACAGAAGAAATTGTTAATGCTATAAGATCAATTTTGTCGGTAAGGCTTCTGGCACTGATGGTATTCCCATCTCTTTTTATAAAGATTTTACTCCAAAAATCATCAACCATCTAAAAAATACATTGGACCACTTTGTGCACCAAGGCAAAGTATTGGGAACAGCGTCCGAAGCCACAATAGTGGTTATTCCTAAAGAAGGGAAGGATCATTCAGATCCTAAATATTTCCATCCCATTTCTATTTTAAACAGTGAAGCAAACATTTTTGCTAAAATACTAGCCAATAAAGTAGAGAATTGCATACCCAAACTAATACATAACTCCCAAACTGCCTTTGTAAAGGGTCGCTTTGCCAGAGATAATATTCGTACATTCTGCCATATAATAGAAAAGTCCCGCCTTTCATCACTACCGACAGCAGCGATTGCACTTGATGCCGAAAAGGCATTCAATAAAGTGTCTTGGCCCTTTCTTCATGCAGTCCTTAAGTCCCATAACCTCGGGCAGTCATTCAGTAACATGGTTATGGCATTATATGCCAGTCCCAAAGCAAATATTAGGAAAATGGTTTTACCTACTCATACTTTGACATACACCAAGGTACAAGACGGAGGTGTCCCTTTTTTCTCTTGCTTTTCTTACTGTCTATTGACCCCTTACTTAATCTATTTAATGCTGCCCCTGAGATTAAAAGCCTTCAATTGGGATCTAAGAGGTATAAAACCGCGGCTTACGCAGATAAGATTCTCATCTCCTTAGAGGACATTGAAACTGCAATTCCAAGCATTACCAACATCATCCATTCATTTCAGGTCTTGTGCTACATTATAAATAGGGACAAAACAGAGGTCGTTCCCCTAAATCCGTTGTGCTTTCCCTCATACCTGGGATACTCTGGTCTTAAATGGAAGCCCAAACGTCATAAATATCTAGGAATGTGGTTCTGTAGTGACTTAGCTGAAACAGTACAGTACAATGAATCACAGACTATCTCCAAATTTAGGGATCTACTAACCTTCTGGTCCCATAAGTTCACCTCATGGTAGGATAGACTTTAAACTCTCAATAAGATGATTACCCCAATAGGGATTTTGTGTCTTCCATGCTCCCACTAAAACTCTCAACCTACTTTTTTCACAAAATCGAAAAAATTACTTTGAAATTTCTTAGGAGAGAGAAGAGAGCCAGGATCTCATACAAATCACTTAGGAAAAGATTCTATCAAAGGGGTTGCAATCTCCCAAATTGGAACCTTTACCAATCAGCCTTCCAGGGGACCCAAGGGGCTACTTGGCTGCTCCCAGAATCTCCCAATTCCCCCGGATGGCTGGAGATAGAACAGATCATATGCTCTCCCTTTAGTATATGTTCCTTTATTACAATCTCAACATTTTCGCCTCCTCTCCCCATTCCCAACAAATATTTACAGATACTTCAAACACTTTGAAACTACTGTGCAGAAGGTTGCCAAGACATAGATAGTTTGTGACTAGCCCTGAACCATTGCCTATACTTTTCAGTTGTCAACCCAAATTTCCTGACTAAAATGGTCTTCATGACAGTGTCGTTTTTCTGGCCCATGACCTCTAGTTTAAGGAGTGTGTCCCTCCCCAACATGGGCATGTACCACCAAGACTAACCTCTGCCCCCAGAACTACTCTGGGGCCCTGTGCACTTTCAAAGTCACTTCATAGGCTGCCAACTATTTATCTATGTCATCCACCACATTGAAACTGGGTACCATATCTTTTGGGATATGAATCTGGACTCATGTGCAGACACAGCAGGTATGCTGCCAACAATATTGCTGTTGGTGGACTCCACTTGGAGGGCACTAATATCCAGCCCTCTGAGGGTTAGCTCATGGGTCATCTTCCATTCCTCCATGGGTAGCCTCTTCTCCTCTAGAGCTTCCTCCTTCTCAAGCTTAGCAAGTGCACGGGTCTGTTCCTTGTCCTTTTCCATCTTGGCACACTCTAGCCTAAGTTTCCTCTCCTCCCTCCTGTCTGCCAGCTCCTCTGAGGACAGGCTCCTTGAAGATACACTGCTGCCTGCTCTAGAGTGTACTACCAGTCCTGGGAGGAAAGTGTCCCCCCCCCCCATTTGTAGGCTGCATGTCAATACCCTCTGTCGGCTCCTGCTCTGATCAGGGTAAGCTAGAAATACACTAAAAGATAACCTGCTCACTCTCTGGTAGCTTGCCACAGAGCATTCAAGCTTATCTAAAGAGACAATGTGCAAAGTATTTGCAACACAACCACAGTAACACAATGAATACATGACAAAAAACTTCACACAGGTTTAGAAAAATAGGGAATATTTATCTGAACAAAATTAGGCCAAAACAACAAAAATCCAATCAGTAGAAGTAGAGATATGAATGTTTAACGAATAAATCAAAAAGAGGGCTTAGAAGTCACTAGTTGTCAAAAGGTTACTTGAGGTCATGAGGGTTCAGGCCGTCCGCAATCGATGGCTGACGAGATACAAGATACAGACAGGTCCTGCTGACAAAGTGCCTAGGATGGAGCAAAGTGTTAACATCGAAGACTCGAGGCAAGGAGTCAAGGAGGCATGCCATTGTCGTAAATCCATGCATGGTGGCGAGCGGCGGCCTGATCGAGCCGTTGATGGGAGCTTCGGTGTCATGCCCTGTGAGAACAGGTCAGACACGACTAGACATGATGGTAGGCTGTGAAGAGATTTCTTGGCAATTATAAATGGCTTTTCGCCCTTGTAGTCATTCTCTTTTATAACCAAACAATAGGACCTTGTGAAGGTTGATGGTATCTTCCTATTTTGAATATGGAAGTCTTCCTCCAGTCGACACCATCCGGATCGGGAGTGGCAAACCATAAGATATAAGGAAAACTAAAGAAAACTCTCCTGAGTTATCTTCTTTTCAACATCTGCCACTGTCACCTTAAACACCTGCGTTAGCGGTCTAAGCTGGTAAGTGCTCCTTACACACGTGCCAGCGAGGGGACAGTGCTGGGGAGTAGTGAAGAGGAAGGGTAGGTGTTCAGCGAACCCCTGAGGAGGTCTCCCACTCTACCCGTGCTTCCTACCTGTCACAAACCGCTTAAGACATGCCCATAGTGGGGAACCCAGGAGTTCCTTTATACCACGGCTCACTGGACAAGCCACAGCAGTCTGGACCTCAGTGTTCATCCCTCCTGGTGTCTCGTGCTTCTGCGCGCTGCCTCTCGGTCTCTTGTCAGCGTCCAATGGCATCACTCATCTTCTTGTGCCGGTTGGTGCCCTCTCTCAGTCTCCCCGTCCCTGTGCAGATGACATCACCTTGATGCTCCCCTCCACCTCAGCGCAGCACCAGCATTGCTCTCTCTGCTCGAGGATCACTTCACCAGTTCCCCCGACATTTATATCCCCTTTGCAACTCCACCCTGCCTCGACAGCCGTAACCCGCCAATATCCCACAGCAGAGAAAAAGACTTGCGAGCCACTTTCCAATTGTTCCGGCACAATCCGGGCAGCCATGTTGGATATCTTGCACCCCATGCCAAAGCTACTGTCAGAGTACCTCCTTTCTAGGCTGGTCCAATCGGGCCAATCAAACCGAGGCATCACGGGAGAGGTAGTCCACATGCGGCAATATTCACCCTGCCTGGTGGCACACCTGGAAGGCGAAAGGTTGAAGTGACAAAAGCCATCGATGAACCCTGGAGTTAGTGTCCTTATGCCTATCTAACCAAACCAATGGGGCATGATCCATGTTAATCTGGAACTAGCGACACAACAGGTAATGTTGTAATGCCTCCATAGCCCATTTCGTCATTGAAATGTTGCTGGGGCTCCATGTAGCCCGAAAGGTTACACTCTAAACTGATACGGCCCTAAAGGAGTGGAGAAAGCGGTCTTTTCTTTGGCATTTTCCTTAAGACCTATCTGCTAATACACTTTCATGAAGTCTAATGTTGGCATGTACCACACCTTCCCCAAACTCTCAATGAGCTCATCGATATGGGGCATCGGATAGGGGTCAAACCTGGATACTGCATTGAGCTGTCTGAAGTCTATGCAGAATCTGAGTGTTCTGTTTGTTTTTTGTGCCATGACTATGGGAGAAGACCAGGCACTGTGAGAAGGTTTGATTATCTAGTCCTCAAACATCTTGGTTACCTCATTTTCGACCGCTGTTCTGCAGGCCTCCAGGATTCTATAGGGTTATAGTCTTACCACCTTTTGTGATTTAGTGCTGATATTGTGTTTTTTTATCAAGAAAGTCTTCCCTGGTCTGAGTAGACAGAGGTATACCTTTGCAACACCTCCATTAAGACCCTCTGTTGATCCCTCATGAGAAGTGTGTCTATGGGAACATCATCTATGCCCTCAGTCTCCTGGGTTGGTGAAAACGCTATCTTTAGGGGTTGGCTAGTTTTAACCATCAGTGCTGGGTTTTGGCTCGCACCGAATAAGGCGAGCTCCTCCCACTGTTTTAACAAGTGGCATGTTATATCTGACCCTCGTGCCCCTTGTGTGGTACTGCTATTCTGTACAATACTGGAGTGACTTGTGCTAAAACTTCAATAGGACTCTTGCCAAAGTGCTGGTAGTTTGTTCTCTGACATGGGTAGCAATATTAGGGCCTTGCCCCCTATAGTCAGCTTCTGAACCTGGATATGTTTGTCGTACTAACTCTTCTGTTTTATATGGGCTTTCTCCATATTCACCCTAACCCCCTCCCACAAAGTCTGGACATTATCCCTCAGGCTGGAAGCGTATTGCACCAGTTCCTGGCTATTTTCTTCCTCCCTCCCTCAGTGCTCGGCCGCCATGTTCAATTGTGTTCGTGGCTGTCTGCCAAAGACCTGTTCAAAGGGGGAAAACCCTGTCAAGCTCTGTGTGCAACTGTGAATGGCGAACAGGACCAGAGGCAACTTCTTGTCCTAGTCTCTGCCAGTGTCTGACACTAGCTTTCTTAACATGGTTTTTATCGTATGGTTGCACCTATCCACTAGCCCATTGGTTTGTGGGTGGTACACCGAGGTGCTTATTTGTTTAATTTCCACAACCATATACACCTTGGACATTAACCTAGACATAAAAGGGGTCTCCATATCTGTCAGAAGTACCTTGGAGAATCCAACCCTTGCAAAGAACTCCACCATAGCCTGGGTCATGACTGGGGTGGTCATACTGGTAAGTGCTATTGCTTCAGTGCATGGGATCGCATAGTAAACCAATACCAGTGTATACTGCTTCCTTTTAGGGGAAAAAAGAAGAGGGCCCACCAAATCCATCTCCAACCTGTCAAAGATTGGGAGAGGCCTCAGTAGAGCTTTCCCCCAACTGGGTTATTAACAAACTGACACCTTTCACAACTGGCACAAAACTTTCTGATGTCCCAAAAGACCCCTCGCCAGTAGAATTTCCGTAACAGTTATTCCTCAGTCTTTTCTCGGGTATAGTGACCGCCTTCCACCTGAGAATGGGCCAGCAGTAATACTTGTCCCAGGAAGGGTAGCAGAACAATCAGCTGTGATATCTTTTTCCCATGCCTGGTAAGTTCCCAGTATAACAAGTCCTGTTTAATATAGAAAAATGTCTACCTGGACTGGAACATCCATTGCAGCAGGAGCCCAGGCCAGGCCTAAATAGGGGTCATCTCGCTGGGCCACGCTGAACAGTCAGGGTGGCCAGAAACTGCGCTGAGGCTTCTACGCGTCTTCTTTGAAGGGATAGAGGGATGAGGAGCTAGCCTGGTTTACCAACACACAATATTGTTTATTTAACAGTTTGCTGCCCCTTCAAAACCTCTTCTTATCCTTACCCCCTTCTATTTCCTTATTGTGGAAAGAGCTGTCCCGTAACACAGCAGACCCAGCAGCTGCTGTGTGGGACTCCAGTAGCATTGTGTGGAACATACTATAGTCTGTTCCTACTATGAACTTCTCCATTAGATGAGGCACCACTCCTACTTCTGTCTGTTTTATGTGCTACCTCCACTGTATCTGTACCATCGCTACTGGGTAGAGACTGCTGTCTCCACGGACACAGGTAATGGAGACAACCCTGGTGTTGTCCTAGAGGGGTTCACCAAATCCCGACAGATGACAGAATAGAGAAATCCACGAGTGCTTTGACAGGTTTATCATTGAGCAAGATATTGATGCAGTAGGATCATGGCGGCCCCCCTGTACAATGGACCCTCCCGCTTGAATAGCCGATATCCATAGGCTCGGGCCTGGTGTTCTCTGTGGACAACCCATTACCATGTTGCCCTACTCCCCAAACTGAAAACATTTGGGTCCCTGTCCTGTCTTCTTCCCTGGCAGCCTTAGGGGACTCCTCTGTTCTGGGTAGGGGTTTGACTGGGCCTTTCCATGAAGGGAGTAAAGGGTAAATGGGGTTTTGGAACCAATCCTTTAAACTCAGGGGACCGGTAGTAGGCACATGCTAACTCTATAGCTATGGGCACGGCGATGTTCGGGTTTTGTCTGGTCCAGCTACGGGTAGTAGAGGGAAGGGCATCAAAAAACTGTATGAGGAATACTTTTTTCACCACTTCCTCTGTGGTGGAAGAACTGGGTTTCAGCCATCGACTGTCCACATCCTGGATCCTGTAAAATAGTACTCGGGATTGTCATTTGTGGCCCACTTCTCCTTCCAAAAGTGAGTCTGGTCTTATTTAGTAGAGACCCTAGCACACGTAATATTCAAGTATGGTTCTTTTCCAAAGTTATTCACAAAAAAACAGTGGATCAGTTAGTCAAGTTATTTTTCTTTTTGTCTTTAATCAAACTTGAGGTTTCCGGTGAGTAAAACGTTCTTTAGCCAACACGTGTTTCGTCACCGCAATATTTTTGTACATGCGACTCGTTCATGGCTGAGCGGTAGTACTGTTTTGTAGTTAGTACTGCGGCGATAATTCCATGCCACATTAATCCTGTGGCGTAGGGTGTCTTCACAAATATTTTAAGTGTTTCTAGCTCCGCTGGGCGACCAATATGCACCCTTCTTGTGTGTAATGCTTTCAAATCTGCAAACAAGCTGCCATTTTCCGTATCGGACCCCACGCTAGACTCCTCTTGTGCACACTCCTTCCAAAAGTGAGTCCCACGCACATGTATCACTCAAGAAGCTATATATTTCAGCCCACACAGCTACCTGAAAATGAGATGTGCAGCACAGGCAGATAACCAGACACAAAAGACAAATCTAGCCTCTTATTTAAAGCCAAACCATAACAATTCAGAACACTTAAGCAGGCTTGACAATAAGCAAGAATATTAATCCATTTACTCAAAGAACTGCTACTTGATCCAAATTTGATAGTGTCTATGAGACTCTAAGAACTCACCTGTTTTGAAAAGGCTAGGCGGTCACATAGAATATGGAAGGATTGGAGAACCTCTGTAAATTATCAATTTTTCCACCCTGGCAAAGTCATGTTTACCCATTTAATTCATAGGTTCACTGACTGAGACGGGCTCTGCTAGATAGGTGATGGCACATCTGACAACGTGTTGCCACCTTTTATGCTTTGGGAAGATTGCCCTCTTTAGCATGGCTGCCTTCTTGAATTATATTTCCCTTTCTCAAATCTGCCATGCAAAACATGGTGGATGGAGGCAGGGTAACAAACAATGCAATGCCACTCCCACCAGTGATAAATCTCTTTCTTTGTCGTGGTCATTGTGTTATTCTTTTTCAGAACCAAATCTGTGCTTGGGGGTTGTCTCTGAAACAGAAAAAAGAACGCTGAACAAGCCCAAAATGAATGGTACCAGTCTCTCTACAATGGGTGGACTTCCTCTGCAACTGTGGAGGTGAAAGCCTCCTGGATCCTGGGGGATGACAAGCAGCCAAAAAGGGTCTTAATCAGGCCTTGAAAAAAGAAACATCTACTTGCCCACTTGCAAATGTGAGTACAATTTTATCAGGCCGCTATAGTTAGTGCCTACTAGTCCCATTTGGAGAGTAAACATGGGCTGGAGAGGAACAGGTGTTCTCTTCATTCAGAAAGTGAAAGAGCAGTAAAGATGCCATTAAGGGCCTCATGTAGGAAGCCAAATACCGGTCGGTAACGGCCGATTTTCGGTAATTATACCGTTACCGACCGGTATTTTGGCTTTTGAGATGTAGGGGGAGAATTTCATGATTCGGTATTTACCGAATCGGTAAAATTACCGAATCGGTAAAATTACCGATTCGGTAATATTACCGATTCGGTAAATACCGAATCATGAAATGAGATGTAGGGGGAGTGTGTGGTGGGTGTGGGGATTCGTTATTTACCACCAACTAAAGGTTGGTGGTAAATGACGAATATGTGTAAAAAAGCATTTTTGTGCACGTTTCAGTGTGCGATGTGGCAGACATACATGCCCTAAGGGCATGTATGTGCGCCACATGTGCACACATGGCCGAATCAGGGGTGCAACAGGGTGTCAATGTGACACCCTGTCACCCTTGCATGTGCTCCCCCATTACCGAATCGGTATTTACCGATTCGGTAATGAGGCATACCTTCCCATCAATGGGAAGGTATGCCTCATTACCGAATCGGTAAATACCGATTTGGTAATTACCGAATTTTTCCGAGTCGGTAATATTTACCGACTCATTACCTACATTGCATTTACCACTTCATAAATACCGAATCGGTATGATTCGGTATTTATGAAGTGGTAAATGCCAGCCCACCTACATAAGGCCCTAAATCTTGTTTTTATCTTGACACATTTGCTGTCTTTTCAAGGAAAGAGGTCAAATGTCAGTTTGTCTTTTAACTAATTGTTGCTTGGAAAATGAGGTTTATTTTTCTCTCTCTTACTAGAGTTAGAGGATTTTGTCAAGTGAACTGTCTGAAGATATCAGTTATTTTTCTCTAGCAGATAACATTTAAATAAATAGCCTGTAAATTAATATTACAAATATTTCAAAATATCTCAGGAATTACAAAAGCACTTTTTTGTGTAACTAAGAAGTGGGATGCAAACTTATGAGCAAAACAAACCAGAACAGTTTACTTGGTGATGTGCAAATGACACATATTTGCAGAAACTCTATTTCCTAATATTATTGTTTGTACACTATATAGTTTTATCAGTAAAGCTAATTGTCAGTGTGAAAGTTTGTGGCCATTTCAATGTGAAATCTGCTGGTTACAAATGACAGTGTGCTACCACTTCATGCTTTAATTATATATTTATTAAAAAGTGATAGTTTTTAAACATGATTTGAGAACAATTTTTGCCCCCGCCCTGATGAAAATGCTGTTAATGAACTAAAGGCAAGTCAGGGGTCATGTATATCTTATAAGTGGCTAGATTTGTATGATATATGGAAGGAAAGTTTAGTCTATTAAATCAAACCAAAGAGTTATTTGTACAACAGACTTGCTGAACTGGTGCACTTGAAGGTGCTCTCATATGTGATAAGGAAGAAAATGGTGGCTCAATGAATGAAATTATTTGCCCACTATCACATCATTTGAAACCAGTTTATGGGTCAAGCGCATTATAAATAGGTTGAGTAGATTATTTAAGTCAGTAGACCTGCAGGTCTAGTAACATTTTTATGATTTTTTGAGGCCTGTTAATGACTGTCTTGTCGCACGACAATATAACAATATTTACTTGCTTTAATGAATTATTTTGTTATAAGTAAAGAATATGTGCACTACCAATAGCATTAAATAATAATATATGCATACCATATTTGCGAAATTCTGTACACTGGTCACTCTTAGCATAACAGGTATATTACTAAACAAAAACAAATAGTACATTTCATTAATTTTTTGTAGCTGCAAGGATTGTGGGTTCTGCAAAGCTTCTGAAAGTAATACAAAGTCATAGATGTTGCTAACCTCATTCTACTATAATCCCATCAGTAGCTTTTCAAGTCTATCAGTTTCAACAGTTTCAAGGACACCAAACCAGTCTCGAAGCCACAACTCCTCAATCTGCTATGATTACAGAAATGTAGGTGTAAGACCTCATTCCAATAGAAGCATCATAGCAAATTTGCCATTGGGATCTGCCATTCTCCTAGCAAAATGCTACCTTCCCCTTTTTCTGTTATGTTTAATTTTATAGTGTTCCTATACATTGGGTTTTGGTGCTTTCAGAGAACACAACTATGGGAAAGGAAACCATAGCACCAAGGAAAAATCTACTAATTCAATAACTTCCTAATTGCAACAAGATTGGTCTCAGAATGCAAAGGAAAATGGAGGAAGGTCCTGTACATAGATGTCTTAATGGAAAAAGAGCTGTCTCCATACAACTTTTGCTTTGGTCTTTTTAGATAAACACAGAGACCCTCCAGGATTGTACCACTCAAACTTGGTATTCTGGATGCTTTATGCAGATTTGTCAGTTTTAAATTGATCCTGCTACTGACTGGAAGCGAGTGAAGGCTTTTCAGCATCAGAGAGATATACTTACATATTGAAACAAGCATCAGAGAAATATTCTCACATATTGAAACAATCCTCATTGTACAAAGAAGAATAAAAGTCTAAGGGTAAAGCCAATGATAATTTCAGCATAATTCATCTGCTCACTGTTATGCCAGAGACTTTCCTATCACGACCTGAAGCCACCATAGCAAGAAATGGGTGGAATTATTAATGCTAAGTAATGGGCCTATGCTGGTCCCACAAAACAGTTGTTCATGTCTTAGCTATAGGAACTATTTGTTTATCAGGAGATGTTGGGATTCAACTAAATTGAAAGAGCACAATTTCAGGTAGGAATTTGATATCTGTAGAATTCAGAGTCTAGAATGGGGCAGTAGTCGGCCTCTGCTTAGCCTGTAACACACTGACCAATGAGAAGACAGATATTATCAGGTTTTCAAAGAAACAATGTGCAATATCAGGAATGATAAACAGCAATGATAAAAACATAAATCTACAATCCACACCAGGAATCAAGCTCCCAACTGCTTCTAGCGAGGATAAAGAGGCAGCACGCTCCTTCTTCAGCTTCTGATATATTTTGATAAACTAGAAAGCATACATGACCAAAAGTCCCTCTATTGGCTCATTCCTGACTGCTTCAAGAATACATAGAATAAAGAGGTAGTGGAGGAAGGACTACAGGAGTCCTTTGATAGGAGAGGTGGAGCAAATCTCTGCCAAAAGTTGTAATCCTAGCCCCTAGAATCACGGTACGACTAGCCTTCAGTGCAGTCAGGCAGTGCCCAAAGAGGAGGTATGTTCGGTCAGTGTGTGGGACTTTTTGGGAGGTGCATGGGGCTGTTTTTTGATCTGGTTGGCAGGTTTTAACTTTTTATTTGCCTGAAATTACACAAACATTGCCTGTAGCAAGCTTAAATGTATACAATCTCCCATACCTTACAAAGCACCTATACAAGGTTTTGTCCCAAGTTGAGAGCTCACCTATTTGCAAATGTGGGCCACTTTTTTTTAAGATATCTGATTCGCTAATGGAGGCTATTATGATTTTGGTGCCTGTGCCTATCTTCTGTCCCAGTCCAATCCAGACACCTTGCCTTTAACGTTAAAAATTCTCTTGGTGACAATGCTTTCTAAGCTGTCTGATATTTCACCCTCAATAATTCATGATAGAGAATAAACTCCATGATGGAAGAAAAATCTTGCTAAGCTTGCCTACAAGTATACCCTGAGGCAACTCGAAGATTGGAATAATACGATCCCGGCATTCTTAAAGGACCAATGAATCCCCCTGCTTTGCCATGGTTTCTCCCAGTCTGCTCACACATACTTGACTGAACTATCTAGATGGTATCAGAATGGTTAGAAACTTTCTTTATAGTTGGAACTGAGATTGAATGGAACTAGTCCCCAGAACAATATTCAAAAGATTGAAAAGCTGAAAAATACCTGCTCACAAAACAGTGTACTGAGAAATGATCATACCAGAAGATAACTAGTGTATGCAACGGTCATAGAAAAGGAAACCAAAACTTGTCACCCTGATTCGGTGCTCTCAACCAATATATTGTCCCTGAAGTGCAATCAAGTGTCTGGGAATTCCACCTCCTGGTCTCAGACAAATTAAGCCTAAACTAACTCTATGATCTTGTGATGGAAGGAGCTTGGACCTTGAAATACTTCAGTGATCATAGACTGATGAATCTGATGAGTTCTGCTGTTTACAGCAAATCCTGTTATTACCCTCTCACAGATAAAGGGCCTGATTCTGTTGCGGTTAGGAATGGCTCCGACCCTCGGTCGGAACCATCCTGACCGCATCGGACCTGCCCATGTGGATTCCTTCCCGACGGAGCTCAGTCGGAAAGAAATCTGACTCGGTTTTCTGGATGGCTTCCTACAGGCTCCGAGAGCCGTTCCACCATCCAGAAACCCTTCGGTACTCCTCCGGCTGGCTCTTTCACAGAAAGGCAGTGGGAAACTTTCTTTGGGAGCCCCCAGCAGGGTCCCCATGGGTGCCAGACAGCCTAATGGTGGCCTAGGGGGCACCTATGGTGCCCCCCTGTTGATCCTTGCCCAGAGGTGGGTTCCGTGCTGGCTACGCAATCGGTTTAAAGCTAGCCTGGCAGATGAGGAGTGATGCCCGAAACCGGTCCCAGGATGCTTATTTTCCAGACCGGGTAGGACCTGGCCTGGCAGTTTGGACTGGACTGTTCCTATTGGGGACAAGGTCAAGGCTGATTTGCATAAGACTAGGTCCAAACTGGGATGACGTGGCGAGGAAAAAAACAATGGATTAAACCCAGATCTGTGACTGGGGTGAATTTTTGACAATGTTCAACATTCCATCCATCAACTTTTTGTGTTGCATTTTCACCCTAAGTGGGAAGGGTATGCCCAGACGTGGGTCCCGTGCTCGCTATGCCACTGGTTTCAAGCTAGCCTGGCTGATGAGGGGTGATGCCCCGAAACAGGTCCCAAGATGCTTGCTTTCTGGTCCAGGGAACACCTGGCCTGGCCTGGCAGTTCGGACTGTACTCTTTCCCATGGGGAACAGGGTCAATGCTGATTTGCACATGACTGGATCCAAAATGGAATGGGGTGGCGGGCAAAATAACGATGGATTAAACCCAGATCTATGACTGGGGGTGAATGTTTGACATTGTTCAACATTCCATCCATCATCTCTTTTTGTTGCAACAATTGTTTCATCCAAAGAAAGCGATTCTTCGTTGCTGCCCTCTTTTACTAGGAATCTATAGCCAGGACAAGCAGAAGCCTGCTCTACTTTAGTGACTACTCCAGAAACATATAATAAAGGAAATAGAAAATAAAATAGGAACATGACAAATGTAATCACAGCAAGCCCAGACCCAACCCACCACCAAGGTAGGAAATATTAACTGCGCCCTAACTGAGTGATAAGACCACAGGAAAGGCTACTCCCTGAATATGAGTTTGGGACACATCTTCATGTAGTTCCATGTAGAATTTCTGAACCATGCGTTTCCTCAGCAGCATAAAGATAACTGTCTTAAGATTACTTGAGCAGCACTATTACCTATTGGGAAGAATGACCAGGATTCACTGGTGATTAAAGTGTATTAATTCCTCAAGTTGAGCTAGTCTGTGTTTGGAATGCATTGTTTCACTAACTCTCTGAATACATAAGGTAGAGGGGTCTTAAAAGATACAGAAATAATGAGGTCCTTGTTTCTTTCCATAAGAACACATGCCCTACTTGGGCTCAACATGCCTCAGAACAATGAACCAGCAGTGTCAGAGGCAAAGCCATACAAAATGCATCTTCTCTAAACATTTTTAGAAATGCATGCTTTTGTGGGCAGAATGTCTGATGCACATACATTTTGCAGATATTGGGCCCTGCACCTTTCAATTTCTGGACATGTGGTTACTATCAAATCTACTCCATGATCCTCTTACATCAGGCAAACTGTGGGTTCATCCACCATACTTTTGTCATTGACCACTTTGGCAGAGAGAGGTACATGCATCTTTTTGTTCCAAGGTTTCATCTCTTTAACTCAAGCTTTTGAAATTACTATTAGTTGTTCTATTGGCTTTGGCCTGCCCTTGTCCTCAATCTTGCATTGAATTGCGAGTATCAGTACCCTTGCTGAATGTTGTTTTGTTTTCTGGCATAGATGCTATCACCAAAATATGAGCATGTGCTGGAAAGTTGAAAGATGAGGGCTCTAAAAGACCTTGTTGAGGGTGAAGATGGATGTGGTGTCTAAACTGCCAATATCCAGCTTGTAGTATTTCAATAGAAATTAACCTTTCAAGAATAATCACATGGTTTCAAATGTCTTCACAATGATCCATCAATTGGGAACAAAGACATAGATAATTGTGCTTTTCTGACTATCCTGACCTCTTCCTCTTCTGATACTCTGGGAACTCCTTCAGCATCTAGAAGGGTTCCTAAAGCCCAGCCTACTTTAGGTCAGTGGTGTGATATCTGGTCTTCTATCATCCTGTGATAAAGTAGAAGTGCCTGATCACTGATAGGACCTGACATTCCTCAACCACTTCCCTTGCACCTTTAGAACCTACTCAAAACTGCAAGGTTCCAGGTGGCGATAAATCTCAGATTTCTCCCCCTAATCATTCCACTCACCCTAAAGGTGTGGGTAGTAAGGGGCAAATGAAAACAACTGCAGAGTAGAAGCACTCTAGAAGAGTGGCCTGTGTGAAGGAGACAGGCAATGCTAAAGGCTGTATGCAACTGGCATAAAGTGTTTAGGCAACGCAACAGGGATAGTCTGAGCTTTAGCTTCATTAATAGCTATTGGTAAAGTGCTCCTCTCTTAAAGGGCAAGCACTCATATGAAGAAGAGTCATGTGAAGATAGCGAGTCATGATCTAAAAGGATTAGTATTGATGTGATTCTGGACAGTACTTACCTCACCAGTTCTTGTTGTTTGTTGCATACATGGAGCAACATTAAACATATTCCCCATGGAGAAACCGCTTCCATTTCACTCCCTCCAACTTTTGTGTTCCCCCTTCCCAATTAAGAAGCAGAGTTAATCCAGCCTTGACTGGTGTAAATGAAGCAGTTTTTGACTGTAAACCCATTTTACTAGTCTAAAATGGTTTTGAGAATAAGGCCCTGATATTTTTTCTTTTGGTGTCCAAGGTGAAACTGATAGAGAAATGCTGGAGCAATATGAACTTTCAGTTGAAATTCTTTATGTTTGGATTAATAATGTTTAGGCTCACAAAAAAAGGAGTATGATAAAAAGGTGGTAGCATTTCGTAAGCACAGTGCTCTTCTGATAATGCAATACTGAAATTAGGAATTGTACTAGAATTTTCATTGGAAATTATGCCACTCTCCTAGTATCAATCAATCAAGGCATTTATACAGCGCACTACTCACCCGGAGGGTCTCAAGGCGCTTGGGGGGGGGGGGGGGGGGCCGCTACTGCTCGAACAGCCAGGTCTTGAGCTTCTTCCTGAAGGAGAGGTGGTCTTGGGTCAGACGAAGGTCGGTCGGGAGGGTGTTCCAGGTCTTGGCGGCCAGGTAAGAGAAGGACCTTTCTCCAGTTGTTGCTCTTCGGATGCGGGGGACGGCGGCGAGGGCATGGTTGGTCGATCGGAGGTGGTGTTTGGGAGCGTAGAAGTTGTGGCGGTTGTTGAGGTAGCTCGGGCCTTGGTTGTGTAGGGCTTTGTGTGCGAGGGTGAGGAGACGGAAGGTGATTCTCTTGTTGACGGGGAGCCAGTGCAGGTCTCTCAGATGTCTGGAGATGTGGCTGCGTCGGGGGATGTCGAGGATGAGTCTGGCTGAGGCGTTCTGGATCCGCTGGAGTCTCTTCTGGAGCTTGGCGGTGGTTCCGGCGTAGAGGGCGTTGCCGTAGTCCAGTCGGCTGGTGACGAGTGCCTGGGTGACCGTCTTCCTGGTCTCGGTGGGGATCCACCGGAAGATCTTCCGTAGCATGCGCAGTATGTGTAGAGTCTTTGAAATAGTTGTCTCTCATGATTTTTGTATATAAAGCCAAATAAGTATATAAAGTCCAAAAAGCTGAAATAAGTGTACATTTTCAGTAGCTTCACACATTTCTGTTTACTGCATTTAAGGAAATACCTGACATGTTGAGAGAAAGATGTTTAACAATGCATCGATTTTTTAAGTGATTCCAGAGTGTTCTAATGTATTGCCACCAGAGATGTAATACCGACACCTAGAACAAGAGCGCCATGTTTCTATGCTGCTGTTAAAAAATCCAACAAAACAAATCTACCATGTTTCTTATGGGGCTGGCTTCAGGGAACGGTGTGCTTTAATTGTATTGAGTTTGTTAAAATTGACGTCAAACTTGTTTTAAAACTGAAGGGCTCAATTCACAAAGTTAAACTTTAAAGCAAGAAGAAATTAAGAGGATGGGTAGAAAAGAAACCACCTGTGGGTAGGGTATGTTGGCATTTGTTTGTTAAATGTCTTATTATGTTGCCCATTCAAAACTATGTGATGTCATAAGTACCTAAAATAGTGCAGACACGATTTACAAAGGTAAACTTTGACCAGAAGTCTAGGTTTAAACCTGAAGTCTATGTTTAGACCTGAAGTCTTAGTTTAGACTCCAGGTTTAAACTTTGACTTCTAAGTCAGGCCTAAACTTAGACTTCAGGTCTAACTTTAAAACTTATGACACCACAATGTTTTGAATGGGCAACATAATGAGACATTTACCCACATATGCCCAACATATCCTATCCAAAGGGGGTTTCTCTCGCTATCCATCCCCTCCATTGATTCTTGCTTCCTAGATTTTAAATATCAAAAAATAACATTTTTGGACTATTAGAAGGGGGATCATTTAGGCTTTCACTTTTGTGTCACACAATTTCCAAGCACTCATTTAAAATTTGGATGCAGAAATTGACTAATTATGGCCCAGTATCCAATGTCAGTAACCTCATCTTTCCACTTTCTCGTCCTTACTTCTGAGGAGGTTCCATATCCCAGACAGAAGCCTGTAATAAACTAAGGGCCTGATTACGACTTTGGCTGTCCTGGACTGGGCTGCTATGCCAGCTCCCCACTCTAGGACTGCCAAAGTCGACCACCGCCCGCCAGATTATGAGTATTTTCGTGGTCTGGAGGGTGGATGAGTCTAAGAACTGTATTGCTGCAGGACCATCAATGCACGTTCCTGCACGACATTGACTGAGCAGTCTATGGGCATTTAGTCAAAATATCGAGTTGGAAATGTCAACTTACACTAATATCGAGTTTTAAATATTGTGACGCAGAAATATTGACTGCAAGAAAATTGTGGTCAAGAATATCGACTTTAAGGTAAGAATTATCGATTTTAAAAATATAGAAGTCATTAATATAATTTGGCAAAATATAGTTATTTAAAACATCGATTTTTTTATTAGTGTTATGTATTTTAGTATATACTTTAAATGTATGTGATGTATTTTTTTTGTATAATTATTGTTTATGTTTTGAATATGGGTGTTACATTTTTAATAGTTATACATTTTTTTGTAATTACATCTGGGTGCCGATTCCAATCCGGGTAAAAAAAATTTGCGTACGACTCGTATCCGTATATTTTCACGTACGAATCGTACAAGTACCGTACAAACTGCGAAGTACGATTCGTACGTGAAAAATACATACAAATTGCGTCGGGAAAATGGTCCGAGAGGGAGCCGTAAATTTTTACGTACGAATAGTTTCGGGAAAAGTGTCCGATAGGGAGCCGGACATTTTTACGTGCAAATCGTAAAACAGAAGTCCGAGCATGCAAGTGCGATCCGTACCGCCCGTCCGAATACACAACCGCATGTAAAAGGCCCCGTACGGAGCGAACGCTGTAGCACACATGTACATGGGTAAACTTGTGCCCGGATACGAGTCGTACAGCCCCCCCTCACCCAGCACATGTCAGCACCGTACCCCCATATGTCAGCGCCGTACCCCCCTCTGCACCGTACCCCAACACCGTAGCACAGCCCCGCACCTGTACGCGCCATACCCCCACCCCGTATGTACGTGCCGTACCCCCATCCCCATATGTACGCGCCATATTCCCAGCCCCCCCGCATGTACGAGCCATACCCTCACCCCGTATGTACGCGCCATACCCCCAGCCCCCCCGCATGTACGCGCCGTACCCCCACCCCCGTATGTATGCGCCATACCCCCAGCGCATAGCGCTGGGGGTACGGCGCGTACATACTGGGGTGGGGGTACGGCGCGTACATATGGGGTGGGGGTACGGTGCGTACATACAGGGTGGGGGTACGGCGCGTACATACGGGGTGGGGGTACGGCGCATACATACAGGGTGGGGGTACGGCGCGTACATAAGGGGTGGGGGTACAGCGCATACATACGGGGTGGGGGTACGGCGCGTACATGCGGGGGGGCTGGGGGTACGGCGCGTACATACGGGGTGGGGGTACGGCACGTACATGCGGGGGGGCTGGGGGTACAGCGCATTCATACGGGGATGGGGGTACGGCGCGTACATACAGGGATGGGGGTACGGCGTGTACATACGGGGTGGGGGTATGGCGCGTACATACGGGGTGGGGGTATGGCACATACCAGGCCCCCTTTTCCTCGTGCATCGCGGCGTACTTAGCTTTTCTGGCACTTTTTGGCTCCCGTAAAAATATAGCCTTGCGGAGTGCTATGGGTACGAATCGTACTTGCTGGTCCGTAAAATGCTGCCTGACTCTGTGCGGACGTCGCGTACTCGCTGTCCAGGATCGGAATTGTATGTATTTTTTAGCCGCACGGTGTTTTTTACGATTCGGACGGAAATGGTATTTCTGTACGAATCGTACTTGCTGGTTTGTACCTTGGAATTCCCGTGTACAAGTCGTACGGAGAAAACGCTCCGTAGGACCATTTGTACCCGGGTTTTACAGGATCGGAATCGGCACCTAAGTTTTCTTTTAGCTCTGTAGCGGGTTGTGGGCTTATAGGGGAATAGGGTGGGAAGTCATTTAATTATGATAAATTAATTATTTTTTTCTATTTATTAATATTTATTTAATTGAAATTGTATAATGTTAATTGTGTTTTTATTTTTGGGGGTAAATTGTGGTGTAGGTTGTGGGGTTTATAGGGGTAAAGGTTAGGAAGTATTTTATTTGTAATTAATTAATAATTAGTTGTTAATTAATATAAATTAATTAATTGACAATTATGGTAATTGTGTAATTAATTTTAGGTGTGGGTTGTGGAGTTTATAGGAGTAAAGGGTGGGAAGTAATTTATTTTTAATTAATTAATAATGACTTGATAATATTAACTAATGAATTGATAATTAATTAGGATAATTGTTTAATTTCTTTTGTGTTTGTGTTTTGGGATTATATGGTCATTCCATTGAAAAAATCTTTTAATAGTGTAATTCAGTTTTTACAGTTTACTTTTAGCTGTCTGTTTTGGGGATTATAGGTGTTAAGGGTGGGAAGTTAATAAAGTTTTATGCTTTTAATTTGCTTTTTTAACAAATAATATTTGTTTGATAATTATTTATGCAAATATTTTTTTTTTTTTTCGATGTGGGTTGTGAGTTGTGTGGTGTTATGGTATAATATTTGTAGGTATTTGTGATATGTATTTAACATTATAATATATTTTTTAGAATATTAACTATATTTGAATTTACATTTTTATTATATTTATATTTTTTTACTTACATTTTGTTTTCATTCTGTTGATGATATTTTGTTTGTTTTAAATTTTTAACTGACTGGAGTGAAAATAGTAAATTTTACCCCTGCGCAATCCAACACTTTACCTATATATGCACTGACTGGAGTGGGAATAATACATTTTACCACTCCACTCATTGGAGTGGGAATAGTAATTTTTACCCTTCTGTTATCCAACACTTTCCCTACTGTTGCACTCACTGGAGTGGGAATTGTAATTGTTACCCTTCCGCTATCCAACACTTTCCCTATTGCTGCACTCACTGGAGTGAGAATAGTAATCTTTACCCCTCCGCTATCCAACACCTTCCCTACTGTTGCACTCATTGGAGAGGGAATAGTAATTTTTACCCCTCCTCCATCCAACACTTTCCCTACTGTTGCACTGACTGGAGTGGGAAATGTACGTTTACATTTTTTTAAAAAGTTTAATATATATATATTCACTGAAAAAAACATAGGTTTCAGGTACGTTATAGTAAGAAATTAGCATTTAAAAAACCTTAGAAATTCACTGAAAAAACCATAGGTTTCAGGGTCGTTATAGTTAGCTGGACATTTCACTCTTACAAAACCATGGAAATTCCACTGTTAGTTCAGCTAACTATAACTTGCGCGCCCGCAATCCATTGCTGATGACGTCACATATTACATAATTCGTGACATTGTCAGTGACATCACTGATGACATATCAAATGACATCACTGATGACATCACTGATGACATCATCCAGTGACTGTGGGTTTCTGTAAAGTTTAAATATGTAAAGTTTAAAATATGGTTTATATTTATATATATGCCACGGTGTATTGAAGAATGAGAATGAGTGGGTGTATACATGTTTGAATTGATGATTTAGTAAGTGCATGACTGTCTGTATAAGTGAGTAATTAAACGTGTCTTAGTGAATGAATGAGTTAGTCCTTAAACTATGTAAATGTCTGTATCAGTCTGTCAGTTGGTGTGTAATCAGTTTCATGGGTTAGTGAGTAGCTAAATGAGTGTCCATATGGGTTATTGATTGGTTGTCTGAGTATCTATATGGGTGCCAGAGTGTCTATGTGGGTGGGTGGGGGGTGTGTGACTCCGTGCATGGATATATAAGTGGGTGATTCAGTGGGTGTATGGGTTGAAGAGTATATCTGTGAAGAGCGGTATGGATGGGTGAGTGTGTGTATGGTTGTGTTTGTGAGTGAATGGATGTCTTAGTGATACATGTGTGAGTAACTACATATCTGAAAAGCAGTATATGTGAGTGACGGAGTATATAAATGAACTATATGTGAGAGTGAGTGATTTTGAGAGTGGTTGTATGGATGAGTGTGTGGTTGTATCAGTGATTGTATAAGAGAGTAAATATGTGTTTGTCTCTGTAAGTGAGCTTGTTATTAATAACTGTATAGGTGTGTGAATGTAAGTGTGATTGATCTTTTGCATGACTGACTAGGTGTGTGAGTAACGCTATGAATGAGTGGCAGTGTGTGAGTGTATAGGTGTATGAGTACATGTGATAGTGCTGTATTAATGAGTGACTGCATGTATGAGTGACTGTATGGGTGAATGAGTGGATGTGTGTGAAGACCTAGGAATCAGTGAGTGGGTGTGTAGTAACTGGTATTGGTGTGTCTATGGTTTCGAAAATGGTAGTCTGTATTGTAGAGTAGGTGTTTGAAAGGTTATATTAGGGTGTGAGGAGGTGCTTCAGATTATCACGTGGATGATGTCATCAGTGATGTCATTTGAGATGTCATCAGTGATGTCATCAGTGATGTCACTGACCATGTCATGACTGATGTAATATGTGACGTCATCAGCAGTGCATTGCGGGGGCACAAGTTATAGTTAGCTGAACTAACTATAATGGTGGAATTTCTATGGTTTTGTAAGAGTGAAATGTCCAGCTAACTGTAACGTCCCTGAAACCTATATTTTTTCAGTGAACTTCTAAGGTTTTTTAAATGCTAATTTCTAACTATAACGTATCTGAAACCTATGTTTTTTTCAGTGAATTTCAATGATTTTTTAAATGCTAATTTCTAACTATGACCACCAGAACTATGGCACCAGAACCGCATTTGCAGAGTGGTGTAAAAAGGGGCGTGGCCTCCGAGCACCTTTCTGCAACGCACCCCTGTGGCGTTTACAAGAGGTACCTGGTGGACTGGTTGGCCCCCAGGGACCCTCAGGATTGAAGGGGAATTAATCCCCCAACTTAAAATGGTTGTTAGCACTGTGGTGCAGGGAGTGGGGCGGGGCCTGATGTGACAAGTGTGCAAACGCACCCTGTGGTGCATTTTAAGTTGGGCAATTAAGTCTCCTTGAATCCTGTGGGTCGCTGAGGGCCAACTAGCCCACCAGCTACCTCCAGTAAGCGCCACAGAGCTGCGTTGTAGAGTGATGTAAAACGGGGGTGTGGCCTTGGACCACCACTCTGCCATGCAGCTCCCTGGCACTTACTGGAGGTACCTGGTGGGCTAGTTGGCCCCCAGTGACCCTTAGTATTGAAGGGGAATAAATTCCCCAACTTAAAATGCGCCACAGGGCGCGTTTGCAGAGTGTTGCTGGGAGGGAGCGGGGCCTCCGGCACGATGCTGGTCTTTTAAAAAAAACATTTTTAGAAGAGGGGCTGTGTGGCCTCCCTTCTTTTTTTCTTTTTTTGGGCCCTGGGACCCCATCCCCCAGGGCCTGACCCCTTTAAAAAAAAATAATAATAATCTGAATGGGAAGGGGGCTGCGTGGGCCTCCCTCCCATGGCCAATTACGGCCCCGGGACCCCATCCCCTGGGGCATGGCCACATTTATTTATATTTTTATGGAGGGGGGCTGTGTGGCTTCCCTCCTGAGGCCTTTATTGGCCCCGGGGATCCTATCTCCCGGGCCGGCCTTTATTTTTTTGTAAATATTTATTTTTTTTGAGAGGGAGGCCGCGTGTCCCCCTCCCGGGCCACGTGTGGCCACGGGGATCTTATCCCCCAGGGCCAGACTGCCTTTCTCTTTAGGGGAGGGGGCTGTGTGGCCACCCTCCCGGGCTGCTTCTGGCCCCAGGGACCCCATCCCCCGGGGCCTGGCCATCCTTTTTTAATCTATTTTTCGGAGGGGGGTCACGTGGCCCCCTCCTCAGGTCTATTATGGCCCCAGGACCCCATCCCCCGGGCCGGCCTGCCTTTATTTGATTTTTATTAGGGGTGGGGGGCACGTGGCCCCCCTCCCGGGCCACTACTGGCCCTGGGGACCCCTTCCCCCTAGGCTGGCCCTATCTTCTGGGGACCGTGGGGGACCCCAATGCTCCCCGCATTGGCGCCTCCTGCAGGAGCCAGCATTGCTTTTCCACACGGGGAGCAGCTAACATGCAGCTCCCCGTGTGGAAAAGCAACCTGCTTTGGATTTTGTAAGCGAGAGCAGGAAACCTGCTCTTGCTTACAAAATCCAAATCAGTGTTTGCTATGACAGTGCGGAAGCTGCACTGCTCCCGCCCTGCTATAGCAACAGCAGTGTCCCAGAGGTGGGCACCCTGGGACACTGCAGGAGTTGGCCCTGGGGGGTGGCGATCCCCAGGGCCATCGAAGGCTCCAGGAGGGGGGCCCCCTCCAACCTAGTGCATAGCCCTGTGGAGGTGGTGGTCCCTGGGGCATGTGGGGGTGATCGAGCCCCCCCACACAGTTTTATTTATGTTGTTCAAAAAGCCCTGTCGGTGGCAGTCCCTGGGGCAGCAGGGAGGCTGTGTGCCCCTCCACAAATAATTAATAAAAGCCCCGGGGGTGGTGGTCCCCAGGGCTTGGGGGGCCTTGGAGGCCACCCACACATTAGAAAGGAAGCCCCGGGGGATGGCGTTCCCTGGGGCTGCAGGAGGGCCGAGTGCCCTTCCGCACATAGTTTTCAGCAACCCCTGGGGGGTGGTGGTGATAAGGGAGCGTAAATCACGGCAAGGTAGACTTGTAGAGATTTCTGTTAAGCTTTATTTCAAGCTAAAGTAGGAACACCACTGGAGTGCATCTATCCTCCTTGAAGCCTGAGTTGCCAATTTCAGTTACCGGCATTCAGACTTCAACGAGAAACGGATTGCACGAGAATGCACATTCAATTGAATACAGTACATACATGAACATAGTTTGCGCATGCAAAGAATGTTAGTAATTTCAAAGAATATCAATAGTGTGCGTATAAGAACGTGAGCATGTGCATGCACAAATAAAGAACCTATGACAATACATGTGAGCGCGTTCAAATTGGAACTCAGCTCTCATTACATCACCCTTCCCCTAATAAAAACAAAACGAAGCATTAAGAAGTTTACAACTAAGCAGATAAAACATGGCATGAGAAAGACATGACTAAGACATGTAAAAATCCTCATATTTGGAAGGAAAGAAACAGTTTTGTGATGATCTTGACATTGCAGAACCTAACATGGAAATTGGGGGATCATGCTGAGGTGAAGTTGAGGAAGTTGAGGAGAAAGACCCTGTTGAGGGAGGGATAGAAACTGCTACTTGATCATTATTATTGGCAGTGATGTATTCACTAAAAGACGAATCCTGTGAGAAATGTGAAAAATACAAATCCTCCTGTAGTTCAGTTCTCTTGTGAGTTAAGATTTTAAAAGCTTGAACAGGGGTCAATATTACAATCATTCTTTTGTTCCACCGCCCCTTTTTGTCCAAGAAAAGAGAACATTTTGCCACCTTGAGGACTTGTAGAGGAAGAGAAAATTTTGACAGACCTTTTTTTAACTTTGTTAGGAAGCTTCACCATGACCCAATCACCAATCTGAAACTCATGCATGGTGTTACAACTTTTTGTGTCAAACAGTCTTTTCTGAATAAGCTGTTGAGCAGCAACATTCTTTAACATACTTTGTTTATCTTTACAAACCAAACACAAATCATCTTCTTTTCTAAGAACTTTTAACCAGTTAGGACACAGGGTACCATTAGGGTCTCTCTTCTTAAGAAGTCTTAAAGGAGAGACAACTGTTAAAGAGTGAGGTGTGGTGAGATAAGACCAAATTTTCTTTAAAAAAAAAAAGGTCTACAGGAGCGAACTGAATACCCTCCTTGATGAATCTATTGATTCGCTCAACTAAGCCATTAGACAAAGGAGAATATAATGCCTCTCTCAAATGTTTAATGTCAGGAGCAGTTAGAAAATCAGACATCGAACTTGAAGTGAAATGGGAGCCATTGTCTGTGACTTGTTCTTTGAGAAAACCTTCAGACAGAAAAACTCTTGACAGAAAACTAATCACTGACGAGGTATTAGGTGAGGAACGGAACTCAAATTCCACCCACTTTGAGTAGTAATCAATTAATACAATAATGTATTTTTTTTGACTGGGCAAAACTTCAAATGGTTCAGTGAAATCAAGCGCTAGTTTGGACCAAGCTTCGACTGGGACAGGCACATTATGTAAAGGTGTCTTCAAGGTCTTCCAATGCTTGTCTGAAACTAGGCAGGTTTGACAAGAACTTATTCATTTAGAAACATTAGCTTCCATGCCAGGCCACCAAAAATGTTTCTTTAATCTTCTTGATGTTGCACCCACACCTAAATGCCCTTTGTGTGCTAACTGGAACATATTAGAGCGAAGTGAAACAGGGGGTACAGCTAGATCACCTCGCATGAGTACATTTTCCACAACAAAAGTTCATCAGAGACTTGTGCAAAAGACTTCAAGGGAGCAGGTAAGGAGCATTGCCTTGGCCATCCAGAAATAATCATATTTTTTACGGCCAAGAGAACATTGTCTTCTTCTGAAGCTTTAAACCAGTCTTCTTGAGAAATACAAGCCAAGCTACCAATGAAATCTTCAATGCTCGCAGCCCCACATTCAACATCGTCAAACCCTGAACAGGAAGAAACATCCTGTAAAGGTAGTCTGGACAGAAAATCAGCCCTGACATTGCGTCCACCTGGAATGTATTTTATGACAAAATTGTATTTGTGTAAACGTGAAAGGATGCGTGCTAGTCTAGCAGACGCATTGCCCGTGCCATTACCATTAACCAAATGAATTAATGGTTTATGATCTGAGCAAATTTCAAATTGAGTACCCCAAATGAATGTTCCGAATTTCTCTACAGCCCAGGAACAGCCAAGAGCCTCTCTCTCAATTGTACTGTAGCTTCTTTCTGCAGTTGTTAACGACCTGGAAGAAAAACCAACTGTATTTTCTTTACCATTAAACCACTGACAGAAAACAGCTCCAAGACCAGGTTGACTTGCATCTACTGAAATAGTGCACTTAAGACCAGGTGCAAAAGCAGTGAGAGCAGGTGCTTCAAGGATTAGCCTTTTCACAAGATCAAATGCCTCCTGTGTCTCCTGACTCCAGGTAAAACTTGTGTTTTTCTTGAGTAGAATGCGTAGTGGTTTGACAACTTTGACATAACCTGAAATAAACCTAGAATAATACTCAGTCATACCCAAGAAAGATCTAAGGGAATCCTTATTGTTAGGCACTGTAACTTGAGAAATGGCTTTTGTAAGAGAAAATTTGGGAGTGATGCCACATGCAGAAATCGTATGTCCCAAATAATCAAGTGAATTAACCATGAATTTACATTTCTCAGTATCTAAAGTGACACCAGTTTCTTTGAATTTATTAAGGACTTTTCTTAATGTGACTAAGTGATCTGACTTACGCTTAGAAAAAAAAGTACATTATCCTGGTATGCTTGGGCAGAGTCAATACCTTTTAAAATGTGATCCATGAATCTTTGGAAAACGCTAGCTGCGGAGGCTAAACCAAATGGTAATCTCAAAAATGTACATGCCCCAAAAGGGGTGACTAATGTCTGTAGAAGAATTAGAGAGAGGAATTTGGTGGTATGCTGACCGCAGGTCTAAAAGTGAGAAGTAAGTAGCACCAGCAATATTTGACAATAAATCTTGGATTTTGGGTAATGGGTGACAATCTATTACTATGTTTTTATTGAGTGAGCGTAAATCAGCACATAAGCATATAGATTGATCCTTTTTCCTAACTATGACAATGGGACTGACCCACTCAGATGAGCCAGTCATTTTGATAATACCCTCAGCAACTAATTTGTCTAACAAAGCTTTAAGGTCATCCCTTACACTCAGGGAATGGCCCTTGGCTTATGTGAAATGGGAATTACACTTGCTTTTAATTTGATTACATGCTCAAATTTGGCGATGTTTCCTATTGTAGAAGAAAAACTTCAGGAAATTCAGAAATGATATTTGTGGGGCCATTATCCGAACATTGTGAAATTGAAGAAACACAAAGCTCATTTATTTGAACCATGTTATCGGAACCAGGAACCAATTTGAGACCCATCTTGGCTAAATCCTGCCAGCCTACAATGTTCTTGCCTTTAATGGCCACATACACTTTTGTAAGTATTTTCCGTCCCAAACAGGTTATAAATTTAAAGAAATAACCTAACATGTCAATTGTGTGGTCTCCATAGGCCTTGGGGATAATGTCTAGAATCTCCAGAGATTTGTCAGATGACCAATGCTTTTTATACAAAAGATCTGACACAATGGTGACAGGTGCTCTCGATTCTGCCATCATGTCAAGAATAAGACTACCAACAGTAACTTGACAGATGGGGTCTTTGACTCTGTGAGAAGATGCCACCAAAGGGTGAGAATCAATTGAAAGCATGATTCGACAACAGGAGGAAGGTCCTTCTCCTACCTGGCCGCCAAGACCTGGAACTCCCTCCCGACCGACCTGCGCCTGACCCAAGACCACCTCTCCTTCAGGAAGAAGCTCAAGACCTGCCTGTTCGAGCAGTAGCGGCACCCCCCCCCATGCGCCTTGAGACCCTCCGGGTGAGTAGTGCGCTTTATAAATGTCTCTGATTGATTGATTGATTGATTCTCTCCATATCACCATATCATTAGGTAAGGTAGCATTGGAATCAGAGGTAACATTGTCAGAATGATCAAAGGTTTGAAGAGAACTGACTCTAATTACTTTCTTACCCCTGCAAACGGATTGAAAATGACCTGTTTTGTTACAATTAGTACAATTTTTACCCAAAGCAGTGCACAGGGCTATCTCCAAGATGAGATCTGGAACCTCACCTGTAAAGCGTTAGGTTTGTATTGTTTGTTTTGAAAAGGTTTTGTAAATTTGGACCTGAAAGAAACAGCATTCACAGATGAATGCGGATGAGTCACATTGACAGAATTGACATTTTTATTTGCAATACATTTAGAAGAAATAATAGACCTTTCAATGCCCTTCGCCATGTCAATAACTTCAGTTAAAGAGGGATCTCTACAACTTAGAATGTGCTCCTGAATTAAAAAAAAATAACAACTATAGACAAATTGGTCTCTGAGATGATAGTCTCAGCATGCGCCAAAGTTGCAAGAAGCTGCTAAATTTCTTAAAGCTGAAATGAAGTATTCAACTGATTCATCCGATTCTTGCTTCCTTTTCATAAAATTGAACCTTTCAAGCATAACACTGGGTTGTTCCAGAAACTTTTTATTCTGTCTTGTTACTGCGTCAGGGTAAACATTCCATCCATCACCTTCACCAGGTGCTGGAATTGTGAGAGGAAGATTGTCAAACGTTCCACGCCCTGAAGTGCCAAGAAAATTATATACAATTGTAATTTGCGTTTGGAGGAGTAGGATTCAGCTTCAGCAGCAACAAGATAATTTTCAAAAAAACGAAACCATAGTTTCCAGGTCTCTTTTGGCTTACCAGGCTTGGGAAGAAAATGATCCAGTTGAAATATTTGTGGAGAAGAAGCCATGTATGCAAAGCTAAAATGTAAAATGAAAATATCAAAGTAAACAGCACCTTGGAAGCACGAACAGAAACTTCCAGAAGAAGAAACCGCCACCTCCCCGGGGCACTAATATTCAAATTTGGGGATCCGTAACAGACCCCCGGGGACCACCACCTCCCCTGGGCCGTGCAAACGTTGGCCGGCTCCTGCAGGGCTGGGTCCTGCAGTGTCCCGGAGTGCCCACCCCCGGGACACTGTTTTTTGCAATGGTAGGGCGGGAGCCATGCGGCTCCCGCCCTGTCATTGCAAACTGCTTTGCTTCATTGACACGAGAGCAGGGAAACCTGCTCTCGCTTCAATGAAGTAAAGCAGATTGCTTTTCCATGCTGACATGCTTTTGCATGTCAGCAGCTCCCAATGTGGAAAAGCAATGCTGGCTCCCGCAGGACGCTGGGGACCGGCGGGACCGTGGGGGCATTGGGGCTCCCCCCACGGTCCCCAACGGAGAGGGCCAACCCCGGGGGATGGGGTCCCCGGGGCTAGGAGTGGCCCGGGAGGGAGGACACATGGCCCCCCTCCCAACAAAATGAAATAAAAAATAAATCGATAAAGGCCGGCTCGGGATGGGGTCCCTGGGGCCAATAGAGGCCTCAGGAGGAGGGCCACACAGCCCCCTCCATAAAAAAAATATTTATGTGGCCATGCCCTGGGGGATGGGGTCCCCGGGGCTGGAATTGGCCACAGGAGAGGGGCCCACGTGTCCCCCTTCCTGTTTATATATATATATGTTTTAATGGGGGTAAGGCCCTGGTGGATGGGATTCCCAGGGCCCAAAAATGTAAAAAGAAGGGGGGCCACACAGCCTCCCTTCTAAAAAAACATAATAATACAAAACACCGCAATCGTGCCAGAGGACCCGCCCCCTCCCAGCAACACTCTGCAAACGCTCCCTGTGGCATGTTTTACAATGGGGAATTAATTCCACTTCAATACTGGGGGTCCTTTGTGGGCCAACTAGCCCACCAGGAACCTCCAGTAAGCGCCACAGGGATGTGTTGCAGAGAGGTGATCCAGTGTACACCCCTTTTTATACCTCTCTGCAATGCTTCTCTGTGGCGCTTACTGGAGGTACCTGGTGAGTAAATGGCAGTGGGATTAATTATTTGCATGACTGACTAGGTGTGTGAGTACCTCTATGGATGAGTGGTGGTGTGTGAGTGTCTATATAGGTGTATGAGTGCATATGATAGTCCTGTACTGAGTGACCATAAGTATGAGTGACTGTACGTGTGAGTGAGTGGATGTGTGTGTAAACCTAAGAATCAGTGAGTGGGTATGTAGTTATTGGTGTTGAAGTGTCTATGGTTTTGAGAATGGCAGTCTGTAATTTAGAGTGGGTGTATCAAAAGTTATATTAGGGTATGAGAAGATGCATGAAATTATCACATGGATGATTTAATCAGTGATATCATTTGAGATGTCCTCAGTGATGTCATCAGTGATGTCACTGACCATGTCATGAGTGATGTAATATGTGACGTCATCAGCAGTGCATTGCGGGCGCGCGAGTTATAGTTAGCTGAACTAACTATAACAGGGGAATTTCAATGGTTTTGTAGGAGTGAAGAGTCCAGCTAACTATAACGCCCCTGAAACCTATGGTTTTTTCAGTGAATTTCTAAGGTTTTTTAAATGCTAATTCCTAACTATAACATGCCTGAAACCTATGGTTTTTTCAGTGAATTTCAAAGGTTTTTTAAATGCTAATTTCTAACTATGCCTGCAGAGATAGAACATGTGAAGAAAGAAGAAAAAGAAATGCAGAAAGAAGCAACAGAAGTCCTAAAAGACAAAGAAAAATGCAGGAAGAAGGATAACGTGCAGAAAGAACAAACAGAAGAGCAGAAAGAAGCCTTGTTGCAAAATCATCCTGTACCCTCAACTTTTTCAGATGGATACTGGTGGTAACTGAGTCTGACTAACCAGTCCTAGAGCCAGTGTTATGTTAAAAGACACTCAGATTACAGTGAAAACACCTACATACACTAGGGAACACTATGCGTTGGGGTCCCCCTGTGATCAGCATGACCTCCTCTGTAAGCCCCTAGTATATAATAGGGCAGGGGATTAAAACTACCTCTTAAAACGTGCCACAGGGCGTGTTTGCACACGTCACCTCAGGCCCCGCCCCCTCACTTCCCCTTTTGTAAACACGCCCTGTGGCCGTTTTAAGTCGAGAGATTAAGTCCCCTTGAATCCTGAGGGTCCTTAGGTTCCAACTAGAGCTGCGTTGCAGAGAGATGTGAAAAGGGGAACGGCCTAGACCACCTCTCTGCAACGCAGCGCAGTGGCGCTTACTGGAAGCACCTGGTGGGCAAGTTGGCCCCCAGGGTCCCTTGGGATTGAAGGGGAATTATTTCCCCAACTTAAAACGCGCCACAGGGCTTGTTTGCACACATTAACTCAGGCCCCGTCCCCTCCCTTCACCACTGTGTAAACACGCCCTGTGGCTGTTTTTAGTTGGGAGATTAAGTTCATTTGAATGCTGAGGGTCCCTAGGGTCCAACTAGCCCACTAGGTACCTCCAGTAAGCGCCACAGAGCTGCGTTGCAGAGAGGTGTAAAAAGTGGCACGGGCTGGACCACCTCTCTGCAACGCAGCTCAGTGGCGCTTACTGGAAGCACCTGGTGGGCTAGTTAGCCCCCAGGGACCCTCAGGATTGAAGGGGAATTATTTCCCCAACTTAAAACGCGCCATAGGGCGTGTTTGCACACGTCACCTCAGGCCCCGTCCCCTCCCTTCCCCACTGTGTAAACACGCCCTTTGGCCATTTTTTAAGTTGGGAGATTAAGTCCCCTTGAATCCTGAGGATCCCCAGGGGCAAAATAGCCCACTAGGTACGTCCAGTAAGCACCATTGCAGAGAGGTGTAAAAACAAGCACGGCCTGCACCACCTCTCTGCAACGCAGAGCAGTGGCGCTTACTGGAAGCACCTGGTGGGCTAGTTGGCCCCCAGGGTCCCTCAGGATTGAAAGGGAATTATTTCCCCAACTTAAAACGCGCCACATGGCGTGTTTGCACACGTCACCTCAGGCCCCGTCCCCTCCCTTCACCACTGTGTAAACGCGCCCTGTAGCCGTTCTAAGTTGAGAGATTAAGCCCCCTTGAACCCTAAGGGTCCCTAGGGTCAAACTAGCCCACTAGGTACCTCCAGTAAGTGCCACAGAGCTGCATTGCATAGAGGTGTAAAAAGGAGCGTGGCCTCAGAACACCTGTCTGCAACGCAGCTCCCTGGCGCATACTGGAGATACCTGTTGGGCTAGTTGGCCCTCAGGGACCCTCAGTATCGAAGGGGAATTAATTCCCTAATTTACAACTGGCGGGGGGCGCGTTTGCAGAGTGCTGCAAGGAGGGGGCGTGGCCTCCGGCGCGATGCCGGTCTTTTATTTATTTTATTTTTTTCAAGAAGGAGGGCTGTGTGGCCCCCCTTCTTTTTCTAATTTACTGACCCTGGAGACCCCATCCCCTAGGGCCTGAACCCTAAGTTTTTTTGTTGAAAACAATAAATTTGGCCCTCCCAAGGCCTTAATCGGCCCCGGGGCCCCAACCCCCTGGTCATGGCCTTTTTAAAAAAAATTCTTTAGGAGGACCACTTATGGCCCCGGTGACCCTATCCCCCGGGGCCGGCCTTTGTTTTTTATTATTTTAAAAAAATATATATTTATAGAAAAACTTAGGACATGCTGGACAAACCGTATGTACCTATCACCATGACGATTTGCGTGATATTCAATCAAAGGCGACTATGCATAGAATGAATCCACATGGAATGTATTTACACCGATAGTGAAGCTCTGACGTGTCTGACGCCCTAACGTGCCTAATCCCTGCGCCCCCGACGGTGGGTACTCTCCAAGTAGACACCCTTGTTGTTTATTTATACAAACATGGGTAGCTATTGAAGGGCACATTTAATATACATGCACACCAAGCCATTTAAAGGGGATTCGACAAAAATTCTACCAAACTATGCAAGAAACCCCCCTCACGGTTAATAAAACACACATCCACCACCGGATGTGTAATACTTTTTATTTTACTCTCTGAAAAGGAGACGAACCTCACTTGAGAGTCACAACGTGCTCCTGGCTGAGCCCAATGCTGTGTTACACCCACCAGTGCCCGCCGAGTGCCTCACACCTCTGTGTTGTATTCCACCAGCTAGTGCGTATGCTATGACACTCTCTAGCCCATGTGCACTGTAACACCACCCCGTGAATATGTCATGCCACACTTGCCTTCGCACGGGTTATATTGCCCCATCTAACGTGCCTTCCTCGATGCCTATGTTATAACACACAGCGCTATGCCATATATATTACAATCTGGGATCCATATATCTTTGTCACAGTGCATATGCAACGTTACACTCCCCAGCACATATTTTATATTACAACTTTAGAGACTAGTTAGGTTACACAACACTGCCCTGTGCATATTACACTCCAAGGCGCATATCGCATAGCACGCGCTAGTGCCTGTGCTATCTCACGCTCTCCAATGAATCTGTCATTGCGCAAAATGTATTGCATATTATATTTCACGCCCGGTTCATCTTATGTCACACTTTTTGGTGCATAGTTTATACCATATACTATATCTAGTTTTCATTTTCGATCGTGCTCTCAGGACTATGTTCTATATAACACTGCGTCCACCTACCCCTTTCACGGGCATTACATTTTGCGATGGGGGGTGGAGGGTCAGGGGGTGTTTCTGCCAAGTGAGCCCGGAGTCACAGTCACAAACGTCCTCTTCTTCCTGAATAAAAGTGAGATTATGCTGCATACTTGTTCATATTTTAAGTAGTTCGCACATACACACATTTTAAAAACAATAAAGTTCCTAATACACACCTTCTCTGAACAGTTAGCTTGCTGCCCCATCCACCTCCTCCCTATCCTCTGTTGTCTGAAACCATGGACTAGCCTCCTCCCTCCGGCCATGCATGGTCTGATGTGCTGCCACTGCCCTCCATTTAGCATGATGTACCAGTCCACTCCTCCTGCCCTCCATTGCCCAATTCTATGGCCCATCATTGACCTCCTGCTTAGCCTCTGTGCTTAGCTTGCCGCCCCTATTCTCCTTCCCCTTGCCCTCCGATGTCTTTGTGCATGCCCCTGCTCCATCATTTTTGCACACCATGTTCCATGGAGCTGCCACTCCTATCTACTCTGAGTGTTCTGTTGAGCTGCCACTCCCCTCCCACCTGCCTAGCATTGTCATATGACTGTAACCAGTCCCTGCCACCTCCACCCTGCCTGTCCACATGCCATGCCCCTATCCCCTTCCTCCTGTCGTCCATGGTCCATTTTACTGCCACACCCATCTGCCCTCCCTGGTCTGTTGTTCTGCAACTGCTCCTCCTGCCTGCCCCGTGCGGTCAGTTGTGAGGCCCCTTCCCCTGAACTCTCTTGTCTGTGCCCAGGTCCTGACCCTCCCTTCTATCCTCCATGGTCCTTTGTGCATGCCCCTGCACCCTCCTTCTTGCCCATCATAGCCATTGTGCTGCCACTAACCCTCCCGCTTGCCATGCATGGTCTTCTGTGCTGCCATGGCCCCTCCCACCTTCCCTGTGTGGTCAGCTAGCTGCTCCTGACCCCCTCCCACCTTCCCTCCATGGTCAGTGTGTATGCCATCATAGTCTCATTGTTGCTCTCCATGGTGTGTCTTGTTTCTAGTGCCCATCCTGCCTGACCTCCATGGTCATCTTGCTGCTCCTGCCCTGCCCCCTTGCCCCCAGCCCTCTGTTTCCATGTGCAGACCCCTATTCCCTCCCTCCTGGCTTGTCTGTTCCATTGTAATGCCCCTGATCGTCCCTCCTGCCCTTTATGGTCTGTTATGCTGCAGCTTTATCTCCTGTCTGTCCATTATGGTCAGCTGGCCACCATTGCCTCTTTCGCGTCTGTTCTCTGTTGTCCATGTGCATGGTCCTGTCCCCTCCCTATTGCTTTCTATGGATTGTTGTGCTTCACTCCCGTCCCACATGTGCTGTGTGTCGTATTGTGCTGCTGCAAACCCTGATGCCTGCCCTGTATGGTCAGTTTGGTGCACCTCTCCATGTCCCTCCTGTCCTCTGTTATCCGAGTCCATGTCCCTACCCCAATTCCTCCTGCCTACCATGATCCAATGTACCATACTTGCGAACATTTAGAACTTGGTAAGAGGGAGATTTTGAAAACAAACTGGGGTATTTATTTTCCCCTTTGAGTTACATTGAAAAAGAGGAGATTGTAGATAGGAGACAGATCAAATAAAGCCCATTTGAGCTTAAAAACATTGGATGTTTCCTGGCTGAAACGGGTCTGATGGCATGTATGGTTGTTCTACCACTGCCTCTTTCTTCTGCCCACAATGGTCTATTATATTGCCACAGCCTCTCTTGCCAGTCCTGTATTGTTGGTTTGTTGCCCCTGCCCCCCTTTCCACTGCCCTCCATAGTCTGTTATGCTGCCACTGCCCTTCCTGCTGCCCAGTGTGGTCAAATTGTTGCATCTGCACTCTCCTACCTGCCTTCAACTTTCAGAGTCGGTGCCCCTGGCCTCTGCCTCTCAACAGTATCCCAATGAACAACTAGATTGCTAACATTCTATATTTATTACAAAAGTGTGGAACGCCTGACGTCATCTTGATGTACTCAAAACTGTAATACCTAGAGTATTTCCTTTAGAAATTACATATATGAGAGGGTCTTATTTGCATCAAAATTATGGTTAGTGCTCTAAAAACTAAAATGAGGACATATTTTCTGAGTTTTCAAATAGCGTCAAAGAACTTTTAAATTATTTGTAATCTTTATTTTTTTTATCCAGTTGACTACTTAATTAAATGTTGCACCTAGGGGAGAGGATGTGGTGTTACTTCCAGAGCAGCAGACTTTGCAACTGTAGAACCAGGTTGGAGTTTCTGCTTCAGCTCAACATTCTGTGATTCTGGTCAAATCACTTAATCTCCCCATGTCTACAACCAAAATGAATTTGATCTTGTGTGATGTAACCAATGCTCATATAAAGCACTCCAATACCTGACAAGTCTGCACTATATAAAACTGCAAATACACACAAAAATAAGTGTTTTGCACACTTCTGTCATTGGGCTACATGTGGGCTACATCTGGGTGGTATTTGGGCTACGTTTGGGCTCTTTTGTCTCTGGTGGCCATCTTGGGAGATTAATTTGTTATGAAGTTTCCTAATTTCCTCATTTACTGCAGTCTCCTCAGTGGGAATACTTTCAGTTTTTTATTTTGGTTCCATTCAGATGTGTCACACATTTGCCATAAATTCTGAATGTTAGTACTCTAGTTGCTCATTAGATCACTGTAGTAAAACTACTGCTCACCAGGGAAGTCTGCTGCTGGTATTCAAAGTGCATGTTTCAGTCTGCATGTCAGAATTGTTTTATGAAATAGAAGAGGATTTGAGAAGTCAAAATGTGCCCTAATTTTTCTTTCTGCAGAACTAATCATAATTTGTATGGCAAAATGAACCCCCTCATTTTGTTCCTTTGTAAATTAAATGTTTTAGGTGTTACCACTTTATTCCAAACAAGATGGCTTCAGGTGTGCCATACTTTTGTCATACGTAAGACTGTTAGTGCTCTAGTTGTTCGTTAGAACACTCTGGGACATTCTGTCATTGGGCTATACTTGGGCTACATCTGGGTGATATTTGGGCTACATTTGGGCTCTTTTGTCTCTGGTGGCCATCTTGGGAGATTTATTTGTTATGAAGTTTCCTTATTTCCTCATTTACTGCAGTCTCCTCAGTAGGAAATACTTTCAGTTTTTTACTTTGGTTCCATCAAATAGGCATTCAGATGTGTCACACATTTGCCATGAATTCAGAATGTTAGCACTCTAGTTGCTTATTAGATCACTGTAGTAAAGCTACTGCTCACCAGGGAAGTCTGCTGCTGGTATTGAAAGTGCATGTTTCAGTCTGCATGTCAGAGTTTTTTAATGAAATAGAAGAGGATTTGAGAAGTCACTCAAAATGTGCCCTAATTTTTCTTTCTGCAGCACTAATCATACTTTCTATGGCAAAATGAACCCCCTCATTTTGTTCCTTTTTAAATTAAATGTTTTAAGAGTTACCACTTTATTCCAACCAAGATGGTTTCAGGTGTGCCATACGTTTGTCATAAGTAGGACTGTTAGCGCTCTAGTTGTTCTTTAGAACACTCTGGGAAGCTGCAGTAGAACACAAAGGAATCAACTGACAGTCTCTGCCCTTGTTGGATCTACATGTTTTACTGAGAATGTCAGACTTCATTCTCACATGACTGAGAAAGATAATGTGAATTTACAGAAAATATGCTCCCAGTTTAGCTTATAGATCACCCTCCAAACCTCTGTGGGAAAAGCATGAGAAAATAGTTTTCTCTCAAACATGATTCATGATATCACAGCAGAAGGCTTTTTCACATGGTAAAATCACCTTAGAACACACCGCAATTCCTAAAATGAGTATGGTACCATCAACAAATTATTTATAATGTAACTAAAGTCTTAAAACCTTCTATTAACTGCAATGCTTTTTAATGAGGTGCTATCATGTATATTGGTCCCAAGATAGCTGCCAACACTTCTTGGATGAAGTGTTGACAGCCAATCAGATCTCACGATGAGATGTGTGGTTAGGCTCCGCCCAGATATATATGTGATTTTACTTTTAATTTTCTCAGGAACTACTGAACGGATTTACACCATTTAAGCAAAAGGCACGAGTCTGAACTGAGGACTAACTCTTTGCCAAATTCGGTGCAATTCCGTTCAGCACTTTGGGTTGTAGCTGCATCAACAGGTCCGATGGGAAAATGCATGGGGAAAACGCGTTTTGGGACCCCCCTTTTTTCTTGGCCCCCGCTTGATGAATCACAGTGAAATTTTCAGGATAGGAGTGGACCAGAGCTGGCCAAAAGTTTGGAAAATTTCGCCAAGATTCATCAATCGACGCCAACGTTATTCCAAATAGAATGTTGCAGATTTCCTATGGAAAATAGGTCCTAACTATAACTACCTACTGGCAACTGCCAGTAGGTAATATATAAATATCCACAACCAAAGTTGGCTTCGTCCCGAGCCAAACAGACACTAAAACCATTGAATTTCTAGACCTCAAACTAGTAGTTAAAGACAATAAAATTACTAGCAAAATATTTAGAAAGACCACGACTGGTAACAGCTTGCTGCACGCTAATAGTTGGCATCCAAAAAATCTCATTCGTAGCATTCCTTTTGGAGAACTATTAAGGGCACGGAGGAATTGCAGCACCGAAGAAGGTTATCATGAAGAAAAAATACAGATGACTGAAAGATTCCTGGCACGAGGATATAGCAAAACACTCATCAAAGATACCATTGTTAAAGTAGACAAATTTAAAAGAGATGAGTTAGTGTTTCCCATCACCAACACTGATATAGTTGAGAGAAAGAAACCATTAAGATTTATAACAAAATACAACACTCATGCATGGGAAATAAGAAAAAGTCTCAAGAAATTCTGGGAGGTTCTAAGAAATGATGATGACTTGCGTGAACATGAAGGTGAGCATCCATCCCTCACATTTTGGAAACCCTGATCATTACGAGACAATCTATGTGGCGATATGATTCCAAGCTCAAAAAAAATCAGTGAGATAAGGGGATTTTTTACATGTAATCAATGTAAAGCATGTCAATTTAGCTGCAGTCTGAAATCCATTAAAATCTGTAACAGTGTGGTGCCTTTTACAATACAGAAACATGTCAATTGTAACACTGAATATGCAATATATTCATTAAGGTGTCCTTGCGACAAATACTATATAGGAGTATGATCGATAAAGGGAAAAAGAGAGTCCTTGAGCACCTTAGGGCCAGCAACACAAACGACAAGACGTATCCTGTTGCGAGACATTTTCACAAATTCCACAAGAGTAATCCTAACCTAGTAAGATTTGTGGTTATTGATTGTATTCCATCAAACGTTAGGGGTGGCAATAAAACAGCTGAAATTAGGAGACTTGAATCCAAATTAATCATCAGATTCAATACTATGGCCCCATATGGGCTGAATCTTGATGAATAAATGTCCGTACACCTTTGAATTGTTTTTAACATTAACTGCTGCTATTATTTTTCCCATGACAAGGTAATTCGTTTTACTGTCTTTTAAATTTTGTGTTTTATTATATTTTATTTGTGCACCTCTTTTGGTTTTAATCACACCATCTCTATTTTTTGACTTCTTTACAGATATCTGTACAGGGAACAATGCAATATTTGGGTGTCTGTTCTGTGCTTGATGATTTATGAAAGAATAACATCACTGAATTGATGAATAAGATGTCCTCCATGAAATACTTTGTGTACCTCACTTGATATACATGTTCGCCCACTTGGGCGCAATACATGATAACAAACATTATGCCAACATTATATTGTGACAATGAATTAATTTTATAAAATGGAAAGCTATCTTGAGTAGTGCATATGATTGCCGACTGGAGCGTATAAGTTGTTATCAGGTTGGGACAGCAATGCACGCTGTGATTAAGCTCGATAATTGTACAAATAGCCCACTTGGACTTTAAATTGATACGTTAAAATTGTCAAGTTGATATTTGAAGATATCATGGATTATCATTCTTTTCCACTGATTGCGCTATCACGTCCATAAAGTGCAATGTTCCATTATGCGTAAGCACAAACATACTCTCTTTGTTTTTTATATAATTTGCACATTACGTTTCAGGACGACTGCATGTATATCTTAAACATGCAGGTAAATAAGCTACGCTCGATCGCGGCTGGGTCCGTGACATGTATACAAATATTGTCACTTAGTGTATGATGTTCTTCATGTTTAAATACATGTATGATTCCCTGTTTGTAATAAGTAATTACTAATGCATTACAATATTGGTTTCACACATTTCAAAACGATCGTGTGCATTTTTGAAATGGTTTATGATATTTTTTAAACATATTTATGATTTCTTGTTTGTAATAATAATAATGAATTACAGCACTGTTTTTATTTATTTTTATGAAGTCCAAGTTCATGTATCAAGTTGAACTTTATTGAGATGGTTGTTGACATTGAAGATTTATTCCATGTCTATGTCACATGACCGGCACCGTAGCACTTTATAACTAGCTAAACAAACACAGTCTATTGCCCGTGATGAAGGAGTGTTGTTAACTCCGAAACGTGTAGGACGTAGTGTTGACTAAATAAACCGCACTTTGAATAGAGGCCGCGGCTCCAGTGTTTTTTGTATCCTTGGATCGACGGAAGCACACATTGGTGACTGTATATATATATATATATATATATATATATATATATATATATATATATATATATATATATATATATATATATATATATATATATATATATATATATTTATATATATATTATCTACTGGCAATCGCCAGTAGATAGTTACAGTTAGGATCGTGTTTCCATAGTAAATCTCAAAATTCTATTTTGAATAACTTTGGCTCCGGTTGACGAATCCTCGCTAAATTTTCAAAACAAATGGGGCGCTCCGCTTAGCTCCTACCCTGAAAGTCTGGGGGTGATTCGTCAAGCGGGGGCCGAGAAAAAAGGGGGGTCCCAAAACGCGTTTTCCCCATGCATTTTCCCATAGGACCTTTAGTCGAAGTTTCAGCCCGAACGGCTGAACAGAATTACTTGAAATTTGGCAGAGAAGTAGTCCTCAGGTCAGGGAAGTGCCTTTTGCAGGTCTGGTGTCAAACTGTTTAGTAGTTCCTGAGAAAATTGCATTTAAAAGCATATAAATATCTATAAGCGCGTACCGTGCGCGCACCGTAAGCGCACGGTGCGTGCACCCTAACGTGCGCGAGCGAAATTCTGATTGGTTGTTACATGTCTGTAAACATTCGAATCGGTCGAAATCAGGAAGTGTCGGCCACCATTTTTTCTGTCACACTGAAAAGGAAAGGTGGAGAATGTGAACAGGGGGCAGGGTAGGCAGTTCCTGACCCCCTAGCGTTTGTCAGGGGGTCACAGTGGGACCCCGAAGGGCCAAAAAAAAGATTTTTTTTTTTTTTTAATTCGCGTGGTGCGCGCACCGTGCGCTCATGGCAAAAAAAAATAAAAAAAAGATTTAAAAAAGAAGATTAAGTGTTTGGATGTTGGTTGGCTCTAAAAACAGCCGTTGTGTTTATTGAGTGTTATTTTGTACCTACAAATAAGTACCGATGCAGAGTCTAAAGTTCAAGAGGAAGACTCTGTTCCCTTCATCATTGAAATGTACACCGTCTCCTCTATAAATGCCTTGCATGTTGTAACGCAAGTTGTTGTGGTATATAGAACCCATACCATAGTCTCTGAGGAAGGCAGAAACAGACTTGGTTTCTTGCTTTGTCAATCTGCGGACAATGTTGGTTGGACCAGTTCCACTTTTGCCCTTGGCATATATTAGAATATACAAAGGCAGTTTGTGAAAAAAGTGACATCAATTGCACAAAGGCGTCCTTAATAAGCATTTCCAGACCTACGCCAGTTAAAGTGCCTAGGTCATTTCCACCACAGTGCACAATAATAAGGTTAGGCTGTGGGAGATGTAGAAAGGTTTTCACCAAAGGCATTAATTGGTGCCACTTTAACCCTCTCTGAACAATCCATTTAATGTCTACATTTGGCAAAGCAAGATCTTTCACAATACCTCTTTTTTCTGCAAACTTTTCACTCCAGAAGACATAGCTGTGACCTATAATCCACACTGTGAACATCTTCCAAGGAGATCTGGATGCACTCAGAAGGTGTCTTTCAGTAGAATGGCAATATGAAAAGAAAGATAGTTGTAAAATGGAGGCTTACATCCTTTTTTTAAAATAAAAAGAAATCATTGGCTGTTTCAGACCATTCAACAGTAAAAACTAGGCTGTATGTTTAAATTATTAAAAGCATGTTTTGTATTGGTTCTTAAAAATGTGTTCCCACAGAACATTAGTTTGGATTTGCTGTTAGGTTTGAAAAGTCAAGCATTCTTGCTATTTGGATTTGAAACATTGTGTGCTGAACTTCTAACCTCTCTGCTCACACCAGTGTTCCATGACCTGTTGCTATGGTAGCAGGCAGAAGTCATGTTGGGGGAAGGGATCATTTGGAAAGGGTTAAAATTTGCAACCAATAGCAATGTGTGATTGCATTGGAAAAATGTGGGAAACACTGTGATTTGAAGTTAACATGTATATGTGTGAAAAAAGAGAGGGAAACATTGCCATTTACTGGTTCTGCTGAGAGGTGTACAGTTCAGAGATTCTGGCTCTGATAATCTGCTGTGTGAGTGGCACATGTCTTTCTCAACTAACTACTTTTAAAAGGTGAGTTATGAATTTGAGAGGGGATGTATGTGGTGTATTTGGATAAAAATAATAGAAATGTGATTCTTCTTTTAAAGTTGTGTTTTACATTTTATGTTAGGGAAGATATTTAACTGCGTTGAACTTGTCAGATATTATGGAGTATGTCTTCACCATAAGTTAAGGTGTATTGGTATCACCCAGAAATACTGTTTTGTGTCTAGAATCACACCATGAGTTTTTGTGCACACATGAATTCTTATCAGAGATTTAATTTGTGTTGCTCTTGCTCTGTTAGCCTTGCACTCGCAGGAAAGGGGCAGCTTGTTTTCAAGAACTGTGATGGTTAGCATTCAGCAGAAATCACTTTCTCACAAATGAGAGGCAAATGCTAACACATTTGAAATTAGCATGGTACATTTTCCTTCCACTTTTAAAGTTGTGTTTTACATTTTATGTAAAGGAAGATATTTAAGTGCTTCGAACTTGAAAGATATTATGGAGTATGTCTTCACCATAAGTTAAGGTGTACTGGTATCACCCAGGAATACTGTTTTGTGCCTAGAATCACACCATGAGTCTGTGTGCACACAGGAATTCTTATCAGAGATTTAATTCATTTTGCTCTTGCTGTGTTAGCCTTGCACTCGCAGGAAAGGGGCAGCTTGTTTCCTTGAACTGTGATGGTTAGCATTCAGCAGAAATCACTTTCTCACAAATGAGAGGCAAATGCTAACACATTTGAAATTAGCATGGTACATTTTCCTTCCACTTTTAAAGTTGTGTTTTACATTTTATGTAAAGGAAGATATTTAAGTGCCTTGAACTTGAAAGATATTATGGAGCATGTCTTCACCATAAGTTAAGGTGTACTGGTATCACCCAGGAATACTGTTTTGTGCCTAGAATCACACCATGAGTCTGTGTGCACACAGGAATTCTTATGAGAGATTTAATTTGTGTTGCTCTTGCTCTGTTAGCCTTGCACTCGCAGGAAAGGGGCAGCTTGTTTTCTTGAACTGTGATGGTTAGCATTCAGCATAAATCACTTTCTCACAAATGAGAGGCAGATGCTAACACATTTGAAATTAGCATGGTACATTTTCCTTCCACTATTAAAATTGTGTTTTACATTTTATGAAAAGGAAGATATTTAACTGCCTTGAACATGTCAGATATTATGGATTATGTCTTCACCATAAGTTAAGGTGTATTGATATCACCCAGAAATACTGTTTTGTGTCTAGAATCACACCATGAGTCTGTGTGCACACAGGAATTCTTATCAGAGATTTATTTTGTGTTGCTCTTGCTGTGTTAGCCTTGCACTCGCAGGAAAGGGGCAGCTTGTTTTCTTGAACTGTGATGGTTAGCATTCAGCAGAAATCACTTTCTCACAAATGAGAGGCAAATGCTTAACAAATTTGAAATTAACATGGTACATTTTCCTTCCCCTTTTAAAATTGTGTTTTACATTTTATGTAAAGGAAGATATTTAACTGCCTTGAACATGTCAGATATTATGGAGTATTTCTTCACCATAATTTAGGTGTTCTGGTATCACCCAGGTATTCTGTTTTGTGCCTAGAATCACACCATGAGTCTGTGTGCACACATGAATTCTTATCAGAGATTTAATTTGTGTTGCTCTTGCTCTGTTAGCCTTGCACTCGCAGGAAAGGGGCAGCTTGTTTTCTTGAACTGTGATGGTTAGCATTCAGCAGAAATCACTTTCTCACAAATGAGAGGCAAATGCTAACACATTTGAAATTAACATGGTACATTTTCCTTCCACTTTTAAAATTGTGTTTTACATTTTATGAAAAGGAAGATATTTAACTGCCTTGAACATGTCAGATATTATGAAGTATGTCTTCACCATAAGTTAAGGTGTACTGGTATCAGAGATTTACTTTGTGTTGCTGTTTTTTTGTAAGATTTGCACTCGCAGGAAAGGGCCAGCTTGTTTTCTTCAACTGTGATGGATAGTATTGAGCAGAAATCACTATCTCACAAATGAGAAGCAAATGCTAACACATTTGAAATCAACATGGTAGATTTTACTTCCACTCCCGCAATGGGTGAGGTAGTTTTTACATGTTGACAATTCCAATTAACCTTTACCACACATGTACTCTTACATACATCTGTGCAGTCTTCATGCAGTTGTGCAAGCGTGCATGCAGATCTGTCTTGCAGCAGACAATAATCGGTCTCCAGAAGCACGCTCTTAGCACAGAGACAGGTGCTTCTCCTGCACTCCCATGCTTACTACTCAGCTCTGTGTGGTATTTCAGATAGCAGTGTGTAACGCTAACACATTCAACGTCACCAAGGCTCATTTCCTTTGCTCTACTCTAATCACTCACCCTGTAACACATGCTGATGGTCTCAAGTACCTGTTAGGACATGTGCTCTTTTCCGCCTCTCTAAAATATAAGGAAAATGTGTCAGGCTGCCAGAGTAATTATCACTTACTCCACCACAGTAGTAAATGTGCTTTGAAATTGCCAAACAAAAATTGTTGTGTGCCTAGAATCACACCATGAGTCTGTGTGCACACAAGAATTGATGTTAGAGATTTACTACGTGTTGGTATTGTTCTGTCAGACTTGCAGTTGTAGGAAAGGGACAGCTCATATGATAGGATTTGAAAAGCTCAAACAAAAAATCGTAATGTATTAAAATTACATAAAGGTATTTTTTTTTGTTTCTTTCAGGTATTGCTGAACAACAGTGAAATTAATAAAAAATGCCTATAAATTCAAGAAAGAGAAAAGAACAGCAACAACATCTACATATGAAGAAAACTGGACAAAAAAAATTAGTTGAAGAACCTCTTGTTGGAAAAAAGAAAAAGCCTTCTGGTAAGCAGACTAAGGATTTTTAAAAAAATATCTTCAAACAAAGAAAAAATGTTAAAAATATATCCACTGCAAATAGTGTTTCAAGTACAAAAGAACAACAGAGTCGACAGAAAATACTAAAAGCTAATGTCGAATCAGAAGTAAGAAAGAGTGATTTAACACGAAAAATAGATTTTAAAAACATTCGTCGAAAAATGTTTCAGAGAAGAGTGATGTTAAATTTGCTAAAGGATGTGAAAAAATGTAAGAAGAAAACAAAATTTTATAAAAAAAAGAAGTATATTGAAACAATTGTTGCAAAGGCTTTGGAAATAAAAACAAAACTATTCAGTTTAATTTTGAACAGGATGCGTAGATTATAAAAATTAGTTAAAGCAATGAAGTCACAAAGCAAAAGGAAAAGAGTAGTGAAAAAAAATAACTTTTGTAAAGTGTTCTTAGGAGAATGGAAGCATAGTTCAAGCACTGAACCATTTTTTAATGAAGAGAGTTATCTTCAAAGTAATAGTTTGTTGCATGCAGTTGACACCAATGGTCGAGTTTATTAAGTTAAAGATGGTTGTATAATGGAAAAGGAGAAAATGGTTCCAAGAAATGAGGAAGAAGTGTTAGCTGATGAGGTTATGGGGAGACGTCCTAAAGCCCCAGTGTACACTTGGAATTGTAGTAGTATTTGCACTGTGCGACAGGAATCTATTGATAAATTACGTGACTTTCTAAGAGAATATAGTAAAAAGAGTGTTAAACAGAAGATTAAGGTGCTTCAAAGACTAGACCCATGCAGAGTGAGAGAGAATACTGGTTTGCAAGGACATTCTCTTGCTTGTCTATCTAGGAAAGTTTGCCAAAGTGTTTTTCACCATTTTAGGATGCTGGCTGTTCATCATACTGAAATGAGAAAGTTTGTGAGAACATTGTATTTTGCGAAAAGTCCAGCACTAAAGTTAAATGAGTTGAGTAATGCTCTGTTCCGTGGATCTGTATCAGATGTAGTGAAGGTTACTGATGATATTCAGTTTTGTTACTTTGGTCCAGAGCAAGAAAGTGCAGGAAATGACACAGTTACGGAGGAAAATGTGGAAGAGAATGTAGAACTCACTGTTAGTAAAAATGTTGAAGATGAAATGACAAAATTTACTATCACCTCTAATGAAAGACCAAATATTACTTGTATTTGTTGCCGGAGAAGCCATTACAAAATTCAAACAAGGAATGTTGATCTCTATAAAAAAAGTGAAAATGAAGATAATTATAAGTGGAAGGATTTTGCAACATATATATTTCTGGAAAATTGTTTTGATTTGGGTGAAGATCAGCGTATTTGTAAATACTGTTATAACAAGTTAGAAGAAAATAGAATGCCAGCTAGAGCTGTACATAATAATTTAGAATTGGTTGATATTCCTGCAGAACTTTCTGATTTAAATACCTATGAGTCTATACTCATTCAATGTGTCTATCCATTTCAGACCATAGTGCGTATGGAGCCCAAAACAGGTAAATTACCTCCTTCGGATTTACAAAGAGGTTTAAAAGGAAGAGTTGTCTATTTGCCATTGGATTTGAAAAAAAATATGGAAGCAATTGATGCAGATAGATTGGAAACTGAACCATTAGTTATTCTGGTTAATGGTGTACCAACAAAGAATAAGAAAATTTGGCAGGAGCTGGTAGATGTATGAAAAGTACAAAGAGCAAATTTAAATTTGAAAAGAAATAATAAATGGTATGAAACAATTTATATGGATGAAGATGAAGAAGAATTACTAGCAGACACAGGAATACCAACTGAAAAGGTGGATAAGTCAAAAAAGATGAAATTTATGAACATTTCAGCATACATCCTCTTCATTCTAAAGAAGTTATGGGAAACACTATTGATCTGTTTCAGATGAAAAAAGCACAAGGAACTCCCGTGAGTGTATGGGAGGAGAGCTTGGAAGCTCGTTGTTTTCCCCAGCTGTTTCCCACAGGAAAAGGTGAAAGATATGATGAACGTCCAGTACAGATTCCTGCTTCTGAGTATCGGACTACAAGACTATATGCAGAAGATCTGGATTTCGTCAAAGTATTCCTTATTTGTTCCATCTTTTATTTGAAAGTGACTTGTCTGCACTATCTTATGCAGTAAATCACATTTTGAAAACTGGAGTACATCTACATAATGTGTCTGCAAAGGATTTTATGAACAAAGTGCAACAGCGAGATGATCATTTGGAATCTCAATTGATTAATTTGATGGCTTGTCAGCGTGGGACTAATCAATATTGGTACCGACGCCATGGAGAATTGAAATGTATGTTACGGAATTTAGGAACTTCTACATGGTTCCTTACCCTAAGCTGTGCAGAGTACGCTTGGGATGATTTACTGGATTTTCTTCGAGAGGCAAATTCAAATATTGAAAACATCCAATACAAGACAGCAGGAGAATTGTGCTCATTGGATCCAGTAAATGTTTGCAGATATTTCAATCATAGATTTGAGGCTATGATGTCCTTCATCTGCAATAAAAAAAATCCACCTCTTAGAGAAGTTGTGGATTTCTTTTGGAGAAAAGAGTATCAAGCAAGAGGTGCTCCACATATTCATATGCTGTTGTGGATCAAGGATGCACCCAAATTTGGAACAGATGCTGATGAAGCAGTTTTATCTTTCATTGAAGAATATGCAACATGTGCTATACCTAAAAGCACAGAAGAAAAAAACTTAAAAGAGCAAGTTTTACGTTTCCAAAGTCATCGGTGTGGTAAATACTGTCGACAAAAGTACAAAAGTAAAGATAAATTCTACACAAAATGTCGATTTGGATTTCCACGACCTGTTCTATCAAAAGGAAGAGTAAACAGTTTTACGTCAGCTGTGCGACATACTATTACAAGAAAATCGCCTAAGAATACCTACAACCTAAGAAGAAAAGAAGAGTCGAAATACATAAATGACTACAACCCAGTCATTTTATCCATGTGGAATGCTAACATGGAATTTCAATATGTAGCTGACAATTCTATTGCTGTTGCTCGGTATGTCACATCTTACATCACTAAATCTGAGAAAACGGAATTGAAAGAAATGTGGGAAGAGATTTCTCACGAGAAGACTGTCAGTAAAAAGCTGTACAGTTTCAGTTTAAAGATGTTATCGCATCGAGAAATTGGATCCTACGAATGCTCAGATAGGTTATCATCTGCAAGTCTGTACTCCAAATCCAGAAGAATAATTTGGGTAAGATTAGGCCTTGCAGGAATGAGAAATCGGGTACTGAAATCTGTTCGAGAAATTGAATATTTAGCAGAGTACAAACCTGAAAGTACAGACATTTTAAGAACAAACATGTTGGACACATATTACCCAAAGAGAAGTCATCATCTTGAGAACATGTGTCTCTATGAAGTGCTGCAGAACTACATTTATAAACGGAATGCCACAGAAGACATCAACAATGGAAAACATAAAGCCACTGGTGAGGAAGGATGTTTGGTAAAACAAACAAAAGGAAGTTTGATTAATCATCGGAAGCTGAGTTGCGACACTACTGACAAAAAGGAATTTTACTACTTGGCACTTTTACAGCTCTTTAAACCATGGCGTTAGGAGGACGAACTACTTGGAGATTTTCAGAGCTATGAAGATTCCTTTAATGCTTGCAAAGATAGCATAGAATGCAGTACTTTCACAACTTATGTTCAAATGTTAAATGAAGAAATTGAACAAGAAGCAACAATTGCAGCTGAAGTAGCTAGAGACAGTTCTCAAGACAGTCAAAGTTCTGGGACATTCAGTCAAGATCCTCTAGGACAACCAATCGTAGAAAATGAAGCTGCAATAGCCATGACTGAAGTGGAAACAGCTATGAATCAAGCTCAGAAAGATTTAATAAACTTACCAAATGTGGAACAACAACTGAATGATGAACAACAACAAATTTATGAGGAAGTCAGAAAAAAATTGATCACGGATTACTACATGAAAATAAAGAGTGCTCATGCACATCTTTTAAACTAATCAGAATGTATGTGAGTGGACAAGCAGGAACTGGAAAACGTTTCTTAATTAAAGTAATTAGAAGCTACCTACAGAACAAAACGGATTCAACTTTGTCTTGTGTTGTTACTGCTCCAACTGGTTAGCAGCGTATAACATAAAAGGAGTTACCTTACATGGTTTGCTTATGTTACCAGTAGAGCATGAGAACAAAATACAGTACCACAAGCTAACAGGAGAAGCATGTTTTGAAGTTTCAAGAGTATTGAAGAAAATGAAAGTACTCATTGATGAGGTAAGCATGGTATCAAACTTAATGCTTGCCTTTGTGCATTTAAGAATGCAGCAAATTCTAAAGACAGACTATGATGTGTTATTCGGAGGAAAACACGTCATAGTTTTTGGGGATCTTTTGCAGCTCACTCCAGTTAAAGGACAACTAGTATACCATACACTTACACATGAAGACACGAAAAAGTCGTTAGGAAGTATAGGTAATGTGAATATTTGGACATACTTTGAGTATAAAGAACTCATTACCAATATGAGACAAGCCAATGATGAGGATTACTGCATCTTCTCACACCCTAATTTAACCGTTGATACACAAACTCAAAATTTCAGACGTCCATTCTCAAAACCATAGATACTCCAATACCAGTAACTACATACCCACTTATTAACTGTTAGGTCTACATACACCTCCACTCATTCACATGTACAGTCACTCAAACTTACAGTCACTCCGTACAAGACTATCATATGCATTTATACACCTACATAGACACTCACACACCATCAATCATCCATAGAGGTACTGTCACACCTAGTCAGTCAAGCAAATAATTAATCACACTCCCATTTACTCACCTATACAGTTATACACATTCAAGTTCACTTACTCATAAAAATAGTACCACATTCTTACGCTCATATACAATCATTGATACAAGCACACACTCATCCATACAGCCACTCTCACAATCACACACTCTCACTTATACCCACTTATATACTCTTACAGGCATATATACTGCCTTTCACATATGTAGTTGGTCACAAATGTACCACTGAGATATACATTCAATCCCTAACACACCCATACATACACTCACTCAACCATACAGTTCATCACAGATGCACTCTTAAAACCATGCACCCATAGAATCACCCACTCACACATCTTTGCACAGAGTCACACACAGCCTACCCACACAAACACTCAGGCACCCATGCAGATACTCAGACAACCAATCGATAACCCATATAGACACTCATATAGCTATTCAAAAAATCATGCAGCCACTTATACACCAACAGAGAGAAACATACAGACATTCGCACAGTTTAGTCACTAGTCTGCAGTAAGATACATTTAATGACTCACTTATAGAGTCAGTTACGCACCTAGAAAATCATCCATTCACACACTTGTACAGCCACTCATTCTTTCAGAGACCTTTCACTATAAATATATAAAACATATTTAAAATGTACAGAAACACACAGTCACTGGATGATGTCATCAGTGATGTCATCAGTGATGTCATTTGAGATGTCATCAGTGATGTCATCAGTGATGTCACTGACCATGTCATGAGTGATGTAATATGTGACGTCATCAGCAGTGCATTGCGGGGGCGCGAGTTACAGTTAGCTGAACTAACTATAACGGTGGAATTTCATTGGTTTTGTACGAGTGAAATTTCCAGCTAACTATAACGTGTGTGAAACCTTTGGTTTTTTCAGTGAATTTGCAAGGTTTTTTAAATGCTAATTCCTAACTATAACGTGTGTGAAACCTATGGTTATTTGAGTGAATATATATATATATATATATATATATATATATACAGTCACCAGTGCGTATATATATATTACCTACTGGCGGTCGCCAGTAGGTAGTTATAGTTAGGAGCAAGATTCCACAGGAAGAGCATTTTTTGTTTTGCTTATAACTTTGGCGCCGTTTGATGAATCTTCATGAACCTTTCCAAACTAATTCTTTGTTCATATCAGCTCCTATGTGCCACGTTTGGGGGTGATTCGTCAAGGGGGGGCTGAGAAAAAAGGGGGTCCAAAAACATGTATTCTCTATGTTAATTTCCATAGGAAACTTTAGACAAGGCTACAGGTCGAACGGGTGAATGGAATTACCTCAAATTTGGCAGGGAGAAGGGTGTTGGTCTAGAAAGCATGCTTTTGTTTATTTGGTGTAAATCCATTCAGTAGTTTTTTGTGAAATATCGAAATTTACAGATATCGATATTTGGGAATTCTGCCATCTGATTGGCTGAGGCGTTACGAGCACGAGCTTGCTGCTTATTGGTTGGGAGAGCTGCGAGCGGTTGCAACTAGGAAGTGTTGGCCGCCATTTTTGTGATTCCGTCGAAGCGAGTACGGGGAAAAAAGGGCAAAAAAGTAGGAAAGAGGACACTAGGAGCACTGTAACCTTTGTGGGGGTGTTTATGGTATGCTATAGAGGGGGTGCGAAGCGAACTACTCATAGCTATCGGTCTGAAAGTCCTGGGTACGGAATTTAAGTGAGGTATTGCGTAGAGTTTGATGCTGCTAAGGTGAGCTGGTGCGGGAGTCGGAGATGAAAGCGTGAGCCTAAACTGTGTATCTTATAGTGTGAAGTCATGTGCCCTGGCCGCTGTGCCACACTTGTCTAAGTAGTGTCAGTAGTGATTTATACGTAGTAGGAGGAAGTTTTATTTGGAACACGGTAATTTGTATATGGTGCTTAGGTGGTGTTATACAGGGAGTGCGAAGGTAAATCAATACGGTATTTGTAAAGTGCAAACTACACAGAAAACAATAATTGATTGGAAGATAAGAAGCACTGGGTACTAAAAACTAGGGTGCATATTAGTTGCATGAAAAAGCATGTTTGTCATTGGTTAATAAAGAGCAGTCTAAACGTGGAGGACATACGATAGGATGAAATGTGCAACGCTCAACCAGACGTGCTACTTGCATTTGGAAGGTACATTTGTAACTTTAAACAATGGTGAACTTTTAACCCGCAGGTGGTGTTAAATGTTCGAGAATATACTGAAAAAGAAAAGGTTACGTTTAAAAAAATCATGAACTTTTAACCTGTAGGTGTCGTAGAATGTTCCAGAAAGTGTGGTGATAAAATAGGTTGAACTTCTGACCTGTGTGTGGCGCGGAATATTAAGCAGCTTTTCAGATGCAAAATTAAAAAATAACCGATGGAGATAAGTTTTGGAATGTCGATGAAGGAATTAAGTATTCTGATTTGTTGATTACATGTATTTATATGTGGTGCGACAGAGAAATTATGCAATTACTGGTTTCATTCTTGATGAAAGCAGTGCATTACATGTACTGCTTGAGAAAGAAAGAATTGCATGTGTGTGTGACATTTGAAATCTGCATACCAACTACAAAGGTGAGGTAGAAATGAACAAGGTGTGTTATGTGTTCTGTAGAAGTGATTAAGTATTTGAGGTGATATTTTTAAGCTTGAAAGTATTTTTTATTTCAAAATAATATCCTATTAGTAAAGTGTGGTGTTTCATATTGGTTATAAAATATGCATAAAGTTTGACCTGTTGTTCTATAAGTACTTTATATATGTTTAGGAATTTTTCACAAAGAAGAAATGTAGTTTGTCATCTTTAAAAGACTGTATGGTTTTGAAAATGAGGTACAGCGTTAATTTGGGTTTGTTAATGTATTCAGGCGAGATAAACAAAATGTCCCAGATTTGCAAATTATACATTTTGTGAAAGTAGTGGGGAAGGGGGGGGGGGTAAGGAGATGTATGTGTTGTTAAGTTAAAAGCGATAAAACCCAAACCAGAAATGTAATGTGGACCGGTTGTGGTCTCATTTTTGACAGTGAGAGGTAGATTTGAATATAAGTCTAGGTAGGTTGTTGTACTGTGAGGCCGTCTACAGTGTTTGGAGATTACATGGAGAGGAGATGGAGATAGTAAAAGTGATATGTTCCTTTTATATGCATGCATAGTTTGCATCATTTGAATATAGGTTGAGATATAGAATGAACATGGTTTCTGGTTTTCATTTGGGTATAGTTAATAGTTTTAGTAGTTTGTGACTAGTGAATAATAAAAAGGTAGATATACTCAAATATATGGTAGTAAACATATTAATTATTGTCTGTTCTTATGAAATAGAAGTGGTTGGGGAGTGTTTCTTTAGAAGAGATGTTTTATAAATGTGTGAGAGATAAAAAAGCAATGAAAATGTTCGGTATATTTTCTGTATGACTTTCTTGACATTAGTAAAGTACATGTCATTACAAGTGATAGTAATTGTCAGGCTGTGTTCCTGTGCTGAATATACGTAGGTGTTTAAGTGGTCCGGGTTTTACCGGTGCTCAGTTTCACTATCTCTTTTGAGACACTCGTACATTTTTTCATTCAATTTAATGTCCTTAATATACATACAGTAAAGGGACGGTATATCAAAAGTTTGGGAATTACAACTTTGTTTACTCTCCGCATCCTCTTCTATACACTCTACAGAGTGTTTAAGCGACTTTATTAACATACAGATGTATAGCTAGTAAAGGTGGTGTAGTGGCACTGGGCCCATTTATAAACCGTGCTATGGGATGATTTATGTTTTACCCGCCAACTTGCATGTTTGAATACTTTTGGATGATAAGCGTTACGGAAGACACCTTTAAAAATTAAGCCCGAGTATGGGTATAGTGGCGCTACTAGGAATGGTGGCAGTTTCTCTTTAATTTCGTATGGTTAAGCAATGGCGGGGTCGGGGTGGGAGAGGTGGGTATGTTCGTGATTAAAACACAGACTTTAGTAACGTGCAGATGTTTAGCTACTAAAGGTGATGTAGTACCTCCGGGACCATTTATAAAGCGCCCTATGGCATGGTGTATGTTTTACCCGCAAATTTGCATGTTTTAATACGTTTTGCTGATGAGAGTTTTGGGAGATATCTGTTGAAATTACGCCTCTGTATGGCTATAGTGGCGCTTCCAGGTTTGCTGGGGCTCTTTGTTTTATTGCGTAAAGTTAAGCAAGGGCGGGTGTGGAGGTGGTGTAGTGGTACTGGGACTATTTATAAACCGCCTTATGGTATGGTGTATGTTTTACTTGGAAAATTGCAGGTTTCAATACCTTTTGCTGATGAGCGTTCCGGCAGACATCTGTTGAAATTAAGGCTATGTATGGCTATAGTGATGCTAACGGGAGTACTGGGGCTTGTTGTTTTGATATCGTAAAGTTAAGCAAGGGCAGGGGTGGGGGTGGGAGAGGTGGGTATGTTCGTGATTAAAACACAGACTTTAGTAACGTGCAGATGTCTAGCTACTAAAGGTGTTGTTGTACCACTGGGACCATTTATAAAGCGCCCTATGGCATGGTGTATGTTTTACCCGCAAATTTGCATGTTTTAATACGTTTTGCTGATGAGAGTGTTGGGAGATATCTGTTGAAATTAAGCCTCTGTATGGCTATAGTGGCGCTTCCAGGTTTGCTGGGGCTCTTTGTTTTTATTGCGTAAAGTTAAGCAAGGGCGGGTGTGGAGGTGGTGTAGTGGTACTGGGACTATTTATAAACCGCCTTATGGTATGGTGTATGTTTTACTTGGAAAATTGCAGGTTTCAATACCTTTTGCTGATGAGCGTTCCGGCAGACACCTGTGGAAATTAAGGCTATGTATGGCTATAGTGACGCTAACGGGAGTGCTGGGGCTTGTTGTTTTGATTTCATAAAGTTAAGCAAGGGCAGGGGTGGGGGTGGGAGAGGTGGGTATGTTGCTGATTATAATACAGACATTTGTAACTTGCATATGTGTAGCTAGTAAAGGTGATGTAGTGCCACTGAGTCAATTTATAAAGCGCTCTATGGCATGGTATATGTTTTATCCGGAAATCTGCATGTTTTAATACCTTTCGTTGCTGGGCGTTCCGGCAGAGACTTGTTCAAATTAAGTCCCTGTATTGCTATAGTGGCTCTGCCAGGTTTGCGGGGGTCTTTCTTTGATTTCATAAGGTTAAGCAAGAATGGGGATGAGGGTGGTGTAGTGGCACTGGGCCCATTTATGAAGCGGTTTATGGTATGGTATACGTTTTTCAATTTGCATGTTTTAATACCTTTTGGTGATGAGTGTTCCAGCAGACAGCTACGCAAATCACACAACATTTCTGTGGATAACAAAACTTTGTGCTGATAGACACTCTTGCACTGTGGTAGAAGGCTGCCAGCGTTGATGGCAAATTATGAATCTTGGTGCCATTGTACATTTAAATGAAAGCTTGGACCATTTCTTTGTTACTATGGTGCAGTGAGGGCTTTAAGTGTGAAAAAAACTGGGGGTGCTCTAAAAGGGGTGGGGCAAACCTGTTACAGGGGTGTGGGCTATCCAAGTAGGGGCATTGTCTACATGAAGATAACTAGCATTGTGTGCTTAAGAAAATCCCCTCAAATTATCCTACATTCGGGAAACACGCTCTTTAAAGGATTGCCCTTCCTCCTAAAACATGGCTCATGTAGCATGATGTTTCCACTTCTCAGTAGTGAGCAAAATGAGCATGTGCACATCGATGTGCATGCTCTGACTGCAGTCCAATAAAAAAATTGAAAACTTGACTACCTTTGCGAGGGTCGAAAATAGAGCCCGACAGAGACCCGTTTCGAGTTTTTCTGAAAATAACTGCCGGTGCCTAGAGCTGGCCCACTTAAAGCCCTGCAACCATTCATCCTAAGCACTGCGCTACCCAACCATCTTTCAATTAATTCAGTCATTCCTATCTACATACAAACATACATCTGTCCCTGCAGTTTTTCTAAGTATCTATCAGCCCACTCGCCTATGGTAAGCACTGTGCCATCCATCCAGTTATACGCCCATATATTCATACATACATCTGTCCCAGAGCCAATCCAACGCATCTATCAGCCCACCCGTGTATCCTAAGTACTGGTCCATGCATCCATTTATCCTTCCATTCATCCATATATCCATACATCCATCCATCTAGCTATCCATTCATCCATCTGGCCATCCATCCAGTCGCCCTTTATTCAACTATCCATCCTTATTTTTGTGCTCTCTCTGCCGCCGATCCGAAATACTGCGTATTATGCTCATCCACCCAGCCTCTTAAGGGGCCGAAAAGGCTGGCGATAATCATTGAGAGGCTGATGAAGTTTCTGATAAAGAATAAGCCTGGGCAAAGCACTACGCTATGCTCGCGTAGTTTGCGAAGTTCGTGCTACTTCGCACTACGCGAATTGCACGTAGCACAGTGCGAACACGCGTAGCGCAGTGTTGCGGTCATTTTTTGCTTGCTCGCGGTCCTCAACGTCAAGTTGGTGACTGCGAGCAAGCAAAATGACATCCCGGCGAGACTTTTTCCTTGTTCGCGATCAGCAACCTCAAGTTGGCGATCGCGAGCATGGAAAATAAACCTCCCGGCGAGATTCCCAACGCGAGGAGGTCAGGTTTCTCATTGCGAGTGGTCGCGTATGCTCGCGCCCGCTCGCGATGAGAAACTGCCAGTTCGCGTTGAGAAAGCTGCCGCTCGAGTAAAAATCTACTCGAGCAGCAGAAAACTACAGCTCGCACTGTGCAAGATGCCATTTTCAATGATTGCACAGTGCGGTTGCTTGTCCGCACTGTGCAATAATTGAAAACGACATCTGGCACAGTGCGAACAAGTTACTTCGCAGTTCACGAAGTGCTACGCGTAGCTTGCGTAGTGCAAACTGCACTTTGCGTAGCTTCGCGAAGTGCTACTTCGCGAACTACGCCCAGGGTTAATAAAGAACAAAAAAGCTTTGAGTTGCTCCTGTGGACCAGAGTTCACCACCCTTCTCTGGTGGTGTTTTAAACAAAGGTTGATGTAGGGAAAGAAATGTAAAGCAGCTTTTCAGTGTAAGACGTTAATTTAGAAAGATAACGGGGCATATTGTCAAGAACGGCGTTAAAATTATTACCACTTTAGCGGCAGGAAACTGCCGCTAAAGTGGCGATTATGGGCTTGATAATATGCCCTTGTCAATTCCCATAGCTGGCCAGGTTGTGGTGTGAAGCTGGGCTTCTATGGGAATTCACAAGGGCATATTATCAAGCTCATTATCGCTGCTTTAGCAGCAGTTTCCTGCCGCTAAAACGGCGATAATTGTAACGCAGTTCTTGAAAATATTCCCTTAAGTGAGCCAGGCAAACCGTGTGTTTTTGTAGCACTACAACAACACCCTGTGAAAGGTGAGAGCAGGGTTGTGTTGGAGTTGGCTGCATGTGGTCATCTCCACAACCAGAGCAAAATGTTGGGGGAGGCTAGTTCTTTCAGTAATAGGCAGAGAGGAGATGTAGGGGCTCTAAAAAGGGGTGGAAAAAACAGAGCATCATTTACAAGCAAATGGTCTTTTGAAGACCTGTGAAGTACTCGGGTGTGGCTCTGTGTGTGCTATTGGGAAGCTGTCTCAGGGAGTCCGGGGCAATGGGAGTTGTGCGCCTGGTGGTCTCTCTGCTAATCATGCCACGATGATGTTGCTCCAGCGCTGCAAAAAGAGAAGGGAAATAGTGAAAGAAAATGTCTCTCTTTAAAGGATTTATTTTCTCCTACAACGCGACTCACCTGGCATGATGTCTCCACTTTTTAGTAGTGAGCAATGTGCATGGTCTCACTGTCTCACCACAGTCCAATAAAAAAAACAACAACGGACTACGTTTGCAAAAGCCCAAAATAGAGCCCCATATAGATCCGTTTCGAGGCCCCCAAAAATAAACTGCCGGTGCTCAGACTCCCTCCCCTCCAATTAAAGCATTGGGTGCAGTGTTATGTTTGCGAAGTTGTAGATAAAATTGTTAGGCTAATAATGGTAATTTCTCTGTGTGCCGTTTGGTTGATAATATCATCCTAAGTATATAGATCACAATTTTTTAAAATATTATCTATAAAGTTGTCTGCGTGGGTTGCAGAGGGAGTGTGTGGGGTGGTGTGGTGCGGTGGAGAGGTGAAAAGTACGAGGTAGTGCAGTTACATGTAAATTGTAAAGGTGTATGTAAATAATTAAATACTTGCTGTATGTTCAATGGCACTACCCGTCATCCTACTGCTCCCCTGCCGTGCTCCATCACGTTGCAGCACTGCCTCGGGAAGCCGACAGTAGAATTTATGTAATTGTATGTTATTATTGTAATATTTGAACTGATGTAAAAAATTATTGAATCTATTTTTTTTTTTTTTCAGAAAAGTATTTTGTTTGGATAAATGCCTAGAAGAACTGAGAAAAAAAGACAAGAAAAGAAGCATTTATATTTGCAGAAAAGAAAAGATTTTTAATTACAAATAAATGAGAGCACTACACAAACACTTTCTTCTGGTAAAAACACTAGTCAATTTCTGAAAAAATATTACGAACATTTAATGAAAATAACATCACACAAAGGAAAAAGAAGAATGTTTCAAATAAGGAGAAGGAGACTTCAATTTCACTTACAAGGAAAAGAAAACATGATAAAGAAACAGTATCTGTTACCCGGAGACAAAAAGAATTTCAAGAAATTCGTCAGAGACTTTTTCGAACTAGGGTGATTTAGAATTAAATGAGAACATGCTGCAAATATAAGAAAGTGCTGCAATTCAAACAGAAGCAGCGTATCTAAAGTATAGTGGATACTGCTTTTACTTTAAAACAGAAGTTATTCATTGTGATTTTGAAGAGGATCAAAGTATTAGATAAAGTAATCAAAGTGTTGAAAGAGAAAAGTCGAAGAAAAAGACTTGTGAACAGAACCAGTGATGTCATGAGTGATGTCACTGATCATGTCATGAGTGATGTAATATGTGACGTCATCAGCAGTGCATTGCGAGCGCGCGAGTTATAGTTAGCTCAACTATCTATAACAGGCGAATTTCTCTGGCTTTATATGAGTCAAATATCCAACTAACTATGACGTCTCTGAAACCTATGGTTTTTTCAGTGAATTTCTAAGGTTTTTTAAATGATAATTTCTAACTATTATGTCCCTGAAACCTATGTTTTTTTCAGTTAATATATATATGTGTGTGAAAAAGCTCTAAGGTTCCCACCTGTGGAGATGCACTCTGACATCTACAGTAGCAACCTTCATGAGGTAAACGCCGGATCGGCGGGCGGATTCCAGTTTACAGCATGCCTGTCGATTCACGCCTGACACGTTTCGTGCTCATTGCACTCTTCAGAGGCACGACAGTCATTTTGGCGTAGAGGCCCCACCTCCCACTTTGAAATATGAGCCCTGAAAACAGGCGACTCAAATGAGTCTGCATTGGTTTGTGGGTCTTGTGGTGTGTGCCTTAGTTATGTGCCGCTGTCTGAGACATTTCAAGCCCACAAACTGGCCTCCACTCACACATCCAGCTTGTCAATCCTCCATGGATGCCTCCACATTAACACTTCGTGATAATGAGCTTCGTGACCCCAAATGTCCGGGGTGTGCATCTCCCGCGGCTGAGAGCACAGCATCCATCAGGGTGAGATTGCCGCACTACATGTCCCAGAATTCCAGAGGGGCCTGTGAACCAATCATATTGTGGCTTATGAAGCAACCTATCAGAAGGCAGTTTAGGCAATAAATGTAGTGTGGCCCAAATGCGGTTTTCTTCTGTGGTACTGAGCCTATGAGGAAGGAGGTTTCTGAAACGCATCAGGCTGCTCCTGCTGAGTGTGTGGTCTGTCGTGCATTGTTGCTGCCCAAGTGCTTCCTCAACCTGTGGGTAACTTTGTAGCAACATATTTTCGTGGCTGCCCAGCCATGGAGGGAGCACCACCGCTAGGATTGGCAAAGCGGGCTAGGGGCTGGAAATACGTTTAGTTCCACATGGGGCAAGCAGCGCCAGGAATTTAAACTGCTCGCACAGTGGGGCCCATTGGAGGACTATGCATTAAAGACCAAGAGGACAGAGCACCCATCAGGGTGAGATTGCCACACTACATGTCCCAGAATTCCAGAGGGACCTGTGAACCAATCATGTTGTGGCTTATGAAGCAGCCTATCAGAAAGCAGTTTAGGCAATAAATGTAGTGTGGCCCAAATGCTGTTTTAATCTGTGGGACTGAGCCTATGAGGAAGGAGGTTTCCGAAACCCGTCAGGCTGCTCTAGCTGCGTGTGTGGTCTGCCGTGCATTGCTGCTGCCCGAGTGCTTCCTCAACCTGTGGGTAACTTTGTAGCAACATATATGTGTATACATATATTTCTATATGTATATATATTTTTTTGTTTAATTTTTATATAATTTTAAAATTATGAAATACATTAAAATTATTAGTTCAATAATTGTTTTAAAGTATATATTAACTATATATGTGTTTAACTTTAAAAAAATATTTGTTATATTTGTTAAAATGTATATTAAATAAAATTTATTTTTTCAAATTAATGTTATTCTTTAATACATTTAATATTTATACATTTATATATATATATATATATATATATATATATATATTCACGGAAAAAAAACCATAGGTTTCAGGGGTGTTATAGTTAGCTGGACTTTTCACTTGTACAAAACCATTGAAATTCCCCCGTTATAGTTAGTTCAGCTAACTATAACTCGCGCGCCCGCAATGCACTGCTGATGACGTCACATATTACATCACTCATGACATGGTCAGTGACATCACTGATGACATCACTGATGACATCTCAAATGACATCACTGATGACATCACTGAGGACATCATCCAGTGAATGTGTGTTTTTCTGAAAATTAAATATGTTTTATATATGTATATCTCAAGGTCGATGGAAGAATAAATGGGTATATAAGTGTCTAAATGGATGATTTGTTTTTGAAAAATTGATTGTGTAACTGACTGATTAAGTGTATCATAGTGAATACATGGCTTAGAGAGTAATGTTTAAATATGTAAATATCTGTATCAGTCTCTCACTTTGTGTATAAGTGGCTGCATGGGTTGGTGAGTAGCTACATGGGTGTCTATATAGGTTATTAGTTGTTTTTTTGAGTATCAGTCTGAGTGTCTGCATGGTTCGGTGGGGGGTATTACGTAGTGCATAGGTGCATGAATGAGTGACCCACTGTTTGTATGTGTTGAAGACAGCATGTGTGCAGGACTGTATGGGTGGATGAGTGTGTGTATGGGTGTGTTAGTGAGTGAATGACTGTCTCAATAGTGTCTTTATGAGTAACTACATATGTTTTAAACTAGTATATGTGACTATTGGTGTATATAAGTGAGTATATGTGAGAGTGAGAGATCTGTATGAATAAGTATGTGTTTCTATAAGTGATTGTTTAAAAGACTAAGTATGTGTAAGTTTCTGTAGAAGTAAGTGTGGTGGTGTGTGTATAACTGTATATGCAAGTAAATGTATGTTTGATTCTTTATTAGTATGAGTGACTATGTGTGTGAGTAACTCTATGGATGAGTGGCATTGTGTAACAGGATGTATAGGTGTATGAGTACATATGATGAGTGAGTACATGTATGAGTGACTGTATAGGACTGTTGGTGAATGAGTGGATGTGTATGTGGATCTTAGAATTACTGAAGAGGTTGTTGTAACTGGTATTGGTATGTCCATTGTTTTGAAAATTTTAGTCTCTATTTTTGAATGTGTGTATCAAAGGTTATTTTAGGGTGAGAGGAGGTCTGCCACTCTATCACAAGGATGATGCCATCAGTGATGTCATCAGTGATGTCATTTGAGATGTCATCAGTGATGTCATTTGAGATGTCATCAGTGATGTCAGGAGTGATGCCACTGACCATGTCATGAGTGATGTAATATGTGACGTCATCAGCAGTGCATTGCGGGCACGCGAGTTATAGTTAGCTGAACTAACTATAACAGGGGAATTTCAATGGTTTTGTACAAGTGAAAAGTCCAGCTAACTATAACACCCCTGAAACCTATGGTTTTTTCAGTGAATTTCAAAGGTTTTTTAAATGCTCATTTCTAACTATGCCTACAGAGATAGGACATGTGAAGAAAGAAGAAAAAATGCACAGAAAGAAAAAAAAGAAGTGCAGAAAGAAGCAACAGAAGTCCTCTAAGACGAAGAAAAGTGCAGGGAGAAGGATAACGTACAGAAAGAACAAAAAGAAGAGCAGAAAGAAGCCTTGTTGCAAAATCATCCTGTATCCTCAACTTTTTCAGACGGATACTGGTGGTAACTGAGTCTGACTAACCAGTCCTAGAGCCAGTGCTATGTTAAAAGACACTTAGAATACAGTGAAAACACCTACATACACTAGGGAACATTATGCTTTGGGGCCCCCCTGTGATTAGCATGACCTCCTCTGTAAGCCCCTAGTATATAATAGGGCAGGGGGTTTAAAACTACCTCTTAAAACAGGCCACAGGGCGTTTTTGCACACGTTAACTCAGGCCCCGTCCCCTCCCTTCACCACTGTGTAAACACGCCCTGTGTCCGTTTTTAGTTGGGAGATTAAGTTCATTTGAATCCTGAGGGTCCCTAGGGTCCAACTAGCCCACTAGGTACCTCCAGTAAGTGCCACAGAGCTGCGTTGCAGAGAGGTGTAAAAAGTGGCACGACCTGGACCACCTCTCTGCAATGCAGCTCAGTGGCGCTTACTGGAAGCACTTGGTGGGCTAGTTAGCCCCCAGGGGCCCTCAGTATTGAAGGGAAATTATATCCCCAATTTAAAACGTGCCATAGTGCGTGCTTGCACACGTCACCTCAGGCCCCGTCCCCTCCCTTCACCACTGTGTAAACGCGCCCTGTGGCTGTTCTAAGTTGAGAGATTAAGTCCACTTGAATCCTAAGGGTCCCTAGGGTCAAACTAGACCACTAGGTACCTCCAGTAAGCGCCACAGAGCTGCGTTGCAGAGAGGTGTAAAAAGGGGCTTGGCCTCAGAACACCTGTCTGCAGCGCAGCTTCCTGGCGCATACTGGAGATGCCTGTTGGGCTAGTTGGCTTCAGGGACCCTCAGTATTGAAGAGGAATTAATTCCCCAACTTACAACTCGCCAGGGGGCGCGTTTGCAGAGTGCTGCAAGGAGGGGGCGTGGCCTCCGGCACAATGCCAGTCTTTTATTTATTTAAATTTTTTAAGAAGGGGGCTGTGTGGTTCCCCTTCTTATTCTAATTTATTGGCCCTGATGACCCCATCCCCCAGGGCCTGTCTCCTAATTATATTTTTTGGACCCCAATCCCCAGGGCCGGCCACTGTTTTTTATTATTTAAAAAAAATATATATTTATAGACACACGTAGGACATGCTGGACAAACCGTACGTATCTATCACCATGACGATTTGCGTGATATTCATTAAAAGGCGACTATGCATACAATGAATCCACGTGGAATGTATTTACACCACTAGTGAAGCTCTGACATGTCTGATGCCCTACCATGCCTAATCCCGGTAGACACCCTTGTCGTTTATTTATACAAACATGGGTAGCTATTGACGGGCACATTTAATACACATGCACACCAAGCCATTCAAAGGGGATTCGACAAAAATTCGACCAAAACTATGCAAGAAACCCCCCTCAGAGTTAATAAAACACACATCCACTGCCGGATGTGTAATACTTTTTATTTTACTCTCTGGAAAGGGGACGAACATCACTTGAGAGTCACAGCGCGCTCCTGGCAGAGCCCAATGCTGTGTTACACCCACCATTGCCTGCTGAGTGCCACACACCTCTGTGTTGTATTCCACTAGCTAGTGCATATGCTATGACACTCTCTAGCCCATGTGCACTGTAACACCACCCCGTGAATATGTCATGCCACACTTGTCTTCGCACGGGTTATATTGCCCCCTCTAACGTGCCTTCCTCGATGCCTATGTTATAACGCACAGTGCTATGCCATACATATTACAATCTGGTATCTATATCTTTGTCACAGTGCATATGCAACGTTACAATCCCCAGCACATATTTTATATTACAACTTTAGAGACTAGTTAGGTTACACAACACTGCCCTGTGCATATTACACTCCAAGGCGCATATCGCATAGCACGCGCTAGTGCCTGTGCTATCTCGCGCTCTCCAATGAATCTGTCATTGCGCACAATGTATTGCATATTATATTTCACGCCCGGTTCATCTTATATCACACTTTTTGGTGCATAGTTTATACCATACACTATATCTAGTTTTCATTTTCAATCGTGCTCTCAGGACTATGTTCTATATAACACTGTGTTCACCTACCCTTTTCACGGGCATTACATTTTGCTATAGGGGGTGGAGGGTCAGGGGGTGTTTCTGCCAAGTGAGCCCGGAGTCACAGTCACAAACGTCCTCTTCTTCCTGAATATAATTGAGATTATGCTGCATACTTGTTCATATTTTAAGTAGTTCGCACAGACACACGTTTTAAAAACAATAAAGTTCCTAATACCCGCCTTCTCTGAACAGTTAGCTTGCTGCCCCATTCCCCTCCTCCCTATCCTCTGTTGTGTGAATCCATGGACTAGCCTCCTCCCTCCTGCCATGCATGGTATGATGTGCTGCCACTGCCCTCAATTTAGTATGATGTACCAGTCCACTCCTCCTGCCCTCCATTGCCCAATTCTATGCCCCATCATTGACCTCCTGCTTAAACTCTGTGTTTAGCTTGCTGCCCCTATTCTCCTCCCCCCTGCCCTCCGATGTCTTTGTGCATGCCCCTGCTCCATCCTTTTTGCCCACCATGTTCCATGGACCTGCCACTCCTATCTACTCTGAGTGTTCTGTTGAGTGCCACTCCCCTCCCACCTGCCTAGCATTGTCAGATGACTGTAACCTGTCCCTGCCACCTCCACCCTGCCTGTCCACATGCCATGCCCCTATCCTCTTCCTCCTGTCCTACATGGTCCATTGTACTGCCACACCCTTCTGCCCTCCCTGGTCTGTTGTGCTGCAACTGCTCCTCCTGCCTGCCCCGTGCGGTCTGTTGTGAGGCCCCTTCCCCTGAACTTTTTTGTCTGTGCACAGGTCCTGACCCTCCCTTCTATCCTCCATCGTCCTTTGTGCATGCCCCTGCACCCTCCTTTTTGCCCATCATAGCCATTGTGCTGCCACTAACCCTCCCACTTGCCATGCATGGTCTTCTGTGCTGCCATGGCCCCTCCCACCTTCCCTGTGTGGTCAGTAAGCTGCCCCTGACCCCCTCCCACCTTCCCTCCATGGTCTGTGTGTATGCCATCACAGTCTCACTGTTGCTCTTCATGGTGTGTCTTGCTTCTAGTGCCCATCCTGCCTGACCTCCATGGCTATCTTGCTGCTCCTGCCCTGCCCCCTTGACCCCAGCCCTCTGTGTACATGTGCAGACCCCTACTCCCTCCCTCCTGGCTTGACTGTTCCATTGTAATGCCCCTGATCCGTCCCTCCTGCCCTTTATGGTCTGTTATGCTGCAGCTTTCTCTCCTGTCTGTCCATTATGGTCAGCTAGCTACCATTGCCTCTTGCCCCTCTGTTCTCTGTTGTCCATGTGCATGGTCCTGTCCCCTCTCTCTTGCTTTCTATGGATTGTTGTGCTGCACTCCCGTCCCGCATGCCCTGTGTGGTGTATTGTGCTGCTGCAAACCGTGATGCCTGCCCTGCAGGGTCAGTTTGGTGCACCTCTCCATTTCCCTCCTGTCCTCTGTTATCCAAGTCCATGTCCCTACCCCATTTCCTTCCATGATCCAATGTACCATACTTGCGAACATTTTGAACTTGGTAGACAGGAGACAGATCAAATAAAGCCCATTTGAGCTTAAAAACATTGGATGTTTCCTGGCTGAATCGGGTCTGTTGGCATGTATGGTTGTACTACCATTGCCTCTTCCTTCTGCCCACAATGGTCTATTACATTGCCACAGCCTCTCTTGCAAGTCCTGTTTTGTTGGTTTGTTGCCCCTGCCCCCATTTCCACTGCCCTCCATAGTCTGTTGTGCTGCCACGGCCCTTCCTGCCTGCTCAGTGTGGTTAAATTGTTGCCTTTGCACCCTCCTACCTGCCTTCAATTTTCAGAGTCCGTGCCCCTGGCCTCTGCCTCTCAACAGTATCCTAATGAACAACTAGATTGCTAACATTCTATATTTATTACAAAAGTGTGGAAAGCCTGACGTCATCTTGATGTAATCAAAACTGTAATACCTAGAGCATTTCCTTTAGAAATTACATATATGATATGGTCTTATTGGCATCAAAATTATGGTTAGTGCTCTAAAAGACTAAAATAAGGGCATATTTTCTGAGTTTTCAAATAGCGACAAAGCACTTTTAAATTATTTGTTATCTTTATGTTTTTTATCCAGTTGACCACTTGATTAAATGTTGCACTTAGGGGAGAGGATGTGGTGTTACTTCCAGAACTGCAGACTTTGCAACTGGGGAACCAGGTTGGAGTTTCTGCTTCAGCTCGACATTCTGTGATTCTGGTCAAATCACTTAGTCTCCCCATGTCTACAACCAAAATGAATTTGTTCTTGTGTGATGTAACCAATGCTCATGTAAAGCACTCCAATACCTGACAAGTCTGCATTATATAACACTGCAAAAACACAAAATAATAAGTGTTTTGCACACTTCTGTCATTGGGCTATATTTGGGCTACATCTGGGTGATGTTGGGCTACATTTGGGCTCTTTTGTCTCTGGTGGCCATCTTGGGAGATTTATTTGTTATGAAGTTTCCTAATTTCCTCATGTACTGCAGTCTCCTCAGTAGGAAATGCTTTCAGTTTTTTACTTTGATTCCATCATCAAGGTATTCAGATATGTCACACATTTGCCATAAATTCTGAATGTTAGCACTCTATTTGCTCATTAGATCACTGTAGTAAAACTACTGTTCACCATGGAAGTCTGCTCCTGGTATTAAAAGTGCATGTTTCAGTCTGCATGTCAGAATTTTTTAATGAAATAGAAGAGGATTTGAGAAATCACTCAAAATGTGCCCTCATTTTATTTCTTCAGCATTAATCATAATTTCTATGGCAAAATGAACCCCCTCATTGTGTTCCTTTTTAAATTAAATGTTTTAAGTGTTACCAGTTTATTCCAATCAAGATGGCTTCAGGTGTGCCATACTTTTGTCATAATGAAGACAGTAAGCGCTCTAGTTGTTTATAAGAACACTCTGGGACATTCTGTCATTGGGCTATACTTGGGCTACATCTGGGTGATATTTGGGCTACATTTGGGCTCTTTTGTCTCTGGTGGCCATCTTGGGAGACTTATTTGTTATGAAGTTTCCTAATTTCCTCATTTACTGCAGTCTCCTCAGTAGGAAATACTTTCAGTTTGTTACTTTGATTCCATCAAGAAGGCATTCAGATGTGTCACACATTTGCCATAAATTCAGAATGTTAGCACTCTTTTTGCTCATTAGATCACTGTAGTAAAGCTACTGCTCACCAGGGAAAACTGCTGCTGGTATTGAAAGTGCATGTTTCAGTCTGCATGTCAGAATTTTTTAATGAAATAGAAGAGGATTTGAGAAGTCACTCAAAATGTGCCCTCATTTTTCTTTCTGCAGCACTAATCATACTTTTTATGGAAAAATGAACCCCCTCATTTGGTTCCTTTTTAAATTAAATGTTTTAAGAGTTACCACTTTAATCCAAGCAAGATGGCTTCAGGTGTGCCATACATTTATCATAAGTCTGACTGTTAGCGCTCTAGTTGTTCTTTGGAACACTCTGGGAAGCTGCAGTAGAACACAAAGGAATCAACTGACAGTCTCTGCCCTTCTTGGGTGTACATGTTTTACTGAGAATGTCAGACTTCATTCTCACATGACTGAGAAAGATAATGTGAATTTATAGAAAATAAGCTCTCAGTTTAGCTTATAGATCACCTTCCAAACCTCTGTGGGAAAAGCATGAGAAAATATTTTTCTCTCAATCATGATATCCCAGCAGAAGGCTTTTTCACATGGTGAAATCACCTTAGAACATACCACAATTCCTAAAATGAGTATGGTACCATCAACACATGATTTATAATTTAACTAAAGTCTTAAAACCTTCTATTAACTGCAATGCTTTTTAATGAGGTGCTATCATGTATATTGGTCCCAAGATGGCTGCCAACACTTCTTGGATGAAGTGCTGACAGCCAATCAGATCTCAGGATGAGATGTGTGGTTAGGCTCCGCCCACATATATATATGCTTTTAAATGCTATTTTCTCAGGATCTACTGAACAGATTTACACCAAACCTACAAAAGGCACTTCCTTGACCTAGGGACTACCTCTCTGCCAAATTTCTAGTAATTCTGTTCAGCCGTTCGGGCTGTAGCTCTGTCTAAATGTCCTATGGAAAAATGCATGGGAAAAACGCGTTTTGGGACCCCCCTTTTATCTCAGCCCCCGCTTGACGAATCCCCCCGAGACTTTCAGGGTAGGAGCGGAGCGTAGCGCCCCACCTATTTTGAGAAATTCGCGAGGATTCATCGACCGGCGCCAAAGTTATTCAAAATAGAATGTTGCGGATTTCCTATGGAAACGTGGTCCTAACTATAACTATCTACTGGCGACCGCCAGTAGATAATATATATATATATTGACTCCCTATGTGTTACGCTGCATTGTGTGATGGTCACACCTCCTCCACCAACTGTTGGTTTTAATAATTTTAGATGACACATCCTTTGATATACTTTGTATTTTATATGTTTTCTCTGCATCTAGACATATTTTGACATTTGTCAAAATACTGGCCAAAACATGGATTAGAATAAGGGCTCCTATATATGCACTTTACAGTAACCTCCCATGTTACTTTAGGGCTTGTAGGCTGCACTGCGTCCATAAAGCAAGTAGGAGTGTTTGTGCAATATGTCCTGGCTGACAAATTAGTGTTTAAGTTGACAGTGCACTTCTAACTTAAGTTTGTTAGAGTATACCCACTTGGGTCTGATGTAATCTGCTAATTTTGCACATTATTTGCTCGCTTTGCACATTCAGGAAAGCATCAATATTTAATTCTGTAACCAATAACTTTATTGCTTTCTGTTACACTGACACGAAACCAAAAACAAAAAATGTTGTTTTGAGTTATTTTAACATGGGTTACTTGCTGGAAACAATTTTATCATATGAAATTTGTATTATCAGTATTTTAACTGTTTGATGCAGGTGCTCTTCAGATTACTGCCCTGATTCTGATGTTATCCAATGTTTAAGAAACTTTTCTATGTCTATCTAAGCAGAGTTCTAATCAGCCAATTGTGTCATCTTATTAATTAGCATTTTGCACTTTAAAAAGCGGGATCACAACTCCCATGGCGTCATGTGATCAAGGCCTCTGGAAGGCTGAAACGCGTCATGCAGGCAGTGCTGTGAAAAAATAAAACAATTCTACTCACTCGCAATCTGGGTCGGTTCCCGCTCTCCTCCAAGACTGTTGGCGTGCAGGTGTGCTTCAGGCGGAATCCTCATCATCTATATATATATATATATATATATAAAATGATATTTTGTATAACTATATCTATGACATCAATATATTTTCCCGATATTTTTGTTCTTACCATTATAGGATGTACATATTTTTGACATCGATATTTTGTTCACAATATTTTTGTATGGGTATATTTTGAGTGTCGATATTTTGTCAGTGTAAACCAGTCCATGCCATGTAGGAAGAGGTTTGCATGCCCTCAGGGGGCACAACATGTTCCTCCAGCCTTGCACTCCCATGCACAAGAGCAACAGGTGGCCCTGTAGGGCCCCTATTGTTTCCCCACCACCAGCTTTTAATGGCAGGCTCACCTCCATGAAAAGGCTGGTGGTGGGGAATCTCGTAATATGCATGGCGGTGCCGCAGAGGTACGCCAACCATATTGCTTCCCCAGACCATCGTGCCACCGCCAGGGAACGCGTATCCCTGGCAGTTGCAGCGGCTCCAAAGCGCTCCGACCCCCATACTCTTAATATAGCAGTTGGACCACTAGTGCGGCGGTCCCTGACTGCCACCACACGTCCACTGTGAGTTTGGCGGTCCTATGGACCTATGGATTTGTCAAAACCTGTAATCAGGCCCTTCTTATGAATCTTATTTCAGCTTACTTCCAGCATGTTCCATAAAATTGAGGATTCCCTTAATCATCTCCTCTTTATAGCTGTCTGCACTTTGCATTGTGTGGTGTTTCCACCCTTTGGCGGTTCTGACCTGGAATTTTTTGTCCGTTTGCTAGGCCCTCTACTATTTATCCCAGTCTTTGGAGGTCATTGGGAAAAGAACAAGAAGGATTAATCCATCATACTCATTAACTAATTACAGCCAAAATCAGACAGTTAACTCATATGTTGTATCATTGTATCCCATATCTGTATACCCTGCTTTTGTCGTTTTGGTGATTTCAAGCGATAAAGACTATATTCAAGATTAAAAATATTATACAATTTGGCCCTCCACATCTCAAACGAGGGTGCCTCTTTTTAAAGCCAACATGAGGCTATGCATAACCTAGCTACCGCGTAAGCAATAAATATCATATATATAAATTTGTATTCTGGTTGGTCAATTGAGACATTACCCATATCCCCAATAACATCATTTCTTTTGTTATATGAATTGTGGTCCCTGTGACTTGTGAAAAAGATCTAATTGTTGTTTGAGTTGTAAGAGTGCAATACAGTCATAAAACACATGTACAATGTCAGCTCTATCCATGTTACATCTGAAACACTTCCCATCATTGTTTCCACCCCATTTCATCCTCTTCTCTGGTGTATGATATAAATCAAATATAGTCTTGAAGTGTTGTGCTTTCAAATTTGCTGACACAAGCACCTTCCCTGCAGTTTCAATTGATCTGTGAAGAAACTCACCGGTCTGCCCTAATCGTTGAGACCATTTAGAATCTTGAGCAGCCAAATCGTCTATTTGTACCTCAATTAACATAGTATAAAGTGCCCCTATCCCTGCCCTCTTTCTAATTGCCTACACTATTGGTGACACAAAAATACCCTAGTGCAAATGATGTTTAATTAAAAAATCCTGAATTTGTAGATATTGGAAAAATTCTTGCTGCTGAAGACCATATCTATCAACTAGCCCTGCGAAGGAGTCTTATACCCCCTCCTCAAATAAATCACCTAGCTGTCTAATCCCCTCAAGTCGTCAACCCAGCATTTTATAATCCCAGAATATAGCAGGGAATTTAAGAGTAGAATTAAGCGGTGTATAATAGTGAAACTGTAGAATGGCTACCTTTTTTTGTACTATTTTCCATATCTTATATGCTGCAATCATAACCTTGAACCTTGTTTTTTTGTAATAGCTTAGCTCACAAAATTTTACTAATACATTTCTGGCCTCCTCCCCTAACTGACATATGGACGGAGCTTCTGGGACCGGTACATCTTCTCCAGTCAGTAAAATCCGCATATTTTGCAATAGGTAAACATAGTAATAAAAAAAGAAATTAGGGACCGACCACCCCCCCTTTCTTGTGGTAACATCATACATTTTAATGCTCTCCGCACTTTTCGTTGTCCCCATAGAAATCGATCACATATAGATTGCACCCTCTATAGATGTTTTTTCGTTAGTTCTAGTGGTACCGCCCTAAAATAGTAAAGTACTTTGGGGAGAACAATCATCTAAAGCACATTACGCCTCCCCACCAATGTGAGATAAAGACATTCCAACCGGTCCAACTGCTGTTTACCTCTATCAAGTCTTGCAATGACATTCTAATTTTATTACCTAAGTTTCTAACTTCATCAACGACGAGTACCTCTCCCGGGCTGGCCAGATTAGTACACACTATCTGAGTTTTGGCCGAATTTAATTTATATTCAGAAACCAATCCAAGTTCTTCAGCCAAACTTTCAATCTCCTTTATTGCTTGTCGTCAGCATAGGCTAGGAAAAGCATCTGGAATTGGCCACAGTTCATGGATCTAATACCCTGACTTCGTTCTAACATAATCAAGAATCGATGTATATAGATGTTGAACAACAGCGAGCGGGGAGCAGGTACATCCCTGCCTTGTTCCCCTACTAATATAAACGTGTTGTGATTCCCTACCCATCACACAAATCCTCCCTCGTGGTGACTGATACATACTTTGAATCGCCCTATTGTAACCCTGACCAACCCCCTATCCTCCGCATAATACCCCAAGATGGCATCCACGGGCTGGAATATGTGTGAGTGGCTCCCGTGTTAGTTCACCCATCCCTTATCTTTTGCTGTGTAAAGGCAGAGATAATGAGAACCCTTTCTTTATGTGGGTTATTTGATATTTTGGACTGGTGCTGTGAGTAGTATTTGGTACTTTTACCTACAGGGCCTGCTTCTGGTGGCCGCTGAAGAGGTGAGCTGGCGCTCAGCGTGGTGAATGGTAAAACAAGGAGAAGTGCAGTGAAAGCCGGTAAGACTTCAAGCCATGGATTGACAAGCGGCAATTCCAGTCGGAAAGCAGAGTTTTCGTTTTTCCTCTGACGAAGCCTACACTTGCGGTGGTGGAGAAGGAGCGGATACAGACTTCTGACTGGGGAAATCCTTCGGCGGGAATATTTACTTCTCCTGCCGTCGCTGAAAGGTGGAGTGCACCAGGGATCATTAACGAGGCCAGGTGAGCGGGATTGGATTGGCAGTGCCGACAGGAGGAGTCGGAGAGCTGAGAGTCGGGAGCCGAGTCTATTGACGTTGGGTCGGTTGGCTGAAGTATTGGCTTGCAAGTGTGCCCACTCCCTGGCAGTAAGTCTTTGCTGACTTTTCTTACTATTGATATCTTGAAGTGTGAACTACGTGTGAAATGCTGCCTAAGGCCACTCGAGGAGGCAAAACAAGAGCTACAGGTGAAGCCTTGGTGGGGACCAGATCAGCGCTTGCTGTTCGCAGCGCTAGGGGAGGTTGTGGGAGAAGATTTGGTGAATAACCAGCAATACAGTGGTACGAACTGGGTAGGAAAATTCCACAGATATATTTCAATGTGCAAGTAGGAAGAAATTGATTATATTGCAAGTTTCTAATACTATAATGGAGGAAACAGAACAGAGGCATAAAGAACCAGGTATAAGCAATAATAACACTGAACAAACTGGTGATAAGGCAGCCTCAGGAGCTATAAGCAGCACTAATCATGATAATACAGTTCTGGAATCAGTGGAGCTAGATGGAGGGGGCATTATTCACAGGGGTAATGACATTAATAAAGAGTCTGATTCTGGGGAGAAGTTTTTTTCTCTTTCTGAACCTTCTGATATTTCTGATGAAGATGGTGATCTAGGATTTAATAATGGTTCACTGCAGCGGTCATCAACAAGTGCTGGTAGTGATGAGAATAATACTGTTCTGGAGGAGGAGAACCCAAAGGTTTTTACATCGCGATAACAAACAGTAATTAATGAAGAGGAGTTTGGGGTAGAAGCATTGAAGATTGAAGATTCCTCAGTGGGATATCTCCTCGTCGGTTGAAACGTCCCCTGAAGGCCTTAATTGATCTAATCAAGCAGTTGGTGGGGCGAGCGGGAATCCTCCTGCAGAAATATCATTAGAGTCGATCTATAGATGTCTGTCGGACCATAGGGAGGAAACCCGCTGGGAAAATCTGAAAATGCATGTGGCCTGTCGAAAGCTTCAAAATACCGTTAGAAGATTGGCCAACACCTGCACTGACTTTACTGAAAGAATGGCTGAGGCTGAGACACGTATCTCAGCTTTGGGAGATCAAATTGAGACTCAGAAGGGTATTGCAGAAGCCATGAATGCTAATAAGGATGATGTCCAGGCCAAACTTGTTGATATGTAAAACAGGCTCCGCAGAAACAATCTTAGAATATTGGGAGTGCTGGAGGAGTTTGAGGGGCAAGATGCTCGTAAATTTGTGGTTCAACTATTTGAAGAGCCTTTCCCTGAATTAAAGGATTGGAATTGGACAGTGGAGATACAACGGGCACATAGATTTCGTTTAAGCAACGAGTGGTGAAAGGAGGACAAATTGAACAGAGACCTCGGGCGATTTTGATTTCCTTGAACAATTTTTGGGCGAGACAGGCGCTATATGATTTGGCACGTCCAGATAGAAAGAGGGAGGGAAAGGGCATGCAATTTTTTGTCAGACCGGACTATTGTCATTCTACTGTAGAGAAAAGGTGGCAGGTGCGCCAACTGATTACCCCCTTTCAGGGAAAGGGGCACAGGTGTTTTTACTAAATCCTTCTACCCTGAAAGTTCTTGCGAAGGGTCAAACAAGTTTTTTTACCTCTGAGGTTTAAGCAAAAGACTATTTGCAGTCTCTGTGATCAGATGCTCGACCTATAAGTAATGCACGGTTAAAAAGTTTTTGTGGTAGGGTAAGAGAAGTTGGTTCAACTTTTGGGGGATCGGTGAACGCAGGGCGATACACTCCCTCTCCATCATTAGGGCTATTAGCCGTTTTGCCTGTGTAAAGGGGAGAGGGTGGGGGTGGGACCAGGGTTAGTGGTGGGCACGAGGGTGTTGAGTGGGGGGGCAGGGGTAGGACACAGGGTTGGGAAGGGGTTGGGAGGAGGGGTATTAAAAAATACAAAATCAATCCATAGTAAAATATTTTTGGTATATATATTCTGTTAAATTGGGTACAGCCAAGCTCAGCAAGGAGCCATGCCGGGAGCCATGCAATTCTGGATAGACATAAGGATAAATGTTGGCTAGTGGGATACATATATGTTCATTTAATATATGTGGTCTCAATAATGACAATAAGAGGTGTAGGGTAGCTGCAGATCTTCATTTAATGAAACCTGATATTTTGTGTATTCAAGAGACGCATATTGCCTAAGGCAAAAAGTAAGGTGATGGAGGAGCTTGAATACACACTTCTGGCCGCAACCAGGCAGAACATTACTAGTAGGGGAGTTGCCATCTTCGTACGAGGTGGGATTCATGGGACGGGTAGGATAAAAACTGACAACCATGGAAGATGGGTCATTGTTGAATGTATTATTGACGGGACCAAATACACAATCTGTACAGTTTATGGGTTAAACTTTGACGTTCTTAAATGTAGAGTTGGCTACTTGGCCGACTCCGTTAATTTTGTGTGGGGATCTTAATATTCACTTAGAGGTCCACGCATTGGATGTAAACAATTATAAATATATGGGTCGAAAACCCAAGGTTTTTAGAGCCTTTTGACAACTGCTGAGGGATCATGGGTTGTTTGATATATGGGGGACCCTAAATGACTCAGACCCAGGATTTACTTTTTAATCACATCCTCATCAGAAATTGGTGCGACTTGATTATGTATTTATGTCTAGGGCGTATGTTGTTGGAGCAAAAATGCAGGTATGACCCCGGATAACGGCAGATCATGGTCCACTATTGTTAGATTACACAGACTAAGACATATGAAGGCTAGAAGGGCGTTTACATTTAACAGGAAATTATTAAAAGATAAAGCTTTTATTGAGCATATGGTTACCAAAGCCGGACAATTTTTGGAAGGCAATAGGGGATCCTCCTCTAGCCCTATAGTATGGGATACTCTAAAAGTGGGAATACGCAGAGAAGCATTTAGCTATGGACTGGCCCAACAGAAACAAATTCTGCAACAACAAGGGAACCCAAGAGAAGTCGACCAGGGACCTTGGGAGACAATTGTTTTTAACAACAGTGGTCCCAGAAAGTGAAATGGAAACCAAAGGAATGAATATAGACTCAATCGTAGCTATATTTAGTGGACTTGTCCAGCCAGACAGAGGTCTGATATTTACTTGTAGGTTTAGGATATAATCATACAAAACAATACATAAAATGGGACACAATCCTGTGTCCTACTTAGCCAGTAGAGTACATAAACAAGGGAGAAAACGAACAACAGGGGGTTCAGGCAAAGCTTTTCCGGTTTGTTACACAATGAGGATATACAGTGTTACAAGAACAAATCACTACAAAACACCTTTACAGCGGAAAGAACGAAAGGTTTTTTGCGTATAACGTGTATTAGGGTGTCGACGGCGTTTCGATCCGTTTTAAGGATGAGCGGATCATCATTAGGACTTAATTAACATGCCTGTTAAATAGCGCCTAATTAGCTGCTATTCCAGAATGAGGGAACTTAGGCGGGGAGACGAGGGCTGCTATAATGACGGCTCCAGATATGATGAATTCCAGCTCGGATACGGGGGGAGTCGCCTTCGCGTACTCTAACGGCTCAGTCGCTAGTATGTTGCAGGGAAGTTGCTGAATAGCAGGATTCTTCCGGGTGTGATTCCCAACAGAAACAGGGACACATTTTAATACAGCGACTTTTGGGGAGCTAAGGAATGGGGAACAGGAGTTGGTACAAGTGTTTATTCAAGGGCGGGACTGTAAGGATATTCATACTAAGATTGCATGTTCTAAGGCCAAAATAAATGCGATTTGGTGTAAGGAAATTGCTATGCAATATGAGACCTACAAACAGGATCAATTTGAATATGGAGAAGCTGCGGGTCGATGTCTTGCTCAGAGACTAAGAGTAAGGCAACCTTCACAGAGAATACTTAGGGGCCTATTAGGATAGCGGGCGGACAATTTTCCGCCCGCCACCCTTGCGGTGCTGGGACCGGCCCCAGTGGTGCGGCGGTCCCGCACCGGCAATTAGGATGCCACCACCACGGTGGCGGTGGCATCCTCCATCCACATCATTGTGGCGGGCGGTGCACACATCACGCCCGCTACAATGCTGTGGCTGCACACTGTGCATTTGCCACATTGTGCATGCAAATGCAGGGGGGTACCATAGGTACCCCTCATGTGCCCCCCCACACCCCCAACATCCTGGGAGCCCGCAACGGGCTCCAACTGCGAAATCTGCATGCCTTTTCATGGCGGCAACTCATTTCAATTCATTTTTCAGCACAATAAGGCCTATCTCTCCCATTGGCTAACAGTGTATTACCTTATTACATTTAATAAGTGTTAATGTTTGATTTGGAGCAAATGGAGATATGCTGATGAGACTCAAATACATTGTAATTTAAAACCTTTTTAATGCTAAAGTCACATTTTAAGTCACAATTCTGAGAATTTTAGAAAGTTGGCATTTTCTTGTTCTAACCATTTGTGCCTTCTGCCATTTTCCTGGGTCACATGACCATGAAAGGCTCTGCTGTTAGAGAGTGATTCAAAAGGGATCAGAGACCATATTTATGAGCCCAATTGCATCACGCCCGCACCACACAATGTGGGGCATGCATATTACGACTCAAAAATTAGATTTATGAAGCCACGCAAGGCCACTTTGCGTTGCCCTGAGTAGCTTCATAATTCTGGAGCAACCCAACACGGTGCAAATCGCTGCTTTGTGTTACTCTGCCCTAGGAAAGCGTTCTATGGGCATTACATTGATGTTCCCACTCAAAATGGATTTTGACACATTCCCAGATTTGCCAGAACTGATAAAGCTAAGAATGTGCAAAAATGCTATACCTTCCCAGGAGAGGCATAAGAAGAAGAACTATCTTTATTTTTCCTCATTGCTTCCTCTTTCTGTGCGTGCTGCATTCTGAAAGAGAAATATGCCTCAGGGGGTGGTTTTTATGCAGCAAGGTCAAGTGCTGTGCTGTGTCACTTTGCCATAAATATGGCCCTAGGTCTGGACAGGATGGGCCACCGTGCCAGGATGGCTGGAAGTGGAGTTGTGCCCTGCCCCACTTACACTTTAAAGGGCTTGCCTCCACCATACAGAAAGGACCCTGACACCAACCATTGTGAGCCCATACTTCTTGCGGCCTTGACGGTTGAAGGGAAAAACTTTTCAGAACCAGATGTGGGAGTAGGACAGAATGTTGCCCCACACACAAAGGAAGAAGGACTGCCCAGGGGCCAGAGAACTACCCTGCTGCTACCAAAGGACTGCTCTGCTGCTTGAGGACTTCTCTGCTCTCTGACACTGGACCTGTCTAACTTTAACCCAGGCTAACCTGAGTGACTCCAGGGACCAGTTGGTCAACCTACTGTTTGAGCTACAGGGACAGAAAAATCTCCAGAGGCTGTTCTGCATTAGCCCAGATGACCTGATGTAACTGGTCCTAAGAGGATCTGCAAGTGGACCTGCTTGAGCCCTGCTACTGGCATCTTCATGGAGTGACTACTAATATCCCAGAGGTGTCCCAGGTTCTGGACCCTTGGCTGGCATCAGAGTGTACTCCTCCCTGCCTAATTGAGGGTTCCACCAGAAATGACAGTGTGGCGCAACTCGATGCAGGTCCCGCATCGCAGCTCCTTGCAGCTTCCAATCGGCGGCCTCATCTGAAACCAACGCAGTACAATGCAATTCAACACAGCACCCCCTATTAACTCCTGATTAGCTGCCTCATCAGAACAGACGCAGCACAATGCAACTCAATGCAGGACGTCACATCGCATTGGATCTTACGCAGTGTGGCGCAACACCTCACATTAAGGACATAAGGTACAATTCTCAGGGGGACTAACCTGGTTCCTGTATTCAACCTTGATGTCAGCCTGAACTTGTGACTTTGTCCCTGTCCAGTGTGACCAGATAACTGCAGTGGGCGTTTTGGACTTCTGAGACCCTTTTTTTTTTTTAACCTAAAACTTGGAAATTACATATCTCCAGTTCTACTGATTGTTTTTTTTTCTTCTATTATTTTATTTATTAAAGTTTATTCTATTCATCGAAAATGATTACATTTTTCTTGTGTTGTTATTTTTCATTTTGCTACTGTTTGTGTTCTGCATAAATGCTTTACACATTGCCTTTAAGTTAAGCCCGATTTATTTCTCATAGGCTACCAGAGAGTTAAGCACAGGGTAAATTAGGGACTTTTGTTGTTCAGTCTGACAAGGATTGTGGATGTTACCTGAGTGGGGCTTCAAGCCCTTCAACTAACAGCCCCATTTCTTACACTTTTCGGTTTCAAAATCATCATTCTCTGTTGAGGGTTAAAGGAAATGAGAATTATAACTGAGGATTGTCCCAAAGGTGAAAATGAGGCTAGGTACATTGTAGAATGCAAACCTACAAGCAGGAGAAAGGCACAGTGCCAACTCCATAGAGGGCAATGTAAGATGGTGGCTTCATGCCTGTGATCATCCCATACTGCCTTACAGAGCATGTTTTTATTGAAAAGACTGGAAATGGTTGGGGACAGGTCAGAATTCAAAAGGAGGAGAGGGGTGTGGGGTTCAAGAAGAAGGATTTTGTCATGCAGTGTCAGAATACATGAAGGACAATATTCTCCATCCCCAGGATTTATTCCACGACACCAGTCATGGGGTAGATTTCTGCAGCGGATGTTCAAGGAAAAGCTGGAGAAAACTATCTCAAATTATATTATTTGGAATTAAACAAGCTCAGTTGTAGAAGATAATTTTACTCTGAAATTATAGATACATGACTCAATTCACAAAGATATGGCTGTGAGTTGGTGTGACCTCCTATTGTAGTACTTCTGGCTTGCTACTGAGTACCTGAAGTACGACAGAAGTACTTGTGGCTTACTTCTGAATTCAAGGAGTAAGCCCGGAGTACTACAGAAGCATGTTACACTCACTCACAGCCAAACCTTTGTGAATGGGTACCTTAAATCCCTGGGAGCTTGTGGAAGTCAAATTTAGCCTGATTAACTTTGCTGAGATGGAGACTGAGAATATGTAAAATGCTCCGCATAGTAGATCAGGCAAATGTTTTGTGTACTTTTCAACAAAAGGTTATCTGAGAAAGGAATTGCTGTATATCCTTTGGAATTTTCAGATGCACCATTATTCAAAATCTGTTGCACTCAAATCCACCCAGAAGTGTAAGTAAAACCACCAAATTCTGTATGATAATGTATAAATGCACACTAAAGCTTAACACATTTTCTTGCAAAGAATGTCTGTCTTAGTCATATTTTTCTTCAAAGGTACTCATGACGTACTAGTTCCTAAAATGCTTTCGGATTTAATTTCACATTAAACATTTTTTATCATTTGAATTCAAAGCATTCGGAGCAATACATGATTTTACAATAAGTAAATAAGAAAGTGTTTGGTTCTGTTAATCCCTGAATTATTGTGTTTCCACCTGACAGTTCGGGATAGACTGTCCCACGAAGAGCAGGGGTAATAATTATTTGTATAAGGCGGGTATCATTCTAGAGAGGCATAGTGGGTGAAAATTGATAAATTGGAATGCTGCACAGCTCAATACCAGTGATTTATGCTATTTTCAAACATTCTTCTCATCACCTTTTTTGTGTTTAAATTAACACCTTAAACGGCGAAGGGTATGCCAAGAAATGGGTCCAGTGCTCACTGTGCTACAGGATCCAAGCTATACCTCACTGATGAGGCTTAACAAATTGGAAACCCATCTGGGGTTGCTTGTGTTCCCTTCTGACAGGGGCCTAACCCGGCAGTTTGGGACCGGCTGTTCCCATAAGAAGCAAGGCCATTACTGAAATGTTGCATAATCTGGGCCCTGACTAGAGTGGAATGGTGTGTGAAACATGATACGTTTGAATGCTACCTAGAGCACCTGCTGGTGAATTAGACTGTTTGCAAGCATTACTCCGATTGCCTGCTGTGAGTTTGATCTAGTGTCCTACATGGCCGAGGGGATTCCTAGACTTGGGACCATTGTTCGCTCTGCCAAAGGATCCAAGTTATACCTCACTTAGAAGTTACTCCTCCAATATTTGCAGTGCTTTGCTAGACCTGTTCAAGCTGAGCCAATCAAATTGACATGAATGACATTTTGAGTTCCCCAAAATGTGAAATTAAGCATTGTCCATATTCTTAGGCTTCTTTGAGCAGTGCAAGGCCTTACTCGAGAACACAGTTAACAATCAAAAGATTTGGATGTATGGAAACCTCAAAGATGGCTGAATGACAGACCACTGAGGAGTTATTCACAATCACTGAACAATTTTAAGATTTGACACTTCTTGACAATTTTGTAATTACTGACCTTACTGAGGGTCATCCGTTGAACTTCGTGCCTCAGGAGATTTTGATTGTAATGATGGCTGTGTGTTTGGAGAATGCTAAATATTTAGGTGGGTGCCACCTTCTTTCAAAGACAGCCTTGGTGAATAATTTGAAGCACATTAGCCTATGGTGGGCAGTCCACCAACCCAACGGTTTAGCAGATGATCTTACCTTAGCCACCCCAGTTCAGGATTGCAAGAAATTGAGCTATTAGTTGTGAACGATGTGAGTCCTGTGCAAGTAATACATCCATAATTGTCTTTTTACTGGGAACCATGTACCACATTGCAGCACTTGACTCTCTTAGGGTAGCAAAGCAGAGCAGTCCAAGACCTACTCAGGGGAGGTGGTGTGGGCGAGCAATCCAAATTCGCTGCCAAACAACAGTACTCAATAAATTATTGTTCAGCCTGTGCTTTTTCTTTTAAAAAGGGAAAGTGACTTTTATTACACACACACTATTAAATACTACACATTAATTTACAAATATATACATTGAGGTAGATGGTACTACCTTTGCTAAACTCTCATGTTACATTACATCCCTTGGGGTTCCTGAACCCCTAATACAAAAATAGCCTCTCACTATACCAGAACGAACTGGCAAAAATGTATTGTTGATTAATTAAAATCTTACAATATAAGGTCATACAAATAGTCACATTTTAAAATATTAGCATGTACAATAAAACCAATAAAATCATCAATGTATACAAATGACTAAAAGGCATTCAAAGATTTCTGTTAAATTCTTGCCATTAGGGTAAAAAATATATATTTTGAAAGTGCAAAGTGCGGTCACCTATCAAAACACCATCAGTGACAAAAAGTGCTAAGGAAGGAACCTTATTAACATGTGTGTTAGGTACACCACATATGGTTAGATTACTTATACCGTCAACAATAGTTAAATGCTCCTTAAAAAACCACAGTGGCTCTATATAGAGTTTCATGTGCCCCATTTCACACTTTACTACAGTTGTGTGTAAAATTATTTTGAAAATTAGCAGCAAGGTCGAACCAAAATAGCAACCATTACGTAAAAAATATGCAAACGCACAATATGTTACAGATCTAGACGTATTGTAAAGAAAATCATATTAATACTATGGTTTGTATTTTCTGTTGCTGGGTGTAAATCAAAGTTCCGGACAATTGCAGTAAATTCAAACCAAGATTGCATCTTAAGTGTCCAGATTCGTGCCATAGGCTTCAACAATGTATCTGATGTCTTAAGGCATGTTATCACAGCTTGCCTGTGTGTGCGAATTCCTCGCTAATTAAAAGGTATTCTTAACAGCCCCCTTCTTTCTTCCAGTAGAGCAGGCCAGAGGCAGGTTAAATGAATGATGTTTTCCTCCCTAGTTTTGCACAGTCTGCAACAGGTAGCTTTTGTAACCCACAGTGAAGGCATTGCGTGTGCAAGGCCTGGGAGGAGGCCAATTCGGGGTCTAGTAAGCCTGTTTTTAACTGACTTGATCATCCAGTCTCTAAATAGGGCTGTGACTTGAGAATGTTATATTCATTCAGCATCATCCAGGCATGTGATTGAAGTGCAAGGGTCTCTTTATCTTTTAGCATTGAGATTTTTTTATCAATCCATTGATGACTTTTTTTTAAAGTCACGGGGAAAAGCCATTTCCCGAAGAGTGCTAACCGACAACTCATCTATCGCCAAGTCTAAGTACTTCGAAGCCGTTGAATTTAAGTTTGTTTGGATTTCTTGCCTGAGAACTTGTCAGAGATTATTTGAAGTATTTGACTTTATTATTTTCTAAACTTTAATATAGGCTCCTTTCCTTGCAATAGTTTGAATTATCAGTCCAAATTCTAGCCATGTCTGGGCCCGTGAGGCATTGCTGGGGAGAAGGAAAAGATACCTAAATATTTTTGTAAGAATTCTATTTAGAGTTACAGCGTCTCTACCACGCAGTGCCTCACTTCCATAGGAAATGCTCGATAGTAATTTTGCGGTTATTATTTTTAACAATGGGAGATGGCTTGGACCACCTAGTGACCTCTGTAATGTACGGAATGTAACGAGTAGGGTATTGCCCTTACTCTGCAGGTCCTGCTTATGCTGCTGAAAAGAACCCTTGTCATCGAATATTACTCCCAGGTATCTGTATGTTTTGACCTGCTCTAGTTGCAGGCCTTGTAAATACCACATGTGTCTTTTCTGCATCCTGTTACTTACCTCCATAACTTTTGTTTTTTTCTCCTTTATTCCCATGCAATAGGCTACTGAATAGTTTGATATTTTATCGATAAGTAGTTGCAGGTCAATCTTTGTTTGACTTAACAGGATCACATCATCGGTATACAGAAAGTTCGATATCTGCTTGTCTTCTAACGTGAGAGGATGCGCGTTTATTTCATGGCGAGCTTGCGTCAAATCAGGCAAAAATAGGTTAAATAAGAATCGCGCAAGAACACATCCTTGCTTCCCTGAGAGGTTTGAATTTTCCTAGACAGGAAGGAATCATCACCTATTTTCCCCCTACCCAGGTGTCTGAGTACAACATCTGGATTTCTTTCAAAAGACAAGCTGGAATGTCTAGCTAAGACAGCTTTTGCCAGAGGAGTAGGCGCTGTACAAACACCGACTTCTATAAAACTGAGATAGATTGGTTGCTTAATTAACATGTTTTTAAATATGATTACTGAAAGTGCTAGTATGTTCATTGCTGTAGCAGACCCTTGAACGAACCCCAGTTGGTTAGGAGGGATAATCTGATTCTCTTCCTCCCAAAGTGATAGTTCGGCCGAGAGGATCACTGCAAAGAGTTTTGCCTCAGTATCTTTGAATGTGATAAGGTGATCATTTTCTGGTTGAGACTAGTCTTCCCCTTTAAAAATCGGCATTATTATAGAGCCTTTCCACGAATCCGGTATCATTTTTAGTTGAAGTGCATTGTTAAACACTTTCGACAGGTATCCTGCCCAAAACATTGCATTTGCATTATAAAAGGCTTGTTGGATTCCATTAGGGTCAGGTGCTCCACCTTGTCTACTTATTTTGATAGATTTGCATACTTGCTCTTTTGAGATGTTAAGTGTTTGATCATCTGGGTATATCCGCTCTGTTGAAGTTTTGCTTACCGTTTCTCTGGTAGATAGTGATATAGGGCCTGATTGAGAGCTTGGCGGTCCATCGGACTGCCAAAACTATGGTGGAGGTGCGGTGGCGGCAGGGGACTGCCACACCAGTGGCCCAACAGCTGTCTTGTAAGTACGCCGGTCAGACTGTTTTGGGACCGTCGCAACGCCCAGGGAACCGTGTTCCCTGGCGGGGATGCGGCGGTCTAGGGCAGCAATATGCTTGGTGGTGCCGATGCAGCACTGCCAAGCATATTCTGAGTTTCCCCACTGCCAGCCTTTTCATGGTGGTGGCCACGCCATGAAAAGGCTGGCAGTGGAGAAACAAAGGGTGTCCTGCAGGGCTCCCTGTTGCCCTTGTACATTTGGATCCATGCATTCAATCACATGGTGTGCCCCCGTGTGTGCATGGACCCCCAGTTCCTCCATGGCATGGACTAAACAGTCCATGCCGTACAGGAACTTGTTTTGGCATTCACATTGCAGTACCTGTTTCAAAGGCACCGCTAGGGGAATACCAAAAGACCTCCCACAGACCACGAGAAAACTCCTAATCTGGCTGGTACCTGGTAGTTGACTTTGGTGATGCGGGAGCGGGGCGGTGGCTTACCGCCTACTTCCTCACTGCCAAAGTCATAATCAGCCCATAGTCTCCGAAGGTTGGTTAAAATGTTTTCTTAGAAAACTAACCAGCCTGCTTCCTTTACATTTGAAGTCATGATTGCCATTGGGGCCCTGTTCAGGCTGTTTATCATTCTCAAAAATATATAGAGTACTTTTTCCCAAAGGGTTTGTTTTGTTAATGGTTTCTCTTCCCAGATTAACCTCCGATAGTTTTTTTTTATAGTCTTCAATTTAATTTGTAGTTCTTGGGTCCCTGGTTGCCTCCATGCTTGTCTCAAAATTCAGTTACGGTTCCTCTTCAAGATACAGCATTAGGCCGATATTTTAATCCTATTTAAATTTTGTAAATGGTCTTTGAATTGCCAGGTAGTAGTTTAAGGTTTAGTTGAATAGATGTTCAATAATTTTTCTGTGCAGAGGCTCCACTGCACTTTTGGTGTAAAAGAATCAACTGAAAATCAGACCTTAACAAAAGTAGAAGCCATGGCCCTAATGGAGTCTCTTTTACCCTCCGACCAGCGAAGCCTCCTGTAGTTTGTTGTTACTAACTCTCCTTGGAGGGAATATGCCTTTTGATGGAATGTGCATTGGACCTGGATCTTGTGGTTTGTTGCCCATGGTTGCTTTCATTTGTTTTAATAATCTGAAACTATGTTATTAGGTGATATAAGGGTAGGGTTACTGCTGTTAAGTCCATTCTTGAGTGTGAACCTGCCACTTGGTAGGTCTACGCAGGTGGAGTATCTTCTTAATGCCTACCATTCAGTGTCCTCAGGCCAAGGGATCCCAGATGGTTTACTAGGCCTGCTGCCCTTACATCTCTAGGCCCGTTACCCTCAGGGATGACAGACTGATTGAGGGTAATCCATAGGTGTTTTTGCTTTAATATGTTTTCCACTCTGCTGAATGGGCACTGCTAATTCATTTTGGAATCTCTTGAAATTAGGATTTCAGAGGGTGTTACATTCTGTGATAACTCTAGTAAAATACTTACTAGTTTAATGGATGACTGGAAATGCTCCAAAGTTAAAGCCCTCCTCAAGAAGCCCTCATCAGACCAGACAGACCTCAAAAACTACAGGCCCATCTCTCTTTTACCCTTCCCTGCCAGAGTCATAAAAAAAATCATCTACACCCAGCTAACGCACTTCATAGAAACCGATAACATCCTCTACTCCTCTCAATCCAGACTCTGTAGCAACCACAGCACAAAGAACACCCTCATAGCCGCCACTGATGACATCCGCATCCTCCTCGACCAAGGCCACACCGCAGCCCTCATCCTCCTAGAAGTCTCAGCAGCCTTCAACACCGTCTCCCACTGCACACAAGCTGCCAGACTGCATGACGCCGGCATTCAAGGAACTGCCTTAGACTGTATTCAATCTTTTCTCTCAGGCAGAACACAAAGAATAAGACTTCTGCCATTACTCTCCGAATCCACATAAATCAGATGTGGAGTACCCCACGGATCCTCCCTACGTTCCTCAATGCCTACATGGCCTCCCTCACATCCATCGTCAGAAAACACGGACTCAACATAGTCTCATACACCGATGACACCCAGCTCATCCTCTCCCTCACCAAGGAACCCAACATCACCAGGCACAGTTTCCAAGAAGGGATGAAGGAAGTTCGATCCTGGATGAGCAGCAGCTGCCTGAAGCTCAACTCAGAGAATATGGAAATCCTCATCCACAGGTCCGCCCCCCTCACATGGGACAACACCTGGTGGCCCCCCGCCCTCAGAAACCCTCCCACCCCTACAGGCCATGCCCTCAACCTCAGCATCATACTCAACTCCTCACACACCATGAACAGCCAGATCAACACTGTTTCCTCCACATGCTTCAACACCCTCCACATACTCCACAGGACCTTCAAATGGATCCCCCTCAACTCCAGGAAGACCGTAACCCACGCACTCTTCACCAGCAGACTGGACTACGGAAATGCACTCTATTCAAGAATCAAGAAAACACTCCTCCGCAAACTCCAGAGCATCCAGAACACCACATCCAGAGTCCTCCTCAGCACATCAACCATCCCCTCCGTGACCTCCACTGTCTCCCCGTAAAAAAAAAAGAATAACCTTCAAACTGATCACATACAGCTATAAAGCCCTCCATAACACCGCACCCCAATACCTCAATGAAAGAATCTCCTTCCACGCCCCCAAGAGAAACCTCCGCTCTGCCGACCTAGCCCTAGCCATGGTCCCACGCATCCACAGGGCCAAAACGGGTGGCAAATCCTTCTCCTACAGACCTGGAACAAACCCCCCCCCTCCACATCAGACGAAGCCCTACACTGCATCTATTCAGAAAAGATCTCAAGACCTGGCTCTTCAGATGACCGTGGAGCTGCCTGTACCCCCCCCCCAGCACCTTGAGACCATCATGGGTGAGTAGTGCACTCTATAAATCCCCTGATTGAATAGACATCGACTTCCTTGCACTTGGGTCTGGGTAATTAGTAAGAGAGAACTCATGATGTTTTTGTGCCTTTTCCTCAGCTTTACTATTAAGATGTTATTGCCATCTGAAACCACCTGTTCACTTTCCATCTTGAGTCCTGTGGCTATAAAAGTTGCCAGGCCCCCCCTTGTGCGATCGTGCTTCATTATTTTAGCAGATGGACTAAAATAGCCAATAAATCCATCCAACATAAATGGCTGGTGTGCCCATGTTTCTACTAAAAAACAATATAAAGATTTCTGGCGAAAGTATTCTAGTAAGTGTTATTGCTTTTGGATGGCATGCCATTTATGTTCCATGAGCATAATTTTACAGTTTCCTTTAAATGGATAGGTAAGGTTTGCTGGGAGTACTGTAGTTTTGCTTGTCAGGCACAAGATCTGCTGTGTAAGTCTGCTATTAACCAGCCCAGAATGAGTTGAGTTGAACTCTGTATTCTTAACAGGGAGACCAAGGCTTGTGGCGATGGAGCGTTTTTACCAATGGGTTTTTTGAGAACTGAATATACATCATCATTGTCATGTTTACCTCATGGCTGACAAAGCTCATGCGGAAGATAAAGCGGGATCGAATAAAGAGCTGGTTTTCTCCCTCACCAATGAGCCCACAACTGCCAGAACCAACTTCCACAGCGGAATGAAGACCGTTGCCACCTGGATGAAAAACCACTGCCTCAAGCTCAACTCGGACAAGACCGAAGTACTCATCCTGAGACCCTCCCTTTCAGCCTGGGACGACTTTTGGAAGCCAGCCGCTCTGGGACCCCGACGGACCCCGACGGACCGCACTTGCAACCCCGGCATCATACTGGCCTCATCACTCACAATGAACTGCCAAATCAATGCAGTTTCCTCAGCCTGCTTCCACATGCTCTGCCTGCTTCAAAAGACATTCAGATGGATTCCCACAGAACCCAGAAAGACAGTTACCCATGCACTCATCAGCAGCGTACTCAACTACGGCAATGCATGCTATGCCGGCGTCACTAAGACAGCTCATGAAACTACAAAACATCCAAAACACTGCAGCCAGATGGGTCCTTTACATCCCCCACCGCAGCCACATCATGCAACACCTCTGACAACTCAAGTGCCTCCCAGTCAACAAGAGAATCACATTCAAGTTCCTCACACATGTCTACAAGCTCTCTGCGACAAAGGACCAACATACCTGAACCACCGCTTCCCATTCCACATACCCGCCAGGCAACTCCGTTCCGCCCACCTCACCCTAGCCTCCATCGCTAGGATCGACAAGACCAGTGGAAGTTCATTCTCCTATCTCAACGCCAAGACCTGGAACACCCTGCCCCTCCACCTCAGGCAATCCACGTCGCTGACCTCAAGACCTGGCTCTTCGAATGATCCTACACCAGGGGGACCAGCCACCCCCATGTCTTGAGACCCTCACGGGTGATTAGCCGCACTTTACAAGCCCCTGACTAATTGATTAAGCTGGAGGGGGCACACTGATTTTAATTCCCCAGTTTGAGAAGCATTCTTTTTCCAGAATGACTTTCCCTGCTAGATGCTTAGACGTCCAAGTCACCAGGGTAGGTTCTTGTGCTTTGCTCTCTATGTGAGGTAACATTTTAATGGATTCAATAGCTATTTTGGTGATTTGTTTGAGAGATGGGATTGCCAGTAAGAGTCTTAGGATATTGCCCAATTGAGTATATTGTGGTTTTCCCTGGAGGAGTAGTCTGGTATAAAAATTGTCTGGCTACCTTTATCTGTGGAAACAAAGGAGGTGATTACCTTGATTAAACCAAAATTAGCAAGACCGTTACCAGGTGATTCATTGGTCAAAAGTGTATGAATTGGTTTTGTCCCTTGGCCTAATTCAAATGGGTTGAGAATGGGTTGAGAACTTGTTATTTGTTTTGTAAGTCTTAATTTTTGATTTTCTTTGTGTGGGCGGAGGATGAGCCCTGGTTACTATAGATGTAGGGTGTCCGTACTATTAACTTTGATGTTGATTTGGTATACTCGATCTTGTAAGTGAGCTAGATTTTGCACAAGCTGTAGGTCGAGTTGATGTTGAAGATTCACCCACTTCAAAGGAGGTGGTAATTCAGGGGCGTTTCCCTGAAGTGTTGTCAAAGAGGGAATAAAGCTTCTTCCTTTTTACTTATCCTCTGCAGACCTGATTCCGTGCTTGCCCTGTCTCTTCATTGGGCTTATTTGTATTATCAGTGGTATTTGTACAAGGGATTCTTACTAAGCTGTTTTTGTTTTATTTCAGGCTTTACGTTGTGTTTTTTCTCTATTTTTTCGTAATTGGTATCTCTGATTATGATGTGGAAGACAGTTGAAGGTTGTCAGGTAGGCACGCTTTCAGGGTAGGATCTCTGTTTGCAACCTCATCTATCATCCCTAGTACCTCTATAGGTTGACTATCAGTCACTGTTCCTTGAGGTCCTGCAATCTTGCTTCTAGTAATCTTGGACCTGCCGGTGTTCTTTGCTGATTACGTAGGCACAAGGGAGTCCTTATTTCACCCAGGAACATCCAGATTTAGTTTTAATTGTTTAATTAGAGACGTCAGACCATCGGGGATTGATGCAAGTTTATTGATGAGAAGTACGCAAGTGAAATCTATATGCGATACCTGAGACTGATCTTGCAATGACATTGAGAAGGTCCACTTGGATATTTATCTTATGTGATTGGTATGTCAGGGAACCTAATGTCAAGTGCGATGTTCTAAAAAAGATATCCTATGTGGTCCCTGGTCCAGTAATTGATGTAGCTGCCAAGTCTTGATTTTGAGAAGAGTTGGAGTTGCATTTTCTCGGACTCTTACTGGATCTGATTGACACTCGGTTTCTAGTTTCACTTGTGTGGTTTGAATGCTATTGATTGAATGACTATATAATCACCTAGTACTCCAAGGGTGATGATTCCCTTGTTTAGGTAAATTGACACAAGTTTCCCAATGGTCTAACCTTTCTGGAGTTGGGCTGTGGGCTTCTTTATGGCAGGGAAGTAGCTAGAAAGTTGTGTGTGATTGACACGCCCGCCCATTCATTCATCATGTTTCTCCGGTGGTAGAATGTGAAGTCGCCAAAAGGTCACTGACACTGGGTTTGGCGCCAGTTCCTTGCTGAAAAGCAACATGTCACGGAAGGTGCCATCCCCGGATAAGCAGTGGCACAGACATTCTACAGGTCATGTCACTAGGGCAGTCACAGACTGAGGCAGCCGACGAGGTGAGGTCTCAGCTGCTAATGCAGTCAGCTGAGCCCACTGTGACAAAGTTGCTATGTGTAGAAAAGTGCAGTGCTGCTGGCAGTCTAAAGCGTACCTTATTAAGCCCTTTGCATCGAAGCAAGCCGTCTTTAACTCCGGCCTCCTCAGGAGTGGTACTCCACTGTAATTATCCCAATTCGCCCCTGCACGGCCACTCTCCAGTACATTGGCATCTGCTGGAGGTGGATATGCAGGGGTTTGACAGGATGGCAAGGAGTGGGTTCAAGTGCCTGGCTCCCTGGAAACTGACTGACACTGCTCCAGGGACCAACAGGGGCACAAATTCAGTCAAGGTTGGTTAAAATGTTTTCTTAGAAAACTAACCAGCCTGCTTCCTTTACATTTGAAGTCATGATTGCCATTGGGGCCCTGTTCAGGCTGTTTATCATTCTCAAAAATATATAGAGTACTTTTTCCCAAAGGGTTTGTTTTGTTAATGGTTTCTCTTCCCAGATTAACCTCCGATAGTTTTTTTTTATAGTCTTCAATTTAATTTGTAGTTCTTGGGTCCCTGGTTGCCTCCATGCTTGTCTCAAAATTCAGTTACGGTTCCTCTTCAAGATACAGCATTAGGCCGATATTTTAATCCTATTTAAATTTTGTAAATGGTCTTTGAATTGCCAGGTAGTAGTTTAAGGTTTAGTTGAATAGATGTTCAATAATTTTTCTGTGCAGAGGCTCCACTGCACTTTTGGTGTAAAAGAATCAACTGAAAATCAGACCTTAACAAAAGTAGAAGCCATGGCCCTAATGGAGTCTCTTTTACCCTCCGACCAGCGAAGCCTCCTGTAGTTTGTTGTTACTAACTCTCCTGGGAGGGAATATGCCTTTTGATGGAATGTGCATTGGACCTGGATCTTGTGGTTTGTTGCCCATGGTTGCTTTCATTTGTTTTAATAATCTGAAACTATGTTATTAGGTGATATAAGGGTAGGGTTACTGCTGTTAAGTCCATTCTTGAGTGTGAACCTGCCACTTGGTAGGTCTACGCAGGTGGAGTATCTTCTTAATGCCTACCATTCAGTGTCCTCAGGCCAAGGGATCCCAGATGGTTTACTAGGCCTGCTGCCCTTACATCTCTAAGCCCGTTACCCTCAGGGATGACAGACTGATTGAGGGTAATCCATAGGTGTTTTTGCTTTAATATGTTTTCCACTCTGCTGAATGGGCACTGCTAATTCATTTTGGAATCTCTTGAAATTAGGATTTCAGAGGGTGTTACATTCTGTGATAACTCTAGTAAAATACTTACTAGTTTAATGGATGACTGGAAATGCTCCAAAGTTAAAGCCCTCCTCAAGAAGCCCTCATCAGACCAGACAGACCTCAAAAACTACAGGCCCATCTCTCTTTTACCCTTCCCTGCCAGAGTCATAAAAAAATCATCTACACCCAGCTAACGCACTTCATAGAAACCGATAACATCCTCTACTCCTCTCAATCCAGACTCTGTAGCAACCACAGCACAAAGAACACCCTCATAGCCGCCACTGATGACATCCGCATCCTCCTCGACCAAGGCCACACCGCAGCCCTCATCCTCCTAGAAGTCTCAGCAGCCTTCAACACCGTCTCCCACTGCACACAAGCTGCCAGACTGCATGACGCCGGCATTCAAGGAACTGCCTTAGACTGTATTCAATCTTTTCTCTCAGGCAGAACACAAAGAATAAGACTTCTGCCATTACTCTCCGAATCCACATAAATCAGATGTGGAGTACCCCACGGATCCTCCCTACGTTCCTCAATGCCTACATGGCCTCCCTCACATCCATCGTCAGAAAACACGGACTCAACATAGTCTCATACACCGATGACACCCAGCTCATCCTCTCCCTCACCAAGGAACCCAACATCACCAGGCACAGTTTCCAAGAAGGGATGAAGGAAGTTCGATCCTGGATGAGCAGCAGCTGCCTGAAGCTCAACTCAGAGAATATGGAAATCCTCATCCACAGGTCCGCCCCCCTCACATGGGACAACACCTGGTGGCCCCCCGCCCTCAGAAACCCTCCCACCCCTACAGGCCATGCCCTCAACCTCAGCATCATACTCAACTCCTCACACACCATGAACAGCCAGATCAACACTGTTTCCTCCACATGCTTCAACACCCTCCACATACTCCACAGGACCTTCAAATGGATCCCCCTCAACTCCAGGAAGACCGTAACCCACGCACTCTTCACCAGCAGACTGGACTACGGAAATGCACTCTATTCAAGAATCAAGAAAACACTCCTCCGCAAACTCCAGAGCATCCAGAACACCACATCCAGAGTCCTCCTCAGCACATCAACCATCCCCTCCGTGACCTCCACTGTCTCCCCGTAAAAAAAAAAGAATAACCTTCAAACTGATCACATACAGCTATAAAGCCCTCCATAACACCGCACCCCAATACCTCAATGAAAGAATCTCCTTCCACGCCCCCAAGAGAAACCTCCGCTCTGCCGACCTAGCCCTAGCCATGGTCCCACGCATCCACAGGGCCAAAACGGGTGGCAAATCCTTCTCCTACAGACCTGGAACAAACCCCCCCCTCCACATCAGACGAAGCCCTACACTGCATCTATTCAGAAAAGATCTCAAGACCTGGCTCTTCAGATGACCGTGGAGCTGCCTGTACCCCCCCCCCCCCCAGCACCTTGAGACCCTCATGGGTGAGTAGTGCACTCTATAAATCCCCTGATTGAATAGACATCGACTTCCTTGCACTTGGGTCTGGGTAATTAGTAAGAGAGAACTCATGATGTTTTTGTGCCTTTTCCTCAGCTTTACTATTAAGATGTTATTGCCATCTGAAACCACCTGTTCACTTTCCATCTTGAGTCCTGTGGCTATAAAAGTTGCCAGGCCCCCCCTTGTGCGATCGTGCTTCATTATTTTAGCAGATGGACTAAAATAGCCAATAAATCCATCCAACATAAATGGCTGGTGTGCCCATGTTTCTACTAAAAAACAATATAAAGATTTCTGGCGAAAGTATTCTAGTAAGTGTTATTGCTTTTGGATGGCATGCCATTTATGTTCCATGAGCATAATTTTACAGTTTCCTTTAAATGGATAGGTAAGGTTTGCTGGGAGTACTGTAGTTTTGCTTGTCAGGCACAAGATCTGCTGTGTAAGTCTGCTATTAACCAGCCCAGAATGAGTTGAGTTGAACTCTGTATTCTTAACAGGGAGACCAAGGATTGTGGCGATGGAGCGTTTTTACCAATGGGTTTTTTGAGAACTGAATATACATCATCATTGTCATGTTTACCTCATGGCTGACAAAGCTCATGCGGAAGATAAAGCGGGATCGAATAAAGAGCTGGTTTTCTCCCTCACCAATGAGCCCACAACTGCCAGAACCAACTTCCACAGCGGAATGAAGACCGTTGCCACCTGGATGAAAAACCACTGCCTCAAGCTCAACTCGGACAAGACCGAAGTACTCATCCTGAGACCCTCCCTTTCAGCCTGGGACGACTTTTGGAAGCCAGCCGCTCTGGGACCCCGACGGACCCCGACGGACCGCACTTGCAACCCCGGCATCATACTGGCCTCATCACTCACAATGAACTGCCAAATCAATGCAGTTTCCTCAGCCTGCTTCCACATGCTCTGCCTGCTTCAAAAGACATTCAGATGGATTCCCACAGAACCCAGAAAGACAGTTACCCATGCACTCATCAGCAGCGTACTCAACTACGGCAATGCATGCTATGCCGGCGTCACTAAGACAGCTCATGAAACTACAAAACATCCAAAACACTGCAGCCAGATGGGTCCTTTACATCCCCCACCGCAGCCACATCATGCAACACCTCTGACAACTCAAGTGCCTCCCAGTCAACAAGAGAATCACATTCAAGTTCCTCACACATGTCTACAAGCTCTCTGCGACAAAGGACCAACATACCTGAACCACCGCTTCCCATTCCACATACCCGCCAGGCAACTCCGTTCCGCCCACCTCACCCTAGCCTCCATCGCTAGGATCGACAAGACCAGTGGAAGTTCATTCTCCTATCTCAACGCCAAGACCTGGAACACCCTGCCCCTCCACCTCAGGCAATCCACGTCGCTGACCTCAAGACCTGGCTCTTCGAATGATCCTACACCAGGGGGACCAGCCACCCCCATGTCTTGAGACCCTCACGGGTGATTAGCCGCACTTTACAAGCCCCTGACTAATTGATTAAGCTGGAGGGGGCACACTGATTTTAATTCCCCAGTTTGAGAAGCATTCTTTTTCCAGAATGACTTTCCCTGCTAGATGCTTAGACGTCCAAGTCACCAGGGTAGGTTCTTGTGCTTTGCTCTCTATGTGAGGTAACATTTTAATGGATTCAATAGCTATTTTGGTGATTTGTTTGAGAGATGGGATTGCCAGTAAGAGTCTTAGGATATTGCCCAATTGAGTATATTGTGGTTTTCCCTGGAGGAGTAGTCTGGTATAAAAATTGTCTGACTACCTTTATCTGTGGAAACAAAGGAGGTGATTACCTTGATTAAACCAAAATTAGCAAGACCGTTACCAGGTGATTCATTGGTCAAAAGTGTATGAATTGGTTTTGTCCCTTGGCCTAATTCAAATGGGTTGAGAATGGGTTGAGAACTTGTTATTTGTTTTGTAAGTCTTAATTTTTGATTTTCTTTGTGTGGGCGGAGGATGAGCCCTGGTTACTATAGATGTAGGGTGTCCGTACTATTAACTTTGATGTTGATTTGGTATACTCGATCTTGTAAGTGAGCTAGATTTTGCACAAGCTGTAGGTCGAGTTGATGTTGAAGATTCACCCACTTCAAAGGAGGTGGTAATTCAGGGGCGTTTCCCTGAAGTGTTGTCAAAGAGGGAATAAAGCTTCTTCCTTTTTACTTATCCTCTGCAGACCTGATTCCGTGCTTGCCCTGTCTCTTCATTGGGCTTATTTGTATTATCAGTGGTATTTGTACAAGGGATTCTTACTAAGCTGTTTTTGTTTTATTTCAGGCTTTACGTTGTGTTTTTTCTCTGTTTTTTCGTAATTGGTATCTCTGATTATGATGTGGAAGACAGTTGAAGGTTGTCAGGTAGGCACGCTTTCAGGGTAGGATCTCTGTTTGCAACCTCATCTATCATCCCTAGTACCTCTATAGGTTGACTATCAGTCACTGTTCCTTGAGGTCCTGCATTCTTGCTTCTAATAATCTTGGACCTGCCGGTGTTCTTTGCTGATTACGTAGGCACAAGGGAGTCCTTATTTCACCCAGGAACATCCAGATTTAGTTTTAATTGTTTAATTAGGGACGTCAGACCATCGGGGATTGATGCAAGTTTATTGATGAGAAGTACGCAAGTGAAATCTATATGCGATACCTGAGACTGATCTTGCAATGACATTGAGAAGGTCCACTTGGATATTTATCTTATGTGATTGGTATGTCAGGGAACCTAATGTGAAGTGCGATGTTCTAAAAAAGATATCCTATGTGGTCCCTGGTCCAGTAATTGATGTAGCTGCCAAGTCTTGATTTTGAGAAGAGTTGGAGTTGCATTTTCTCGGACTCTTACTGGATCTGATTGACACTCGGTTTCTAGTTTCACTTGTGTGGTTTGAATGCTATTGATTGAATGACTATATAATCACCTAGTACTCCAAGGGTGATGATTCCCTTGTTTAGGTAAATTGACATAAGTTTCCCAATGGTCTAACCTTTCTGGAGTTGGGCTGTGGGCTTCTTTATGGCAGGGAAGTAGCTAGAAAGTTGTGTGTGATTGACACGCCCGCCCATTCATTCATCATGTTTCTCCGGTGGTAGAATGTGAAGTCGCCAAAAGGTCACTGACACTGGGTTTGGCGCCAGTTCCTTGCTGAAAAGCAACATGTCACAGAAGGTGCCATCCCCGGATAAGCAGTGGCACAGACATTCTACAGGTCATGTCACTAGGGCAGTCACAGACTGAGGCAGCCGACGAGGTGAGGTCTCAGCTGCTAATGCAGTCAGCTGAGCCCACTGTGACAAAGTTGCTATGTGTAGAAAAGTGCAGTGCTGCTGGCAGTCTAAAGCGTACCTTATTAAGCCCTTTGCATCGAAGCAAGCCGTCTTTAACTCCGGCCTCCTCAGGAGTGGTACTCCACTGTAATTATCCCAATTCGCCCCTGCACGGCCACTCTCCAGTACATTGGCATCTGCTGGAGGTGGATATGCAGGGGTTTGACAGGATGGCAAGGAGTGGGTTCAAGTGCCTGGCTCCCTGGAAACTGACTGACACTGCTCCAGGGGCCAACAGGGGCACAAATTCAGTCATGTTCCTGTCATGACACCAGAATTGCCCTGCCACAGAAGCCAGCTGTGTGAGCCCTGCTTCGGTTGCCCCAGCCCTCATGTTAGACACGCTGCTGTACATGCAGCTTTGACATTTGCAGTCAGACTCATTTCCCTGCTCTAGCCTCAGCATGCAGGTGGTCAGGCCATTTGTTAAGATGCGTGATGAATGCATTTTAATGCGGTGATGCGGACCACCACCTTTAAATGCATTAGTCTAATCCCTGATGCGTGGTACTTGGTAGGGCTGCTCCTTTAACATGCCAGTTTGTATGTCAAAAGTGAGCTGCGCTAAGCCTGTAGTGCGACTAGAACTTGATTGTTGCTGTTCCAGTTGTCTGCTTACCACATGATTTAATTGATTTGTTTGGAGAGTACAGTTCAATAATTTTCCAAAATTGTTGCTTTCTTTAATGATTTTTACATTTACTTCAATTAGCGGTGGGGCACTAGTTCTCAGTATTGGTCTTTGGTGCTTTTGAGGTAGACATGAAGTAGTAGAAGGTTGTGGCGATAGGGATCCCAGTGTGAGTAGCTCCAGGTTGATTATTGGTCCCCATTGAGAGTCTTTGCTATCTGACAGCTTAAAATATGCTTCTATTTCTGCCAGATCCATAGAGCCATCCCTTTGGTCGGCATATGTAAGTTTAGAACCTATAGTTGGTGTAATTGGTGCTGGAAGGATACAAGTGTCATCCAGAATGGTGCACATTGCCCCAACTGGGTCCTTCAAGAAATCAAACCTTTACAGGATTTTGGTTGACTTTTAAAACATTCATAATACGGGTGAGATTAGTGGCTGGTTCTCACCACTAGATTTTGCTTAAGAGTTTTTTACTGTTAACAATGCTTGGAGTTGTTTTTTCATCCCTATAGAAGGAAATAGCACTCTTTCACAACCTGATTGCATATTTGACCTTTTATGTAGGGTAATCTAGTTGTCCTCAGATATTCCTAATGTTTCCATGTGGAGTTTTTGCTTATCACTGTCCCATGTTTTTCCAAATGGAGCTTTGTGCTTATCAGTCCCAACTTCTGTGTGTACAAGAGAAGAGATTATAGGCAGCGTTGAGTGGCCTTTCTAACAGTGCCGCCTTCTCATCTTTCCCAAGGGCAGCAAGCTGGTCTGCCTGAGATATTGGAGCTCACCCGGCTTGCTGGACCATAGCAGCTTCCACACGGCAGTGCACATACTGCCTCACTTTCCTGCCTCAATATCTGACTATTGTGCTGCTTTGTTATCCTCACGATTTGGGTGCCTTTAGAAACTTTCCAACATTTTCCAAAACCTTCCAGGAGCCTTCAGGCTATGTCTTCTGACAATGCCCTGTGCCAGTAGTTAGGACAGCTACAACGTTATGCTGTGTGTTGGTTGAAATGGCAGCAGGTTCATGTAAGCTATTTTTATAGCTGATTGGACGGAACTGGGGGAGCAGAGTCAGTGTGCGGCCCCTCGCTAGCTAGGCACAAGCCACGTTGGCCTAATGCTAGCCACCTCCATGTCTGCTAGTGATGAGCCATGACCCTAGGGCCTTACCTTAACTCTGCTTGCTGATCAGGCCACTTCCACTGATTAGCGTTGAGCCAAGAGGGCAGCAGCCAATTCAGCCCAACAGGCTCTAAAAAGTGTAGACTGGTTGGCGTGGCAAGTGGTGGGTGGCAGATAGATGTGGGGGGCCGGAGGAGAGCCTGAACTCCTGGTCATGGTCTCCCCTTGGAGAGCCGCTCATAGCCGCTAATGCTGGGTTCGCTGCTGGGCTTGCGTCTTCTGCCACGTCCACTGTCCACTACTCTCCAACACAACGTTCCAATATAAGAGGGTGTCATCAGGCATGCCTACTGGCTTTTTCAGGGTATTCCATTAATATTTAAATCATGCCTATTGTCTTTGTTTTGGTGTCACATTAATATATAAGGTAGGCCTATTAACTTTGTCTGGGTGTCGCCAAATTATCAAACCAATAACATGTTATATTACACAATTAAATCACCATTGAAACCAAAGAAAACAATAATAATGTAATGCAATCATTAAAAGTGTAAGCTTTACACTGTTAATCAGCAATATTTTCAATCAGGCACTTGTATTGAAAACAACATCCAACATGTGCAGCAAACTCTCTCTTTTACACTCTACCGGCTGCAGGATGCAAACATAGAGTCAACCACAAGAGTTCTCAGGTCTCAGCGCCAAGGGCCAAAAGCTCTAGCCCAGGTAGTGCTTTAAAACAACACAAACCTCTCCTGGGGTCACGTTCCTAGGGCCCCAGCAGACTTAAGGCTCGATTTAGAGTTTGGCGGGGATGGTAGTCATTGCAAAAGTGAATACCCTCTCTGCCAAACTAAAGGTCCACCTGCTTCATTTAGAAAGGAGCGGACATTCAGGGCATAATTCACAAAGGTAAACTTAAACTTGAAGTCTAAGGTTAGAGCTGAAGTCTAAACTTCGACTTCAGGTCTAAATCTACACTTTAGGTCTAACCTTAGACTTCTGGTCTAAACTTAGACATCAGGTCGAAAGTAAGACTTCTGGTTGAAAGTTCGACTTTAGGTCTAAACTTAGGGCCCCATTCACAAAGGTAAACTAAGACCTGAAGTCTGTTTGGACCTGAAGTCTAAGTTTAAACCTGAAGTCTATATTTAGACTTCAGGTCTAAAGTTATACTTCCGGTCTAAAGATAGACTTTAGATCTAAACTTACACTTTCAGTCTTAATTTCGACAATAGGTCTAAACTTAGACTTCAGGTCTCAGTTTAGCTTTGTGAATCGTGCCCTTAGATTTCAGGTCTAAGTTTACCTTTGCGAATCGTGCCTGCAGTATTTCAACTGTTGGGACTACTCTTCCGCCAACATACACTTCCAATGGTCTGAGAGAGTAATGGCAGTCAGAGGTTTTGTCATTTGTCCACCCGCCTGGTCTAAAGGAGGTATAAAAATGGCAAGTGTCCATCACCACCAGGTATTTGTGGACATAAAAAACATGTTGAACGTTTGACTTACAGCTGATATGGTAATGGTGCCGCCTATCAAAGCGAACCACCGTGATAGCAGTTCCTGGAAATGCAAGAGATGTCTCCTGGAATGGCAGACATCTCTGAATTTGGCACACAGAGTACATTTACCATGGCGGGAGTAAAGTACTCCACCATGGTGATGGTAAATCATCCACAAAAATCTAAATCAGACACTTCATGTTTTTTTCCAAACATTTCTAGGAGGAAGGGACTCTGCACACACTTCTGTAGCCCTTGATTTTAACTGTTGATGGTGCCCTACCCCACCCTGGGGCACAGCAATTGAGGAAATCAACCATTCACGCCTGCACCAGGTGCTATGGGCCACTCCCAGTCCAAGTTTAGGAATTTGTTTTAGTGGCATGGCTGCTTCCTTCTGAAGTCTCGTGCTGTGGTTGTTCTTATAGGTTTTTGGGTACCTCCGTCCTACCTGGGACACCCACAGATTAAGGACATCACTAAGGGCTGTGGCAGTACCCCTGGGGCTCTTACATTCCTGTCAGCTCCAGCACACAGCCACAGTCCTCTGGGGGCTGCGTGGAGCCAGCAACATTTTCTTAGTGCTCCTGCTGGGTGGGAGCATCTTCTTCCCAGCTCTTGCCTGGGCTGCAAGCCATGGTTAGTGCCCTGCTCGCAAGGAGTGCTGGCTGTGGGGTAGGAGGCCAGCGTGCCTTCCCCTTCAGACACGAGCACTGGGGGTGGAAAACCACCCGTCTGGGTTACTCTGCTTCCTTTTGGTGTCCTAGGGGATGGGGTCTCTTGGGATATTGGGTTTGTGCCAGGCCTTCTTCACTTCTTGTGCTTGCACTCGGGGTGATGGAGGTCCCCAAGGCAACCTGGAGTTGGGGTCCCATGTTTGCCTGCTCCAGCAGGTAAATAATTAACTAATTCTTCACCGACCTCTGGGCCCTGGCCCACCCTCGGGCAGTTTGAAAAATGATAGCTTAGCACCACACATTTGGGTTTCTGCTATTTTGTTTCAAATGGGGCAAATTTTCAAAAATGCATATCTTTGGGTACCTTTGAAACTGTTTTTTTCATATTGGGTTCTCTTTGCACCTGGTGGCCAGGTCTAAACACTTGGAAGATTTTTAACAGGCTTCCTGGGCTCTAAAGGAGTGCATTCTGTGGGGACTTGGATTCTGTGGCTCCCTGTTCAAGCTTTCTTCCTGCTGGGCTCCTGGTGCTCCTCTCCTGCTGGTGAGGGTATCTTGCACAGTCCCTCCACAAAGCAAACACAAGGAGATGATGAACGGAGCGCTGAAACGTTTCAGACACTCACTCCCAGTCACAGATCTGGGTTGAATCCATCATCGCTCTTTAGCTCACTTTGCCACCTCATTTCAGACCCAGCTATATGCAAATCAGTCTTGACCCTGTGCCTCATAGGAACAGTCCAGCCCGAACTGCCAAGCCAGGTCTTCCCTGAACCGGAAACAAGCATCCTGGGACCGGTTTCGGGCTAAAAGCCCTTATCAGCCAGGCTAACTTGAATCCAGTGGTAAAGTGAGCAAGGGACCCACGTCTGGGCATACCCTGCCAACTTAGGGCGAACAAAGCAAACACAATGAGATGATGAACCTAGCGCTTATACTTTTCAGACACTCACCCCTAGTCACAGATCTGGGTTGAATCCATCATTGTTCTTTAGCTCACTTTGCCACCTCAGTTCAGACCCAGCTATATGCAAATCAGTCTTGTCCCTGTGCCTTATGGGAACAGTCGAGCCCGAACTGCCAAGCCAGGTCTTCCCTGAACCGGAAACAAGCATCCTGGGACTGGTTTCGGGCTAACGGCCCTCATCAGCCAGGCTAGCTTGAATCCAATGGCAAAGTGAGCAAGGGACCCACGTCTGGGCATACCCGGGACGTGGGTCCTGGCTTATGAGGGCTGAACACAACACTCCTATCCCACCACCATGCATATAATTTTAGGACAATCCACTATGGACTTCAATTTTCTCTGGAAAGAGCCCCTCCATGGCCTCAGCTTAGCCCTAGCTAACATCCCTGCCAGGTCCTTCCCCACTAACTCTTCAAAGGCAAGCCCCTTCTGTGTTGTGTCCAAAGGTCTGGGCTTCCTTTTTGCCCAGTAGGCCTCAGCTGACCCAGCACAGGTACAGTGTGGCAAGGTAATTATCAGGTGCAGATTTCCCCCACCCTCCTTCCTTTGCCAGGAACTGAGTCAATCACCGATGCTGCTTTTGTGTGCTGAGGCCTTTGTTCACTCTGTTGGGGAGCAGAGTAATTATCTGGGCAAAGCAGGGAGGACAATGGCCTGAAATCTAATTATCAGTGTTGCCAAAGAAATATAATACATCCCTAATTACCGTAAGATATGAATATAATATGTTGGTTACTGCAAATTCAAACTTTTCATGCTTATACCCCAGTTTGACACCTTGCTGCACTGTGTGGGCTTAAGTGGACCAAACTGCACTATAGGGCAGATTTTGCCTATATGTGTGAAAGCATTACAGATTTTCCACTAAACCCTACTGATTATTCTACGAATGTCTACTAATATTATAATGCCTACCCCGGCTAAGCACTAATCCTTGCAGATTCCCTTTTTCAGCAGGATACCTGTGCCCAATTACCAGGCTTCACACAACATTAGTCTTACACCTGCAGTCCACACACATGCACACATGTGTGAGCACCCGTATTCACTTGTGAACTGCTCAGTGACTCTTACTCTAGCTGTGCAGCAGTGGTCTTATCTTAAAAGGCAGACGTTAGCAGTAAACATGCTTAGTCCAATTACCGTGAATTTACCCTGAGTGAGACTCAAGTAGTGAGACTCACCAACAGTGAAATTTCAAATTCAAAAAATCCAATTAGACTAAATGAGTGAAATTAATTTGCTATAAGGATCACCCGCTATATTTAACTGTTCCTGCCTGCCCCATGGGGATCTCCATGCCCATAATTCATTTTCTGTTGGATGTGCTTTTGGCAGATGTGACTGCTGTAAAGATACTCCGGGGCATATTATCATGAATGTGTGATAATCATCGCAAAAGTAACTTAACGCAACCTACAACATCGCAGTCTATCGCGGGATACTTACGCCGTGTTAACCAAGTATTCACAACACGGCTTTACCATGTGATAGCCATCAGATAACGCGTCAAATGGCCTCATTAAAAACAACGCCACGCTGCAAAAATGCCAAGGCCAAGCGCGATACAAAAATCAGTGAAAACCAGCCACATGCCTGCAAATCCCACGCATCTGGCGGCAATATGCACTATACAAAAACCAAGAAAAAACACCAATACCAATTCAAACTGCATAGCACCATGGATGCACCCAGACCGAGTGCAGAGGACAAGCCGAGCTCCACAAGCCCCACGGAGGACCAGCATGGAACCCCGGGGTCAGTGAAGGTCAAGGGGAAGAGGAAGAGGAAGACGGTGTTCAGTCCGCAGGAAGACCAGATCATCGTCATGGAGGTGATAGAACACCATCAACAACTGGTCGGCACCTCCACTGTGGCACTGACAACCCAAACAGAAATATGGCAGGCCATCGTCACCAACGTCAATGCAGTGGAGTGTCGAGGAGGTCAATGGAGGAGGTCAAGAGGTGCTGGCATGATGTGAAAAGGCAGACCAAACAGAAACTCGCCGCCAACAGGAAGGCAGCAACGGCGACTGGAGGTGGGAGTCCTGTGACACAGGAGGAGCTGGATGAGTTGGAGGAAATGGTGGCCACAGTGAGCAGTGTGGTGACGGTGGCAGGATTTGGGGGCCTGGACACAGCTCGATACGACCTGACCCAACAGCAACTGGGTGAATAATGACCAGGGACTGGGGTGACGGAGGGATATGGGCACAATGGCACACATGCACAATTATGTGTAGCACACTGCACACCCACAATGATTGTGGAACATGTCCCTGATAGCCTTGGCACACTGCAGCACACATAGAAACACCAAGTAGGGCCCCGTCCACAATGTGCACAAAGGGGCCCCCCTCCCGATCACCAATATTACAACCTACCCATACACATGTGCTGAATCCAGCAAAGCAGCGGCTCTGAGAGCTACACTGACTATGCAAGTGACACTGCATGCCCGATAGCATGGGAGCCAGCCAAAAAACATGACATGGTTCACGAATCGATATGGAGGTGGCCCAGTGCGTATCACATCCGTAAAGGAGCAGGTCACGCTCTGACATATCCACGTGGACCCACAACCCATGCCGTACAATACACGCAGCAGACAAGCAATGCACCAGGCCACAAAATCTGTCCAAGAGCACATATGGCCCAAGTCACAAACAATTCATCCCCCGAAAAGCACACAATTCAAAGGCACCTCACCTCAATTCAGAGCTGCAGGGGCAACTCCCCCACACTGAAGCACACACACATAGCAATCACAGAACATCAGCAATGATGGCAATGTGGCACAAAGTGCAACAGGACAGAGCTCACAACAGGTTACGCTCGTGCATAGTGAGTGTCCACCCACATCTGGCATTGCCTGACACTGTGATGATAATGTACGGGTACTACCACACATCCGTCATGTAGTCGAAAAATACACTGACTGCCATCAAATAGCCAGCTCCACCAAAACGGTATACAACCTTTACAACGCAACTTTTACAACGCACTACACTTACAACGCATTTTTTACAACGCAACATCCACCACAACGCATTCCATTACAACGCAGGACACTACAACGCATTTTTAAAAACTACCTTTACAACGCATTCCATTACAACGCATACTACCTTTACAACGCATACCATTACAACGCATAATATTACATTAAAACCCCTACACTATCCAACACTTACCCTACTGTTGCACCCCCTGGAGTTAGAATAGTAATTTTTACCCCTATACTATCCAACACTTGCCCTACTGTTGCACCCCCTGGAGTTAGAATAGTAATTTTTACCCCTATACTATCCAACACTTGCCCTACTGTTGCACCCCCTGGAGTTAGAATAGTAATTTTTACCCCTATACTATCCAACACTTGCCCTACTGTTGCACCCCCTGGAGTTAGAATAGTAATTTTTACCCCTATACTATCCAACACTTGCCCTACTGTTGCACCCCCTGGAGTTACAATAGTAATTTTTACCCCTATACTATCCAGCAATTGCCCTACTGTTGTACCCCCTGGAGTTAGAATAGTAATTTTTACCCCTATACTATCCAACACTTGCCCTACTCTAGCACCCCCTGGAGTTAGAATAGTAATTTTTACCCCTATACTATCCAACACTTGCCCTACTGTTGCACCCCCTGGAGTTAGAATAGCAATTTTTACCCCTATACTATCCAACACTTACCCTACTGTTGCACCCCCTGGAGTTAGAATAGTAATTTTTACCCCTATACTATCCAACACTTGCCCTACTGTTGCACCCCCTGGAGTTAGAATAGTAATTTTTACCCCTATACTATCCAACACTTACCCTACTGTTGCACCCCCTGGAGTTAGAATAGTCATTTTTACCCCTATACTATCCAACACTGACCCTACTGTTGCACCCCCTGGAGTTAGAATAGTAATTTTTATCCCTATACTATCCAACACTTGCCCTACTGTTGCACCCCCTGGAGTTAGAATAGTAATTTTTACCCCTATACTATCCAACACTTGCCCTACTGTTGCACCCCCTGGAGTTAGAAATAGTAATTTTTACCCCTATACTATCCAACACTTACCCTACTGTTGCACCCCCTGGAGTAAGAATAGTAATTTTTACCCCTATACTATCCAATACTTACCTTAAATGCAATGTAATATTATGCGTTGTAATGGTATGCGTTGTAAAGGTAGTATGCGATATAATGGAATGCGTTGTAAAGGTAGTTTTTAAAAATGCGTTGTAGTGTCCTGCGTTGTAATGGAATGCGTTTTAGTGGATGCTGCGTTGTAAAAAATGCGTTGTAAGTGCATGCGTTGTAAAAGTGTGCGTTGTAACGACATACATCCCACCAAAACAGTCACAATGTACATTGGCATGCAGTCTGAATGTCAACATTTGCAAATCTTCAACATACATGTGAAACTCTTTTAACCTGCATCTCCCCTTTACATTGCAGAGGGACAAGCAACACCTCCTGCAGAGCACACCACACTTCTCATCATTGATGATGAAGAGGACAACCTGCACATATATCAAGACACCCTCCAATGGATAATGGACAGCCTCCACACCCCATCCCCAGGACCAGGGCAGGCCAGCTGCCTCGAGGTGACCCCACCACCTGCACAGACCACACAGCAGGAAACACACACCACCACGGCTGTCTCCCAGGACCCCCCTACCAATACATGGAATTCCAACGGCGTGTGTTGGGTTGCCAGGTGAAGTTGGCTGATCAGCTGCAGGTGGGTTTCGAGCTTGTGGCAGCCAAACCCGATGACATACGTGGGTGTCTGAGTCCCATCAGGGACCATGTACAGTCCCTATCGAACACCCCCTGTCCGCACCATGCTTCACCACAGACCTTGGCTGACCTCGTTGGGGCCAATAATCGGATACAAGAACTGTCTGGTCAGACAGGCACCAGCGATGACAGCACAGAGTTGGCACAGATGCGGAGGTCATTGGAGACCATGGAGCAGATGCTGGCTAGAAGTGTGGCTGCCATGGCTGGAAACCAGCGAGTAGTAGCTGGGAACTTCAATGCCCTGCAGTTCATCATCTTGCCATTGCTGCCACTGAGCCTGTCCCAGATGACTGCAGTGGGAACATCGACAAACACAGCTTCGACCCCTGATATGTCAGTGGCACACAGTGATGCAGCCCCATCACCTTCGCAGTCTGATGTGTCAGTGGCACACAGTGATGCAGCCATTACCCCGCCACACACACCGGACACACCGGACACAGACCCTGTATCAGTGGAGTAAGATGGGGATGGTAATTACTGTGTGAGGAAGGAGGCAGTAGCATCCATCACCGCTATCTGGCCTGTCCCTGCCTGGTTCTGACCTATGTATCATGCCCTGTGACAATACCTTCCACTGACCCCCGGAACACTCTGCGACATTCACTCGGACCCCGACACGGACTGCCATATCTTCACTGCTGGACAATTACACAGAAATCCTGCTGCGGACTGCACTCCCCCTCTTCCAAATCACTTTTCAATGCCCAAAGGACTCTGGTTGGCCCACCACTGGGATTCCATGTAATGTGGGCTTGGATGGCCATGTACAGCCCCAGCTCTGTCATTCACCAGAATGTGAATAAAACATTCCAAATCACGCAGATGTGTCATGACTATGTTCACTCACGTATGGAAGTATGGCTGGATGTAGGGACAATGATTGCACATGAAGGTACACCCTGGTAACTGACATCTATGCGCATTTTTATCCCTGAGACACATGGCCAATTGGATGACTGTGAAGGTGAGTACTAGCTGTGTCCCCATTGCACATCAACAACAATCTCACAACCCCCCAACATAGGCAAACGTCCATGTATTGAATAGGGCTGTGTATAGGAATGGCCAAATCTGTAGCAGGCCAGAAGTGGTGTCCTACATCACATGTGACAACCGAACTTCACGTCGCATACCTACCCATACACATCTGTGTGGACACGTTCTATTATGATTCATGCCATTGCTCCACATTGCCTGAGTTTGGACACCATACTCACATTGCTGAAGTCACGTAAGTGCACAGGTCGTCCAGCAACTATCCTAAAACAATGTCTGCCTCACAGAAGTGGAGCTTGCAAAAGGGAGCCACCCCCATTGTACATGCGTCAGTCAGTTCCTCCCTGTGTAGGGACGATGCTCATTGTGGCACACATGTGGGCAATCTCATCAACACTCATCACAGTTGGACACCAGTGGAGTTGCATAGACTTTATTGGCATGTGCGTGTCAGTACGGATGAGGTAACGGCCACAACAGGCAGGGACATGCTTAAGACACTTACACGCAGCATGGGACCATGTCGAGGTGCAGAAAATGGTGAGGCAAAAATAGCCTACAATCATCACGGATGGCAACAGTCTCAGCCCACCTTGGCGTGCTGGACGAGTCATGTGTTGTTTGGCGTCTGCCCATTTCCCCGTGTGAGGGAGCATGACTTACTGCCCATGGGGTCTGCATAGTGCTCTGCCACCGGAGTGTGCGGACTGTCTGCTCTGCTGACAGTGATCAGGTGAAAGGGTCCAACAGGTTCACAGGCCATGGTACATTGCCATGTGTGTACTCTTCCCCCAGCAGTGTGTCTGAATTGGTAACGTTGCCAAACGACACTGTGTTGCTCCTACCATGCACCTGCATCACCTTTCACAGGTGTGTGTAGTCATGCGCAGTTCCACGCACATGCATCCAGAGTCCTGACGGAGGCAGACATGTCCTCTGTTGTGGTGGGATATGTGAGCATTCCCTACGATGCAACAAGGTGTTGGGACCTGTGCTGTTGGTGACAATCCGATGTGGCTGCAGGAACCTAGTTACTCGTTCATGAATGCCAGCGCAGCTTCGTGTGCAATGTTTTCCAATAGGACGTCATTGTCGTGTTCAAGGAGCACCAGGGTGAGCCAATCCGTTATCTGGTCCAGGCAGGTGTGCTCAGCCCATGCCGTTTCACCAATCCACGACACAGCCCAATAGGGGAGTGCCTTGATGTGGTCACTGCACACGAGGAATTGTGCAATCTCCCATGCACAACTGCCAACACATACGAAGTATGTCAAGGCATCCCATGCACGGCTGTCTCGGTTACACTCCTGTTTGTGATTAAACAGGGAGCGCACACACAAGTCATAGTCCAATTCATCTACGGTTGTGTTGGATAGGCAGACATCCATGGGACACTCAAATGTGCATGTTCGGCAGTGGAACTAGGGCTGGACGCAGGTGATGTAGGCAAGGTGGAAGCTCAGCCGGTAACTGATCCGCAGCACTGACAGTGGCAGTGCGCCCAGTAAATGCAGCATACGTGCACGGTACTGTTCCACGTGATAGGGATTGTGCATGTGCCCGGGATGGCCTGCCATTGCGTTGGTGTGTCTCGTAGAACAGGCACTCTTATGAACTGCAGCAGTTGTGTGAAGGATATGCCACAGCTCTGAACAATGATTCGAATGTGTGTGCAACGTTGGGGAGACCTTGCGCTGCCTGTGCAATCTCACTCCGTCTCTCTTCCTCCCACACTCCCTCCCTCTCTCCCTCTCTTTCCTTTGTTTGGCGCATGGCACACCTTCTTCTCTTGGATTTTGTCTTCCAGGCTGTGTCCTACAGATTGTCCAGTGAGGACCCTCTAGGACTCATCCGAATGGTTGTTTTGGCTTTTGTTTGAATGGTGTTTTGTGTTGGTGATTGCATTGGTGTGTGACTGATTCTCCATTTTCTGGCCACGCATTTATGTTGATTTTCCTGCTTGTGCGACATCAGGCAAATTATTTTGTTTTGGGATTCGTAGTGTTGGTGTGCAGTTTCTATTTCTGGGGTTGGGGGTCCCGGGGTGGGGGCCCAGGGGGTTCTGGGTGTGGTGTTGGTGGGTGTTGTGGCCCTCTTGGGTGTCCGTGCTGCATGTTCAGTTGCTCGGGTGCATCTGTTGTTCTTCATGTGTAGCTATGGGCTGTGCTCCCTTGTCTGGTGCCGGTTGTGGTCCGACTTTGCACCAGATCAGAGTAGGTGTTAATTTCCTGGTGCTAACGCGCCTTATCGCAAGTTTTGTCTTCTTAGCGCAGATCTGGCTGCTCGTTGGGAATGTTGCGGAGTGATGTTGTCTTTGCTTTTTTCTCGGGAATGCCTACTCTGCATTTCATTAGCGATAGTTGCCGCGGTCATCCGTGGCGATGTTTGTTGCAGATGCTAACGCCAGAAAAAGTGGTGCTGCCGGCTGTTTGCACCGGCTTGTGAATGGGGCGGTAAATTTATCACGACTTTGGCTGCACTAAAGTGCCAATAACTCGGAGATAGCTCCTTGAGAATATGGCCCTCCGTGTTTTGTGCCATCTGTACAGTCATTTTTGTTTTTCATAAATAAGCGTCCAATCAAGTGTTTGTGAAAAATAAAAATCAGTGACCCTCATGCTCAGAGAGTTTACTTACTGACCTTGGGCCACTGTTTGTTTTCATTGAAAGGGCCGCCATTTTTCGCATGGTGGATGCAAGCAGGGAAAATACAAATCAGCAAGTCTCCCACAAATAGGTTAGTGGGCAGAAAACGGCCAATTTATGGCTAATGCCTCACCCTGCCAAACTCTTAATGACACACTTCATCAATTAAGATCTTTTTCTGTCAATTAATTGAGTTGACCTTCAGCAATGAGAATTAGTATGGAAGCTGAGTGCAGTTAGGATACTGTTTGCTAGCTTCATTTCCCACGAGAATCTTCACATAACAGTCTTTTTTCTGTCCACGGCTGCACCACAAACAGTCAGGGATCTCAGTAGTGGACAAACACCTATCTACAAATAATCGGTCGATTCACGCTAGACTGTGTGTACAAAGAGATGGTTCTTTTCAGAAAAGTACTTTTAACTTCAGAAATGTGGCTTTAATATTTTGTAATGCATGAAGCGCTGGTTTTGCTGTTCAAATTACTGTCTAAATAATTAATTATTGGAAAACAAGGACAACTTAACCTAACTGAAAGTGTATTAAATCCACTCTGCTGACGTGTGCACATTTAACAAACTTTTTCAAAAGGAGGGCTGGTGCTAAAAAGTGATCACGCTGCATTCTTTCTTCTAAAAATCAAACAAGAAATAATGGCTGGGTAATTGCTCATGGAAAACGTTTTCATGTAGTGCATAATTGTTTAACCAGCTCTTCTTCCAGCATGACTCGAGATAAATGCCTCATAGCTCGTAGTTTATGGGTATTTTTATGCATTTAAACCATCATTTAATGACAGAATTTAAGAAATCAGTATTAGATTCAGAAATTATGGAAATTGGTAATGCAGGATGTAGCACCAGGGTGTTGTTGAGGGTATTGGCATTAAAGTGTTATCCCTCAGTGACCAGTGGACAATATTTCTGTGCAACAGATGCTGCCAAACCTTCTTGATACATGGATCCCGGGGGTGCAGTGTGCATGAAGTTGCTGTAAGTATAAAGTCAAGTCGGTCAATTGATCCAGACACTGTGCTTCCCCAGGGCCATTCTTATTGCATGTTATATTTTTTAATTACTCTTTGATGTTTTTATCTTCTATTGAATTGGTAATGGGAAAGAAAACAAGTCCTGTATATGATGATTTATCGTAAAGATTTTTCATTTAGTCGAGTTAGATGGATGACCCTGCCACGTCAGTGTGTTGTAAAGATATTGAAAGCTGGCAGAGGGAGGATTTTTTCTTATATTTCATTTAGGGACTGCATAATGGGCGGGTGAGCTGATGTAAAGCATAATTGTGTGCTTGTTTAGGTCTAGCATAGGCAGCGCATGCACAGTCTCTTCGAGACATGCTGTGTTCAGTATGTGTGGTTTCATTCCGCCCCTTGCTGCTGATTTGTTAAAGTGTATGTCGTTTTCAGAAAAGATTGTTTTTCTTTGGTTTCTTTGCGTTATATGTCCCTCCTTCTAGTTTCTTTCTCCTCCCCTAGAGCATTGGCCTATTACGGGTATCCTTTAGCTTTACTGTACTTCCCTTTGTGCTCACTCACTTTTTTTTATTGTTGCCCTTGTTTTTGGAAGGTTCCACCACACCTCTCAGGTCAGTGCTTGCCCGTCCCAAAGCCCCCCTCCAATGCTGCTCGTGTCAATGCACTTTTACCGCCATCTCTCGATAGCGACAAAGACGCCTCTGTCTTGCTCAGCAAAAGAAAGTGAAAGTAAATGCCATCTCTCTCAAAGGGAATCTAATTCGCCAGTAGCTTATCAACTCTTGTTGTAAATACTGGAGCCGCTCACAACATGGCTGACTCTCGAGCTGCTCCCTAGCTGCTCACCCTTCCTTCTCTTCCCCGCCTCTTACACCTCTCTCGGACTCCTGCTGACCCTGTTTTAATTTTTATGTTTCCGTCTGAGCTCCCATGAAACTGTGAAATAAACTTGTCAGAGTAAGACTTTTGTGCGCATGGTGGAATCTCAAGAGCAAGGAGCTTTCAGTTACCACGTCACTGCAGACTGGGTGTATGCATTTTAGCCTGCCCTTTGCATGGAAGCCTTAACTGCTCTCGCGATGAGGCCGAGGCCCCACTTGACTAGGTGCCTTGCTGTCACTGCTAGTGGCAAAGTCTTCAGGAAAGCTTCCCTCTTTTAGGTACTGCTCCTGTTCTCAACTAGGTGCTGTCTTTTCACTGCTGCTGGTAGTTCCTCAACCTAAGAGCCTTGCTGACTGCCCCCCAAAAGTCCATGAGGTGAGTCTGCCCTCCAGCATTCCTTCAAATGGAGGCCTGGCTGTGTATTCCAAGCAGCCCTTGAATGTAAACATTCCCTGTCATCGGAACTAGCCGACATCAAAGTCAACCGCCCTTAATGTGTTGGCTTCTCTTATGGGCAAATAATCCATGCAAGATCATGCCTGGTGTATTCAAGTGTCATGGATCAATCATATTTGTTAAAGATCCTTGCTATACACTTGAATGCTGTGCCCTTACTTGGTGGACTTAATGGCAGGTGCTTCCAGCTTCCACTTCAGGTCAGGAAACACCTGTTTATTTTTGCCTCCCTTACCACTATTTTGCATTTGACACACAGTTCCTTGAGCACCCTCTGGGCAGCTATGCCCATCCGCCGAGATAACCCTCCAGCATCTGAGCCCCCTTGTGTGGATAGTCCTTCGTATCTCTCCTTTATCCTCCCTACATTCTCTCTCCCAATAGATATCCATATCATTATTTATTTTCCTTTTTCTGGTAATTTTCTTGCGCCTATCCAGGCTTGATCTGTCCTATGCCTTTGAAAGCAACTCTCCTGCATTCTGGTACTTGTGGTACCCTCCTGATGCCAGACTGGTGTGTCCAGAGCCGGCTTCAACTGTAACATGAGCCCGGTGCTCAAGCTTGGTGGAGTCACATCATGTCCTGCTTTGTGGCAAACCTTCCAATGAGATTCAAATTAAATTCAATTACAGCAATATAGTAGTTAAAGAATAGGTTTTATAGATTATTTCCCCCACTTTCTATAAAACACAGGCACTACCTGATAAATGTAAACACATCATCAGCTTGTTTTGAGCCTATTGTTTACTATGCATGCTGGAGAGTCAAGTTATTTTACTGCATCAAGAGGGAATTCACGTCTGAGTATTGCATGAGTGCAACCTTCTCCTGAATATTTGTGATAGGGTCTGAGGTGAATTTTAATAAGGAGGTGTAATCTTTTAAAGATATATCCATGGTTGTATTTATTTGATTCGACCTGTTTGGTTTATGGGAGATGCCTGGTAAGAAAATATTTTCTAGGTGAGTTGTTTTCACATCATGAAAAGCCGACCACTCTGCTCCAAAATGCTTGGGAACAAGAGTGAATGATTGCTCTTCCTGGTAACTTACCATTAGTCAACGTAAGCCTGTCATTGTCTGTATTTAGTCAATCTTTTCTGTTGTGGTCCAAAAATGCAGACTTTCACAACTTTTAGCTTGCCTCCAATGGTGGCATTGGGAAAAGAGGGAGGGCAGGTAGCACATTCTGAAAAATAACCCTTCCACTCCGGAGAGTGTTGGATAATAACACTTGTGGACGTACCTGCCACTGCTGTATTTGTCTTTTAGCTGGTCCTTTGTTTTATTGTGTTTTTTTTTTACTTTCCTAATATAGGATTTCAAAAAGTGACTTTTTTAATTTGGGTCTTTTTTTGTGTAGCTTTTAATATTCATAAATTGGCTTTTAGAATGTTTCTGTATTTCATTTACTTTCTGAAATGCACCTGTTGTATACTGCACATTTTCAACATGTTTTGTTGCCCCCGTTTTGACTGGAATTGAGAGCACGCTCTCTTTGGTCTTCTGTGGTGGTACATTATGCACACACACTCCTGCTTGATCCTCAGTAAAATTGCCTGAGGGAAGCACAAGTGCTCTTTATTAAAGGCTCATGGAAATATGAAAGTAGCTCATTTGGTCTTGCATTTTTCTCACAACCTATTTTCAACATGGATGAGTCGTCATTCTAGGAAACAACATTCAAAGGTTTGTCACTGACATACCACATACTTCCAATACAGAACTTCACATCACACCACACAATTCCACACCACATAATTCCACAGCAATCACTGCCACTAACCCCTCTCATCTCAAAATCCTATTGCCCCCTCATCCCTCCCTCACCCTCTGTATCTCCTCCCTATACTGCCTGCACACACATACTAAGTACAGTTTCTTTCCCATGCCTTTGCAAGGTTTCCTTCCCTCAAAACTATGCTCTCCTCCTCTTCTTAGGGTGTCTTCTGCATACACAGGTCCTCCCTCCTTTATGCGTCTGTTCCCTGCTCTCTGCTTCTTTCTCTCTTTCTCACACACTCTTTCTGATCATCTGTCTTTAGTTAATTCACAACTTCCTGCTAAAACTACCTATCTCTGTCTTCCATTCCATCTATTCTGTTCATCTCTCACCCCTATCTATTCAGCATGCCATATAATTCCACTACACAAATATACTCCACACCACACAATTCCACCCCCCACAATTCCACAACTAACAATTCCAATACAACACACATAATTCCCCTCTACACCACATACATCCACTACAGTCCAAGCCAAAACACATAAGTAAAAGACATTGTCATTTACAATGTCAATAGATTTAACTCCCACAAATGCGAGACATTTTGCATTGCAAATGCTTATTTTAGTGTTTTTGGGCCCGATTCACAGAACTAACTTAAGACAAAATCCTAAACTTACTACCATTTTGGTATTCACAGAAGGCACTTACTCATTTTGGTATTCACAGAAGGCACTTACTCATTTCGGTATTCACAGAAGTTAGGAGTCCTAACTCTAGGACTCCTAAATACCTTCTGTGAATACCGAAAGACGTAAAGTTAGGATTTTTCTCAGTTTAAGAGTAGTTAAGTTAAGACTCCTAACTTTAGGACTCCTAAATGCCTTCTGTGAATACCGAAAGTCTTAAAGTTAGGATTTTTCTCAGTTTAGGAGTAGTAAAGTTAGGAGTCCTTTCAGAGGGCCATGGGGTGTTCAGGGGCTACTAGGCCAAACCATGGGGATTGCAGCCTTTTACTCCTGATGTCCTGGTGCCAGGACCAGGAAAACACTAACCTGAATTGTTCCAGGATTCTGCAGGAGCAAAGCTGATACCATGATTCCCCCTAAAAGCTGGCACCACGCACCCTGCACCACCAAGTGTGTTCAGGGAGCTGCCCCCAAGGGAGAGGGGGTTGGGAAAAAGAAAAAGATGACAGTCGCAAGACTTCTTCAACAAATTGGCTGGGTGTTGTCGGATTTCTTTGGTCCATGATCTCCAAGGTCATTCAAAGGTTTGTCACTGACATACCACATACTTCCAATACAGAACTTCACATCACACCACACAATTCCACACCACATAATTCCACAGCAATCACTGCCACTAACCCCTCTCATCTCAAAATCCTATTGCCCCCTCATCCCTCCCTCACCCTCTGTATCTCCTCCCTATACTGCCTGCACACACATACTAAGTACAGTTTCTTTCCCATGCCTTTGCAAGGTTTCCTTCCCTCAAAACTATGCTCTCCTCCTCTTCTTAGGGTGTCTTCTGCATACACAGGTCCTCCCTCCTTTATGCGTCTGTTCCCTGCTCTCTGCTTCTTTCTCTCTTTCTCACACACTCTTTCTGATCATCTGTCTTTAGTTAATTCACAACTTCCTGCTAAAACTACCTATCTCTGTCTTCCATTCCATCTATTCTGTTCATCTCTCACCCCTATCTATTCAGCATGCCATATAATTCCACTACACAAATATACTCCACACCACACAATTCCACCCCCCACAATTCCACAACTAACAATTCCAATACAACACACATAATTCCCCTCTACACCACATACATCCACTACAGTCCAAGCCAAAACACATAAGTAAAAGACATTGTCATTTACAATGTCAATAGATTTAACTCCCACAAATGCGAGACATTTTGCATTGCAAATGCTTATTTTAGTGTTTTTGGGCCCGATTCACAGAACTAACTTAAGACAAAATCCTAAACTTACTACCATTTTGGTATTCACAGAAGGCACTTACTCATTTTGGTATTCACAGAAGGCACTTACTCATTTCGGTATTCACAGAAGTTAGGAGTCCTAACTCTAGGACTCCTAAATACCTTCTGTGAATACCGAAAGACGTAAAGTTAGGATTTTTCTCAGTTTAGGAGTAGTTAAGTTAAGACTCCTAACTTTAGGACTCCTAAATGCCTTCTGTGAATACCGAAAGTCTTAAAGTTAGGATTTTTCTCAATTTAGGAGTAGTAAAGTTAGGAGTCCTTTCAGAGGGCCATGGGGTGTTCAGGGGCTACTAGGCCAAACCATGGGGATTGCAGCCTTTTACTCCTGATGTCCTGGTGCCAGGACCAGGAAAACACTAATCTGAATTGTTCCAGGATTCTGCAGGAGCAAAGCTGATACCATGATTCCCCCTAAAAGCTGGCACCACGCACCCTGCACCACCAAGTGTGTTCAGGGAGCTGCCCCCAAGGGAGAGGGGGTTGGGAAAAAGAAAAAGATGACAGTCGCAAGACTTCTTCAACAAATTGGCTGGGTGTTGTCGGATTTCTTTGGTCCATGATCTCCAAGGTCACACCGTTAGAGGAGCTGAGGATCCCTTTTTTTAAGAGGAATTAGATGAAAGTTTATACTACCTAACTATCATTGTATCTCACCAGGTTTCACCCGATGCCCACTTTCTGGTTTTGTACCTTGCCTCTATAAAGGATGGAGTGTTCTAATGATTTCTTCCCTAGCGGCGTGTCATTAAGTAGCATGGCTGATCCTGCATCTCCTTCTCAAATGAGGGTATGTGGTATTGTTATTCCCTAAAGACACAAAGAGTGAATGAACCTCAGGATTAGTTAACCAATACCATAAAAGTGTGTGTTCCCTATTAATCAGTTACCTCTTTTGTGGGTTCTTCACTGTGTCTTGCCAGTTCTTAAAGTTCGGAGGAGTGCTTTGCATTCAGGACCCTCTTATTTCTTTTCTTCTGGCTTAATTGCTGTGGCCTGGTCATTGAGAATGCCTTTGGCTGCTGCCCTTACCCACATACCTAAAAAATAACACAGCATACCATTTTCCAAGAAGCCTTTTTTTCTGTTATTGTGCCCTTTTTCTGGGTTAGCACAAAGGTATTGTAATTCAGTTTACCATGCAAGTAATGACTGTCTCTTTTGTTTCCTTGCAAGTGATCACCTTGAGTACAAAACGTTGACTACACTTGTCAGAATGGAAGGTAGATGCTACGACTGAGTCTGGTCCGCAAGATCAGGTAAGTGGTGTCAAGCCTTGAAAAAGACAAACAGGACCTCAGGATAAACAGACTCTCTTTTTGGGAAATCTGAAAGCCAAGCAGTTGGCACATGCAGAGACGCAGGTTTTGTATAAGACTCCGCCCTTGATGGCAGCCATTCCCCAAGGCCATGTGAGTATGTAGGGTTTACAGGGGCTGTATGAAGGAGGCCAAAATTAAAAGGGCAAATGGGGAAATGGCTGTAGGAAGGAGGCCAAAATTAAAAGGGTAATAGTTGTGTGGGGCCATATAGCACTGTACATCAGGACCAGGAGTATGGGGAGCTGCGAGTGTCAAGATAATGGGAGGAAGAGGGTAGACTGGATCTGGGGTGACTGGGGACATAATCAGGCTGCACAGACAGCTCAGGCGGAGCAAGACCAACAGTTCTTCCCCCCAAAGGCTGACTGATGGGATGGAGCTTGACGGGGTGTCTGCCATGGAAGTGACAGACCAGGCGAGGGGCATTGACATGGCCAGCGGATCCCCAGTACTGATTACAGAAGAGTACCCTTTCCAGTCTAATAGGTAAAACAGTCCTCCTTTGATTTGCTTGGAATCCAACACCCAGCGCACCCCGTACTCACGATCACAATCCACAAAGATGGTTGGAGGGGGATAAATGGCAAAACAAGAGGAATGATATGGTTTGAGAAGTGAGACATGAAACACTTGGTTATCAGGTAGTCATCAGGCAAGGTCAGGTTAATAGAGACTTGGTTCAGGACTTGGGCAATTGGAAAAATACCTATGAAGCAGGATTGAAGCTTCCATGGGCCCGGTAAGTGAAGGTTTTTTGTTGCCAACCATGCCATATCTCCTACTGCATTGTCTGGTTCCCTGATATGTTTGCGGTCTGCCTGCACTTTCATGGTTGGTTTTCAGTGCGTGAAATGTTCTTTCACTGCTGACCAAATTAGTCTAAAATTATCATGATATTCTTTGAAAGCAGGTATAAGACCAGAATCATGTGAGGGACCTGTTGATTAGCCTTACAAAGTACTGCCATTTGGTGGAATGTGCGACCGCAGCCTGTTGTTTAAATGTTAATGGTCCTTTGGAAGGGGCCAACCTTTTCTCTCTCTTCATGATCACTGTCAATGTGGGTGTTGCTAGCCAGGTGCAGAATGAGGAACACCTCTTTGTGCCTCTGTTGTGGGTGCTCCAACCTAGAGACAACCCTGCTTTGAGGAGCATCACTCTGAAACATGGGTACTCACACACATTTTCCCAGGGGCCACAAAGTATGGTCTGTGTTGTGACCAAGGGCTGCACTGACACCAGCAGGGTGGCGGTCAGGAGATATGGGGTTTGTAAGGTGGGTGTAGGTGAATGACGCATGTACATGTACTGACTGAATTGCACAATGTGGAACAAGAAGACATGGGATCAATCCTGGCTTCCCCACTTGATCAAATTGTGTGATCATAGCAATTATTTTTTTTCACTTTTCCTCCTTTTGCTTCTCTTGTGTTTGATTTAATAAACTATACTGTTGTCCATTTATAACAGAAACCCAGACCACCCAGATGGTGCACATAACAACTGACTTGCCTCTTAGTTCACTATTGTCATTATTGTCAGGGTTGGTGAAAGCATGAATGTTTCTACAATCATGATACAAGACAAGGCATCGATCTTGGCTATTTTGCACACGGTTGGTATATTATCATAAAATCAAACTCACTAAATAACAGACCCCAATGTATCTGACAGGGTGTCAAGACCATGGCAGAGTGAAAGAACTGCAGATGCTTGTGATATAAGTATATCATTTTGGTATGGCCAACCCCTAATAAGTAATTGCACCATTCTTGGAAGGCCATTTTGATAGCTAGGAGTTTGCGCTCAGCTACTAATTAGTTTTGTACTGCTGGGGAATTTTGTGGGAGAAATACCCTATTGGATGCATTTTTACTCTTTGCTCATACACTTCTAAAAGTACTCCCCCGGCAGTGAACTGGGAAGCATCTGTCTTCACTAAATATGGTTGGGTTGTATCCGGGTGGTTGAGATGTGGTGCTGAAGTGAATCTTTCCTTTAGTAAGGGAAAAGGGTGATCCACATCTGTGGACCATTTGAATTGTGTCCCCTTCTTTAATAGGTTGGTGATTGGAGCAACTATGTTAGAAAAATGGGTAATAAACCTATTGTAAAAGTTTGCAAAGCCTTACAATCTCTGCACGTCTTTCACACAGATAGGAGTTAGGTAGTTTAGAATTGCGTCTATCTTATTTTCATCCATCTGGATCCCTGTGGGCAAAATGATAAAGCTCAAGAAATCTATCTGTGTGGTGTAGAAGGCACATTTTACCAATATGGCATAAAGATGATTCTCTCACAGTTTTTGCAGGGCTGCCCTTATATATCTTACATGGTATTGAATGTTTTTGGAATAAATCAAGATGTCGTCTATATAGATGATGACACTTACATTCAGAAATTCTCATAATACATCATTGATGAAGTACTAAAATGCTGCAGGAACGTTACAAAGCCCAAACGGCATTACACAATACCAATAAAGGCCATACATGGATGAGAAGTTTTGGCCTGCGGAGATCCAACTTGGTATATATCATGGACTGCCTCACATGATCCAACAAAAGTGAAATGAGGGGAAAAGGGTAGCGATATTTTTTCCACCTTGAATAAAGCATTGTAATCATTACAGTATCTTACCTCTTTGTTCTTCTTTATGGCAAAAAATAGTGGAGATGAGACTGTGAAAGTGGAATGCTGAATAAAACCGCAGGATAGCAGCTCATCCAGATACTGTTTAAGATGTTGGGTCTCAGGTTCAGAAAGGGCATAAACCCAACTGTAAACTAGAGTAGTTCTGGGTTCAAGGTCTATGCGGCAATCAAAACTCCTATGAGAAAGTAGGGTGGATTGCTATTTTCTTATCAAAAACATCCGGAAAGTCGTAATACTCCTGGAGGAGCTCAGCTGCTATCTGAGGGCAGGAAGTACTGGCACAGGTTAAATGTGTGAACCAGTCTGTAGCTAATCTGTAACAGGAATGTACACAAAACTGGGAATATAGGATGACTTTATGGGGATCCAGTTGATTTTAGAATTATGGGTTTGTAACCAGTGGACTCCCAGAATGACTCCAAAAGCGGGGGTATCAATAAGCTTGAAACTTAGATTTTCTGAATGTCCGTTGTCACAAAGAAGGTAGAGAGGTTTGGTTTGTAAGGTTATCAACCCTGGACACAACTCGGTTCCATCCACTAGGAAAACTGACACAGGGGTGTTCTTTTCCACCATCGGTAGTCCCACAGTTCTACCAAGAGATAAACCAAGGAAATTTCTGGCAGCTCCAGAGTCCACCAGAACAGGGATGGTTTTCCTGAACTTGAGGAGAGAGGATGAAAGTCACAGTAATCATTAGGTGTCTTGGGGGATTATTTAATGGGTTGGATGGGGCAGGATGATCTTATTGCTACGAGTACTTGGGAAACCAGTTTCCGTGTTTCCTGAGCACTCTACTTTTCAAAGCCAGTAGGTCAGGCATTGTAGGCAAAACCTATTATCTTAGGGACTGGTTTCTTGAGTTTAACTAGACATTCCCTATTGAAATGTCCTACCTTACTGCAATTTCAAATATAGATTATTTTTCTTCTTTTGTCTTTTACTCCTGCGTATAGAGGGATTTGAAGTCCTCCGATCTACACGAGTTCTGGCGAATTGGTACCTCTATTATCAGACTCTTTCTTGTCCCCTAGAAAATAATTACTCCATTGTCCGACTGAGATTTTTCCCCTTTACATTCTCCTAATGTGTTATCGAACTTGACCACAAGATAAAGAAAGTTGGAACACTCCTCTGGGAAATTAATACGTTGGGACAGAACATCCTTCAATTCATTGAAAAGCCTTCAATAGAAAAGAGAGGTCTTTTTATTCTCTGCATACTGGGTTTCTAAAATCTATCTATTGACTGAGAATATGTAGGTGTGTGACTCCTTACTCCTTTTAAAAAGTTTACTCAAATTGAAAAGCTTGTTATCACTCGCATGTTTTGAACAAACAGTTTTCTCATAGAATCCTTAAAGCTAGCAAAGCTGTACAAGAGGCGATCATTATTCTCCGCTAAGGGGACAGACCAGGCCACCAAAGGCCACCTTAGAGGCAATATCGGGGAAGACTGCTTGTTTGCAAAGGAAGTGTAAGTAGCACTGGATCATGAACAAACAAAACTTAGCGCTATCTCCTGAGAAACGTTCGGGAAGAGCTACTGGAGTTAATGTTAATACTATTAGATTCTTGGCAGATGGTTCTGATTTGATTATGGGGGAGATGTCTCTGATAATGTGCTGTCTCCACCTGTAGCAAAGAATTGGCTGGTTGTAGGACCTGTGGGGTCATTTTGTGTCTGTCTCCTGATCCCTCCAACCAAGGAACAGCCCTAGGTTTTTATCTATTGAGCTCTATCTTTAACTCCTGATTCTCTTGTCATAGAGTGTCTACCTCTGTCTGGGGAGTCAAAAGGTCCCTAGCATGATCTGAGAAACTTGGGGTTTCTTGCAAAAAACTCCTGGGTCAAGTCTTGTGTGTGAAGGGTTTCTTGAGAATCCACCTTTGCCAGGGCAGACCTCATAGCCATGGGCTTAGCTTTCTGCCAGGACCAGAAAAACACTAACCTGAATTATTCCAGAAGACTGCAGGAGCAAAGGCGAGACCACAAATCCCCCTGAAGGCTGGCACCATGCACACTGCACCAACAACGGTCTACAGAGAGCAGCCCCCAAGGTAAAGGGGGTTGAGAAATAGAAAAAGAGGAGAGTCGTCTAACTTCTCCTATGAATTGGGGGGGGGTGTTGTCTGACTTCCTTGGTAACCAATCTCAAAGGGCACACTGTTATTGGAGCTGAGGAGCCGTTCAGTTAAGATGAAGTAGAGGAAAGGTTATATTCCCTATTTCCCTGTCCCACAAGGTCCCACCCGATCCCCACTTCCCGGATGTGTACCTTGTCTCTATGAGGGATGGAGTGTTGGGGTCCTAATCACTTCTTCTGTCGCGGTGTGTCATTAAGCAAAGTGGCTGATAATGAAGGAATGAATTAATGAAAATTTGTTGCGTGCAACTGCTGCTTTAAAAAAAGCATCCGAGTCCTTGCAGGATCAGTATGGATCAGAATTACCACTCAACAAACAGCACTGTCTTCTGCTGAGCTTTGAACAAGCTTTCACTCAGAACGGATCGAAGGAAAGATGGAAGGGAGTTCCAGAAAGTGGGTGCCAGGAAAGAGGATGGCCTGCCCCCAGATCTGTCCTTGTGAAATTTTAGAATAGACGGAAGGTTAAGAATAGAAGAATGGAAACTTCTCACAGGAGCACAGGGTTTGAGCTTGTCTTGGATGTATCTGGGATCTATTCTGGTGAAGTGCTCTGTGTGTGATCACAAGTGTTTAAATTTGATCCTAGATTTGATTTTACCCTTGTCAGACAGACTGACATTTGGAGATGTTCAAAATAAGCCTCGCTGCAGCATTTTGTATACTCTGAAGTCGAGACAGCAGGATCTGAGGAGCGCCTAGGTAGAGTACAATAGCATAATCGAACCTGGAGGTGATTAGTGCATGTATAATCCCCTCGCGAGTTTCTAAGGGAAGATATTTTTTGACTTTTTTTTAGGGATTTTAACAGACCGAAGCAGGCAGCTGCAGTGGTCTTAACGTGGGGTTTGAAAGGTTGATCCGTATGCATCAAAACCCACATATTCCCTACCAGTGTGTATGGAGTGGGAACAGGCTCTAAATCAGCAGGCCAAATTTGCATCGCCTCAAGAGGGGAGGAAGACCAAACATCACGATTTTTGATTTATCGGAATTGAGTTTTAGGCAGTTGTTGTGCATCCATTGAGCAATGAATGTAAGACAGCTCTGAAAGTCCTCAATTACAGTATCATTGAGCTGCTGAAAAGTTAGCATAAGCTGAGTATCGTCAGCGTATGAGATGATGTTCATGCCCCAAATTTGCACAATTACAGCTAACCGGGCCAGAAAGATATTAAAGAGGTTTGGGCTAAGTGATGAACACTGTGGGACAACACAGCTTATTGCTCAAGACTGGGAGGTGGAGGGATGGAGGAATACCGCCTGTTGTCTGTCAGCCAGAAAGGAGCAGAATAATTTAAGAGAGTGGCCTGAGATTTCTGCCTGCCCCAGTCTTTGTAGAAGAATGTTATGCGACACAGTGTCGAAAGATCTAATACGATGACCACTGCTTTCTGTCCTGAGTCAAGGTTGCCTCCGATATATTCTGTGACACTGGGCAGGGCTAGTTCAGAGATGAAACCAGCGCTGAAGCCCGATTTGGAAGGATGTAGATTTGTGCTCTGTTCCACATACCTGGTGATACAGCGGTTCACCAGGGATTCTAACATCTTACTGAGATGTGAAAGGAGAGATATGGGCCTATATTTACTCAGGGTGAGTGGATTGGCATTGACAATTTTTAGAAGAGGGATTACCAGTGCCTTTTCCCAACATTGATGCACAGTGCCACATTCTAAAGACTTGTTGAAAGGGCATTTATTTGAGGATTAATGGCCGGGGTCCCTTTGCGAGCATATAGGGGGGACAGGGGTCAAGTGGCGAGCCAGATTTTATTTTAGGTGCTCTGATTCAGCTCAGGAAATAGCTTAGAATGACTCAAGCCGCAGGACCGCCTTGCCAGGAGGGGCTGTGGTCATGGTCTCATGGGTGGAAAGATCAGCTTGGCACTTGAAGGTGGAATAGATTTTTTCCACTTTAGTATGGAAGAATAGAGAAAGGTCCTCTGCCAATGACTGGAATCCTGGAATATTTTGTGTGAGTGCCTCAAGATGCAGGAAAGCTTTCAACAGAGGGAATGTAGTTACATATGGGTGAGAGAAGAGAAAATATATGGTCAATCAACAACTGGGGAATTGGACTGGGGGTCTGCTTCCTCAGGAACAGGAGCACTCACACACCCAGATGGTGTCATGCTTCCTGAGGTCAGATGACCTCCGTATTGACTTTTTTCTGTTCTCACTAACACAGCTGTGGCGCTATCTAGTTACTATGCAGCCCTAATTGTATTGTAATAGCTTGGTACAGTAGTTAATGGATTTAGCCTCAATTATTTTTAATTGATTTAGCCCAAGTTAGCCTTTATTGCATTTATTTGGATTTATAGGCAGCCCATCTGTATTTTATTGCTTTGGGATTGTATGCATACTAAATTGTTGTTTTGGCTCCTTCCCACCATTTATTTCCCACTCTTCATCACTCCAGGACTACTTATGGAAGCAGCTGAGCGGATGTGTGCAGCTGGTGTGCCACCAGTGTGCCAAGAGTGTGCCAAAGGCAAGCCTGTCTCTGCCTGTCCACGCTTGGACTGCGCCCAGAGCCAGGCCCCTGGCCCCCTGCACTCCCACAAATACGCCACTGCAGACCTTCATGCCGTTAACCCTGGTCTGAACAGCAACTGCTGCCTCACATTGCCCCACTCACCAGAGGGACAGTTCACCTGCCTCTGCTGCCGGTTCACCTTGACCCCAGCACAGAACACCACCACAACAACCAGCGCTACACCAGCACCGGAAGCCAGGACCCGCCCAGGACAACTCTCCTGCCTCCTGCTGAACACCAGATCACTCTGCAAGCATGCCACCAAAATATGGGACACCATCTCCACCCTGACCCCAGACGTGATCTGTATCACAGAAACCCGTCTCATCCCTGCATCAAACCCAGACATTGCCACATCAACACCAATCAGCTATAAATGAAGCTTGGGACCGCAGAAAAAGAGAAAGAGGGGGCATCTCCATCATACATAAGAAATCAATCACCTGCACCATCTCTAATGCTGAAACAACACCAATCATGCAACATATGAATTTCCAGCTCTGCACCGATGGCAACACCACCATCAGAGGCACCATTCCATACAGACCACCAGGACCACAAACAGGTCTCAGCAACACCATCACTGAATATATCACCCCGCTCACCACTGAATCCGAGCACCACAGCTTCCTGCAAGACGTCAACTCTCACCTGGACGACACAACTGACACCAGATCCACCAATCTCCTGGAAAGACTAGACAACATCGGCCTCAAGCAGTTAGCCACAGACCCAAAGCATAAAGCAGGACAGGCACTGGATCCTATCTTCACGTCCTTGAACAGAATTAGATACAGTCACACCTCTGAACTCACCTGATCAGATCATTCCACCTTACACTTCACCATCGCAGGACATGTACAAACCCCTCTAAGGGACACAGTGCCCCCTTCTACAGCTGGTCCAAGGTCACTCAGCAAGAATGGACCGATGCCCTCTGCCACCCTACAACCCAAAGACACCACCAACCTGGCAGTACAGAATTTCAATGACTGGATCACCAGTGCCGCCAACCAATTCGCCTCCACCAAACCAGCCAAAACGCTCAGCCCCTCAAAACAAGCCAGCTGGTATACCCGTGAACTTAACACATCAAAACACAAGTGCAAACAACTTGAAAGAAGATTGCACACAGGCAGGAATCACACAGACAGAGCCAACTGCAAAACAGCCCTCAACAACTACCACCAACAGATCAAAGCCACAAAAGAGGCCCTCACCCGCCAGATTGACACCAGCTCCAACCAAGTCAAGGAACTCTTTATCATTTTCAGAGAGTTTACCTGCCCATCAGCCACCGAAAATGCTATCCCCATGTCCCAGGAACTCTGCGACGCCCTCGCCGATCGCTTACACAACAAGGTAGCAACCATCTATAAAAACTTCAACCCCCAACCAGATAATCTCCTCAGCCACAGATCAACCACCACAACCGACCACTAGCTTGAAGCATGAGAAGAACTCAGCACATTGAACACAACCACTCTGATGAACACCATCCACTCAGGAGCACCCACCGACCCCTGCCCCCATCAACTTTACAACCTCAGTAGAGGAAGATCAGCCACCAACTCACCACTGTCCTCAACACCTTGATAACCAATGTCACATTCCTCAATGCCTGGAAACACGTCGAGGTCAGACTACTTCTCAAGAAACCCTCGGAAGACGCCTGCGAGCTGCTGAACTACAATCACATCAAGCTGCTCCTCTTCCCTGCCAAAGTCCTGGAGAAGGCCATCAACCTCCAAATCACTGAACACCTGGAGAGAAACAACCTATATAAACCTTCACAATCAGACTTTAGAACCAACCACAGCACTGAGACAGCTCTGATCGCCACGACAGATGACATTTGTGCCGTTCAGGACAGATGAGAATCTGTTGCCCTGATTCTTCTTGGCCTCTCGACAGCTTCCAACACTGTCTTCCACCACACCCTCATCAATCGCCTACACCAGATTGGCATCACAGACGATACACTGAGATGGTTGGAAACCTTCCCCGTTGGACACAGTCAGAAAAACTGACTTCGTCCTTTCGCCTCCCAAGCACAACATTTGCGGCATTGCACATGTCTCATCCTCAGCCCAACCCTCTTCAACATGTACATGCCACCACTCGCGGTCATCATCAGATCACATGACATCAACATTATCTCCTACATCCTACATCCAGCTCATCCTATCACTCTCAGCCGACCCCACATCATCAAAGAGCTTGAGGCAGTTGTCTCAGCCTGGATGAGAGACAACTGCCTCAAGCTCAACATGGACAAGACGGAAGCTCTCATATTCTTCAAGCACATCGCCCTATGAAACTACTACTTGCGGCCAGCAGAACTCAGACCCATCCTAACACCAAAAGTCCTTTCTTGCAAACTCAGCATCATCCTCGACATCGAACTATCCATGAAACGTCAAGCCAATGCAGTCTCATCAGCCTGCTACCACATGCTCCGCATGCTCTGCAAGATCTTCAAGTGGCTCCCCATCAGCACCAGGAAAACAAAAATGCAGGCCCTCATTACCAGCTGACTGGAATATAGCAACGCGCTCTATACCGGCACCACCACTGAACTTATGCAAAGACTCTAGTCGAGCCAAAACGAAGCAGCCTCAACCTGCCCAAGAGAACCCACATTTCCCAGCACCTGAAGAACCTCCACTGGCTCCCAGTTCATAAGATATGCCACTTCAAGCTCCTAATCCATGCCGACAAAGCCCTCCATGACCAAGGACCCACCTATTTGAACCACTGCCTGCATTTCCTCCGTTCTCCTAGGAATTTCTGCTCCACACACCTTGGCCTCACAGAAACACCCCAACATACGCCGAAGATGCACAGTAGGATGCTCTTTTTCCCATCTTACCACCAAATCCCAGAACACCCTACTCCTACCCCTCCACCTTCACACTGCTACATCGCTGACCGACTTTAGAAAGGAAGCTAAGACATGGCTTTTCAACTGAGAAGAGCAGCAAGCACCTGGATACCCTCCCGGGTGTCAAGTAGTGCCTTACAAATCCAACTTGATTGATTGATTTATACGGCATGCTCCTCATCAGGCTGGTGCCTCAATTCCTGATGGGCACCCACAATTGAGCCCTTTATCGGAGATCTTTTATTCAAATATCTTATGTGAAGTGTATGTGTAGGGCTACTCATGTAAATTGGTGTAGTAGAATGTATGTGCATATAGAGGTGCGTGTTAAAATAGACTAAGTAGCCCTCAAAATAAATCTTTAATAGGTGAGTCTACTTATTCAAATAAAAACATGATGGCTATCAAAAGAGGCAATGATCTATGATAGCTCAGAGGCTCAACATCTTTCTTGCCATTGATAAGTCATTAATGATCAGTTGGCAATTTGTCAGGACTAGTCATCCCTAATCTATACAGTGTTTGGAATCTGGGGTGATATAATTCCAAGGATTATCCAATCACTAATAACCTAGATTGGTATAGGTAGATGTCTTCATATAATGTTATCTAAAAAAGAGGCCAACTTGTAATAGATATAAAACCATGAAACAAGCCACCTGGTTAGCACTGGTAGCCATAAGCATATCCTCATCTTAGTGCGACATGCATGATATTGCTCAACATGCTTCTATCAGTGTTGGTGCAAACAGCACAGTGAAAGACAAACCACACAACAGAACAAGCAGGTGACACACTCAGGGATAATTGCTGACACTAATATTTCAGATACTGTGTCACGAACGAAAAAACTCACCGAATAAGGGTAACAATACTGCCTCCTCAAGTGGGAGAGAGTTAACGCTGTTGTACGTCTGGATTCTGTCGGGGAGACCTGTACACAAACCATGTAGTGGTACTTACAGTCCGGTAGTGAAGAATCCACAGGACGACCTACCCAATCTCGGCTGCCTCAGAAATAGAGGAGCGAGAGAGCAGGTCATCTTAAATCCCCGTGGTCAATGACTCTCAGGTGATTTCAGTAACTGTGCATGTTACGGCTGGGCTGTATCATGGCGGTGTAGGTGCAAGCGCCATGTTGAGGAAACAGGTGGTTATCACTTATTAAATATAATAGGGTAGCCCAGTCTTAGTCAATGCAAGAGAAAGGTCTTACAACAGTGAAAAACAATATTAGGAATTTCACTGCCAGGCACATAAACCTTAAACAAATTGACCTCCTTTTTAAATACACTGCACCCTGCCCTACGAGCCTTTAGGGACTAACTTAGGAGTGACTTGTAAAGATTAAAAAGAAAGATCTAGACCTAGCAAAATGGCAGCTTGAAACCTGACCTTAGGCTTCAATGGCAGGCCTGAGACACACTTTGAAATACTAATTTAGTTGGTGGCACAATGAGTGCTGCAGACTCACATGTAGCATTTAATTTACAGGCCCTGTGTATATGTAGTACCATTTACTACGGACGTAAATGCACATTAAATGTGCCAATTGGGGTAGGCCAATTTTACAATGTTTGAAGGAGAGAGCACAAGCACCTTATCTCTAGTTAGCAGTGGTAGAGTGCACAGAGCCTTAAAGCCAAGAAAAGCGATATCAGCTGGACAGAGTGGGTGAAGACAAAACTTTTAAGGGAACACCATGCCATGAATATCAGGTCTAACACCCACAATATATGCTAAGGTGGATAGAAGGAAAATATAATTGACATAACAGGTCAGTAGCTGTTAGAAATGGGATTTTTGGTAGGCTAGGGCATGTGCCAAAGCCAGGCAGAAACCACCCTCTAGTCAGGATAAGGGAGTTACACTCCTAAAATAACCCCTGCTCACCCTCTTGGTAGATTGGCACAAACAGTCAGGCTTATCTTAGTGGCTTTGTGTAAAGCATTTGTACACAACCAACAGTAATACCGTGTTAGCACTACAAAAGGACACCACACCAGTTTAGAAAAATATCCAATATTTTTATATACTTAAGACAAAACCAAAAATGATAAAAATGCACAATACAGTACTTAAAAATCTTCGGTTATCAGAAACATGCTTGAAAAACAGTTCCTTGATGTCGATAGCTCCATCTGGGGCTATCACAGCGTCGTGAGCAAACAAATCCAAACAGTTCTGGCTGACCGCGGTGTTGCGAAGACCCGCGAACAGTATCTTTTAGAAATGCAGGGCGTTGACGACCTCTCGTTGAGCAGCCGAAAGCAGGGCATCCGCAGGCGTCGGTTCAAGAGGTCGGTGCAGGAGTTGTCGGGGCCCTCGAAGGCACACGCGTTGCAGATCGAACTCCTCTCTGTTGAAGTCAGAAGCGCTGGCATCGGCAGGCATCAGGAGCTGCAGTGCGAAGTGCAGCGATGCCCTCAGATCACAGTGCGAGCAGCCGCTCAGTGGCGGCATCAGATGGTGTCGTTGGTGAGACCAGGGTGACAGTTCGAAGTGAATGCAGTGCTCGTTGCGACGCCGGCAAGTCGCTGTGCAAGCAGCATTGTCGTCGTTGCTGAAGCTCTGTCGTCGACTGACCAACTGGAGTCGATGGCGCCGGCGTCGGTAGGCCAAGGCTGCAGTGCGGGATGAGAGCAGTGTGTCGTGTAACTTAACGAGCGGTGTCCTCGAACCACGGTGCAAGCAGCGGCGTCGATTTCGGCATGGAGTGGCATCGTGGGGGATACCAAGGTGTCGATGTGAAGCGAGGCGGTGCGGAGTGTGGGGTTCACAGGTCGTGGTGCGAGCAGCGGCTCGGTGGCGGCATCAGCAGGCGTCTTCGGTGAGACCAGGGTCGCGGTGCAGTGTGGCGGCGGTGCCCTCTACGGTGCCTTCATGATACGGACTCGGCAGCAGCGTCATCGACGTTGTTGAGTTTCTTTTTCTTCGGTTGCAGCACAAAACACACAGTCACCAGTGCTGAGGGCAGAAGAGCTTGACATCTTTGCTGTTTCTGAGAATTCTTGAACAGGGGGCAAGCTCTACCTCATGCCCTTGGAGAAACTCACAAAAGTAGATTGCAGAAAGTCCAGTCCAGTCCTTTCACTGCCCAAGACAGAGGCACCCACTGCAGACCAACACAGCAAAGCACACATCAAAGTGGTAGTTCCTCCACACAGCTTCTCCAGCTCTTCTGCTTGACCGGTTTCTTGGTCCAAAAGAGTTGTAATGTTCAGGGGTCTGGGCCCCAATATTTATATCCCAAAATTCTTTGATCTATTAGGCAGAGAGTGTCTGTGCCCGGCCAGAACCAGCTCTGTCTTCTCTGGTGTGACTTCCTGGCAGGAGGTGGAGACGGCATGGTCAAAGGCAGACCAGGCCCTTTGAGATGCAAGGAAATCTCTTCACCCTTTCCCAATTGCAGCCCAGGTCTATTCAGCCCTTTCCTGACCCACCTAGACTATCTGGAGCCACTCCTGCTCCCCAGTCTTCTGTCATTAAAAACCCAGACAGGCAATCCACATTCCAGCAGAGGCACACGAGATGACTGAGCAAGAAAATGCCTACTTTCTAAAAGTGGCATTTTCAAACACAGAATGTAAAAATCACCTTCACTAAAAGGTGCACCTTTAGATTCTGACTTCAGGCATACTAAACTTTATTTTCCTACCTAATTCCCCGGGCCAGTTATGTTTATAAGATGTTATAAACAAACTCCCCATTCTGTCCTATGGGGAACAGTTAGCCTTGAAATAGAGAAAAACGAAATTGGCCGTAATTCACTATCAGAACATGCCACACACACCAGGGCATGTCCTACCTTTCACATACACTGCACCTGACCCACAAGGGTACCTTGGACCTACCTTAGGGGTGGCTGACATGTAAGAAAAGGGAAGGTGAGGGACTGGCAAGTGTGTGCCAAGTCGACATGGCAGTTACAAACTGCGCGCAGACTCCGCAACGGGTCTGAGTTACCTTTTCAGGGTTACTCATGTGGGTGGCACAATCAGTGCGGCAGGCCCATTAGCAGCATTTAATTCACAGGCCCTGGCACACTCAGTGAACTTTACTAGAGACTAACAAGTAAATCAAATATCAAATCATGGAAACACCAATCCATAACACAATTTTCCACAGGAGCACTTGCACTTTACCACTGATCAGCAGTGAGAAAAGTGTGCAGAAACACTAAGCCAATAAAAACATAATCAAAACCGGGAGGTCAGAAAGCAAAAACTCACGGGAAACCCGCCAAAAGATGCCAAGTCTTTCTAACAGTAGATGAAGTGGGCTGACCCATTGCCTGATGCTGTGGTTGTAGAAGCATAACGTGAATGTCACAATAAGTGTTGATGACTGAAGTTGGCTGCCTCCTTGCCCCACGATGTATGTGGTGGACAAAAGCTTAATGTGAATGATACAATAAAAAATCAATGGTTAATGTGATTTGTCACATTGCCCTATGAAGTGGTGGATGGAAGCCTAATGTGAAAGTCACAATAATACATCAGACATGATGTTGGTTGACATTGCCATATGATGGGGACAGACGCATAATGTGAATGTCACAATAACAATGACTGAAGCTGGCACACCCCTCACCCCATGCCCTATGATGTGGTGAGCTGAAGCAACATGTAAATTTCACAGTTATAGATCAAAGACTCTATCTAAGGTATGGGTGGAGTGTTCTACAATGCAAGTGTCCTGGCCTTCTAGCTTTAAGCCTGGGACCTAGTGGACTCTTGGCACAATGGGTAACACAGGGAATACTCCTAACAGGCTCCACATTAGATTATATTGCATGGTATGCTCTAGGGGACTTCAACCATACTTCTACAATACTGTACACCTAGGAAAGATATTTTCCAATCTCAACCCCTTGGAAGTAGCACTGACACCCTGGTGGATATGATACACATGTTTTGGACCTGTCCTTCACTGACATCCTTTTGGACAGATGTATTGAAGACAGTGTTACTATTTATGGGTGCCAGCTTGGTGTATTCCCCAGGCCGAAACAGAGCACAGTTACAAAAAGATTTAGACATTTGACTCTTATCATAGCCAAATGCATTATAGCAATGCAGTGAAGAACCTCCTGCTTACCACTGTTCTCCACTTGGGGGAAGGAGCATGAGTGTTTGATGAATGCTGAGGGCATCTCACTCTACATTGAGGAGAAGAGGGGCTAATGGAGTAGGCAGATTTTGGGCAACTGGGAGGCTCTTCTGCAGGCCCTAAGCGGGAGCATCAGTAATGGTACTATGTCCCTTTGATCTAATGCGCACTCTATACGTGCCTCAATAAATAGGTATGCTAACGGTAAGAACTCTTGAGAAGTTCCTTCTGAGTTAATAACAACACAAACCCTGTCCCAGCTTTACGTCAGTCATATCCAATTCCCTGCATCTCAATACCCCTTACTCTACCCACTCAACCCAAATGACGCGATGCACCAGAAAAATACGTTTTTCATTAACTATCCTCCACGTCATGCCCATGAGGCATTATATGGTTTTTAATTTTTTTAATTTTCAGGTTTCATGTAGTTCAACAAATTGCTTAATTATTTCATCATTGTATAACTCTACTTCATCTATTGGTACTGATTCTGTATTGAGTGGTATCCTGACCATCTCTTGATCCTCATGCAGATTCGTTGTCTGTTTGTTTTTTGTGCCCGACAACGAATAAACTGGAGTGATGTGATGCCTGTACTTCCTTGTGTTAAAAAACCTAACAAAGAATACTGGAAAAAAATAACGGACGTCTTTCCTCATTATGGTCATGGAATTCCTCGGTGACCTTCAATATCTTTATAATGTACTGCTGGGGGTACTTTATCCCATACAAAGTATCATGCCGATCCATATTACCGCAAATCCTCAATATTCATTGACTCATTAAACACATTATGGAATGAAGCATCTTTAAACTTACTGCTTCTACTATTACCATTTATATAAAAGTAATATAAATCTGTGGTCACAAGCAGAAGAGGTTACGGACTCCATTTAAAAGCTGGAAGAGACAGAGCTTCCTTACCTTATACTCAGTAGGAACATTTAGTTCATGTGAGCAACATTCAAAGCAAACACATGTGTATGTAAACATCAAAGTTATTCAAAATCTAGAAGAGATTATTATAGATGTTTAGTGATGCTGGGTGTAAAGACAAAGGGCCCGATTCACAGAACTAACTTAAGACAAAATCCTAAACTTACTACCATTTTGGTATTCACAGAAGGCACTTACTCATTTTGGTATTCACAGAAGGCACTTACTCATTTCGGTATTCACAGAAGTTAGGAGTCCTAACTTTAGGACTCCTAAATGCCTTCTGTGAATACCGAAAGTCTTAAAATTAGGATTTTTCTCAGTTTAGTAGTAGTATAGTTAGGATTCCTAACTTTAGGACTCCTAAATGCCTTCTGTGAATACCGAAAGTCTTAAAATTAGGATTTTTCACAATTTAGTAGTCCTAAGTTTAGGACTCCTAAGTTTAGGACTCCTAAATGCCTTTTGTGTATACCGAAAGTCTTAAAATTAGGATTTTTCTCAGTTTAGTAGTAGTATAGTTAGGACTCCTAACTTTAGGACTCCTAAATGCCTTCTGTGAATACTGAAAGCCTTAAAATTAGGATTTTTCTCAGTTTAGTAGTAGTATAGTTAGGACTCCTAACTTTAGGACTCCTAAATAACTTCTGTGAATACCGAAAGTCTTAAAATTAGGATTTTTCTCAGTTTAGTAGTAGTATAGTTAGGACTCCTAACTTTAGGACTCCTAAATGCCTTTTGTGAATACCGAAAGTCTTAAAATTAGGATTTTTCTCAATTTAGTAGTCCTAAATTTAGGACTCCTAACTTTAGGACTCCTAAATGCCTTTTGTGTATACCTAAAGTCTTAAAATTAGGATTTTTCTCAGTTTAGTAGTAGTATAGTTAGGACTCCTAACTTTAGGACTCCTAAATGCCTTCTGTGAATACTGAAAGCCTTAAAATTAGGATTTTTCTCAGTTTAGTAGTAGTATAGTTAGGACTCCTAACTTTAGGACTCCTAAATGCCTTCTGAAAATACCAAAGTCTTAAAATTAGGACTTTTCTCAGTTTAGTAGTAGTATAGGTAGGACTCCTAACTTTAGGACTCCTAAATGCCTTTTGTGAATACCGAAAGTCTTAAAATTAGGATTTTTCTCAATTTAGTAGTCCTAAATTTAGACTTAGGACTACTAAATTGAGAAAAATCCTAATTTTAAGGAGTCCTAAAGTTAGGAGTCCTAACTTCTGTGAATACCGAAATGAGTAAGTGCCTTCTGTGAATAACAAAATGAGTAAGTGCCTTCTGTGAATACCAAAATGGTAGTAAGTTTAGGATTTTGTCTTAAGTTAGTTCTGTGAACCGGGCCCAATAACCCCAGCCACCTATCTAGCTTTTCCATCCCTGGTATTTCCTTTTTTCCAGAGGTTCTACTCGGTGAGTGCAAACATATCACAGGACCTTTGTGATGTTCCTGGTTTCCCTAAGGCTGGAGAGATGCAAAATTGTAGTTCTAGCGGATAGTGTCCTGTACACCTTTGCCCACAGCCAGGCTGGTGGCAGTATTAATATTCTTTTGGGGTGCAGTAAACCCACTGGTAAATGGGACATCTTTGTGTTTGTAGGTTTTGAAATGAATATCAATGTTTACTAACATGTCGTGTATGGTGCTGCAATAATGATTCTAAACATTGCAATGTGCATTCAGAAAGTTTAGTTAGTGTTCACCCTCAGTATACCTGTCTTAAAAGTTATCCACAGCTTATCCCAAACAGTTTTCATTATGGAACCGCGAGTGCAAGACACAGTGTGAATGCTACCCACTGAGCACCAACAACGACAGTCCCATCTCTCACTTATTTTCCCTCCCCTGCTTCCTTTGTCTCTGTCCCAGTATGAGCAGAAAGCACATTGTTTCACAAAAGGGCTTCCCACTGGTGACTGCACTTGACTGGTATCACTTGTCCAGAAGGTTCCGCGGTGCATCCAGGAAGAAGGCAAAGGGTTCCATTCCAGGAAACCCCTCTGAGGACGGAAATTCTGGTTCAACCTGTCTGACTGGATATAAAAACCAAAGAGAAGAGCTGACTCTGCATGGCAGTAGACTGCTGCCCAACTGCCTGGGACTAACATTAGAACTAGCTGCTCCACCTCCGCTTCAGGGCCATGCACCTGCTGTGATTTTTACAGTAAGTGCTGGCCCTTGTTTCACTGTGTCCTTCAACAAGCCTGAAAGTCTGCTCGATCTTTGCTGATCTCACCAGCTCCTGCTGTGGAGTTTGCCTACACGGAAGCTATTAGGAAGCAGAAGAAGTCCAGAGACATAGACGAGCACCCAGTAGTCCTCAATTCATTTGACTAGAGATGAGAGGAAGTTTGTATCAAGAATGAATATCTTCAAGTGCAGGATAGCTCAGTGGGGACTCAGCCTGGTGCACCCACTCTCTTACTGCACCATCTTTTGTTTTTGTGGCTTTCATTCTGAAATCCAGTGCCTTGCTCGCTTGTGCTTTAGTGGGATTCTAAATATCCTGAAAAGAGCCCAAGTGAGGCTATGTGGACCATATTTCTAGTATCACAAACCAATTTTCAATGTCATTCAGACAGCAATCTGTCCTCTTTATCATCACTTTTAAATGTGAATCATCCTACCACACCCACATTGGCGGATGGAGCCACTTAGGAGGCTGTAGGATCCCTAGGTACAAAATATTCACATTTTTTGGAATGAACAAACACTAATCTTGAAAGAGGAGCTAGGTGTGGTTTCCGGGTCTGTTCGTTTCAAACCCTGAAATTTTAAATGCTTTAGGGCATATTTACAAGCACCTATTGAAATAGGGACGTCACTTTTAATGACATTCCTGTGGTGATAGAGGCTTTACCATATTTACAAGGCGGCGGTAAGCCACTTAATGAGATTTAACACCGCCTTGTAAATAAGGCAGCCTTTGACGCTATATTTAGTGTGAAAGGGGGCAGATTCAAAATTGAGACTATGGAAAACCTGGGGCCCGATTCACAGAACTAACTTAAGACAAAATTCTAAACTTACTACCATTTTGGTATTCACAGAAGGAACTTACTCATTTTGGCATCCACAGGAGGCACTTACTCATTTTGGTATTCACAGAAGGCACTTACTCATTGATTAGTAAGTGCCTTCTGTAAATACTAAGTTACTCAAAATAAGTAAGTTACTCAAAATGAGTAAGTTACTCATTTTGGTATTCACAGAAGGCACTTACTCATCAATGAGTAAGGGCCTTCTGTGAATACCAAAATGAGTAAGTGCCTTCTGTGAATACCAAAAAGGTAGTAAGTTTAGGATTTTGTCTTAAGTTAGTTCTGTGAATCGGGCCCCTAGCCTTAACATGGTGAAATGAGGAGAAATACTTTATTTCTCCTAGTTATTGCTGTTTCTATGTGTGCTGCATTGTGCAGAACACAGAAACAGTAAATGCCATGAATGATTGTTTACGTGCAGGAAGGTGACCCTTCCTGTACATGAATAATCATTAAAAAAAATGACGATTTGCAACTTCTATGTGTGCTGCACAATGCAGCACATGTAGAAGTTTCAAATCACCATTTGTGATTGTTTATGTGCAGGAAGGGACACCTTCCTGCACATTAACAATAATTCCCTTACAGTGCAAGGGTGCCTGTGTTGGCGCTAGGCAGCTTAATTTAGCACCAGTGCTAGCGCAAATGCAGGGATGTGTTGTATCTTTGTGAATATGGCTCATCCCTGAGTTTTCAGAATTGTGGAGCGTGGCGTTAGCATTTTGTGCTTAACACCATACTCCACCACTCCCTTGCAAATATGCCTATCTGTTTCCAGTTTCTTGATCTATTCTTTTATTGCTTTTTACACTGTAACCGTGTTTATTTTGTTTCTCTCAGTTTTTTTGTGTTGTCTGTCATTAGTTTAGTAAACAGTATAAGGGCCTGATTATGACTTTTGGGGGAGCGGTGCGCATCGGTTCAAACTGCAGCATCCCCGCTCAGCTGAAGGTTGACGCCACCCGCCCGCCAGGTTACAACTTTTAAGTAGTCTGGTAGGCAGGTGGCGTGGCAGTCCCACAGCAGTGCCTCTTTTAAAAGGCATCGCACAACAAGGTTCCTGCAAGGCACAGACTCGAATGTCCATGTCGTGCAGGAACCTATGTGCATGCACACAGGGAGACACATGTTATGCCTGTCTGTGTGCATGAATATGCGTTAAAGGCACAGGGGGCCTTGTCGGGCCCGCTATGTTTCCTCTCTGCCAGCGGTTTCATAGCGGTGGAACCACTATGAAAAGCCTGGCGGAAATGAAACTCGTAATATGCTTGGCAGGACCACAGCAGTTCTGCCAAGCATATTGTTGCCTCTGGACCTCTTCGCCACCTCCAGAGAATGGCGGTACTGTGGTGGCTGGACTGCCACAGCTGGCCACCACAAGTCTGGTGGTCCTCGGATAAACTTTATTTCCATTACAATACATTTTATTAGTGTATTTTATTTGTACGTTATTTGACCGCCATCAATTACAGTCCACACAGTTATATCTTTTGCATAATATTGTGTTGGGTATCTATAAAATTGTCACAACCCTGGGTTGTCATTTGATTATTCATTGCAGTTATGGTAATTGACTAGAACAGTACCTTGCTCAGCTTCAGATTACTTCATTGAGCTAAGTCTTGATTGCTCATCTTCAGTGACCTCGAGAGTTAAGGAACCTAAAGAGGCCAGCCCTCCATTGCAGACTGAGTACCTAGAGCTCTACTTGTGGAGAACACTAGGACCAGGAGAATGCCTAACACTGGGGAAATGGACAAACCTTGAATAAATGTATATGAGATAAGATCTAATGCCAGAAAGATAATCCCTACATTGACTCTTTGTCATCTTTCAGAAATAAAGGACACAAACCATCTAACTCTTTGAGGTGTGCATTCATTGCTTGTGTGAGGCGGCTAGGCTGGAAGAGTGAAATGTTACACAGTATGAAATACCACATTAAGATCAATGAGCTATTGTCCTCTGAGATTTATTAGTTGACCCTCGAGCCCTCTGTTGCAGATATCCTTGCTTTATCAGTCTTGGCTCATAATAAAGCTTTTTGCTTCCAACATTAAAAACCTTTAAAAAACATATCTTGTGCTGCTGTTTATCCTTGCAGTTTTTCCTCATATTTCCGGCCAAGGGATTGCCCTGCGGACATCATGGATAAGTGATGTGTAGTTGGATGCCCAGCAGATGTCAGAACCCTATTCCACAAGAACCCTGCCTATATGGTACAGCTTATGAGTGGGAGTACTGCTATTCATGCATGTCAGCCACAGTAAAGAAAAGGCTAGACTGTGCAGAAATGAGGTTGGACTATGCACTACCAGCACTCGAATACATGTCAAAGCCCTTGACTGACAGCTTCAGGGGAGAGCCAGTCCTTACACCAAACTAAACAAGCATTTGCAATGCAATAAGTCTTGCATTACTGAATGTTTGAGCTATTGGTGTTGCATTATTATTAGCAATAATAATAGCTCAAACTTTGATAATGCGAGACCTACTGCATTTCAAATGCTTGTTTATATTATCGTGCTCTGAAATGCAGTATTCATGCCAGAATTAGCAAACAAATGCATATTAAAAATACTGTTGGCACGGTTGATAAACCATATACCATGAAAAGCCCTGTCATCATATAGGAAAGAGGAACCTAAACCCCCCTCCACTGCTACTGAAGCTAAATGATTATAGATATAAAAGATCTCTGTGATTAGTGGTGAACCCCGTTCCTTAGCATATACAGCAGACGCTTGCTTCAGTGCTCTTGTCTCAGAACTCTCGTTCCATGTGTGTGTTTTTGGTTCCCGTGCTCATCTTTATGACAAGACGTGTGCAGATACACAACAGCTGCATTTTTGTGTTATGTCTAGGTACTAGTGCCTGGCCAGAAAGAATAACAATGTTTTATTGTTGGTTGACCTTGTCTATGATGTTCTGACCAAATCCTGGGAAAAGAACAAAATGCGAAAACATTTGCAGGTTCTGTGTGAAAGTACAATGTGGCACAACAGCCAGCGTGTTTATATAGTAACCTGTGCAAAAGTAAATGAGGTCTATAACGTGTGCAGTTAGACTAACATAGGAAGAACTACAACGGGCCATGGAGGAAACACAAAACACTGTAACGTTGTTTTGTATTACAGTGAAAGTGGTAAAAACTCACACACCACCCAAAAATATACCATCATTTTACCAGTTTAATTTTGTACGGTGTGTGCCAGTGGCATTGGCAGATATCTCCAGGACCTGCCCCGTTATGGTTGATGAAAGGGGAGCACAAAGGATGTAAGAGACCACGTGTTCCACTTTTGCAGAGCAGTGCAATTTCCAGATACTCCTTTAGGGAAGGCCAGGCTGAGAGGATACTGCTAAGAGCCTTTTCAAGAGAGACGTTTGTGTAATCCCTCCTTATCGCCTGAATGTCAACACCTCAGGCGTATCTGGCCAGGCAGTAAATACTATGCACCGAGGCTCCATATTTCAAGCACCAGAGCACACTCCAGCGATAGACTCTCCATTATGAGCTGCAGCCATATAATTTCAGACGATTCACGAAATGAACGTCCATTCCCAAGAGATTTAATTTAATTTCCTAATTATTAATACTATAAAACAAAGCTCAGAGTGATAGATGCAGATGGCTTCAAGCAAAAATGATTTCATGACTATCCTTGGTACCTCTCACACTAAAAGCAACTGAACACAATGGAAAAAGTCAGTATGAATAGAAGCCCCAGAATCTCACAAGGAACAGTAAAGTATTGCTTGTGGAATGGACCAGTTGAAAAGGAATGCTCAATAACTATTTTTGAATTGATCAACTAATCTCTTAAAGCTAACATCCGACCAGTCCATTATCTTGTTTTTTTCATGCAGTTTCCAATCTAGTAGTATTTCTTACTATGTTCTGAAACATGTACTTGCAATTTTCACTGGTTTGCGACTCTGCATCGAGTATTTATAATGGTGCTGTAATATTACTAAAACAGAACGCCTCTTAACCTCAGGCAAAGCTATTATTAAGTTGTACATAGTGCAGGCTCAACATATATCAGACCCTTGCAGAAGTGGCAATTCAACTACAGGCAAACATAGCAACACTCAAAGAGACCATGTGCATCTTTTCTCCTATTTAGGCAACAATTCCCTACATGTTGTGTTGCAGCGGTGGCTTTCAGGCACTTTCAAGCCATTTGTCTGCTATTTGGTTCACATTCTAGACAGAAATGTATGTGTGTGAGGAATTTAAATTGTTTTCTAATGACTGAAAAATTACTATAAATCATCTTGTCTGGTGTTCGTGAGGAAAATTCAGCGTAAATAAATTCTTTTTATTGTGGGACAACACGGGCCTCCTCATCGAGACATTTTTTATTCAAGTTTGGAAACGTAAAAGATATATACTTTTAGGTAAATAGTGGTGTTTTGAACAGCAAGCAGATTACAGCTGTAACCGTCCTACACAGTTAGGGCGCGGGCAGGGAGGGCTTTGACATGCAACACTAGTTCATACAATGGGTGCCTTATTACCATGGCACAGTGTTAAGCACCACATTGAATGGATGACAACTGTTTTCTTCAAGTCAACAATGGCAAATTTTAAAAAACTACAACAACCTCGAGTCTGTTTTCCATATGGATTAGGCGACTTTTTGCGTAAAATGGAGCAAAAATTGCTTTCTACTCAGCTACACATAATAAGGCGCCATAAAGTGATTTGAAATAGAAGAGTGATGTATACTACGCCTTCTTTATTATTATTATTTTTTTTCTTTCCCTCTATCCAGAGGAGAAGGATTTTCTGTTCCTTTTGGCAAAGACAACAGTAAAAAAAACTTATAATGGTCCCAAAGGCGAGACCTATTGGCTATGCCAATGCTTGTGCTTTGTGTTGAGGAAAGAGAAAAATAGCTCTTCCTTTGCAACAATATACATGCACAAAGTAGAAAATATTGGATAATCCCTCCATTGAAGACTGGTAAATGCTCTGTAGTGTGCAGATTATCATGGGGAATATTAAGCAGATACTACAAATAAAATAAACGTATAGAACCCCACCCAGAGATATCTCCGATCTGAGTACATCCTCAAGTCCTAATGCTCCCACCCTGCACACAGTGATCTGCAATCCTGTAGGTGAGGCGGTCTATGGGCTCTGTTTACAAAGTAATTCTGGTGTATGTATTTTAGGACCCCTGTAGCACTCTTTTAATACTCCTTTTAAGCCTATGTGAATTGGCACCAAAACAAATAAGATGGGAATTATTCAGTAAATATTCCCATACAATTAGTGCAAATAGGACTCTGCCCTCTGCACTTTTGTTGAAAGTAAATAACAGAGTACTTCTGTAGTGCTACTTGCCATACTCATCCATAAATGCTTTCAGGCATCAGTCCCTGTTTGTTAAATCTGACCAGCTATGTTGTGTCTCAACATTTTAAGTCAAAAATTAAACTTGTATTAACCGAAACTTTTCCCTTTCAGCTAGGGCACCCACATTAGGAAAGTTTTGCCCTTTCCACAAATGAATACTTTTCCACTCCCTGACAAAATGTAAAAAAATGCCCTCCAAACTTTGAGCTTTAATTGCCTGTTTCCCACTACCATTAGACCAATAGCCAGCGGCACTAGGGGTCTCCGGATTTCGGAATGTTGGTCCCCACTGCATGCTAGCATTATCAATTAAGCCACTTTGTGGAAGAACTGGTTTCCAATCAGAACAGCGTCATCAAGGCGCCTGTGCTAAATGTTTGAACCATTAACAGCTGCGTTTACTTCTAGCCATCGTTGCTATTAAAGAACGGGTGTGTGGAGCTATGGTTTCATTGCTTTTCTGCAAAATGTTAAAATCAATTCTTCCATGCCTCACGAGGTTACAGCAGGCACATATTTGTGGTTTAAGTGTGCACAAGAAACTTTCTGTTCCGCTTTATATTAGTCAAATTACACAACCAGTGCTCGAAACCCAAGTATTTGATGACATGCACATTTTTAAATAGCAACGCCGAATTGTGTCATTGTGAACGGAAAGCAATAATTTTTAAACTCTCGATCAAACAAGCGGCAGGGAAAGCGTTCGCTTTCACTTCCGCTTGGAAAACAAAAAAGCTCGCGAGTGGTGCGCGTGCCACTGTGAGACGTGCTTTCAATTATCGTGCCCGTGTCTGGGCATGATAATTGAAACCACATGACCTATTGGTGTCTATTATGCACACCAAGCGCGTTATAGACACCAATAGGCCATGGGCGGAGCAATGCACCCGCCTTTGGCCAATTGTGTGCAGTCTTTTATAAACAGACGCACGCAAAGGCCAATGGGGTAGCACAAAAGGAATCGCACACACACAAGCGTGTGCGATTCCCAGGTCAGTGCTAAATCCCCGTTTTTCCCTACTACGGTGCCGATTCCGATCCTGGAGAAACCGGGTACGAACCATCGGTCGGAGCGTTTTCTCCGTCCGACTCGTACCCGGGAAATAAACATTACAAAAATGAAAGTACGATTCCCACGGAAACACCATTTCCGTACGAATCGTAAAAAACACCGACCGACGAAAAAATACATACCAATGTGATCCGAGACAGCGCAGACGTGACGTCGGGACGCATTCAGGCTGCGGTTCACGAACCAGGAAGTACGAACCCGCACCGACGTCACCCCGCACGGATAAAATTCTCCGCCTGCCAAAAACTGCCGGGAAATCAGGACAACAGGCACAAGGAGCACCTGTACGCGACAGACAGCCGTGGGCCCGAACCTACGTGTCATCCCAGCCCTCATAGCAGTCCACCTGCTCTACAGGAACCGATGCAGACGCCGCAGAAGGTCAGAACAACACCCAGGGGCAAAGGTGGGGGCAGGGGCAGGACACATAACCCCCACCCAAGTCACAAATTACACATGCCCTGGACATACCTGACCTGCAGGACCTGGTCACCTCGAGGGGGCGGGGGCGTGTCCAGCAACGCAAGCGTCCGCCACAACGGAAGTGGATGTTGACGCGAACCGGCAACACAACAGCCTTAAGAGCGTGGGTACGGGTTGTACCACGCCCACCCCTACGTCACCCCAACAACGGCGGTACGGCCCGTACCCACGTTCTAAAGGCCTGGGTACGGGCCGTACCAGCATTGTTGGGGTGATGTACGGGTACGCGTGGTACGACCCGTACCCACGCTCTGAAGGGCTGGGTACGGTGCGTACCCCTACGGCACCCCATTGGGGGTCTGCACCGTACCCAGGCCTTCAGAGCGTTGGTACGGGTTGTGCCACGCGTACCCCTACATCACCCCAACAATGCTGGTACGGCCCATACCCAGGCCATAAGAACGTGGGTACGGGCCGTACCGCCATTGTTGGGGTGACGTAGGGGTGGGCGTGGTACGACCCGTACCCACGCTCTTAAGGCGTGGGTACGGTACGTACCCAGGCCTGCAAATCGTGGGTACGGGAATGTACGGAGCGTACCCCCACCCGTGTATGAATGGAGCGTACCCCCACCCCTGTATGAATGTAGCGTACCCACACCCCACCAGTGTATGTACGGAGCGTACCCACACCCGTGTATGAGTGGAGCGTACCCCCACCCGTGTATGAATGGATCGTACCCACACCCCACCAGTGTATGTACGGAGCGTACCCACACCCATGTATGAATGGAGCGCACCCACACCTGTGTATGAATGGAGCGTACCCACACCCCACCAGTGTATGTACGGAGCGTACCCCCATCGGTGTATGAATGGAGCGTACCCACACCCGTGTATGTCCCGACCGTACATGCCCAGACATAGGAGGGGTGGGTGCAGAGTCCTTCCAGCAGTGCCCAGACACAGGAGGGGTGGGTGCAGAGTCCTCCCAGCAGTGCCCAGACACAGGAGGGGTGGGTGCAGAGTCCTCCCAGCAGTGCCCAGACACAGGAGGGGTGTGGGCCTATCATTCCCAGCAGTGCCCAGACACAGGAGGGGTGTGTGCAGAGTCCTCCCAGCAGTGCCCAGACATAGGAGGGGTGGGTGCCTATCACTCCCAGCAGTGCCCAGACACAGGAGGGGTGGGTGCAGAGTCCTCCCAGCAGTGCCCAGACACAGGAGGGGTGGGTGCAGAGTCCTCCCAGCAGTGCCCAGACACAGGAGGGTTGGGTGCAGAGTCCTCCCAGCAGTGCCCAGACACAGGAGGGGTGTGTGCAGAGTCTTCCCAGAAGTGCCCCGACACAGGAGGGGTGTGTGCAGAGTCCTCCCAGCAGTGCCCAGACATAGGAGGGGTGGGTGCCTATCACTCCCAGCAGTGCCCAGACACAGGAGGGGTGTGTGCAGAGTCCTCCCAGCAGTGCCCAGACATAGGAGGGGTGGGTACCTATCACTCCCAGCAGTGCCCAGACACAGGAGGGGTGTGTGCAGAGTCCTCCCAGCAGTGCCCAGACATAGGAGGGGTGGGTGCCTATCACTCCCAGCAGTGCCCAGACACAGGAGGGGTGGGTGCAGAGTCCTCCCAGCAGTGCCCAGACATAGGAGGGGTGGGTGCCTATCACTCCCAGCAGTGCCCAGACACAGGAGGGGTGTGTGCAGAGTCCTCCCAGCAGTGCCCAGACACAGGAGGGGTGTGTGCAGAGTCCTCCCAGCAGTGCCCAGACACAGGAGGGGTGGGTGCAGAGTCCTCCCAGCAGTGCCCAGACACAGGAGGTGTGGGTGCAGAGTCCTCCCAGCAGTGCCCAGACACAGGAGGGGTGGGTGCAGAGTCCTCCCAGCAGTGCCAAGACACAGGAGGGGTGTGTGCAGCGTCCTCCCAGCAGTGCCCCGACACAGGAGGGGTGTGTGCAGAGTCCTCCCAGCAGTGCCCAGACATAGGAGGGGTGTGTGCAGAGTCCTCCCAGCAGTGCCCAGACATAGGAGGGGTGGGTGGCTATCACTCCCAGCAGTGCCCAGACACAGGAGGGGTGTGTGCAGAGTCCTCCCAGCAGTGCCCAGACATAGGAGGGTTGGGTGCCTATCACTCCCAGCAGTGCCCAGACACAGGAGGGGTGGGTGCAGAGTCCTCCCAGCAGTGCCCAGACACAGGAGGGGTGGGTGCAGAGTCCTCCCAGCAGTGCCCAGACACAGGAGGGGTGTGTGCCTATCACTCCCAGCAGTGCCCAGACACAGGAGGGGTGTGTGCAGAGTCCTCCCAGCAGTGCCCAGACATAGGAGGGGTGGGTGCCTATCACTCCCAGCAGTGGCCAGACACAGGAGGGGTGTGTGCAGAGTCCTCCAAGCAGTGCCCAGACATAGGAGGGGTGGGTGCCTATCACTCCCAGCAGTGCCCAGACACAGGAGGGGTGTGTGCAGAGTCCTCTCAGCAGTGCCCAGACATAGGAGGGGTGGGTGCCTATCACTCCCAGCAGTGCCTAGACACAGGAGGGGTGTGTGCAGAGTCCTCCCAGCAGTGCCCAGACAGAGGAGGGGTGTGTGCAGAGTCCTCCCAGCAGTGCCCAGACACAGGAGGGGTGGGTGCAGAGTCCTCCCAGCAGTGCCCATGGAAAGAAAAGGGTGCAGTACCCACAGATACAATGCCCACAATAGTCAGTCAGGTGCTCAAAGACCCTGCAGAACACGTAACATGTGTGTGAGGCTGGGAGTACACACATGCATAGTGTGTAAAAGGGAACATGTCCACATGAAGTAACTTCAATATACTCCACACACAAGTACAGTGACCACCAAGGATGCCACAAATGATGCAGGTGGAGACATTGCCCAGCATGCATGGCCAAAGTAGAACGGATCCGTCACACACCAAGGATATGTAGACACAGCTCAGCACAACATTTTGGAAACACCCTGCAGGGAAGATGTCAGGGTCCACAGAGGAAGGAACACACCTTGGGACAATGTCACCATGCAGTAAGAGTATACATGAACAAAGTTATTTTGCAAATACCTTGTGATGGCACACAGATACCAGGGTCCATCCCATGAGCAGCACACCACTACATTTGCCAAACACCTAACACATTATCCCCACCCCAAACATGGAGCAGCACCACCAACAGCAATACCAGAAAAGCAGTAGTGTGCAAAGGGAAAAAAACATAGCTTTATTCAGCATAAAAAAACGATTTGTAATTAAAAGTTGAATATGTACAAGGCCCATAGGGCAGTCCATAGTCCAATTCCTGGTGGGGGACACATAGGGATGCGTGTCCCCTACCTTGCCTGCACAGTTCATACCTCCTTTGCTTCCACAGGGGGGGCATCATGTGGGGGGGAAGGACCAGGCACCGCAGGGACAGGAGGGGCAAGGGTAGGTGTTGTGGGTGCAGGGACGGAGGACTCCACCACAGGGGGTGGGGCAGCGCCAAAGGTGGAGGTCAGAATGGCGCTGCACACGGTTGCAAGGTCCCCCAGCGTCTCCCCTGCACCCGAAGGAACCACAGGCCCCAAGGAGGGGGGGGGGGGTCGGAGGGATGGGTCGCAGCGCTACTGGGGGAGGGTGTGGACAGGGGGGGGACTCAACCACCCTGACCGGGGACTCCTTTGACCGCTTGCGGGGTGGTGTCACTTTGGGGCTCAGGGACAGAGCGGCCATGAAGGATTCTTTGGTGGAATCCTGGCCAGGAGAGCTGAGGGGAGTGGATTTGGAGGTAGTGGGTTGTGATGAATGTGGACTCCCACTGTGGCTGCGTGTCTTCCGTTTGCCCCCGACCCAGTGGGTGTGCCTACTTCACCCTGTGTGTGCGTGACAGGAGGAGTGCGCTTGGTCTTCCCTGGTGGTGTGGTGCCTGTGTCTGGTGGGGTGCGTGCATGGGTACGTCTGGGTGTGCTTTGTACAGGCATGGGAGTGGGAAGTGTGGATGGTGCAGGGGTGGGGGGGGGACGTAGCGCTGCAGGAGACCCACTGCTGCAGTCAGTGTCGAGTCAATGGACCTCAGCAACTGGCGTTGGTCAGACTGCACAGCTGAGATGCCCTCCATGTATGCCTCCATCTGGGTGAGCACTCGTGTGTGGCCATGGAGGACATTAAGCATCGCAGTCTGACCAACCTGCAACTGGCGCAGGATGTCCACAGACTCGGCATTGGCGGCAGCAGTGGAGATAGGGGCAGGGGGTGCGGTGTCTGGCAAGAAGGAGACACGTGGTGACCTAGCACGGCGGAAAGGGACCAGAGCAAGTGGGAGGCCGGTGATGGGAATCGAGGGGGCGGGTAGAGATCGAGTGCTGCTGTCAGCTTTGGGAGCAGCCTCCGCCCCCTCTGGGAGATCAGCCTCGGACCCGTCAGCGTCATAGTCGGTGGTGTTACTGGACAGGTCCTCTGCCTCACTCCCCTCGGCCTCCGTGCCACTTGATGCGCCAGACAAGACAGCACTGCTGCCACTGGTGCCTGCTCCCTCCTCACGGTCTGTGCCAGTGTCTCCCTCGGAGTCCCCCGACGATGCTGTGGGCAAGGTGAAGAGACAGGAAATGATCAGACACCTGTATACATATGTCACATGAGTCAAATCTACATAGGTCACAGTGCATAGCCTGAAAAGCAACATGAGTAACATCTACAACACAAGGTACATATGTAGGCCCTGCAACACCCAGCTGGTTGACCCACCATGCCACTGAGAAACAATGGAGAGCATGACCCAACAGCAAATTACTTGATATCAAATAGGACAGAGGAGCCAGGCTCTGGGGACAATCGTGCACAGCATCTGTACCACACAGCGTTGACAAAAAAGGGATGAGCAAGAACCATGTCTATTAACTTTTTGCACATGCTGCAAAGCTAATACATTAAAACATGCACAACATGACTGGGTCCCTGCACCTTGAGTATATGTCCAGACAAACATCACACACAGGCCAGACCTAGCAGGGAGACTTCCGATTTGGACATGTAGGCCTTGCCCGCACAAAGCACACCCTACCTGAGACAATGTGATTGAGACAGAGGAAGTACTTACACCTCTTACTCTGGGATAAAAACACATGGCCTGCACTAAATCCTGATTGCACACAAAATACCCCTGGTGCGCCTGTCCACATATATCATTGACAATCAACCATCATCAGATTGTCGTTCTAAGACACAAAGGCACTGCCCACTGTGAGTATGCACAAGCAAAAATGGGTCACACTGTACAGTGGATACATGTAGCACAGTTTACGTCAATACAGATGAGGCCAGGGTACAATGCCACAGAGCCCAACCTATGCCGAAGACACAGAAAATGTCCACATAGTTGGATGACACACATGATACCTAGGAAAAGGTGCCCCAGGGCACGGTAGTGGCCACACACCTCCATGGTCCTGGATGGATATGACTGCAACTGAAGCAACCATCCCTGCACTATGCATTAATCCCACTCATGGACATCATGTCAGAGGGCACAACATTGGACATGCATGCTGGAAGGCAGTACACTTTAAAGACACACTCCTATGTTTGGACTCAGCATCAGTGCCAACTGACATGGACCCCACAATGACTGAACTGGCCAGGGCACAGCCAAGGTCCCAAAACCTGTTACACTCCACCCCCACACATGATGCTGCAAGCATTGGGCACTTGGATTGCCAGCCTAGATTACCTTGTGCAAGAGTGACTACACACAGACCAGGGAACACATGACAAGGAGGGGAAGGGAAGAAGAACAGCACCGGTTTACTTTGGGGAACTGGTTATGCACTGCACATGTAAACCCTGGCAGTGTATCCATGCAACTGCGCACTTCCAAAAGCTGGTGACACACAACAAACACACATGTACCTACCCCCTTCCTGATGCTGCTTCTCCTGTAAGCGCCTTTCCAAGTCGGGGAAGACCACTGCCAGCACACGCTTCTGGATGTGGGTCAGACGCCAGCGCCCATGGTTCTTCCGGCTCTCAGGTGAGTCCAACAGCAGGACCCGTGCAATCCTCCTCGTCCAGCACCGGATATCCTGCCAGCGTTTCCTCACCTGGGCTAGGCGCCGCTTCCGACCCTCCGTATTCCTCATGGCACTGACGGCTTGCTTTCATATCTCCCCCTTGGCATGGACGCCTACCTGTGAGGATGCAAAAGTGAGAATACTTTAATTCACCTGAGCAATGACACAGAGACACACATATTGTCTTCTTTGAACAGGCCATGGTATGCAGGCAACTCATTGCACATTTGTCATAGGGACATAATCCACTGTGGAAGGCAAAATGCACTACGTGGCATTGAAAGTACACAGGTGGCATGAGGGGTGCCACACAATCAATGATCCTGGATCACACTGTGCATCACGAGCTACACAAGGATTATGTACAGCACCTCAACGCAGTCACATGCCCCAGCCCACTGACGCTACCTCAGCAGAGTACACAGACACACACAGGCACAGGACAATCACCTGCCATTGCCAACTGCGGGTACAAACCTCACTCTGCCCATGTGCCACTAGACTGGGGGGTGTCACAGGTGTGGGGCTGGCTCAGCACGGCAGTCACACAGCACTGCTCCCTGCTCACATCACATGGGCAGGGTATATCCATCCCTCATGCAGCTGGTGTGCAACACTCCCCATATGCACTCACCCACATGACAGGGGGCTTACACACACACCAATGTCCAGGGGACAAACACATCATTTGGACACTCACAGCACAGGTACACTAAACAAACACACATCTATGGGTACTGTCACCTGTCACACTGGGGGAACCACAGAATCACATCAGGACTGTAGCAACAACATTCCCAGGAGGAGTAGCCAGGCAGAATGTGGCATGCACCCTGCATTGATTGTCACAGTAAGCACAATGCAAGTGAGGAGTGCACACAGGAACCACAGCATGCTCTGCATGGGAGACATGAGGCCTTCCCCACCCTGGGACCCACTCGTAACAATATTGCATGTCTGTCACACAGGGACACAATGCCAGAAGTCACAGTCACAAAAAAGGGGCACAGTCTAAGCACTCACCTGCTCCCCTGGTTGACCATACAGCATGGTGTACTGTGGGAGGATCACATCCACCAACGCCATATTCTCCTCCATGGTGAATGGCTGGGCCCTCTCCACAGACCTGGACATGGTGCCAGAGGAATCACGAGCAGCAGCAGTGTTGTGGAATGAAAGGATGTGCAGGCAAGTGCTCTCTCATGGGACCTGGCTGCCTTATATCTGCCTTGCTGGCCTGTTTCATTTACAGGAGTACAGAGTGATTGGTCAGTCACATTAGCATCCTACGTTTCCTCCAATCCCTGTAAACCTACCCCAGTGAGTGGCTTTGCATGGTTTAAAAATTGAGCATGATGTCAAGTCAACAACCACTTTGCAACAAAGTATATTGTATATTGTATACAGTGATACGGACCGTACAGGCGTGTGTAGGGTCGGTCCGTATCACTCTGGCGTACGCATACACCAGCACTCCCATACTGATAGGGACCCTACACACACGTGTACGGTCCGTATCACTGTGGCGTACGCATACGCCAGCACTCCCATAGTGATAGGGACCCTACAACTGCGTCTACGGTCCATATCTCTGTGGCGTACGCATCCGCCAGCACTCCCATAGTGATAGGGACCCTACACACGCGTGTACGGTCCGTATCACTGTGGCGTACGCATACGCCAGCACTCCCATAGTGATTAGTACCCTACACACGCGTGTACGGTCCGTATCACTGTGGCGTACGCATACGCCAGCACTCCCATAGTGATAGGGACCCTACACACGCATGTACGGTCCGTATCACTGTGGCGTACGCATACGCCAGCACTCCCATAGTGATAGAAACCCTACACACACGTGTACAGTCCGTATCACTGTGGCGTACGCATACGCCAGCACTCCCATAGTGATAGGGACCCTACACACGCCCTCAGAGCGTATGTACGGTGCGTTTCACACCTGACAGTGGTGACAGGCGGCACACAGAAAGGAATTGAGCTGTCATACTTGGCCAAGGCTGGACATCAAGGCATTGTCTGTGCAGTACTACATGTGTCGGGCACAGGTGGGTCAGGCTGTGATGTGGCACTATACTCCTGAGGTGTGAAGCTAATAAAAGTATGATGAGCTGTGTACACATGTCATGTGTGATGGTGCCCTATGTGCCACACACCCCCTTCACTCCTTTGACATGTGTCCATGTAGTACAGACTTGTTGAGCCATGCGTCACTGGCATGGCACAGTCACCGACACCCGCAAATGTCCCCTGATGGACGGAATATTACCCCTGACATGTGAATGCCCGCGTTGCACGCTGTAACTATGTCATGTGTGTGTCATGTGTTCCCATAGGTTTGCTGTAGGTGTTTGGTCAAATGCATCTGCAGTTGCTGCAACCAACATGTGTCTGTGTGTAGATGGGCATGGCACACTGTTACGCACACCAGCACACATGTGTAATCCGACGTAAGGTGTGCATGTATGCATCGACACGGAGTTTCAAAACAAGGACATATCTGCATACTCTCAATGTATGTGTGATCAGTCTTGACATGTAATCCTTCATGGCAAGGTGTGTGGTCTGTCCTTTTTCTATGACATGTGACCTGTGCCTCTAGTGTTCCGCAACCTGTCTGTACAATAAACATCCTTCTTCTGCACATATTTGGATGTCTGTAACTCCTGTAATACGTCTGCCTACTCACTTACACTGGCCCACAGCTAGTTTCATGGCAAGGCATATTGAGGTTGAGAATCAACGTTTGTAGCTGGCTCTTGGTAGGAGTGTCACCTGCCTGGCATACGTGTCCAGGGCATATTGCACAGACCTGACTCTGTATGGAGCATATGTGTATTGCCTGTTGAACATGTGCTCAGTACATTGACATTGGTGGTGTACTGTACTCACTCTTCGTTGTCCCTTCTAATTCACTGCAAGGCTCCGCCTCTCCCTCGACCAATTCCGGACTTGGCTGACCTGAGGGAACATGACTGTATACGCCGCTACCGCTTCCCCCAATGTTTGATTGAGGACTTGACGACACGGCTGGCACCACACCTCCAACCGCTACACAGGTATCCTACTGCACTGACACCCAAGATGAAAGTGATGGCAGCCCTACATTTCTTTGCCACGGGTACCTTTCAACATACCATTGCCCATGTTGGTGGCATGTCCCAAACCATGTTCAGCCGTGTTCTGCATGATTTTTTAGAGGCCATGTTGGATCACCTGGATGAGTGCATAAAATTCCCCAACTCCTGAGCAGTTGACAGGTGTCAAGCGTGAGTTCTATGCCCTGGGAGGGATGCCCCATGTCATTGGGTCCATAGATGGAACACATGTGGCTTTGGTACCACCACAGGCACAGGAGGTAGCGTATAGGAACCGCAAGCATTACCACTCCATTAATGCCCTTGTGTTATGTCTTGCCAACATGGTGATTTCACATGTCTGTGCTCGTTTTCCAGGATCAGCACACGATGCCTACATCATGAGGCGTAGCAGGGTGCCTGAAATGATGCTGCAGCTGCGCAACAAACAAGCATGTATTGTTGGTGGGTATACTCTGGCAGTCCGGTATTTAACGTCATCTCCCTGTCTTACTGCTTCTCCTGACCCGCTGTTGTCCATGATGTTTCCATGTAGGGGACGCTGGCTATCCCAACATGCCATGGCTGATCACGCCTCTCCGC